>NC_091459.1:66297871-67497871 GCF_027789765.1 Dendropsophus ebraccatus
GGTGGAGAGAGAGCTGCACACAGTTCTCCTGTCCACTCACTGTGCGGTCTCTCTCTCCTCCCCGGTTCTCGGGCTGGGACCTCAAGAAAATGGCGCCGCCACCCGCCCCATGTACTGTAGCTGTGTACTGCGCATGTCTATGCACATGCGCAGTACACAGTGACGGAGCCTCCAGTGAAGTGAACCAGACGGACTCCGTCGGTTCACTTCAATGATGTGGAGGTGCCGTATAGTGTCTGTGTGTGTGTCGTGAAATGACGTCACACACAGACACTATAAACATGGCAGCCCCCTGTGCAGCAATACATTTTAGAAAAAAATACTGAAACACTACATTAAAAAAAAATAAAAAAATCCTACAGACTTATTTATACTTATTACTTTTCATTAAAAAATTATCAAAAATGTGACACTGTCCCTTTAAGAACAACATCTGATCAACAATGAAAACAGAGAATAACACAGACAAAACAATTGATGAACACAGAGAATCCAGAATAGGCCCTGGAAGCCATTGTTTTGTGCAATCTCTGCAAGTATTCTCGCTGTTTCAAGTACCTATACAGATTTTAGTAAAGATCAATACCCAAACATATCATACTGTACATTATTCTGACTTGACTTGTTATTTCTTTTTTTACACTTTCCAACTTTTTGTAACCCTTAATTTGCAGTATTGAAACACTTTTGGAAAGTAAACGAAAATTCCATAACATGTTGTATGTGTGACTATGGCTTTTTTATATCAATGAAGAGCCTGATGGAAAGTGTCAGTCTCTGTTGTTTTTATCCAGACAAACATTTTTTTCCTCCAGTGGCAGAAGTAACTGATTCCCCTGATGTAAGAGAGCAAAGGTGTAGAAAGCTGTCTTGTAAGTCCAAAGTGTTTCGTAGTGAGATGCAGAATGTTTCCCTAGGTAATTTCCTGTGTTCTATAGAAATACTGAAAGCAGCAGCTAAAATAAACAAGATAAGTCTTAAATTGACCTAATATCATGTGAAGAATACACACAAGAATAAGGGGATCAGGAAGGGATGTCATAAAAGGGGGGCCATTTTTGCAACTTCTATAAAGCCCCGAACTTGCAGCTTTGTTAATGTTTCCTGGGTCTTAAAAACTGTGGCTTTCCTTTATGAATGAATAAATCACTCTAAAATCACTCTAAAAGAAAGCCACCATCATAGGAATGCCCGCTGCTTTTTGGAAATTTTGGATTTTAACCAAACATTTTGCAATCTGGGCACCTATTGTACTTTGTACGCCAAGACACCCTGCATACTCTTCTATGGGATCCCGGCCGGAGCATATACACATAGTATACGCTCCAGCCGGGAGCCCTCGCGGCGCCGCAAAGAACTGACATGTCAGTTTTCTGTGGCCGCAATTCATGCTATGGGGAGTTTTGATGCGAGCGCGCGCTAATGCGCCCGCATCAGAGCTCTGCGGCAGGAAAAATCATCTGGCCGGTACTGCGATACCAGCCGGGATAATCTTTGCAGAGACCGGCCGCTCTGTGACCCAGCCGGGTCACGGAATGGCCGGTCCAATACGCCGTGGGAACATGGCCTAACTCTGTAGGTCCTCTGCCTTCCCAATCTAGGTGTATCCCCAATCTAGGTGTGTGTATATCTCTGTGAATATTACCTAATTAAGAGTATGAGATTGTGACTGCTTTTTAATTTGCAGGTTATTAGGGAGCAGTTTGGTACTAAACAGTCGGATAAGAAATACATGGAACAGTAAAAATCACTTCCTTCAGCAAGACCAACAATAGCTGTTCCAGACATGTAAACATGCTTTTTTTACAACTAAAGCAAACCACAAGTGGGAAATAAAATCGTAATTAGATAATGGAAGCATGTAAAATGACTATTAATGGACCTATTCATATCCCTTGAGAGGTCATGTAACATCACTCTGTTTGGTACCTATATGAAACAAGGCAAAATAGAAGCTAGACCTGTGTTCCAGGGAAAGACAGATGATTATGTTTGCGGCTTCTATTCTTAGAAGAGCCTGTATGATGACATTCCTAAGGAAACATCAGCCAAGTGAATTTTTAAAAGGCGACAAACAAAGAATTTGCCTTCTTGTAGAAAACACTCTTCGCACTTTGGATGTGCGTGTTGAATGGAAACCTGCCTGGAACTGTGAGAATTTTCTTTATGGAGAGGTGGAATTAAAGAAACTTAACTCCTTGGCTACAGGACATTTTACAAACATGAGGATTCAGTGATATTCTGTAGTAGCAATTGAGTCATGAACGGTGTAAGTGAAACCCACCCATATGGGGGCATTTATCAAGACTGGTGTACTCATATGCCAGTCTTAAAGGGGTTATCCAGCGCTACAAAAACATGGCCACTTTTCCCCTTACTGTTGTCTTCAGTTCAGGCGCAGTTTGCAATTAAGCTCCATTTACTTCAATGGAACTGAGTTTGAAAACCCCAACCAAGCTGGAGACAACAGTAGGGGGATGTGTTTTAGCGCTGGATAACCCCTTTAAATAAGGCCTGCCCCCATTTACCTGGTTGGATTTACTAAGAGGAGCACGTGTAGTAAAGCCGGCATGACCTACAGTATGTTCCAATTTCTGCATGGTTTATGCCTGTTCCATGCGTAAGCTATGATTAATTAGGTGTAGGAGGAGGCCATGCTTCCTCCACACCTTGCCCCTTCCCCTCAGGCCTTCAGGCGAGCAGTGCTTATGGGAGGCATACACTACAGAAAGAGACAAAATCTGCACCTGGACAGATAAGATCAAGACATATGTGTTAATAAAGGATTAGGACGTAAGCAATAAGCACATAAATGGGAGTAGTGCGACATGCACTAAAATATTTTAAGTGAACTGAACTGTATACAAAGTGCATACAAACTGTATATAAAGTGCTTTTTTCCATGCACTTACTACTGCATCAAGGCTTCACTTCCTGGATAACATGGTGATGTCACGACCCGACTCCCAGAGCTGTGCGGACTGTGGCTGCTGGAGAGGATGATGGCAGAGGGACACTGAGGGACACAGTGCTCTGAAAAGTTATATTGTACGCAACTATTGAGCTATTGAGAAGCACTTTGACATAAAATATTTAATATCAGCTTTAGAGCAAGTAATGGACTGTTTCAAGTACATAATACCGCTTGACAACGCTAAGCCAATAGCTGCAGAGCCGCATATTAACCCTTAGAAGACCAGGCCAATTCTCATTTTTGCACTTTCATTTTTTCTTCCTTGTGTATATAAGGCCATAGCACGTTTACTTTTCCACCTAGAGACGCAGATGAGCATTTATTTTTTGCGTGACTAACTGTACTTTGCAATGACAGACTTAATTTTTGCATAAAGTATGCCGTGAAAGCATAAAAAAATTATATATGTGGTAAAATTGAAAATAAAACTCAACTTTTTCTATTTGGGTGGGGGGTTGTTTTTATGCCGTTTGCCCTGGGGTAAAACATGTTATATATGTTCCTCAATACAGTACGATTCCAACAATATGTAACTTGTGTGACTTTTATTTTATTCAATGGCTTTTAAAAAATTAAAACCTTAAAAAAAATGCTGTTTGAGGAGTCATCTTTTGCGCAATGATGTTTACTTTCTATCAGTACCTTGTTTGCGTATATGCGACTTTTTGATTACTTTTTATCACAATTTTTCTGGATTTGATGCAACCGAAAATTGGAATTTTTGTGAGATGAGGAATGTGATAATTTAATAGTTCTGGCGATACTGCACGCATGCTGCAATACCAAATATGTTTATTCATTTAATTACTTATTTTCATTTATAAAATGGGGGAAAAGGACGTCATTTAAACTTTTATAAGAGGAGGGGATTTTTTATTAATTAAAAAATTATAATTTTTTTTACACACTAACTAGAATTCCCCCTGCATAGATCAATGAGATCGGTGATCTATTGCTCTCTGCCACTGTAGCCAGGAACAATAGATCGCTGAGCTGAGATCAGCGCCATTACGGAGCAGACCCTCGCCTGGCTCAGATATAGGGGCCGCTCCTCCGCCATCACATGACCACAGAGGAAAACAGGCATTTAAATGCAGCTGTCAGCTTTGTATGATTCTCTCTCTGCACAGGACCGGCAGCCTGAAGATGAGCGCAGATCAGTTTTGCTTCATACAAAGCAAAACTAATCTAATTCACTCATCCCTAACTGTCAATTAACTAGCCTGCAGAACCAGGCTTTACCTTTAGCAGTCGCTTTGTCTGGGTGCTAAAAATAGCTCCCAGTACCCGCATACGCCCAGGACCTATGGTAGGTATGGTGACCATAAAGCAGTCGTGTGAGGAAATTATTCTACCACATATCAATTCACCGTTAAATGGGAGAAATGGTAGGATACAGGATGGCTCAAGTAGAGTACAAATGACAGAGGGAGGGTGGGAGACATTAAGTAAAACACTGTATAAAGATAAACAAGCTGAGAGCATGTGGACGAGAAGACTCTCCAGATAAAAAATTAGCCACAGAACACGGGAGTATCAGTAGGACTATAAAATGAATTGCTAAGCCAGTTAGTGGATTGCTAAAGGGAATGTATTGCCTAGATTCTTATTTAAGTGGTTAGAGTGAGATAATGAAGCACATTTTTTTTCTAAGCCGTTTCCATTTTCTGATCATACGGTTTTTAAATTTCATTTTGTACATAGTTATGAGGGCTGCCATCTTGCCTGATTTGTTCTTAACAGCATTAAGCTATGTGCACATTATGTAAGAGACCATGGAATGTAAGAGGTCAAGGAATGGCCAGTCTCTGAAAAGATCATCCTGGCCGGTACTGCAGTAGCCGCTTGCTCCACAGTGTGCACTGACAGGGTATTCTACGGCCGCTATTAACTGAAAGAAAACTGACATGTCAGTTGTTTGCGACGCTGCTAGGGATCCCGGCCGGAGCATATACCATGTGTATACGCTCTGGCCGGGATCCCATAGACGGAGAGGTAATGTATTTTTTCGTAATAATTTTACGAAAATATGCATTGTGTGAACATAGCCTTAAGCAATATGCTTTACATCAAGCCCCAATAACATAGACAACAATAGACAGAGCCTGTCCTATTGAGATAAATTTGAAACATTACTGAGAATGCTATATGACTTTTGAAGAGGTCATTCCACAGGGATCTACTATTGTCTTGTTTTTGTTTGTTTTTTTGGTACTGTCTAACCACTGGTGTCACCTTTGACTGTTATACCATATAGGTGACTTTAGGGCACCCTCCTTACAAATTTTACTCCTTACAACTTTTTTTTAACCCCTTTGCCTCAGTAATCTGTATATATATTCTACTGCACATACCCCATGCAGTAGGAATGTATATATACGTTCCTGACTGAGGGGCTTACTGATGTGTGCGGGACCACTGCATTGGGAGCGGTCCTGCACATATCAGTGTGCCCGGTACCAGAGGTAATGAGAGGCAGCTGCGATCTTGCGATCGCGGCGTTTAAGGTACTCAGTGACAGGACAAGAAAAAAAGACACCCCATCCAGCCCTGTGGGTGGAGAAATAAAAGTGTGATGGCTTTTAGAAGGCGAGAAGGTACATTGCATTAATTTATTTGACCCAGACATCCAGGCATCAAAGGGCTTTGTCTTGAAGGGGTTAATAATAATAAAACTTTTTTTTTTACACATTCTCACACATAAAAAGAATGTATAAAAATATCTATCTATAAATATATCATAAGTATAAGGCAATTTTCTGTGTATTATATTAAATACCTCTAACTAGTACAGTTGTACAGTTAGTAAATAATATCAGTATACAATTAACAAATAATATAACCACCATACATATTACCACCATGCTGTTACTGACCAAGAACAATACCAATAATACCAGTATACAAGAGGCAGAAATTATCATCATACAAATTACCGCTATATTAATACTGACCAACCAGCATACAGAGACCAATATTACTAATAATACCGGTGTACAAGGAGGAATATTATCACCATACAGTATTACCATCATACTGTTACTGACGTAATCCAGTATACAGAAACCAATAATACCAGTATACAAGTGACAAATGTTACCATCACACCATAATCACATACTACCATCACATAGTAACTCAATAATGCAAAAAGAACTTTGCCAATTTGCCCTTATGAACTGTGCCATGTCCCCCTTAAAAATTGTGCCACATAGGCAGTGTAAACAGATTTGCCAAATTTCAAAACAAGTGCAAATTTTGTTTTCCAAAATCGTCAAGATCTCTACGAATGTTTGTGCTAAGATTTTTATCTGAGATTTTAATGCAACCAATTATTTTTACCTCTACCCAATGGAAATATAGTGGAGCTAAATTAACCTATAGAAACTATATAGTTTAGAAAAAGTAAATGAAATTGAAACCGATGGATCATCAGGATGTATTAGGAAATTCTCAGGAAAATGTGAAACATTATCTTCAATAAGGCCATATATAAAGCCAACAATTTTACTATCATTTGGAATGGAAATATGAAAAAGTTCCAAAGTAACAGCAAATATAACAAATGGGAGCAGGCATCCCTGGTGCACTCCTTTCTCTTACTTTCTGTGCCTTTACCTGTTGCACAAAAGGTCAAAGCGAGGAATGGATTAGAAAAGAGGAGGAATTTCAGTGTTTCCTTTATGATCTGTTCTCTGTTTATAGTCTGCTCCTGGTTTTGGCTTAAAAAATCTATCAGATAAATCTGTCTGTGTAAACGCACCACTAGGCATGCTTGTTAATGATAAAATCGGCCTGTTTAAAAGGTCCTTTAACCCCTTAACGACATCGGGCGTATATTTACGCCCTGATGCCGGTAAGGACGCTCAGAGCGGGGCCGCTCTGAACCGCGGCGGTCCCGGGTGCCGCTTGTAGACCGGGACCGTAGGTATTAGTGGGCACGGTCCGATCGCCGTGCCCGCTAATACAGTAATCAGATGCAGCTGTCAAACATGACAGCTGCATCCGATTACCGGATTCAGCTGTTCCCTGGTGTCTAGTGGCGGAGATCGCTCCCCCGGGATGTTATCCCGGAGGAGCGATCTCCGTTTCTGAAGCCGGCCGGGGACCGCTCCAAGATGGCGCCGTCCCCGGCAGCAGCAGCCGAAAGCGAACGAGTGCCTATCTCATGGATCTCTGCAGCATATCTATGCTGCAGAGATCTCTATGAGAGATCAAAGCACTTATACTAGAAGTCCCCTAGGGGGGCTTCTAGTATAAGTGTTAAAGTAAAAAAAAAAGTGTTGTTAATAGTAAAAAGCCCCCTCCCCTAATAAAAGTCTGAATCACCCCCCTTTTCCCAGGTTATAAATAAAAGTAAATAAATAAATAAATAAATAAACAAACATGTTTGCTATCGCCGCGTGCGTAATCGCCCGAACTATTAATTAATCACATTCCTGATCTCGCACGGTAAATGGCGTCAGCGCAAAAAAATCCCAAAGTGCAAAATTGCGCATTTTTGGTTGCATCAAATCCAGAAAAATTGTAATAAAAAGCGATCAAAAAGTCATATATGCGCAATCAAGGTACCGATAGAAAGAACACATCATGGCGCAAAAAATGACACCTCACACAGCCCCATAGACCAAAGGATAAAAGCGCTATAAGCCTGGGAATGGAGCGATTTTAAGTGACGTATATTTGTTGACAATGGTTTACATTTTTTACAGGCCATCAGATACAATATAAGTTATACATGTTACATATCGTTTTAATCGTAACGACTTGAGGAACATATATAACAAGTCAGTTTTACCCCAGGGCGAATGGTGTAAAAACAAATTTCCCCCAAATAAACAAAATGCTTTTTTTTTTTCAATTTCACCACACTTTGAATTTTTTTCTGGTTTCGCAGTGTAGTTTATGCAAAAATTCAGCATGTCATTGCAAAGTACAATTAGTGACGCAAAAAATAAGGGCTCATGTGGGTTTCTAGGTGGAGAAATGCAAGTGCTATGGCCTTTTAAGCACAAGGAGGAAAAAACTAAAACGCAAAAATCGAAATTGGCTCTGTCCTTAAGGGGTTAAAAAGGAAAGAAATTATGTAAATTAAAAGAGAGCTCTTTTTTCAAAAGTGCAGGGGAAAGGGAGGATAAAAGAAATAACATGCTCTCACCTTCCCAAATCCAGCCCTGGTGGCCGCATACCGCTGATCTAGTCCCCGACCACTTCCTGGAGTGGGGACCCGGGACGTGACGTGTCAGGTTTGCTCAGCCAGTCAGCAGCCGTAGCGGGGTCCCACTTCTGCTGCTAACTGAGTGAGTGGAACTGGCACGTTGTCACGGCCGCGGCGGCTTCCCGCGTTCCGGGTCGCCGTCACGACCGCCTCCTGTCCCATGCAGCCGCCGGGGTCCTTGTGTAGGGACCCGGTGCTGCTGCTAGTTCGGCCCCTGGGGCGCCTCACCTCTCCTCCGTTCCTGTCTCGGTCTGTGCCGGCTGGCGCGCGCGTCCCCGCCTCCTAGGGCGCGCGCGCGCCGGCTTTCTCAGATTTAAAGGGCCAGTCCGTCCCTAATTGGTAGTTGCACCCAATCACTCCCTATAAATCCCAGCATGCCCTGTCCTTTGTGTTGGAGCCTCTACATGCTTCCCATAGCGTTTGGCCCAGCTCCCTGTTGTTCCTGACCTTAGTCCTTGTCCCTGGTTCCTGTCCTTAGTCCTTGTTCCTATCCTTGCCCGCTGCCTTCCCATTGTTCCTGAGTCCTGTCCGCCACCTGCGAGCACGCCTTCTGTCCTCTGCCTGCACGATCTCCTGCCTACTGCTCCTGCCACGCCTCGCCTGCCGTCACCAGCAACCAAGCCAGAGGTAGCGACCTGGGGGTCGCCTGCCGCAGCAAGTCCATCCTGCCTTGCGGCGGGCTCTGGTGAAAACCAGCGGCCCCTTAGACTCCGCTCCCTGGTGAGGTTAGTGCCATCACTGGTGACGGTCCAGTGGATCCACTACTCCAGGCGTTACAGTAGGCTCCAACCATGGATCCCGGCGAGGTGCCTGATCTCCGTGACGTCGCCAGAGTGGTCGCTCAACAGGCTCAACAGATCCAGCAACAGTCGCAGCAAATCCAGCAATTGACTGCCGCCCTACAGCAGCATACTACAGCCCAGCGCCTATCACCACCTGCAGCTACCTCGAGACTTCTACTGGCTCTCCCAAGCAAATACTCTGGTGACTCCAAGTTGTGCAGAGGATTCCTGACCCAATGCGCTATGTATATCGAACTTCTAAGCAATCAGTTTCCCACTGAGCGCTCTAAAGTGGCTTTCATCATCAGCCTATTAGAGGGTAGAGCTCTGGCCTGGGCCACGCCGCTGTGGGACCGAGATGACCCTGCTGCTGCCAATCTCCGAACCTTCTTATTCGAGTTTCGCTCCGTCTTTGAGGAACCTGCCCGTGCTTCTTCAGCTGAAACTGCTCTCCTCAACCTCTCTCAAGGGAGCTCCTCTGTTGGCGATTATGCCATCCAGTTCCGTACCCTGGCGGCTGAATTGGACTGGAATGAAGCCGCTCTAATAGCCACCTTCAAAAAGGGCCTGTCTAGTCGGGTGAGAGACGTGCTTTCCGCCCGAGACCTACCCACCTCCCTGAACGAACTCATCCTACTGGCCACCAGAGTTGATACTCGTTTTTCGGAGAGAGAGGAGGAGGTTCGGCATGAACATCTACTAGGCTTGCCTCGTCGCCATCACCAGCTGGCGCCGGTTTTCCAGAATCCTGACTTTCCGGTGTCCCAGCCCTCTCCTGAGATTCTTATGCAGGTGGAACGGGCTCACCTGACGCCTGATAAAAGAATTCGTCGTCTGGAGCTGAATCTCTGCCTTTACTGCGGTGGTTCGGATCACTTTCGGCTGAGATGTCCCCTACGTCCCCAAACGTCCGGGAAATGCTCGCACCTAGGTCCGGTGGGACAGGTGTCCCTAGGTGTGAATGCTACCTTTCCAAGTTTGTCTATGCCGGTTTCCATCCAGACACCCTCAGGACAAAATCACCAGACTACTGCCTTTCTTGATTCTGGGTCAGCAGGCAGTTTTATTGCGGCAACATTGGTCCAAAGATGGCGGCTACCCGTCACCCAACTAGCCAGGCCCTTGACTATCTCCTCGGTCACGGGCGAGATTCTTACCGACCAGGTATATTACCAGACCGCACCTCTAGTCCTCCAGGTGGGTCCTTTACATCAGGAAAAGATATCCTTCTACGTCCTGCCCCACTCTTCCCCCGCCATCCTCCTGGGACTCCCTTGGCTGCAATTACATGCTCCTAAACTGGACTGGAGAACCGGGGAGATTATCAGTTGGGGTCAGGACTGTTCCAACCAGTGTCTCAAGTCACCTCAGACCAAGTACTCGGTGTCGTCACCTGACCCCGCCAAGCCTCTATCCGGCCTACCGGCAGAAGACCAAGACTTGGCGGATGCCTTCTCTGCCGAGAAGGATCTCATCCACAAACCCACTTCCCCTCGCCACAGTATACCTCCTGATCGCCTAGTACCAGTCGTCACCTCTACTCTTCAGAGAATACCCCCTGGAAAGACCCATGTTCACCCTGCGCTTCGAAGAGGAATTTTGAAGTGGGGACATTCCTCATTGGAGGCCGGGCACCCTGGAGTCCGAAAGACCGGGCAACGGATCTCCCGCCACTACTGGTGGCCCAGTTTGTTCCAAGATGTCAAAGACTTTGTGGCTTCCTGTGCCATTTGCAGGCAAGAAAGAGGGGGAGGCCAAAGGGGGGGGTACTGTCACGGCCACGGCGGCTTCCCGCGTTCCGGGTCGCCGCCGCGACTGCCTCCTGTCCGATGCAGCCGCCGGGGTCCTTGTGTAGGGACCCGGCGCTGCTGCTAGTTCGGCCCCTGGGGCGCCTCACCTCTCCTCCGTTCCTGTCTCGGTCTGTGCCGGCCGGCCTAGGAGGCGGGGACGCGCGCGCGCCGGCTTTCTCAGATTTAAAGGGCCAGTCCGTCCCTAATTGGTAGTTGCACCCAATCACTCCCTATAAATCCCAGCATGCCCTGTCCCTCGTGTTGGAGCCTCTACATGCTTCCCATAGCGTTTGGCCCAGCTCCCTGTTGTTCCTGACCTTAGTCCCTGACCTTAGTCCTTGTCCCTGGTTCCTGTCCTTAGTCCTTGTTCCTATCCTTGCCCGCTGCCTTCCCATTGTTCCTGAGTCCTGTCCGCCACCTGCGAGCACGCCTTCTGTCCTCTGCCTGCACGATCTCCTGCCTACTGCTCCTGCCACGCCTCGCCTGCCGTCACCAGCAACCAAGCCAGGGGTAGCGACCTGGGGGTCGCCTGCCGCAGCAAGTCCATCCCGCCTTGCGGCGGGCTCTGGTGAAAACCAGCGGCCCCTTAGACTCCGCTCCCTGGTGAGGTTAGTGCCATCGCTGGTGACGGTCCAGTGGATCCACTACTCCAGGCGTTACACACGTCACATCCCGGGTCCCCACTCAGACCAGAAAGCGACCTGGGACCAGGGGACTGGATTAGCCATATGCGGCCACCAGTGCTGGAAACAGGAAGGTGAGAGCATGTTATTTCTTTTATCCTCCCGGACTTCTCCTTTATGAGATTAGAAACATTGTCACCAAGAGGTTCTAATTTGGATAATTGTTTGGTACCCATTACCCGATTTAAACTTGTCATTAAACATGTTGTTACAGCTGAAATTTCTGTTTGCTTTATGCCCAATATTAAGTATGGCATGTAACTCTGGGAAATACAGCATCAAAATGAGTAAAAGATAAATAATTCGTATCATCATTAATTTATTAAAGGCGAAATGTTATAAGCCTGATTAAGTTAATTAGATGTAGTATAGTAATAACCTGACTTAATTTGGAGATTATTATGTTTGCAATAAATAAACAAAAAATATTGGGATATTGTTAGATATTTTTATTTTTAATATGTTCACCTAAAAGCTATATGGACGATAGGCCCCAGCAGGGCAGTGGTATTAATATGCTTTATGTAGTACCCCCTACTTATCTTTTGATTGTTGTTAATCACATGACCTGTTTCACAGCATTGAAATAACACAATGGATGGTAAATGAAGGTAACTAGCAATGACGTTAAATCTTGCTCAGAGAGATGATGCACAGTTCACTATTCAGGAGTGATATTGATTGGAGACAGGTATGTGGGCATTTGCTAAGTAAGTTAGGGGTCACTCACATGTCCTTAGAATTCCGTCTATACACAGATGGTGTTCTGCGGACTGGGCCTGGGAGCTCCCAGCATCATGATTAATTATGATGTCGGGAGCTCCTAAACAGTTTAAAACTTTGTGCTAGTTTGGAAAGATTTGTACAGTTCTGGTGTTTTCAACCCACTCCTGGGTTTGGTTAAAAAAAGACTGACCAAAGACTGAAAGCCTAAGATAGATATTACCATTTTATAAAACACTATGGCTTTGGTCACACTACGTTTTTTACTCTCTTTGTTTTTGAAAAAAAAAAATAACGTCCGTCAATTTTTTCTATTTTAAACTGCTAATTTAAAGTGTCACTGTCGTTATAACTTTCAAAATCTAAATCAACAGTAGATGTGATATAAAGCTAGTTTAAAATTTACATTCTTTATTTTTTTTCCGTTATCATGGAAAACACGGCACTTCCTGTTTTCTGACTCTTTTTTTTCTCAAAATACAGGAAACAGTCAGATAACAAGAAGTCCTGTGTATTCCAGGCCATCTGAGCGCTCACAGAGAGAAGGCAGTCATGTGACTGATGGACACATTGAGCCTTGACTCTCTGTACTGGCCGAAATTCCGTTTGTGTCTGGGTTTTTTTAACCAGCACAAGTCAGAAAATCTGCCTTCTGGAGACTGGACCTGATTTTTGGTAAGTTCGGCTAGAAAAAATAATGAATGTGTATTGTAAACTTGCTTTATTTCACATCTACTGTTGATTTAGATTTTGAAAGTTATAGGTACACTTTAAGGCTGCTGAGGCTGCATTTAGAACAACATATTTGATTACAGGATCCCTTTAAAAACAAGAGTAGGGGGATTCTAGAGCGTCTACTCATTACATTGGAGACATGCTCTTTCTTATCTTCCAATATCTACATTGTAATAGGAAGTTGTAATTTTAAAATCCAACCTAAGTCAGCAGATAATAAAGAACAGCTGTAGCCAAGCTGTGTTGGACAATAACAAACTGCTGAGTTGAGGAAATAACCACAGTGGAAAAGATGTTAGAAAGAATCACAGGCATTTTGTGCTTACACAGAATCCTTAATTAACAAGAATATCCTTTTACCAGAGAAATGCTCTCCTGAGGACCTCTCTTTGATGGAGTTGGCAAAAGAAGCCAAGTTAACACAAATAACAGTGTTATGATGTACCAAGAAAGTGCGGGCTTTCCACTGACTTCAGCAAATACAATCAACAAATAAAACAAAATATCAATGTATTTAATATAATATATTTTGTAAAATGTAAATGTAAAAATATTGAAATATATTTAATAAAAAATTTTAACCAATTTTAATTTTTGCACTTTTTTTTTTTAAAAAAAGGCTATAACACTTGCATCCTTCCACCTACAGACCCATCTGAGGCCTTATTTTTTGTGACACCAATTGTACTTGACAGACTTGTACTTGCAATGACAGACTTAAAGGGGTACTTCGGCAAAAATATTTTTCTTTAAAATAAACTGATTCCAGAAAGTTATATAAATTCTTGGACAGGGGTCCCAGCAGAGAGCACTGTGTCAAACTGTAAGGACATACAGCAGCTGTTAAGTATGGGAAGACTTGAGATTTTTAAATAGAGGTAAATTACAAATCTTTGTTCATTCATAGAAAGATAGGAATGAAGCGGCACTCACCACTGTAATCGTGCAAAAATTCAGTGCTTGTTTATTCGTCCATAAATGGCAAACAAATTTTCTTTAGCAGGTAAGACCCCAACACTTCATGATGGTAACAGGTGACAGCTGTTTCGCTTTACTAAGCTTCTAAAGCTTCTATCTTTATTGGATTTTTGCTGGAGTACCCCTTTAGTTCTTCCATAATATATGCTGAGAAACTTAAAACAAATATTTGTGCAGTGAAATAATAATAAAAAAGCATATTTTTTTAATTGGGGGTAGGGGGGGCTTTTGCCTTTATGTCATTTGCCATGTGGTAAAACTAATATGTTATCTATGTTCCTGATATGTTACCTATGTAAGTATTATTATTATTATTTTTAATGTGTTTAACCCCTTAAGGACCGGGCCTAAAATGGCCTTAAGGACCGAGGCAAATTTTATGAATATGACCTGTGTCACTTTATTCATTAATAACTTCGGGATGCTTTTACCTATCCGGCTGATTCTGAGATTGTTTTCTCGTGACATATGGTACTTTACATTTCTGGTAAATTGGAGTCGATACTTATAACGAATCTTTATGACAAAAAACAAAATAACATGAAAAATTGTGAAAAATTGCATTTTTCCAACTTTGAAACTTTTCTGCTTATACAGAAAATGTTTATGCCACATAAATTATATATTAAATAGCATTAGCAACATGTCTACTTTATGTTGGCAGCATTTATTAAACTATCTTTCATTTTTTTTTAGACAATAGAAAGCTTAAAATATTAGCAGCAAATTTCTTAATATCTTTCATAATTATAAACCTATTACCAGAGAAATGCACCCCAATATTAATTGCCCCATTTCTACAGTTTATAGAAATACCCCATATGTAGCCCTATTGCGCTATTTGACGCAACCACAAGCCTCAGATACAAAGGAGCGCCTAGTGAATTTCAACGCCTCCATTATATTTGGTCATTTTTGACTGTACCACTTCAGGTTGGCGGAGGCTCTGGGGTGCCAAAACTTAAAAAACACCCCTAAAGGGACACCATTTAGAAAACTGCACCCCTGAAGGAATGTAACAAGGGGTGCGGTGAGCATCTGGACCCCACAGGTGCTTCACAGATTTTCAGAACAATATGGCGTGGAAAAGAAAAAATTATTTTTTACACTAAAACGTTGTTCTAGCCAATTTTTCATTTTCACAAAGGGATAAAAGGAAAAAAAACAATGAATTTCACAAAGCGATCGTGCTGCCAAAACACTGGAAACCCCCCACAAGTGACCCCATTCTGGAAACTACACCCCTCAAGGAATCTAATAAGGGGTACACTGAGCATATGGACCCCACTGGTGACGGACACAAATGTGGAACAATGTGACGTGAAAGGGAAAATTTTAATTTTTTCACTTTCACGTCCTCAAGGTGTGCATATCCTCATTGCACCCCTTGTTAGGTTCCTTGAGGGGTGTAGTTTCCAGAATGGGGTCACTTTTGGGGGGTTCTAGTGTTTTGGCAGCACGAAGGCTCTGTAAATGCAACATGGCGTTCATCATCCATTCTAGCCAAATCCAGCCTCCAAAATCCGAAAGGCACTCTTTCCCTTCGGAGGCTAACCCTGCACCCACATGGCACTTTATGTCCATATGTGGGGTATTTACCGACTTGGGGGAAATTGCTCTACACATTTTGTGTGTTTTTTTATCTTTTAACCCCTTGTGAAAATGAAAAAATTAAGGCTAGACTAACATTATAGTGTAAAAAATGTAATATTTCATTTTCATGCCACATTGTTCCACATTTGTGCCTTTCACCAGTGGGGTCCATATACTCACTACACCCCTTGTTACATTCCTTGAGGGGGATAGTTTCCATAATGGGGTCACTTGTGGGGGGTTTCAACTGTCTTGGCAACACAGGGGCCTTTTAAATGAAACATGGCCCTCGAAATCCATTCCAGCCAAATCCAGCCTCCAAAAACCAAATGGCGCTCCTTCCCTTTGGAGGCTTACCCTGCACCCACATGTTGCCTTAAGTCCACATGTGGGGTATTTCCGGGGAAATTGCTCTACACATTTTGGGGGAGATTTATCAAAGGGTGTAAAATTTAGACTGGTGCCAACTACCCACAGCAACCAATCACAGCTCAGTTTTAGGCAGTGCTAAAAGGAAAGAGGAGCTGTGATTGGTTGCTGTGGGCAGTTTGCACCAGTCTAAAGTTTACACCCTTTGATAAATCTCCCCTTTGTGTTTTCTTTATCTTTTAACCCCTTGTTGAAATGAAAAAATCAAGACAAGATCAATGATTTAGTATAAAAATTAAAATTTTTTTTACTCTAAATGTTGGTCTAGCCTTGATTTTTTCCATTTGCACAAGGGGTTAAAAAAGGAAATGAATGCAAAACGTGTAGGGTAATTTCCCCTGAGTACGAAAATACCCCACATGTGGATATAATGTGCCATATGGGCACAGGGCAAGCCACCAAGGGGACAGACCGCCATTTAGAGGCTGGAATAGAGGATGGAGGCCATGTCGCAATTACAAATCTCCTGTGCTGCCAGGACAGTGGGAACCCCCCACAAGTGACCCCATTCTGGAAACTACATCCCATAATGAATCTAACAAGGGGTGCAGTGAGCATATGGACCCCACTGGTGACAGGCACATATGTAGAACATGTGGTGTGAAAATAAAAAATCCCATTTTTTTTCATTTTCACAGCACAAATGTGCGTGCCACCAGGGGGCCATATCCCCGCTGCCCCCCTTGTTAGATTCCTTATGGTGTGTAGTTTCCAGAATGGGGTAACTTGTGGGGGGTTTCTACTGTCCTGGCAGCACAGAGGCTTTGTAATTGCATCATGGCAAGTCTCTAATGGGAATGGCGGCCATACCTATTTAGCTGGGGAAAAGGGACAATTTTAATTTATTTTGGGGGTATTATGCCAATTATTATTTTATAAGGTTGAAAATGACAGGTGTCCATCAAATTCAACCTGTGTTGATCCAGAGGAAGGCAAAAAACCCTCATAAGGCAGACGACAGTAGCCTCATCACAGGCGAAAAATTCCTTCCTGACTCCATAATGGCAATCAGAATAATCCCCAGATCAACGTGACCCTGAAATAGGAATAAGGGACAGAATTTAGACAATGTAGAACTCCAATGACGTGTGGTACGCCTTGAAGCTATCCAGTATGCAGAGGCCGGGGTGATCAGGACAGGCGTCACACTGGAAAATTGTGTCCTTCCTGATCCCCCTGTTACGCCACACTCTGCACTTCTTCTGGGGTCTCCTGTTTTCCAGTGTGGGGGACGTCACCTGGAAAATGTCCTGGTGCGATACGGGGTCCTTCATATCCAGAAGCGCTGAGTCCGCTCCATGGCTGCTAAATATTAGGGCTCTGTTACTGCTTCTGATATTTCGGATCGTGCCGCAAGCTACAGTAGCGCGGGCAGCGAGGGACCGGAAGAGGGGGCGCTGGTATAAAAGTTATCCCCGTACAGGTGGTAACCTTTATCCAGCAGTTGGAAGATCAGGTCCCGAACGATCTCCCCACTAACTCTGAGGATCGGGGGGGGGGGGGGGGCATCGGGGGGCTGGATTCGGGTGTCCCTTCCTTCATACACTCTAAGGGTACGTGCACACTGCGGAATGGCAAAGGATAACCCTTTGTGCATTCCGCAGCTGGCACCCCCACGGCGGACTGATGCAGGCGCGCGTCTTCGCTCGTGTCACACTCCATTCTATGCACGGGCGGATTCTGCCCTCTGTCCAAAGAATGAACGTGTTCATTCTCCGGATGGACGACGGAATTCGCCTGTGCATAGAATGGAGTCTATGACATTGGTAGAGACGCGCGCCCGCATCAGTCCGCCGGTGGGTGTCATCTGCGGAATGCACAAAGGGTTATCCTTCGCCATTCCGAAGTGTGCACGTACGCTAAATCTGTAAGTGTACCCTGGGGTACTCTCACAGAGTTTGTAGAATTTCACGCCATACCGTCATCTCTTATTGGGACGGTACTGGCGGAAAAGATGTGTCTGGCGGGCAGCGTACGCTACGCTACCCCCAGACACGTCACTGGATGATGAGGATGAGGATGAATGGGGGGAAAAAAGGATCCCCCCATTCATCCTCACTGGCTGTTTCAGTGTCGGAGGCAATAATAACGTATGCGTCCGACGCCGAAAACACCCTGGGGGCCATCTTTATACGGGAACTAGTATATGGGGTATGTAAATGTGTAGTGGTGTAGTATAAAACTTTATTCCGTGTAGTGTAATGGTGTTTTTTACATGTTTTTTTAACATTAAGTATATATAAAAAAAAACTACGCCAAGAAAGGAGTTGCCAATAAATGCCGCACTTATGTGCGGCACTTATAAGCAGACCGTGGCTGTAGGATATAGGAAAAAAACACCCTACCCCAAAAAGGAGGAGTTGCTGATCAGTGGCGCATCAGTGGATGCTGATCAGCACTCAGCGGCGATAGGATGCGGAAAATAAAAAAAAAAAAATTGGAAAAAAAAAACCTTTCTTCAACCCTATAGCTACTGATATGTGTATTATATACACGTATCAGCCACTAGGGGGCAGTAGAACGCAAATTCCGGAAAAAGCCGAAGTTTGACAACGCTGGAGCCGATGATTGCCGATGGGGACCGCCGGAGAAAGACAAAGACGAGGACGCCATCGGGATGCTGGATCAGGTGAGTATGGGTCAATACCTGCTCTGGACACCTCAGCTACCTAGCTGAGGTGTCCACAGCAGGTATTTAAGCCTTTCATGGGGTACTTATATCGCCGGGATCGGCCGGCCGGACCTGGCCGGCCGATCACGGCGATCAGGACGTGGCACCGTGGCCACCATTACTTTTAACGGTAATGGTGGTCGGTGCCGTTCTCGGACAGCACCGACCGCCATTGCTTTCCGGGCCATCGGGTCACCGATGACCCGGAAAGCTGCAGATCGCCGCCATTGGCTGATCTGAATTGATCAGCCAATAGCGGCGATCGTCAGCACGGTAGGGGTTAATCACCCCCCCCCCAGTGCCGACAAGCAGGGATGGCCTGCTATACATTTTAGCAGGCCATCTTCCCCGATCGGGGATCGGGGAAACCGCGGGAGTAAATGTACGCCCGTTTGCGTTAAGGCACGGGTTTTGGGGCCGTACACTTACGCCCGTGGCCGTTAAGGGGTTAAAAGGACAAGCCTTTTAAATGCCACTGTCAGTTTTGCCAGAGTTAATTAGCCATAGCGGTCCATCAAGCCAAGACGGGTAATAGCCGCTCTTCTCTTAATAACCCCTTTGCGGGACTTCCAGTTCTAGCGTGCACAGGATGGCAGCACTGTGAAGGAGCTCCCACAGTAACTCACTATAGTCTCGGCTCCCAGCTGTTACCACGGTAAATACCAGAACACCTGACATACTCCTCTACCCATCAGGGACATGGAGAAACAATAGCAGCGAGCTGGGAAGCAACACATAGCCCCCTCACCTCTATACCTCTCCCACAAATCCAAGATGGCACACAGCAGCGCAGCACAGCACCTCAGGAGACACAAATATAAATCATTCACCTCCTTCTGAAATAGTCACAAATGACCCCAACACTGAATCTTTTATCCCTGGACTGTCTATTTCCTGTAAATCACTGGCCATACAGGTGGCCAAAATAATAATACCAGACATTACTGCTTCCTTGGAAGCCACTATAATGACCTCACTATCTGCTACACAGATAGTTCTCATCATACCTCTCAAAATACATGAATAAGAAGAGTGCCTAGGGCTAGTTGAACTAGCCATAACTAAATCTAAGCTACAAACAACAATGAAACTAACTGCATCAACTCCACTTCACTGTATGGTACACGGTGGCATTGGGGACATTATTACTGTATGGAGGCATAAATTACATTACTGTATGGAGGCATGGGGGGCATTGGTCCTGTATGAGGATTCATGAGGACATTATTAATATTCAGGGGCACAGGGGTCATTATTACTGTATGGTGGCACAGGGTGGCAGTGCCAGGAATGCTGCATGCCGATCTGAAAGTTCAACATATGCTGCTTGTCCGCTTCAATTAATATTAAAGAAATATCAAGGTTGGCCTGTGACCCAAACAGGGTACTACTTACAAACTGTGATAAGTAATAGTCAAATATCTTAATTATGCAGATAAAGCTGCTATGTTACAGGCGTTCAGGAAAATAAAAACTGAAGTTCTCATAAGAGATCACAAAATTCTGATATTTAATGACTATTCTGCTACCGTAGTCCAAAGATAAAAAGCATTTGCACCAATATGTACGGCTCTAGTACATCATTAAATTAGATTTGCACTCCTCTTCTCTGTTGTTCTAAAAGTCTTCAAATCAGATGGATCTACCAGTGTATACCAGACCGCTGAAGAAGTTTCATCTTCCCTAGAGAATTTGAGAGACCCGACTTCTGATAAGAACAAGAGATGACTTCTTCATAGTCCTACATCTCACTTCAGATATTTATTTATATCTCCTATTCCTTGAAATTCCATCATTTTCTCCCTTTACTTATGCTCCTCCTATTTTACTATGCTGAGGGATTGTGTTTCTGGGTGGTGTAGTGCAACCTTAGGGCTCACCTTCTGAAACCTTCCTGTCACGGTGGGGTCCGAGGGTGCTGGGGCCCTTGTCTTCTTCAGCATACACATAGGGACATATAATTTTTAATAAGTCTTCACACAATAGCGTTTAAAGTATATTAAGACTTTACTTGAAGAATAACTATGTACAATCCAATACAGGGGCATCTGATGATGGCAAACTGTTGGCTTAATCAGAGTCCTTAGCTTCAGGGGGAGGGTTACCTTGGTTACTATAGCTTAGACTTGGTGGATAAATAGGATTACAAAGAGACAGACCTGTTCCAGGGACTTTATAGCTGTCCGCTTTTATAAGGTACGTGTGAATAGGTACTTGAAGTTACTGAAGAGACTTGACGCTGTCAACGCTCACTATCATGTAGTAGGAAGACACATGGACACACTGACTTGGAAGCCAGGAAGATGTGGACAGTGAATGGGAGACCCTCTATCACTTCACCAATCTGACAGCAGGCACTAATAAATACAGAGGATGTCCTGCTGAGACTTTGAAGATACGTATTAGTCCTTATGGCTGACTGGAAACAGGTTAGGGGGCTGAGGATGGAGTCTGACAGGATTACTGAGGTGACGTAGGGAGGTTAGATGTGACTCTGGCAATGCCAGACTACCAACTGACACTGACAAGACCGCACAGCCCTTCTGGGTAGAAGGTGGGCGGAGATAACTTTCCCCATGGCCAATCACTAGAGTGTGATAGATTGCAGGGGAGGAGCACTGATCAAGCTCAACACTTGTATTATTAGAGATTAATACATAACAACATATTGAATAAATATATGACAGAAAACACGATCTCCGTAAGAGAGTTAGGAAAAAGCAGCAAATACATAGGTCCCAATACAGACTGTCTAAGGTTGCCAATAGCAACAATACATCTCCAGACGCCTGACAATAAACACCTTTTTGGGCCATTACACTCACCTTAAAGTAAGAGTTTTGCTTTACCAGATTAGTCATGACAGTTGTTTACTTGTATATTTTAAATAGGAAATGCGTAAATAGGAAAATGTATAGGAAGAGAAATTGCTATGTAGTATTATTGATTTCTTCTTTTTCTTGTATCTTTCTATTTTCTCAGCAGGCTATATGCTCATTCAGAGTCAACAAATATGTATGTTTCTGTGCAAAAAAAGTGAAGTCTTATACCAACTTTCTTTTGCTTATTTAGTTGTGAGGTTTAGGTATATTGCAATATTATTGCTATACTGCTCTCAATATATATTGTGTAAGGTTTTTTTCTGCTCTCAGGTCTAATTTTAACATGAATCTCTCATCCCTACTACTTCTGTGTACTCTTCGGGTGCCTGCCTCTTATCACTTCATCCACTCCTGGCTTTTATGAAAATCCTTTCTTAGAATGTGAAAGGTTTGCGCTCTCCTTCCAAATGAGCGCTCATCCTTAAAGGGAACCTATCACCCCCTGGGCCAGAGCCCGGCCGACCCCCCCTGTGGAGACCCTTATACTTATCCAGACACTCATAGAGTCTGACGCTCATAAACAATGAATGGAGGAGTCATTCTCTATGCGCGTCGGACTCATCTCTGATGAGCGAGCGCTGGGCTTCTGACGGCGATATATCGGCAACGGGAGCGGGTCCAGGAGCGGGACTTTGTGCACGGGGTAAGTATAAGGGTCTCCACTGGGGGGTCGGCCAGGCTCTGCCCCGACACGGGGGGTGACAGGTCCTCTTTGAACATCTTAAGAAGCTAGGGGCGGATGTAGCACTATTACAGGAATACCATCTTTCTGAATCAGATTATATCAAAATGAACTAGAAAGAATCTATAGTGGGTAAAGTATTTGAGGGGTTTGTAAGAGATTCTATACTGGAGAATCTTAATGAAAATAATCTTATGACGCAGCAAGCATGGATTTATGAGGGATCGGTCCTGTCAGACTAATCTGATCGGCTTCTATGAAGAGGTAAGTTATAGATTGGACCCGGGGTATGGCTGTGGATGTTGTGTATCTGGACTTTTCAAAGGCATTTGATCCTGTGCAGCATGAAAGGTTGGTCTACAAAATGAGGATGCTGGGACTCGGGGAAAACGTATGCAAATTGGTAAGTAACTGGTTGTGTGATAGAAAACAGAGGGTGGTCATTGATGGAACATATTCAGATTGGGTTTAGTTACTAGTGGGGTACCACACATCATCAGCATCGCGCGGGTTCTTTACTGTACGAGCGGTAATACTGTGGAACTCTCTGCCACATGATGTTGTCATGGCCGATTCACTAAATAAGTTTAAGGGAGGCATTGATGCTTTTTTTTAACAATATAATATTACAAGTTATGGGCATTAGATTTCTGGTGATATGTTGATCCAGGGATTGTTCTGGTTGCCATTGGAGTAAGGAGTCGGGAGTTTTCTCCCTGTGATGGGACAATTGTCATCTGCCTCATAGGGGTTTTTGCCTTCCCTGGATCAACACAGTAGGATTTCCCTAGGTTGAACCTTATGGACTCTTGTCTTCTTTCAACCTTATTTACTATGTTACTATGTTACCATGTTAAAAGATTCTGGGTCGGTCAGGTTTACGGATCTCCCGCTCAGAATAAAAAAAGAGGGGTTGTCACTCTCATTCATAAAAACTTAACCCACTCCATTATCTCCCAAACTTCTGACACTGATGGGAGATACTCATGATTAGGCAGGACGGTACGGACACGACAAGACGGTGGGACCTGAGTCTGAACCCACTCACTGTCCCTACCTACTTACCTCAGTTGGCCCTAGGTGGCCGTGGACAACCATGAAGGCATTCCCTATGCTGTATAAGTGACACACAAAACGGGACAGACAGACAAACACAATAGAGAAGGGTAAACGAGCAAAGTCAAAAGCACATGGACAACGCCGTACACAATCAACAATACAATCGGATAGTCAAAGGTCAAGCGGTAGGTTGGATAACAAGTCGAGCAGTCAGAGGGAATTAGGAAGGGAATAACAGGAGTAGACACAGGGAAGCTGGGATCCAGGTATGAACTGAAATAGCCAGCATAGAAGTGAGCAGCTAGTTGTTATTTATCCAGGATAAGAGGCTAGGTCCAGCAGCTGATTGGACCAGCCCTGATCCCAGCGCTAGGTTCAGCTGAAGCATTAAAATCCTGCAGAGCTCAGGTTAACTTCTGCATTGCTGGATGAAAACCAATTGAGTGTTTCACAACAAACCAGGCCAAGTTCACACCAGGCTACTGCACATTCCTGACAGTACCCCCCCCCCCCTCCTCTTATGAGGGGCCTCAGGAGCCTTGGCCAATGGACCAGGCTTAGAAGGATTTAGTGCATGGTTTCGCCGATCCAGACGGGGCCCATGCATGTCCTTGGCAAAAAACCCACGTACGTTCTTCTGGCTCGAAGCCCTTCCAGGGGACCAGATACTGTATTGAGCCCTGTACCCAACAAGAGTTTAAAATCTTCTCTACCTCATACTCCAATTCACCCTGGATGATGAGCGGAGCAGAAGGAGGTGACGGAGACACCGGCGGCACATATTTTTTCAAAAGAGACTTATGAAATACACCGTGACCGCAGAGGGACGCAGGCAGTTTCAATCTGAAGGTAACAGGATTAATAACCTTCAGAATGGTATATGGCCCAATATATTTGGGCGCCAGTTTTCCTGTTTGCACCCTTAATCTAAGATTTTTGGTCGAGAGCCAGACCTTATCGCCTAGAACATATTGATGGCCAGATATGCGTCTTTTGATACGACTCTTGGGTTTTAACCAAGCTCTGATGAGCTTAAGCCCACACTGTGCACAGTATAGAATATATAGCTTCAGCTGAGGGGTTCACAGATTCGGCGGAATGAGTGGATGAGTACCTGGGATTAAAACCATAGTTACAAAAAAAACTCCGACATCTTAATGGAATGTTGTACATGATTATTAAGAGCAAATTCCGCTAGTGAAATAAAATCCCTCCATCTGTCTTGAGCATCAGCCACAAAACACCTCAGAAATTCTCTCAGTTTGCCTATTAGTTTGAGGATGGAAGGCAGACGAGAAGGATAAAGAGATGCCCAGCCTGCCAAAGAACTCTCTCCAGAACCTAGCCACAAACTGAACACCTCTGTCATAAACAATGTTTTCAGGGATCCCATGCAGACACAGAATGTGGTTGATGAACAGTGTGGCTAGAGTTCGAGCATTGGGTAATTTACACAGTGGAATGAGGTGGCACATCTTTGAAAATCTATCCACGACCACCCAAATGACAGTCTTACCCTTAGACAGTGGCAGGACAGTAATAAAATCCATAGAAATGTGCGTTCAAGGTCTTGTAGGGCCAGGTAGAGGATGTGAGAGACCCTCAGGTGGCCTACGAGGAACCTTGGACCGAGCACAAGTCTCACAAGCCTCCACAAAAGATTTGACGTCCCGGGCCCAAGCTGGCCACCAGTAATGGCGTGAGAGCAAAAACTTGGTTCCTGCTATCCCGGGGTGTCCAGCCAACACTGAACTATGAATCTCCTTCAAGACCTGGAGGCGAAGATTTTAAGGCACAAACAAGAGAGATTCCAGAGTATTACAGGGTGCCAGTACCTGCGACTCTGCAATCTGAGTCACCAAGTCTGGCTGCAAGACAATTACATTCGGCGTGGGTAAATTTCCTTGAAAAGTAGGCAACAGACCCCTGAGACAACACCACTCCCACCCCCACCTGGGATGCGTCCACCTCCACAGTGAAGGGACGCTCAAAATCCGGCTGTGTGAGCATTGGAGCCTCTGAGAAACATTGCCAAAGTTTATCGAATGCCTTGATAGCTTCTGAGATCCAGTTTTCTAGGTCCACACCCTTCCTAGTTAAATCCATAAGTGGTTTGGCTACAAGTGAGAAGTCTGTGATGAACTTCCTATAGTAATTGGTGGAACACAAAAACCTCTGCAGGGCCTTCAGGTTATTGGGTCGCTCACAGTTTTTAATGGCTACAACCTTAAGCTGATCCATACTAAATGAGTTTGAGGTTATATAATAACCCAGAAAGGAGACCTCCTGGATACCAAACTGGCATTTCGATAACTTGGCACACAGACTATTTTGTCTCAGAAGATCCATTACTGCACGTACATGCAATATGTAAGAAGCCCAATCAGGGGAAAATATCAAAATGTCATCCAAACAAACAACAAGAAACCGACCCAAATGCTCACGAAAAATGTAATTCACAAAGTGTTGGAAGACCGCCGGGTCATGACATAACCCAAAGGGCATGACGAGGTATTTGAAATGGCCCTCTGGGGTATTAAAGGCGGTCTTCCACTCATTGTCATGCCCCCGTAAGTCCACCTTAGAAAACCTTCTGGCTCCCACAATCTGGTTAAACAAATCCGGGATCAAGGGTAACGAATGCTGATTCTTAACAGTAATTTTGTTTAACCCCTGGTAGTCGATACAGGGCCGAAGCCCACTGTCTTTTTTGCCCACAAAAAAGAACCCCGCCCCAACGGAGAGGATGAAGGACGAATATGTCCTTTATATACTCTTGCATGGCTTCCCTCCCAGGACAGGACATGTTAAATATTCGACCCCTGGGATATTTGGCACCGGGAATTAACTCAAAAGCACAATCATATGGCCTGTGGGGCGGCAACCCGTCCACAGCTCCTTCATCGAAAACATCAGAATAATCAGTCAGAAATTCTGGAATCTCCCCCTCCCAGGGGAGCATTCCACGAGAGGTACAGCAATACAGTGGGAGACGCATTCAGGCCCCCACCGCATAGTTTCCCTGCTGGACCAATCAAAGACAGGATTATGTGCCTTCAGCCAGGGTAACCTCAGGATGACATCAGACGACAAATTATGCATAAGAAGAAAATCCAACTTTTCAACATGGACGAACCCCACCTTAACTTCCAGGCAGGTAGTTATGTACCGTACATCCCCTTGGGCAAAGGGGGCGGAGTCTGCTCCAGTGACATTGACTGGACACTTGAGCAGCAAGGGACATACTTCTAAACCTGAAAAAAACTTAGAATTAACAAAATTAGCTGAGGACCCAGAATCGATCTGGGCATACCCTGAAAAAGTTTTCTCCCCCAACACAAGAGAATTTGGCAACAGTAATTTATTCCTCTGGGTGAAGGATACCTGTGCGCCTGAGAGACCCCTTCCATAGTCTCCCAGGAACTGAAGTTTTACCAGCGGTGGTCCCGGCTTGGAAGGACATTGCCGAACTCAATGTCCTGCTTTCCCACAATACAAACACAGGTTGCTCTGCAGGCAGTGTGCTTGTCTGACCTTGGCATCGGTGGAGTCTACCTGCATAGGCTCCTCTGGTGTGGGTATGGCAGGAGGGGAAGGTTTAGGGTAGGAGACATGAGACAAAGAGGTTCTGGGATGGTCGGGAGTACCCCTCTCCCGCTTTCTGTCCCTCAAACGTCGGTCAACTCAGATGGCTAGTTTTCTACTCTCTTCAAGAGAGTCAGGGGTGGGATAAGCCACCAACATGTCCTTTAACCGGTCACTAAGTCCTGCATGGAACTGAAAGCAGAGGGCAGAGTCATTCCAAGTGGAGAGGCCACTCCACTGCCTAAACTCTGAACAGTACTCCTCCACTTGACGTCTGCCCTGTATCAACCACGTCAGCTGACGCTCAGCATTGGCTGCACTGTCAGGGTCATCGTAAAGCAACCCCAATGCCATAAAGACGGACAACCACAAAGGAGTTCCCTATGCTGTATAAGTGATACACAAAACGGAACAGACAGACAGACAGACAAACACAATAGAGAAGGGTAAGCGAGCAAAGTTAAAACCACACGAACAACAAAATCAGCAATACAATCGGATAGTCAAAGGTCAGGCGGTAGATCGAATAACAAGTCGAGCAGTCAAAGGGAATTAGAAAGGGAATAACAGGATTAGACACAGGGATGCTGGGATCCAGGTATGAACCGAAATAGCCAGCATAGAAGTGAGCAGCTAGCTGTTATTTATCCAGGATCAGAGGCTAGGTCCAGCAGCTGATTGGACCCCAGCACCCGGTTCAGCTGAAGCATTAAAGGGGTAGTGCAGCGCTAAGAAATTATTCACAAAATAACAAACATTACAAAGTTATACAAATTTGGGCTAGGTTCACACTATGTAACTGTGCGGCTGTATTTGCGGCTGTAATTGTGCGGCGGTATTTTTGGTGGTTCATGCGTACGCTGGAAAGTATGCGATATACGGCTGCACAGTGCACACTATGTATGAATCTACGGCCCTATCGTAAACGGACCCGTAAAAAATCAACAAGACCATTGTTTGCGGCTGGAAATGCGGCCGTGGATTGACAGGCGGTCCGTACGGAGTACTTCAAAAATAGCCGGCAATGATGCCGAATGCAGATGCCTCTAATAGTTAATATATTAAATTAATAAAACACATTTTCTTTGTAATAAAGTCCCTTTCGTTGTTCAATAATTTAATTCTAACGAATCCATCATTGTGCAATTAAATATACTGTCAAAAAATAAATATATATATAAATATACATTTATTTATATATATATATTTATTTTAACAGTATATTTAATTGCAAAATTATGGAATCGTTTAAATTTAATTATTGAACAATGAAAGGGACTTTATTACAACGAAAATGTGTTTTATTAATTCAATATATTAAACATGAGAGGCATCGGCATCGGCATACTGCAGAGGATCGCAAACCCCGGTAATAGCGATTCATGTAAACTGTTTCCCTGCTTTCCCAGATGCATCCAGAGGTGTTTGCATCACTTTCTTAAGATTTTATTTGTTATTTTTAGTTGAACCAGATTTCCAAGTAAATGACCGTATGTTTTCAGCCACATGTCTATTTTTTCCCACGGCCGTAGTTTCATCCGCACATTTACAGCCGCATAAAAAATACAGCCGCACAGTTACATAGTGTGAACCTAGCCTTGTAATGTATGTTATGTATGTGAATGGCCCCCTTCCTGTGTTCCCCGCCCCCCGCCCGTGTACCCGGAGGTGTAGTGCAGTATACATACCTGATCCGCGGGTCCTACACACAAATGAAGACAGAAAACACTCTGTCCCATTGGCGAGAGATTCTTCCTCCCCTGAATTGTTTTTAACTAATTTGTTATGTAACACTCTTATAGACTCATGGTGACACCTTCATCCGGAAGATAGAGAATTTTCATCACTTCAGATGGCTTGGTCTAGACAGTCTCACAGGGAACCATGAGTCTTGTAGATGATACTGGTATAAATGATCTGGTCATATCTGACCACTATCCGGTCACTCTAACTCTCAGAGAGTCTCACCCGAGAGGTACAGACATACTTTGAAGGTTTCCTGCGATCTTGGGGTCAGACGAAACCTTTAAAAATCTTCTTAAAAAATGGTGGTCTGAATTTAACGATACTAAATCTCAACATACTACTACCCCAGTAATATTTTGTGAAACTGCAAAAGCTGTCCTTAGAGGGTGTATACTCTCTTACATGTCTGCTTACAAAAAAGAAGTCAACTCTTCTTATAATACTCTTACTCAGAAACTTCATATTGCATACACTACTTTTGTATCTTATCCCACTGAAATCCCAATGGTGCATAGCGAAAAAAGAATTTGAGATAGCTCAAGAAAAACTTAATAGCCTTTACAAAAATATTTTTCCTGTCATTATAAATTTGGTAATAAAGCAGGAAAATTACTAGTTAACCTTGCTAAGGGTAAACAGTTTCTCCATTCTCTAAATCTTCCTAAACTAGTTAATTCTTTCCTAGTTTTACTTAATGCTCCAATTTCTACTGAAGATATTTCTAAAACCATTTCACCTCTCCACAATAACAAAGCACCGGGTCCAGATGGTTTTAGCGGGGAATTTTACAAAAGTTTATCCATGGAAATTGTCCCTATTCTTCAGACTCTCTTTCTCACGCTTGGCCTGTAACCTCTATCTTGCATTCACCTATTTCGGAACTACCGTTGCATTTAAAAACATAATATTATCCTTGCAGACACGGTAGCCACCTTGAAGGCGGTGAGAAAATTACACAGCCTACCATTCAGCCTTGCTTAACACTTCCCACTATGGGATTCTCCTCTTTTCCTGCAGGGAAATAATCCTATCCAAGTGGAGTGGAAACTAAAAAAAAGTCACTCATCTGGCACAATTATTAGATTCTAATAAAGGAGAGTTTCTATCGTGGGAGATGATTAGCCCAAAACATGCCGTTCCTCTAGATCAAAATCATCTTTTTGAACAACTATGCCGATTTAATACTAAAAGAGCTAAATCTTGGGCAATTGCCGAAAAATTGGGTAGTTTTGACCTCCTTTGTTCTAATTCTTCTCCTAATTTGTCACAACTACTGTATATCATATGTTGTGTAATTTTTCTCTACATAACTCTCCTACTTTCCTTCGCAAATGGTCTTCTGAACTACAGACTGAAAATATAGAACAAAAACTGTTAAATAGTATCCATTAAGTTAATTCAGCTACTCCTCGTGTGAAACTGAGGGAAATCCATTTTTGGTTACTACATAAAGCAATCTATGCTTTTAATTTCTCTTATCCAAAAATACCAGATGACTTCTTAACACATTATCCTAAATGTAACGAACCAAATGCAAATTTGTTGCATTGCGTATGGTCATGCTCTCGAGTTCAGACATATTGGCAATTAGTAAAGACATTTATTCATACCACATGGAATAAAACCATACCTTTGACTTTGCTCAGTTATGTCTTCCATGATGTGATGGCCGGGGATGGAGATTCCTCTAAACAACAAATAGCCTCTAAAGGTATTCATCTAACTTTATTGTTAGCACTAAAGAATCAGTTAAACCATTGGATATCTGACACACTTCCAACTATATCTGAATTAGTGATTTCTCTTAAGGAAACTATACACCAAGACACTTCTACCAAGAGTTTCATTTTTAATTAATGTTATGTCAATGGAGGAAAGACAGTCTATTATTAAACAGTTTATTAACACTACTTGGTATTATACTGAGGAGGTGAGTGGTACCCTAGGAGCACTCAGAATTACTTCTTTGTCATGATGTAGGGGTTCCCTTTCTTTTCCCTTATTCCTGCAGAGCAAAAATCTGTTCTTTATTTTATTTCATTTTTGTTTCCCTGTTCCATAGAGATAATACTTATGTTTGCTATTTTTCTGTATTATTTATGTGATACTCAGATATGTATGTATCCTTTACATTGTAGAAATATGCCGGCCACAGCAGGCTTTAGGACCATGTGAAGTCCCGGCTTGTATAGGGCGCAGGTGTCTAGTAAACCACAGATTGGAGTGGTTGCTTCGTAGAAGGGATATTTATTAAAATTACAACGACGCGTTTCGGCCGCCACATATAAGGTAAACTTGAGAAAGGCCACCTTATATGTGGTGGCCGAAACGCGTCATTGTAATTTTAATAAATATCCCTTCTACGAAGCAACCACTCCAATCTGTGGTTTACTGGACACCTGCGCCGGGACTTCACATGGTCCTAAAGCCTGCTGTGGCCGGCATATTTCATCATTTATCGTACAACTCCCTTGGACGTACCCCGGCAGGAGCTGCGGTGTTCATTCTACTATGCCTGATATAGAGTTGTGCCTATAATCCAGCACAACTCCTCTAGGTGAGTGCAACACATTTTCCCTGTGTTTGATACTCTCGCCATCTTTTATCGCACCAGGAGGCGCCCCCGCTTTCTTCTCTTTTTTCTCCTTTCCTTTACATTGTACATATACTTTCATTCATACACTATATTACTCAAAATTTCAATAAATCATATTGAAGAAAAAAAAAGAACAATTTAACCCACAGAAATTAAGTCCCAGAGGCTTTGTCAAAAAATAGAGATATTCAAAAATAAAGAACCTTTGCAGTGCCATGGTGTACCGATGGTTAAGAACTATGTTTGCCCAAGAATACTATTTTAAAGGGGTAATCCTAACTCAACTTATGTAGTTAAACTTGTAGGGCAACTTTTTGCAAATACATTCATTTAGCAAACTTGTCTCCTTTTCCTGATATGCTGCTCTTTTCCTCAAATTGTTGACAACTTGGTGTGTAGGTTACCATCCTCCTCTCTCCTCTAAAAGCCATGATCTGTCTGGTACATATACCAGCTATAGTATACATGTTTATATATATTATACAGTACAGTATATATGCTCTGTATACCCCGGCTGATTGGCACAGGTGTCCCCCGTAGTAATGACTGACTTGCGGATGACACCACCATTCAGCTCTGTGTGTTGTTGGGAGCTAGAGTCTCAGCCCCAATCACACCTGGGGCTGGGACTCCAGTCTCCAAAAATATACTCCCCTCAGCATCCTCCTTGCCTGTGATAGAGCCTCTTTGAGTGTTACTAAACTAGCATTGTATTCTGACTGTTTTACTGATTTTGGCTTTACTTTCCAACTGTCCCCCTGATTTCTGATTTTGTATCATAACAACTGATAGATTCTGACCTGGATAGCTGATCCTGAAATATTGTGTTTGTTTGTCTTGTCGGTGTTTCACTTGTACCTGTGTAGTACCAGTCTTAAGATTTGGGCCGGCCAGCGTTAGGGCTTCCCCTGTCCTGGGTCTCTGGGTCCCAGCCTGACACATAACTTAGACAATAAGTCAGGACACAGTAAGGATACTGGATTTATCAGGAGGCACACAGCTCTTGATAAATCCAGGAACATTTCAGAGCTAACATGAATAAATTGCAGTAAATTCGGTATGCATAGGGTATCCATGCCCTCTGTGTACAACTCCCCCTCCATGGTAAGGATAGGCAGAGATTACCTTGAAAAAAAAAATTGCACAACTTTTTGTGCACCAGATGCAGAACCTAATACATTTCCCCCACTATGTTTATTGATAATTTGCTTCCAGTTAACACAAGTAGAACTGTGAATGTTCCTGTCTTCTATTTCACGCTGCATTACAGGATCATTGCAATCTAGGTAATGTAATGTATTTTTTTTTTATAAAGTAACCTAACTTTTTAAATAGCACATACAAAATATAACATGAGGTTTACATGTGAAAATTTCTATTTTAAGTGGCTCCAAAGCAGGGCTTTATATGAACGTGTTTGTACCAGCTACAATGTCAGAAACATCAGATTGGAAAAGCTAACACTAATGCACCAAACCTAATATGTTCTCTCAGTAACCTGACAGTAATTTCTACACTCTTATTCACAGCTTTATAAATCTAGGGCAGAGTTAGATGTTCCCTCTAAGAGCTTTTAGGATTGCAAAATAATCAAATGAGCGGTGTTGTCAGGGCAAAAGAATTTAATCAGGAACCTTTAATCCTGGCATAGGGCACGTTTGAGACAGAATAAAATCATTTTGTTAGGAGACTGGTTATTGGCATAAAAATGAGGTCAAATGTGACATTGATCACTTTCTTCCACACTTATTACAAGAAAATCCTCTTAAGCTAAAGCATGGAGATAACAGCATGAATTACAACCATTTAAACAAGTCATGGCCATGTACTAGAAAATGAAAGTCAATCCAGGTATGTACAGAGCAGTGGCAAGGATGGTTTACTAAACAGCAAAATAAATATACAAGACACTACAAATAAAGGGCCTTTTACAAGGGCTGATAAAAATCATTAAATCATTTGAATTTAAACAATAATCTTCTGGTGTAAACACAGCAACGATCAAACTACAAACAAAAATTTGTTGGTAGCTGACCTCAAAATCATTGTTAATCGTTCTCAAGTCTTTCAGTGTAAACACTCATCATTCATAGTATATAGATACGAACGCATATATTTCACTAAATGGCCAAGTATTTCACTAAATATTCAGAATGTTCACTAAATGGGCAAATAAACAATTTATCTGTATGTCTAAATGGACCCTAATAATAACCCTACAAGTGAGTACCCTAACGTACAAAATACTACAGTTGGCTTTAGAGTAAACGTGACAGATATAAAGTCTTTATCATATACATGGAATGTTCTAACTGTCCCCTGTCAGTAGATACAGAGCGAACAAGGATCCTCTATCTGTAAGGAATGGGGTAGAGACAAAAAGCAGAGACAGTTGCTAGTGCCCATGTTCAGCAAGTAAATCAGGGTATGCAGTGTGAACAGGGCCTTGCCCCAGTTTTTATGGTATCTGGACTAAGCTGAAGAACCATATGTACTAAATGTCTTACATACTTGTATAAACAAATAAGTATTGTTAGTAAATTTATATCTATTAGACTTCCCCACCTTAAAAAATTTGACATTTTCAATATAAAAAATATTAATCTTGCAAAAGAGGACATTATTATTTTTTTTGTTTATTTATTTATTTATTTAGTGTATACTGTATCTTTCTTCATTGGGTTGATATTACATATGCAGCTGAAGTAGTACTTTCACATCTAATATCATGCCTGTGACATCTGTAGATTGAGTGGATGCAACAACAGGCAGATTATAAATAGGACACTAAGCTGAATTAGGTCATACACTAATGACTCCCAAAGATCTGTCAGTGTGGAATGGTGGCATTGATTAAAAGGTTCATGGGTGAACGCTTCACTTTCTATATGATACCAGTATACAAGACAGCTAAGGGCTTAGAACATTTCTGCTAAGTAATTAAAATACTGTTAGATGTTGAAATGGATACTAAACGGAAACATCTGTTACATCTGATAGCTTCAAGCTCCTAGGCCCAAATACAAAATTTTTAGAAAGTATCTTTTATCTATTATGTATATTACTATTGTTTTATTAGATATTTTGTTGGGTCCTTAAGGACCTAGGCCCCCAGGTGTAAGTTTCTACTATCCCTGTACCCCTGATAGCTAAACCATTCATCATCTTTAACTAGTCCAGCCAACTGCTCAAAGGTAATTCTGGGTTATAGTAACAATAATTGACTAGTGTAAATGCCCAAAATGAGTTTTGAAAATATCTTTTTAAAGAATTTTCTAGAACTTAAATATTGATTTTCTATCATTAGGACAGGACATCTACAGTGTATCAAATCAGTCTGACTTCCAGCTGTCCAACTTTTGCTGATTAGCTGATTCAAGGGGTTGTGGCATTTGTGCAAATGATGCAACCCTCTTACTATTTGCTAGGCACAGCTGTGTACATTTCATAGTTATTGTGTTTTCTTACTAAGGCTGGATTCATTCTGTGGTCCGTTTAACGCATACATTTTATGGGGAAAAAAATGGATGCAAAAACTGATGCAATTGTGTGCAATCCGTTTTGATCCATTTTTCTATTGACTTCCATTGTTTAAAAAAAATGCATTTTTTCCCTTTTTTTTAGCGTACACAAAAATGAGGTTGACCCTGTTTTTGTGTACGTTAAAAAATGCCATACTAAAATGGATACATTAGATGGAGTGCAAAAACGCAGTGTGAACCCAGCCTAACAACAAAGTAACTATTCTAACAAGGGCGACCGTGTCCAGAACCTTTCTCTTTGTAATCAATGCTCTAAGAGGAATCTATCATTGTAACCACCCAGCATGTTGCTTCCAATAGTTTGTAGTAAAATTATCAGGGCAATTGCTTATCAAAGAAAGGGGAAAAATAAGTGCATAAGTGTTTTTTTTTTGTTTTTTTTTGTTTTTTAATATAGGGAAATGCATATGGCTGCTCATAGTATCGGAAATGAGATACCTGTGAGGGACTTCTGTGAGAAAATCTGCCAGCCACAGTTCCAAACTTCTGACACTGTTGGGTCAAGGAGGTACATGGTGCCTTTTTATATATCCTTCTGTTCCCTATGCTACTTGGCTGTGTTGTAAGTTATTGATACTCTTATGTGCTATAGCATTTTCTGTAGTGACCATATAGCAGCATATTTCAGCTCCACACAGGCGCTACAGAAAAGTGATTACAGGGCAGTTACAGCCAATAACTCCCAGGGGGCATCTTCTTTGAGTGAATCACTGGTGGCATTTTCTCCACTTGGAGTTGCTCACTTGTCACACCACCACCACCGGCTGCTCATCTTTAAAGTAGCTAGGCCTCCATGTGCAGCTAGCCCACCTAGCAGGTAGTATCCACATGTAGCTATTTCCCCTATAGGTAGTGTACCTGATAGATAGGCATCCCCCTGTAAGTTACGCCCCCTCCCCCCAGTAGTAAGCCCACTAGTATGTAGTATAACCCATGTAGGCACCTCACTGTAGATAATCAGCCCCTGGTAGTCATCCCCTTCCATGTAGTCATCTACTGTGGTAGTTAGCCTCATTCTGTGGGCATTTCTCCTTGTAGTTAGTGTCCTCCCTCCATATAGTTGTCTCTCCCGGAAGTCCACCCCTTTACGCAGCTATGCAAGTTAGCCCCCTCCCCCCATGTAGGCAAACCTGTTAGTTAACCCCCCTCCCCAGGCAATCCCATGTGAATTATTTCCCTCTCACCATGTAAGCAATCCTTTGTAATTTAACCCCCTCCCTCCCCCAATAAAGGTACCCTCCCACTCCTCCCTTCCCCATGAAGGCACCCTCCTCCCTCAAAAAGAATAAAATACTCACCTAGCTGCAGTGTGCGGCACTTGTGGGCCGAATCGCTCCTTTCTGACCTTTTTCAGAATCATCCTTTTGCCACAAGGTAAGATCTTGCATGGAAACTCAGACCAATTAAGATTGACAGTCATCTTGTGTTCATTGTCTTATGCACTTAGGCACTAACAGTTGTTGCCTTCACCAAGCTGCTTGCCTATTGTCCTGTAGTCCATTCCAGCATTGTGCAGGTCTACATTGTTATCCCTGGTGTCCTTAGCCAGCTCTTTGTTCTTGGCTATGATAGGGAGGTTGGAGTGTGAGTGATTGAGTGGACAGCTGTTTTATATTCAGTTAAATTTAAGAAGTGAAATTAATAAAAGGCAACGAGTGCAGAGTAGGAGGCACCTTTTAAGGACACAGTGGATTTTGGCCTTAAAGGACAGAGGCAATTCCTACAATTTTCTTTTTTTATCCCCTCCTCGCCTTTAAGGAGCTATCGCACTTTTATTTCAGCCTACAGGGCTGTTTGGGGTGTCATTCTTTGCGCCATAATATCTAGTTTATTAATATCCTATTTGTAGATGGAAATTTTTAAACACTTTCTATAATTTTTCTCTGATAGATAATACAACAAAAAAAATCAGCAATTCTGGAGTTTTTTTCATGTTTTCATTCAGGACACAAATTTTTTAAGTAGATTGGAAAATTCTGCACGCTATAATAACAAATATGTTTATTTACTTAATTTGACATGTTTTATTTATAAAATGGGAAAGGGAAGTGATTTAAACTTTTATTGGGGAGGGGCTTTGTGATATTTTTACCCTAGGGGACTATTACAAGCAATCATTAGATAGCATACACTGATCATAACTATGGCTTTGGATAGCATTGATTAGTGTTATCTGCGCTCTTCTTGTATTACACAGCCCGAAGTTCAGGGGGAAGTGAGCACCTGCCTGTCAGTTCAGCGCTTGCTTCCCTATCATTCTCTGCTCTCTGTCTGTGTTATAACTCGCACAGACAGATAGCAGAGAGTAGCAGGGGGGCCCATCAAAGACAGTGGTGGTCTGCTGCCTCTGTTACACGGAGCGACGCTCTGTAAAATTGTCATCTTTTTTATTTTGAAAGACCACAATCAGTCAATATTGTGCATGTCAGCTGCTCATTGCCTTCAACAAGAGCTACTTCACTGAACCCTTGTCGGCCTGATTGATCAGTAATTGGCCAAGTAAGGCCAATAATCATTCAGTGTAAAAGTTTGGGAGGCAGCAAGACCGCTGTTGCCCATCATTCACTGTCAGCTGATAGCAGCCAGTTCTCATCCCCTATGAAGAAAGCCCAGCTCTTAAGATCGCTATGTGTCGTTAAGTGACATTTATGTCATATGTCGGGAAGGAGTTAAAGAAAAACAAACAGGTCTGTGAGAGATGGAATTCTTGCTGGTTGATAAAGTGATGAAATACTTATTTCATGCAATAAAATAATTTATTATTTAAAAATTATACAATGTGATTTTCGGGATTTTTTTTTATAGATTCTCTCTAAGTGTCAAGTCTTCCAGAATATATCACTTTTTAAGTACTAGATCTTCTGGCCAACATCATAGTGTTGTATAATGTAAGGGAGAGCACATACGTATCTGTTTTCATAATAGTAATCCCTATTGTTCAGAATAAAAAATCATTATATTGCATGACACAGCACACAACATGAGTTCATTGTAAGACAAGACCATTGCTATTAACTGCAACGGGTGGTAGGTCCCGACAGTGGCACTTAATACATCTCTCCCACTGAGTACAAAAATTCCTCTGTCTCAGCTATAGTTGCTTTTCAATTATAAATGAAAACTTCTGGAAATGTCATTCTGTTTCCTGTAAAGCTTTTAAGATAATCCATAGAGGTAAAATCATATTTCAGTAGATGATCAGGCATTGTGAATGGCCGTATTAAGTTGGGAATTAACAGTCGTCATGAAGTTAATGCACACAAGTAAAATTTATTCTTACAGCAATAAAGTTTATGTTGTGAATGATCAAAAAAAAAGTAGGGGGCTCAGTACATTAGCAGCAGTAGATGAGGGTTGGAGACCACTAACACCTTTAAGTGCAATCCTGTGAACCCCATTTTCAATAGTGTACACACTAGGGAGTGGGAAAACATGATCTTTGTGAGGGTAGGAAGCCAATGGCAGTTGCAGTGTGTCCCTAACTTGCTTGCATCCATGGGTCACACAGACCAATGGATGCAGGCTGCTGCTAAACTGTAGGTGGCATAGCCAGTCAGGGCCCATCCCCAGTGTCTGCTTACAGTGTTTGCTGCTCTCCTCCGTGCCTGGACACTCCAGCTGCTGTCTAGACAATTGGCCCTCCCCCAGGTCACAGTGCCATACATGACTGAGAGAGATGGGATTACCAATGGCCTCCCTATATACCACCCCCCCCCCCCCTCCCCCATACTTTCTCCAAAAAGACTCGGACACAGTTCTAGTGGTATCAATAGGCCACGGTTTGTTTTATTTATATTAAAACTTTTTTCCCCAAAAACATCTTTAATTATTGTATAAATAACTTGTTAACAATGACCTGACCCTTGTAAGTGCAAATATATAACTATACCCTGAGCTACACAGGAACAAGAGAGGGGAGTCCCTGAAGGCCTCACCACTTCCATTATCTTAAATAGGTTTGGAGTTTGCCCCCAGCCGTGACACACCTAGCCTGGAGACCCTCTTCTTCCAAACCTGCTCCACCTTCCCGGGGCCCCGTGCCGAATGGGAATTTTAATTAACCAAAGCGGGAAGAACCGCTCTCCAGCGTCATTACTCTTACTAATTAACCAAAATAACTAGGAGAATCATCTTCCAAACTCTCAGTTTTTACCCAATATTTTCTGGCCTTCAAGGACCCCTCCTCCCCTTCTACTTCTTTCCCCCCAAAGCCGCGACAACAACAACAAAAAAACCCTGACTGCACCAGGTGTTATTCCTGCTTTATAACCTCCTTCCCTCCAACTCCACCCCTCCCCTAGTCATGCGCCCCTCCCATTACATTGCATTACACTCCCAGGGCTTACTGTTACATTGCATGTGCCCAGGGCAGCACCATCCATTAGACAAAGAGCTTTTCCTCAAGCAGGGATCCTCCCAGCCTGTAGGGGGCAGCAGTGCGAGATGGTGTGCAGAATTTCTGGTAGCAGCATAAGAAACATCTCCTCTGAAGCCTGGGGATCAGCAGTGGCAGCGGAAGCTGGTGAGTGTATTGTTACTGAACTATGTATAGGTAGTCTGTGTATGGAGATCTGTGTATGGGTGATCTGTGTATGGATGATCTGTGTATGGGTGATCTGTGTATGGATGATCTGTGTATGGGTGATCTGTGTATGGGTGATCTGTGTATGGATGGGATGATCTGTGTATGGATGATCTGTGTATGGATGATCTGTGTATGGGTGATCTGTGTATGGATGATCTGTGTATGGGTGATCTGTGTATGTATGATCTGTGTATGGGTGATCTGTGTATGGGTGATCTGTGTATGGATGGGATGATCTGTGTATGGATGATCTGTGTATGGATGATCTGTGTATGGGTGATCTGTGTATGGATGATCTGTGTATGGGTGATCTGTGTATGGATAAACTGTGTATGGGTGATCTGTGTATGGGTGATCTGTGTATGGTTGATCTGTGTATAGATGATCTGTGTATGGATGATCTGTGTATGGGTGATCTGTGTATGGATAAACTGTGTATGGGTGATCTGTGTATGGGTGATCTGTGTATGGTTGATCTGTGTATAGATGATCTGTGTATGGATGATCTGTGTATAGAGGATCTGTGTAAGGGTAATCTGTATATGGGTGTTCTGTGTACGGGTGATCTGAGTATAGGTGATCTGTGTATGGGTGATCTGTGTATGGATGATCTGTGTATGGATGATCCGTGTATGGATGATCTGTGTATGGGATGGGATGATCTGTGTATAGATGATCTGTGTATGGGTGGGTTCTGTGTATGGGTGGGATGATCTGTGTAAGGGTAATCTGTATATGGGTGTTCTGTGTATGGGTGATCTGTGTATGGATCATCTGTGTATGGATCATCTGTGTATGGGTGATCTGTGTATCGATGATCTATGTATAGATTATCTGTGTATGAGTTATCTGTATATGGGTGTTCTGTGTATGGGTGGTCTGTGTACAGATCATCTGTGTATGGGTGATCTGTGTATGGGTGATCTGTGTATCGATGATCTATGTATTGATGATCTGTGTATGGGTGATCTGTATATGGGTGTTCTGTGTATGGGCGGTCTGTGTATAGATGATCTGTGTATAGGTGGTCTGTGTATAGATCATCTGTTTATGGATGATCTGTGTATGGGTGGTCTGTGTGCTGTGGCCTGAGGCATTGGATGCTGGTGTTGCACCAGCTGGTGGGCTTTGGTGTTTTAAGGGAACCTTGTCACAGTGTCCAGGAGTGGCAGTACCCAACCCTGAACACACGGGCACAGGACCTTGGTAGAACTGGTGTGAGGTGCAGAAGCAATTTGTGGTATGAGTGATGACAGAGTCCCACCTTAACCAGACATTAACCCCTTCCCCCAATATGACGTCCAGGGACGTCATGAAAAGCAGTCCCTGGACGTCATGTCTTTTCTGCCTCACCCCACTGTCACTATCAAAGATCGGGAAGCAGGAGGAGGCTGTGTCACACAGCCTCCCCCTGCTGCCACTGCCCAGGGGGGGGGGCTGTGTTCCCCCCTGGACAGTTAACCCCATAGGCGCCGCGGTCGTTGCGACCGCAGCGTCTATGGTGAGATCTGCTGTCTCCCTCGCCGAGGAAGCTGCGGCACATTGCCTCCTCCTGCCGCCACTACTGATGTCCTCCCCAGGCCCCCATGCAGCTTCCCCCGTCCCCCCCATGCCTCCAGCCTGCTGCTCATGGCTTAGAGTGCCACCCCTGCCCGCTGGAGCTTTCAACCCAATCCCCCCTCCCCCCCCCCCCCCCGAGCTTCCAGTGCCACCCCCGCCCGGCCGCCCGCCGGAGCTTTCGACCTCCCCCCTTGCCTGCCCGGAGCTTCCAGTCTCCCCCCCGCCGGGAGCTCAGCCAGCCGGATCCCGGAGCCGCGCCTCCCCCTCGGGTTACCATAGTAACCCAGACGCTACCCGGTGCGTCTGGGTTACTATGTCTAGTGACGATCCGGTCCCTGCACAGTGCAGGGACCGGATCGTTAGAATGAGCTGTCAGTGTGCAACACTGACAGCCCATTCACTATATAATGCAGTACAGCACCGATCAGGTGCTGTACTGTATTATACAAGTACCTGCAAAAGTAAAAACACACACACAAATAAATAAATAAATAAATACATAAATAAATAAATAATTGAATAAATAAATAATTAATTAAATAAATATAAATAAATATACACATTCCCCATCCCCCTTTATAAATGATCCCCTATAAATAAGATACACATATTTGGTATTGCTGCATCCGTAATGACCCCGTCTATTAACCCATTACATCAATTATCCCACCCGATGAACACTGTAAAAAAATTAACAAAAAACTAACCAAAATGACAATTTTTTGTTAATCCCACCCCCTATAAAATATAGAAAAAATGCTATAAAACATATGTACCCAAAAGGAGTACCACTAAATATGTCAGCTTATGCCGCAAAAGAAAATCCCCTACGTAACTCCATTTGCAAAAAAAGAAAACTATTACCGCTGTTACAATATACAAGACACAAACAGTATTTATAGCATAAATGTCATAAAATATAACAAAAGCTATATAACATGGATATCACTGTAATCGTACCGACCTGACGAATAAAGATAACATGTCATATGTGACGGATAGTAAACAGCGTACAAAAAAATGGTGAAAAACAGCTGCTAAATTCTGTTTTTTATTCGTACCACCTCATTAAAAATGAACTAAATATTGATCAGGGTGTCACACGTCCCCCAGAATGGTACAGATGAAAACGTCAACTTGTCTTACACAAATATTTTGGCACCGCAAGGCCTCGGTGACATGATATAATGGCTAAAATAAAACTGAAATTAAAAAAAGGCCACAAAATTCGCCAGGTTTCTGTCATGTCTGCGGCCTGTGGTTGAGTCAGGTGACGCACTGCGGCCACATATGGGTGATTTCTAGAAACACTGGAATAAGTGGAATAAATAGTGAGTTCCATTTCTCAGTTAGTATTTGCTGTGTTAGAGGAAAAAATGGATTAAAATGTAATATCTGCCAAAATAATAAATTTTGAATTTCTCTTCCAACTTGCTTAAATTTATGTGAAACACCTAAAGGGTTAATATACTTATGAAATGTTACTTTGAATACTTTGAGGGGTGCAGTTTTTACAGTGGAGAGATTTATGGGGATAACTAACATACAGGCCTCACAAATCCACTTCAGAACTGAACTGGTCCCTAATAAAATCAGAACTTGACATTTTTCTGAAAATTTGAAAAATCGCTGCAAAATTTCAAAGCCCGCTAACATCCTAACAAGTAAAAGGACGTTCACCAAATGACATCACCATAAAGCAGACATGTTGTAGATGTTGCAGTAGTAATTAGTTCATGTGACATGACTATCTTTCTTAGGAAAAGAGAATTTTGAATATAAAGGATTGTAAATTTTTCTAATTTTTGCGCAAATGTTGTGTTTAAAAAAAAAAACTACTGAGTGTATCAACCAAAGTATACCACAAACATAAAGAGGAATATGTCACGAAAAAACAGTCTCAGAATAATCGCAATAGTTAAAAGCACCGCAAAGTTATAACTACATAAAGAGAGACTGGTCAGATTTGAAAAATAGGCCCTGGTCATTAAGGCCAAAACAGGCTGCGGAGGAAAGGGGTTAACTTCACTTTAAGGAACTTCAGTGCAATACAGGCTATAACAACACTGCTCACAGGTGCTCAGTGCAAGAATACAACAATAAACGACTTCTGCAGAAATACTTAGTAGAAAAAAGACACTTGTGAGGGTATTGTAGGGGTCGGATAGGTGCCCTTGTCTAATTAGTAACAGTAGTTTATTTTAGTCTTTCTATCTGACAACCTTCTGCCTACACAATATCGGAGACCGCCTTGTGAGGTAATAGGTCCCAGGTCTCTGTCTCTGGGTGGAGCTGACTAATGAAAAGTACCCCAACTAGTTGAGTGTAGTGTCAGTAAATTACTTCAGATTAAGGCACTTTTGGACCAGTCCCTCTTCCATTCCTTTGGGGGTGACTGTCCTGATGAAAGAGTCCTTGGCGTAGACAAGGGTTGGTCCTAGTGTGTAGTTCTCTCAAGAACTGAACTGCACTCCTGACTGGAACTAGACTTAAACTGCACTGAACCAGGAAAACCCCTATCCTATATAGGGTAGTGTGACAGGGTGGAAAGAGTGGTGTACAGAGGGTACACACAGTAAGGCTAACGTACAAAACAAACACATATACTGCAGCTGTGCACAGGAGGAATGAGACATCTTTTAGGGAATGAGCAGTGCACAGGGGGAATATAAGGGTTGGTCAAATTAGGGAACCTGGTATGCCTTTTTGAACATATGTGTTTTTAGGGCACGTTTGAAGCTTTCGGTATTGGTGGTAAGTCTAACAGTCTTGAGTAATGCATTCCATAGAACTGGTGCAGCTCGCGTAAAATCCTGGAGACGGGAGTGAAAGGTGCGGGTTAAGGTGGACGTTAGTATTAAGTTGTAAGAGGAGCGTAAAGCACAGGTAGGGCAGTAGACAGAGATAAAGGAGGGATGTAGGGAGAAGCAGCGTTGTGGAGATCTTTATAAGTGAGCAGGAGCGAATAAAGTAATGCGGCAATAACATCCATAAGCTTTTAGATGTCAGACATTATTTTAAAAAACATAAACAAACATTGCTTTGCAGAAAGAAATATAAAGGTGCCTCTGCAGCAACCTTCTACAAGGTTTAAAGGGGTACTCCAGCGGGGGGGGCACTTTTTTGCTGGGACCGGGGAGGAGGTGGCTGAAAGGAAAAGACCATCCGGTTCCATCCACAAAGTAATGTTTCGTTCCACAGCTATTGTGGTGCACCAGTGGCATCAATATTTTTGTTGTGTTTTCACAGTGGGGCTTGCAGGTGATTTGACGGCCACAAGGGACTATGAATAATCCCTTGCTCCCACCAAGTAACAGTACTGTATCTAAACGTGTGCGTCTGCCGTGTTTAGTAAATTTTTTATTAAATTGTGCGGAATTCGCTTTGCATGAAACACATTGAGGCTGGGTTCACACTACGTATATTTCAGTCAGTATTGTGGTCCTCATATTGCAACCAAAACCAGGAGTGGATTAAAAACACAGAAAGGATCTGTTCACACAATGTTGAAATTGAGTGGATGGCCGCCATTTAATGGCAAATATTTGCTGTTATTTTAAAACAACGGCTGTTATATTGAAATAATGGCAGTTATTTACTGTTATATGGCGGCCATCCACTCAATTTCAACATTGTGTGGACCCACCAACTGTCCCTACCTACTTGCCTCAACCCGCCCGGGACAACCACAATGACGTTCCTTGCGCTGGATATGTGCACACAGAACAAGACAGACAAACAAACACAATATGGGATAGTCGAACAGGCAAGGTCAAAACCAGACGGGCAGTGCAGTACAAAAACAAGCAACAGATGGATAGTCAAAAGTCAAAGTCAGGGGTCAGGTAACACAGTCGAGCAAGCAAAGGGAATTAGGACGGGGATCGCAGGAACAGACAGGGGCTAGCTGGGATCAGGGTATTAATCTAATAGCCAGCGCTGGGACTCTGCCTCAGCTTTGTTTTATACTGACAAAGAGCCCGGTCCGGATCCTCATTGGACCGGTGCTCTGATAACCCAGGTTCCAGAGAGGCAGAGGAAACTGTCAAAGAACACTGCTCAGCTGCAACAATCAAGGCCAGTAGTGAGCAGTGTAATGGTGCGTTTACACAGATTTATCTGAGAGATTTTTTTTAAGCCAAAGCCAGGAATGAATTTAAAAAGAGAAGAGATTCCAGTCTTTGCTTTATTACACATTCCCTGTTTATAGTCCGTTCCTGGCTTTGGCTTCAAAGATCTGTCAGATAAATCTCTGACCTTGAGAAAGTCCCGTTTGGGTACGGAATGCGAGGGTTTCTGTGGACGCTGACATGGATTCTCTTATCTGGTGATACAAATTCTCTTTTGGCTTTTGCCTGTTTTTTGTTTATCATGCGTTATCCTTGCACTTGTGTCTATTTCACTTTATAATTATCTGACCAGTGAGGATCTCCCATACACACATGTCGGCTTATCCTTGTGCCGTGCCTACTGTACACGGCACAGTGTCTGGTTCTGTTTGTGTATTTTAATTGTTTTTATCCAGTGTGTCTCACTTGCTTTTTTGTACCAATAAAGTATATTTATCTTCACTTAAAGTGATTTACTTATTTATATATACCTTTTTTGGAAGTGCCACCGATGCTATTGGCATACTTTCTCTTGTAGTAGTACCATATGGGCAGAGGGCAAGCCACCAAAGGGACAAAGCGCCATTTAGAGGCTGGAATGGAGTATAGAGGCCATGTCGCAATTACAAAGCTCCTGTGCTGCCAGAACAGTAGAGACCCCCCACAAGTGACCCCATTCTGGAAACTACACCCCTCAAGGAATCTAACAAGGGGTGCAGTGAGCATATGGACCCCACTGGTGACTGGCACATATGTAGAACATGTGGTGTAAAATTAAAAAATACAATTGTTTTCATTTTCACGGCACAAATGTGCCCATCTCCAGTGCGCCATATCCCCGATGCCCCCCTTGTTAGATTCCTTGTGGGTGCAGTTTCCAGAATGGGGTCACTTGTGGGGGGTTTCTACTGTCCTGGTAGTACAGAGGCTTTCTAATTTAATCATGGCAAGCTTCTAATGGGAATTGCGGCCATACCTATTTAGCTGGGGAAAAAGGGCCAATTAGGCCAATTATTAGTTTATAAGGTTGAAAAGGACAGCAGTCCATCAAATTCAACCTGTGTTGATATAGAGGAAGGAAAAAAACCCTCAAGAGGCACATGACTGGGAAAAAATTCCCTTCCCAACTCCATAATGGCAATCAGAATAATCCCTGGATCAACGTGACCCCTGGAATAGGAAAGAGGGAAAAATTTTGAAAATTTAGAACTCCAATGACGTGTGGTACGCCTTGAAGCGATCCTGTATGCAGAGGCCAGGGTGATCAGGACAGGTGTCACCCTGGAAAATGGTGTCTTTCCTGATCCCCCTGTTACAGCACACTCTGCACTTCTTCTGGGGTCTCCGGTTTTCCAGTGTGGGGGACGTCACTTGCAAAATGTTGCCCTGGTACGATACGGGTCCTTCATATCCAGAAGTGCTGGGTCTGCTCCATAGCTGCCGAATATTAGGGCTTTATTACTGCTTCTGATATTTTTGGATCGTGCCACAAGCTACAGTAGCTCGGGCAGCGAGGGACAGGAAGAGGGGGTGCTGGTATAAAAGTTATCCCCGCACAGCCAAAAAGGAGGAGTTGCTGAAAAAAAAACTCTCTACAACCCTATAGCTACTGATAAGTGTATTATATACCCTTATCAGCTGCTAGGGGGCATGAGGACACAAAAGCCGGAAAAAGCCGAAGGTAGGCCACGCTGGAGCTGAAAAAATCCGAAGAAAGACGACGGGCCGACAGAAAAAGCCGAAGATAAACGACGAGAAGAAGAGGACGCCACGGGAACCGGAAGACACCTATCCGGACGCCAGGATCAGGTGAGCATGGCCCAATACCTGCTCTGAACACCTCAGCTACCTAGCTAAGGTGATGAGAGCAGGTATTTAACTTTTTGGGGGACATTTATCGGGACGTGGCACCGTGGCCACCATTACTTTTAACAGTAATGTTGGTCGGTGCCGTTTCGGACAGCTCCGACCGCCATTGCTTTCCAGGTCACCGGGTCACCGATGACCCGGAAAGCTGAAGATCGCCGTTATTAGCTAATCTAAACTGATATATGACAATTTATAGCAGCCATCATTACCCGATCGCTTTGTGTTTACACACAGCGATCGAGTACACAGCGGGCGTGAATGTAGGCCCGTTTGCGTTAAGGCCCAGCCTGCGGGGGTGCACATTTACACCTGCTGTCGTTAAGGGGTTAAAATAGTACATTTTTGTTGCTTAGGTGGTATACAGCAGGTGGGCTCTGGTGTTTTCACTGGGGCACTTGTCACGATGGCCAGGAGGGGGCTTTACCAACCTATGGACACACTGGTACTGGCACTTGTAAGGGTAGCACAAGGTGTGAGTGCAGCTTCGGCACGTTAAGGGTACTCCAGAATGGGACTTTATATGGTTTGGCATTTGTGGATTATCCATATCCAGCTGGTTTTGGACCCAGGCTGTTGACCTTTTTACCCCTTGCACTCTTAGTAGGGAACTTTACCCAGTTTGAGGCTGCTGCTTAGGGCAGGTAGTCAAAGTAAATAGGGAGAGTAGGTTGTGTTCAGAACATGGCCCACTGCTCCCCTACGAACGTGACACCATCATTGTACAAAGCTTTGTAGGGATAGCTTTCATATTTACTTACTGTCTTCAAATAACATCCGGCAGCAAAATATTTTTTTCAGCAGCTTTTATTTATTATGGTTTTTTTTTTTTTTTTTTTTTAAAGCTAGACCCTAATATAATCTGTGTGAGTGAAGTATAGTATAAAGTATAAACATTTGAATGAGAGTAATAGTCGGCACCACTTCAGACTAGAAGGATGTGAGCTGCAGGCACAGAGATAGCTGTCCACAGTTCTTAAGGCTCCCAAGGTGCACCAAGCAGTAAATAAGCATGTATATAAGTACAGAAGAAGCAGATGCCGGGCACACACGGATGTAGCTGAATTGGACCATGCTTTATTCAATCAGCGGACACACAGCAAGGAGAGGGACAGGTAGAGGTCGCGTGCGCGTCTTCACCAATAATTTAATGCTGCATGCTCAGGTCAAGGAAAGCCCAGTTTTCTTCAGAGGGTCAACAAAATGCCTTTGGAAGGGGAGGGCACTGATAAACAAATCCATTGGGGGGTGGAGGGGGGATTTTGAATTGTTGAGGGGCTTGTGCTCACAAATCAATCTACCTATTTATTTACTGTCACAATCCATTTTATTTGCTAGGTGCATGATGCAATCCTAAAGATGTTGTATATAGATATGTATATGTTATGTAAAGAAACAGACTAAACAAAGATCACAAATGTTTTTAATTTCATAGATTTCATTCTCTCTATATATTTGTTTAGATACAACAATGACTAGGTACTTATTCCAGGGGCACTGCTTTAACGGACACAAAGGCTATTATTAAAACTATTTATTTAGCAATAGCACCCACTGGAACATCTGCAGTGGTACAAAGATTAAAAACAAGAATGCTGACTGTAGCCTGCTCACTACTTGCAATTCTGAAAGAAAACAATACATTAAAGAAGAACTGTTTAAAACGGTATACGATAGTTTTAGTACACCCTAAGAGCAGGGCCGTTTCTAGGTAATTTGGACTACAGGGCGAATATTGCTAAAAGCGTCCGCCCCCCCCCCCCCCCCAAAAAAAAAAAAAAAAAAAAAAAAGGGAATTCAGTGACTCCCAGGTGACGTCTTCTTTGATCTGAGGCGTCACTTTCGTTTTCCTCTCCTTCTGGCTAAGACCACCATGATGATTTCTTGCAGCAACAGTTCATCTTGTGAACCTGCTAAACAAACATCTTAGGCTCGGCACTTTTACAACTACTTCCCCTTTTTTGTGTCATGTGCAGTAAAGTCAGTAGGTATGTGGGTTGCCCCCTGTATGTAGGATCCCCTGCTGTGCCCCCATATAGTAATAATCCTTCCTGTGCTCCCCCATAGTAATAATCCCACCTGTGCTTCCCCCATAGTAATAATTCCCCTGTGCTCCCCCCATAATAATAACCCCACCTGTGCTCCCCCATAGTAATAATCCCACATGTGCTACCCCCATAGTAATAATCCCACCTGTTCTCCCCCATAGTAATAACCGTGTAGACCCCCAAAGTATAGCCCTCTCCCCAAGTAGCCCCCCATAGTAGCCCTCTCCCCAAGTAGCCCCCCATAGTATAGCCCTCTCCCCAAGTAGTCCCCCATAGTATAGCCCTCCCCCAAGTAGCCCCCCATAGTATAGCCCTCCCCCAAAGTAGCCCCCCATAGTATAGCCCTCCCCCCAAGTAGCCCCCATAGTATAGCCCTCTCCCCAAATAGCCCCCGATAGTATAGCCCTCCCCCCAAGTAGCCCCCCATAGTATAGCCCTCCCCCCAAGTAGCCCCCATAGTATAGCCCTCTACCCAAGTAGCCCCCCCATAGTGTAGCCCCCCATAGTATAGCCCTCTACCCAAGTATCCCCCCATAGTATAGCCCTCTCCCCGAGCCACCCCCCATAGTATAGCCCTCTCCCCGAGCAGCCCCCCATAGTATAGCCCTCCCCCCTGTGTAGCCTTCCATAGTATGGGCCCCTTTGTAGCCCCCACTTTGCAGCATTTATGAGAAAAAAAAATACACTCACCTGTCCTGGATCCTGCAGCAGCGTCTCCCAGCGTCTGGCAGCTGAACTTGCTGCCACACACCATCCCGGAAGCTCACCGCTGTAGCCCTGCAGAGCCCGGACTTCTCTCCTCTCCTCAGCGGTTGACATGTGACATCATCACGTCACATGTCCACCGCCAAACAGCAGAGAAGACCGGGCACGGCGGGGCTACAGTGGTGAGCTTCCGGGATGGTGTGTGGCAGGCTGCCTGTGCCGGACTCTCACTGTACTGCAAGAAATCCGGCGGCCGCGGCTCCTTAACGCCCCTGAAGGGAACGGCCCAGGGGCGCCCAACCCTGCCGGGCGGGGTGGCGGCGAGGTGCAGATGATGGGGCAGGTGGGCAGCCGGGCGGAGGAGCGCGCCACTAGGTGAGGTCTGGGGGAGAGGGTTTCACCAGCGCCCCCTAGCTGTCGGAGCCCCGTGTGGTCGCCCGGCCCGCCGGCCACTAGAAACGACCCTGCCTAAGAGATATCCTTGGCTTTTAGAAAACCAGAGAAAACTTCTGCCTCTTGTGTCATTTAGTAATTGTAGAATTAGTTCACAATTATCAAACCTCAACCCTGCTTCTCCATACTGCTTATTGAGGTTATTTTCATACCACATTTGTTGATTACAATTGCAAATACAAGGTTAGAAATAATGATTTGTATTTGAAATAACATTGTTTTTACATCAAACTTTGCTTTCGTCAAAGAATCCTCCTTTTGCAGCAATTACAGCATTGCACACCTTTGGCATTCTAGCTATTAATCTGTTGAGGTAAGCTGGAGAAATTGCACCCCACGCTTCTAGAAGCAGCTCCCACAAGTTGGATTGGTTGGGTGGGCACTTCTGGCGTACCATACAGTCAAGCTGCTCCCACAACAGCTCAATGGGGTTCAGATCTGGTGACTGCGCTGGCCACTCCATTACCTATGATAGAATACCAGCTGCCTGCTTCTGCTGTAAATAGTTCTTGCACAATTTGGAGGTGTGTTTAGGGTCATTGTCCTGTTGTAGGATGAAATTGGCTCCAATTAAGCGCTGTACACTGGGTATGGCATGGCGTTGCAAAATTGATTGATAGCCTTCCTTGTTCAGAATCCCTTTTACCCTGTACAAATCTCCCACCTTACCAGCACCAAAGCAACCCCAGACCATCACATTACCTCCACCATGCTTAACAGATGGCGTCAGGCATTCTTCCAACATCTTTTCATTTGTTCTGCGTCTCACAAACGTTCTTCTTTGTGATTCAAACACCTCAAACTTGGATTCATCCGTCCACAACATTTTTTTCCAGTCTTCCTCTGTCCAATGTCTGTGTTCTTTTGCCCATCTTAATCTTTTTCTTTTATTGGCCAGTCTCAGATATGGCTTTTTCTTTCCCACTTTGCCCTGAAGCCCAAAATCCCGCAGCCACCTCTTCACTGTAGATGTTGACACTGGTGTTTTGCGGGTACTATTTAATGAAGATACCAGTTGGGGACCTGTGAGGCATCTGCTTCTCAAACTAGAGACTCCAATGTGCTTATCTTCTTGCTTAGTTGTGCAACGCGGCCTCCCACTTCTTTTTCTACTCTGGTTAGAGCCTGTTTGTGCTGTCCTCTGAAGGGAGTAGTACACACCGTTGTAGGAAATCTTCAATTTCTTAGCAATTTCTCGCATGGAATAGCCTTCATTTCTAAGAACAAGAATAGACTGTCAAGTTTCAGATGAAAGTTCTCTTTTTTCTGGCCATTTTGAGCGTTTAATTGACCCCACAAATGTGATGCTCCAGAAACACAATCTGCTCAAAGGAAGGTCAGTTTTGTAGCTTCTGTAACAAGTTAGACTGTTTTCAGATGTGTGAACATGATTGCACAAGGGTTTTCTAATCATCAATTAGCCTTCTGAGCCAATGAGCAAACACATTGTACCATTAGAACACTGGAGTGATAGTTGCTGGAAATGGGCCTCTATACACCTATGTAGATATTGCACCAAAAACCAGACATTTGCAGCTAGAATAGTCATTTACCACATTAGCAATGTATAGAGTGTATTTGTTTAAAGTTAGGACTAGTTTAACCCTTTCAGGACCAGGCTGATTTTCCTTTTTGCATTTTCATTTTTTCCTCCTTGTGCTTAAAAGGCCATGGCACTTGCATTTTTACACCTACATGAGCCCTTATTCTTTGGATTCATACTGTCCAACCTGTATATCCACCTTGCCTCCTCCTTGAGGAGCAAGTTACTTAGGTTACCTCCTCTCGGTCCTAAGGTTAATCTACGCAAACCAAAAAATGTTATTAATCATAGGTCATTGTTATGGATCTCCTTTATATGTCTCGCTACTGCGGTCTCTGTACCTGTTCTAATATTGCTCAGGTGTGAGCCAACTCTATCCTTGAATTCCTGTATTCTCTTGCCCACATACTGTACATCTTGGGGCATGTACACATTGCTACATAGATTATACCTCTCGTCTTGGAGCTTACTTGATTATATAGAATGATTTTTTTGCTGTTTGATGGATTAATGAATTCCGTTCTCTTTGGTATATATTTGCAATATACACAGTGGCCACAAGGAGAGGTACCTTTAATCATGAGAGTTTTCAATGGTCGTGATGGAGATAGAGAAAAATGGCTATGTACCAGGAAGTCTTTCAGGTTTCTACCCCTTCTATACGTGATATTGGGGTAGTTGTTAAGAACATCATTGAGATCTCTGTCACCTCTCAGGACCTGCCAGTATTTTCGAATTATTTTGCATACCTCTGTGGAGCAGTTGTCATATGTTCCTATGTGCCGTATGATTTTCTTATCCTGGGTAGTCGACTAGGGACGTGCCTCTATGAGCAAGTCATTTCTGATTGTGTTTTTCGCTCTTTTGTAGGCCTTATTCAGGACAGTGGAGACTCTTGATTGAGTACTTCATTGGAATTTTTTTCGCTGTTCTCCTTGAGTTCAGTGATTACTGTGTTTTGTTGGTTGATTTTTCATTGCCCCAACTAGCCAGAATCCTACCCCACACTGACGAGGGGCAAAAACCCCGAAACGGCTGTCTGTGGGTGGAAGCCTGCCTTTGCAAGCCCTTGTCATGATCGCAATACTCGCACCTTGAGTTAGACATTGACAAAAGGGGCCACCCTGTTGTTTCCCTGTCTATGTTCCAATACTCGCAACCGAGTGGGACTTAAGGGGTTATTTATCAGGGTGGTGTGGTGCTCTCCCCATCTTGGAGGCACCCCGTTGGCAACAGGCTAGAGATATCTGGCTATCCCGTGTTTTGAGACTCGTAACTGAGGCTCCACGGACTCTTGTTTTGCATATTTAAATTTTTGGGGGCATCAGTGGAGACTCTTGATTGAGTACTTCATTGGAATTTTTTTCGCTGTTCTCCTTGAGTTCAGTGATTACTGTGTTTTGTTGGTTGATTTTTCATTGCCCCAACTAGCCAGAATCCTACCCCACACTGACGAGGGGCAAAAACCCCGAAACGGCTGTCTGTGGGTGGAAGCCTGCCTTTGCAAGCCCTTGTCATGATCGCAATACTCGCACCTTGAGTTAGACATTGACAAAAGGGGCCACCCTGTTGTTTCCCTGTCTATGTTCCAATACTCGCAACCGAGTGGGACTTAAGGGGTTATTTATCAGGGTGGTGTGGTGCTCTCCCCATCTTGGAGGCACCCCGTTGGCAACAGGCTAGAGATATCTGGCTATCCCGTGTTTTGAGACTCGTAACTGAGGCTCCACGGACTCTTGTTTTGCATATTTAAATTTTTGGGGGCATCAGTGGAGACTCTTGATTGAGTACTTCATTGGAATTTTTTTCGCTGTTCTCCTTGAGTTCAGTGATTACTGTGTTTTGTTGGTTGATTTTTCATTGCCCCAACTAGCCAGAATCCTACCCCACACTGACGAGGGGCAAAAACCCCGAAACGGCTGTCTGTGGGTGGAAGCCTGCCTTTGCAAGCCCTTGTCATGATCGCAATACTCGCACCTTGAGTTAGACATTGACAAAAGGGGCCACCCTGTTGTTTCCCTGTCTATGTTCCAATACTCGCAACCGAGTGGGACTTAAGGGGTTATTTATCAGGGTGGTGTGGTGCTCTCCCCATCTTGGAGGCACCCCGTTGGCAACAGGCTAGAGATATCTGGCTATCCCGTGTTTTGAGACTCGTAACTGAGGCTCCACGGACTCTTGTTTTGCATATTTAAATTTTTGGGGGCATCAGTGGAGACTCTTGATTGAGTACTTCATTGGAATTTTTTTCGCTGTTCTCCTTGAGTTCAGTGATTACTGTGTTTTGCTTATTCAGGACAGGTAGTCGACTAGGGACGTCCCTCGATGAGCAAGTCATTTCTGATTGTGTTTTTCGCTCTTTTGTAGGCCTTATTCAGGACAGGTCTTGGATAACCTTATGTTGTGAATCTCTGTTTTAGATTCTTACATTCTTGCTCAAAGGCTTCCTCACCGGAGCAGTTTCTCCTTGCACGTAAGTATTGACCCGTGGGGATCCCCTCTTTAAGGGGTCTGGGGTGACAGCTCTGCCAATGTAGGAGATTATTGGTGGAGGTTTCCTTGCGGTAAATATTGGTTTGGATAGTATTCCGATGGTTAAGGTAAATTTGGAGATCCACAAAAGTAAGTAAAAAAAAGTAAAAGTAAGTAAAAAACATACCAGTTGTATTTTTATTTAGGGACCTTACGAATTCAAGGAGGGTTTCCTGGGTTCCTTCACAGAAGATCAAGATATCGTCTATAAATCGTCCCCAAAAGGAGATTTATTTAGTGTAACGTTCATTGTTTTCGGTGAATACATGTCGGTCCTCCCACCACCCTAAAAACAGATTTGCGTAGGAAGGTGCACACGTGGTCCCCATAGCCGTTCCCTTTATTTGTCTGTAAATTATACCGTTAAGGGTGCGTTCACACCTACAGGATCTGCAGCAGATCTGCAGCAGATTTGATGCTGTGTTCAGTTATTTAAATGAAATCTGCTGCAGAAAATCAGCTGCAGATCCTGTAGGTGTGAACGCACCATAAAAGTAAAGAGGTTATGTGTGAGAATAAAGGATAAAAGTGATAAGGTGAACTTTTCTGTGATCTTGATATTGTGTACCACAGGTGTTGAGAAAGTGATTCATTGCCTCCAAACCAAGGTCGTGTCGTATGTTGCTGTACAAGGCTTCCAAGTCTAGACTTGCTAGAATAGTGTTGTCGGTAACTGTGATGTCGTGCAATTTGGATACTGTGTCCTTGGTATCCTTAAGATAGGAAGGGAGTGAAGTGACAAAGGGTCAGAGGAACTGATCTATGTATTCACTAGATCCTTGGGTGATGTTATTGTTACGCGACACTATTGGTCGTCCAGGGATGGGTCTCGTTTTTTTATGCACCTTAGGTAGTGAATAAAATGTAGCCATTGTTGGGTTGGCTTCATACAGAACCTTGAACTCATCATCCATAATCAATTTGTTTCTCTTAGCCTTCAATAGGTAGTCAGGTAGTCATAGGTAGTCCTTGGTTGGGTTTCTCCTCAAGACCTCATATGTTGTTTTGTCATTTAATATCCGTAATGTCATGTCCAGGTAGTCAGACTTATTCATAAGTACTATATTTCCGCCCTTGTCTGAGCTTTTAATTTCTATTTCATTGTTATTCTTGAGATTTTCTAGAGCGTCCCATTCAGATTTCGTTAGATTACTTGGACAGGACTGTCTTTTCTTCTTTTTACCCAAATCAGATAAGTCTAGGCTGACAATGTTGACAAAGTTTTCGATGTTGTGATAAAGAGCAATTGTTGGTGTGTATTGACTTTTAGGTCTAAGGTTAAAGAAAGGGGCTGTTTCCATGGCCGGGCCTATCCTGTTTTCCTGTTCAAGAGCTTCTAGTGCTCTTATGCCCTTATTTTCCCTTTGCTGGATTACCGAGGGGTTCCGTGACCTAATCAAGTGGTACTTATGTAAAATAAGTTTCCTAGCAAAAAGATTTATGTCTTTTACCCAGTTAAACTCATCAAAATTGGGTGTTGGTGTATATGTGAGGCCTTTTTTTAGTAATTAGTGAACAAAAACAAATAGAATGATATTTGTGGAAACATCAATTGTCACTTTGTTCCTCCCTGGACATGTGTATTAGCACACTCAGTTAAGCTCACATCTTTCTAAGTTCTCACGCAGGCGCAATGATCGTATATTGGAAAGGGCTTTTCTTTTTAAGTCCCATGACATGCGCAATACACTTCATAATCGCCTCTTGAGGTTAAGTCTAAAAACATGCGCAGTTGTCAATCAATACAGCGCAACTGCGAGATTTGCTCCTTTTCCGCGATAACATTATATATTAATGCAAAAAAACCAAGGTCAGAGCATGTAGGACCCCTAAATAATGGTGACGGGGAGTTAATAACTGGGGATCAGGAGAAAGCTGAGTTACTTAATGGCTTCTTCAGTTCTGTATATACAAAAGAGGATGGAACTGTGGTGGGTGGGGCCAGTACTGAGGTGGGTGAGGCCAGTGCTGCGAACACATGTAATGTACTGAACTGGTTTACTATAGATATGGTCCAAGATAAATTAAATAAACTCAATGTAGCCAAAGCTCCAGGGCCTGATGGATTACACCCCAGAGTTCTTAGGGAACTCAGTTCTGTAATTTCTCTACCCTTGTATGAAATATTCATTGATTCTTTGCTTACTGGTATTGTGCCGAGGGACTGGCGTAAGGCAAATGTAGTGCCGATTTTCAAAAAGGGCTCTCGAACTTCCCCAGGTAACTACAGACCTGTAAGCTTTTTTTTTTTTTTTAAACATTCTTTATTTAAGATATTTTCTCATTTCATAAATACATAGAAACAGACTGATTTTGATCATAAACCGGTAATATTTTCCTCCTAACGAAACAGGAACAGAAAACAAGGAGGGCAAACGGCCTGTCTGGGGCAGGTAGGCAACCCATCTGTGTATAAAGTTCCGGTGGAGATCATGGGTAGGACCCAGGGTGGGGGGGATCATCGGAGGAGGTCCTCCAACCAAGATTCGGGGTGTAAGTCCCACTTAGGGAAGGAAGCAGCAATGTAGGTAATGTGTGGGAGTGGGTTGTCCTGTCCCTTTTAGTGGTGTCAGAAGCATGTGTAAGGCCTTTTAAGGGAAAACGATGTAACTGGAAAACAGGGAGAGACGATAGACATATATGGACATCAACAAGAGGGTGGGAGTGGGGGGGGGGGGGTGATTGGGAGGGGGTCGCTGCTAGTATTTTACGTGGAAGATGAGTAGTGGTGGAGTGTGTAGCGGTCTCTGGGGGCAATCCATTCTACAGAGTGAGTTGGTGGGTCTCGACGTATTGTGTCCAGGGAGCCCATGTCTTTAAGAACGTGGTGTGGGTGCGCGTGGTCCAACTCGCTAGCTCCTCCATAGTGCGCATACTGTCTATCTTAGCGTACCATGTTGATATGGGGGGTGGTGTAGATTGTTTCCAATAAGTTGGAATAAGTAGCTTTGCAGCAGTGAGGAGATGGACCAACAGACTCTGTTTGGATAATTGGGCGTCAGGGGGGGGCAGCCACAGGAGTACTAGTTGCGAAGTTATGACAATAGATTCGCCACACATCTCCCTAATGGCTGCAATCACCTGCGTCCAGAAGGGGGTGAGGAGGGGGCATGTCCAGAAAATATGGGTTAATGTGCCTCCCAGGTTACCACATCTCCAACAAGAATCTGCAGGTATAAGTCCCCATTTATGAAGCTGATGTGGCGTTCGGTACCATCTGGTTAGTATTTTGTAGGAATTTTCCTGTGTAGTGATGGAGTTAGAAAACCCGTGGGAGTGTGACAGTATGAGTTTGATATCTTTCGGCGTGAGAGAAATGTTTAGTTCTTCTTCCCAGGCAGCGAGATAGTTGGGTTTAGTAGGGGCATCTAGACCTGTAAGCTTAACGTCCATTGTGGGGAAACTATTTGAGGGGCTTATAAGGGACTACATCCAGGAATATGTAGTGGCTAATAGTATTATAAGTGATAACCAGCATGGTTTTACTAAGGACAGAAGCAGTCAAACCAACCTGATATGTTTCTACGAAGAGGTGAGTAGAAGCCTGGATGGGGGCGCAGCTGTGGATATCGTGTACCTGGATTTTGCTAAAGCGTTTGACACAGTTTCTCATGGATGTCTGATGGGTAAGTTAAAGTCTATCGGTTTGGAAAGATTAATGTGTAACTGGATTGAAAACTGGCTTAATAATCATACCCAGAGAGTGGTGGTCAATGATTCCTACTCCAAATGGGCCCCGGTAATAAGTGGTGTACCCCAAGGGTCAGTACTGGGCCCTCTTCTGTTTAACAATGATATTGAGAATGGAATTAACAGCAATGTTTCTATCTTTGCAGATGACACCAAGCTTTGTAGTACAGTATAGTCTATGGAGGATGTGCAGATATTACAGGATGACTTAGACACACTGAGTGTTTGGGCGTCCACTTGGCAAATGAGGTTCAATGTGGATAAATGTAAAGTTATGCACCTGGGTACTAATAACCCGCATGCATCATATGTCCTAGGGGAAGTTACTCTGAGAGAGTCGCTGATGGAGAAGGATCTGGGTGTACTTGTAGATAATAGACTACAGAACAGCACACAATGTCAGGCTGCTGCTTCTAAGGCCAGCAGGATATTGTCATGCATTAAAACAGGCACGGACTCACGGGACAGGGATTTAATATTACCGCTCTATAAAGCCTTGGTGCGGCCTCATCTGGAGTATGCCGTCCAGTTTTGGAACCCGATTCATAAAAAGGATGTCCTAGAGCTGGAGAGGGTACAAAGACGGGCAACTAAACTAATAAGGGGAATGGAACATCTTAGTTATGAGGAGAGATTAAAAGAATTACATTTGTTTAGTCTTGAGAAGAGACGTTTAAGGGGGGATATGATTAATTTATTTAAATAAATATATAAATGGCCCCTACAAGAAATATGGGGAAAAGATGTTCCAGGTTAAACCCCCTCAAAGGACAAGGGGGCACTGCCTCCGCCTGGAGAAAAAAAGGTTCAATCTCCGGAGGCGACAAGCCTTCTTTACCATGAGAACTGTGAATCTGTGGAACAGTCTACCACAGGATCTGGTCACAGCAAAAACAGTAGAGGGCTTCAAAACCGGCCTAGACAAGTTCTTAGACCAAAATAATATAAATGCTTATGTATAGAACCTATCACCCCTCCCCCTTCCCTGTATCCATCCCCTCCTTGGTTGAACTTGATGGACATGTGTCTTTTTTCAACCGTATTAACTATGTAACTATGACATCATGACTGTTAGACGTAGTTCCAACTAAGAGTGATTCTAGTTGGTTAGCTAATTAGCATTGGAGGGATTTTAATAGGCATATGCAAATGCCAGTCAAATCGAGCTGCTTTCATTGGTCTATTCAAATTTGAGGAGCACACTCCTCCTGTGAACCAATTACGAGAATTTGGTTTAAATATTACAGCAGCACGCGGCATCGATCATTATAGAAATCCTCTTGAGAAAGCCACCAGTGTATGTGGTGAAACGTTGGGGTTTGACGGCGGGTGTTTGTTATATGTTGTTTTTAGACAGACAATAGAATCAATGAGCATCCTTATCATATAGCGGCAGTGGCACAGACACTATTCGTGTACCGGCTCAGCCGGCATGAAGCCGGACACGATATCTCACATCTTGATTATTAGTCCCTTCTGTTTAAATGTTAAATAGTTATCTTAACACTTATATGATCTAAAGCTATCACGTTTGACGCTCTCAGAGTATTGCACGGACAGTGGTCCCCTTACACCGACCCGCTCTATAGCCAGACGATCTATTTACTTACTTACGTACAAACACAGACTTAGCAAACTACAATTAACCATATCTGATTATTGGGTATTATACATCCCTCAAATAAACAGTGTCCTGGTGGTGACAGCGTACAGTGTGTCTCAATACCCTGGACACCTGCTTTATGAGTAGCCGAGCAGATCACTATATATGTATCTATTGTAAATTGAGGCTGCATTTGCAGACAAATAGTTTAGTTGCGAATCCATAAGGGTTCAAACGGGGATATGACATCTGGTCAATGGGTAGTACATACCCCCCTACCTCATTTGACATCAACCCATGAAAGATATTGCAACTAATACTTTAGAGCTACTTAGTTTGCTAACACTAACCATCTCCAAAGGGACGTAATAGTGAAGAAGTCTTTACAGGACCGGGTGCTTTATGCTTATCCCCGATTCTGTGGTAAATTCGAAAAAATTCAGTGACTCCCTCCTGTGGCATTACAGCACCTTAGGATATTACCCTGGTCAACCGGGAATCCGCCTGCCAGCAGGCCCGCCACAACTAAAAAGCAGACAGGCAGCAGTAGTCAACTAACAAGTCGGAAGCGTAGCCGGGACAAGCAGATGACCACTGGGGAAACCTCCTCCACTGCAGGTCCTAGTATCGGTAGCGCCCGCCCATCCTCGCAGCCTGTCGGTACTAGACTCTGCACCTCGCCTGTGTGGCAGTTTTTTAAAAAAAAATACCTATGTGGTCATCTGTCGCCTGAGCAACAGGCGCATTAAAAGAGGCAAGAGTTGCCATCCTGGCACCAGCGCCATGGTTGCCCATATGAAGCGCCAACACCTTTCCGCCTGGGAGAAACGGGGTGATAGTGGGTCACAGCAGGCCCAGGCAGACCAGCGGTCAACAGCAGCAGGAAGCAGCAGTAGTCAGGGGGGCCTTTCACAGAGTCAGACCTCCTCTGTGGAAGGGAGTGTGGCTTCACTCCCTTCTTCGGCTGGTGGCCCTGTGTTGCTAGCAGTAGGCAGCCTGGCATCATGGAGTCCCTATACCAGAGGCAGACATATGCTGGACCAGCTCTATGAGCAGAGGAAGGCCTTGATTGATTTCCTCTTGATGCAGGCGGACACGGCGACTCCCCTGTGTAACCTGGAGCTCGGCCAGTGGCAATTCATGCGTGACACCTGCCGCTTGCTACGACCATTTGAGGAGGCCACCTTTCTGGTCAGTGGGCAAGACACAGGAATGAGCGCTATCATACCCATGCTTCATGCACTGAAGCTGATGCGACTCAGTGGCGAGGGGGAAGAGGTCTTGCCACTGTCGCAGCCTGGGTTGCTGGAGGAAGGCTTGGCGGAAGAGGAGGGAGAGGAAGTTGAGGAGGAGGAGGACCTGAACGCACAGGAACTCTTAGGGGAGACGGGTGGAGGAGATGAGACTTCCTGCCAGACCAGAGGGGGGCCAGAGAAGGATATGCAGGGCTATGAGGAGGATGAGGAGGATGGAGGCAATACCTATTGGCAGTATGCAGTGGAGACGGAGGCGGGAACTCCTTCCCACTCCCTGGTGGAAATGGCTAAGCGTATGTTGATATGCTTTCGGGCTTACCCATGCTTGCAAAAGATTCGTCAACGGGACAAGTTCTGGCTGGCCACACTACTGGACCCACGGTATTGCAACAAGCTGTGTGAATTCATTCACCCTTCCCAACGGGAGGTAAAAATTTAAATATTATAGAGAGGAGCTGGGTGCACAGTTAGTGGCAGCCTTTGGAACACGGCAATTTCATTCACGCCATTCCCACCAGGGCCACACCAGCAGGGCTGCCTTCTCCACATCCTCCTCTAGCAGCTTGGGTGGCATGAGCAGCGGGAACCAGTCTGAGCCTGATGTCCATGATGCACGCTTTCATGCAGCCACAGGCCGGGGTAACAGGAGCACCCGCACAGCAGCAGGACATGGCGACACACCTCAAACAGCAAGTCCAGGTGTTTTTGGACTCTACGTTGCCACCTAACGTGCCGGAACCCCTGGACTACTGGGTGGGAAAATTAGATGTCTGGCCACAACTCACTGAATTTGCTTTGGACATACTCTCCTGTCCGGCCAGCAGTGTGTCATCCGAGCGAGTTTTCAGCGCAGCAGGTCATATTGTCAGTCCCAGGAGAACCAGATTGCCCTGTGATAGTGTGGAATGTCTGACTTTAATCAAAATGAACGCCACATGGATAGATAAGGACTTTGTGACACCTACTCCTGATACCACAGAGTAGGATTTGGTCCTGTTGTCAGCAAGATGTAGGACCTTTTCTGCATCTATTATGGCCTATATGTGAACTAGACCTTACTGGTCATTCCACCATTCCTGCTACCCTGCTACCTCTCGCCTGTCCATGGACCTCATTATTCTGCTTCTCCTGCTCATGTCACCCCATTACAACTGCTACTCCTGCCCTGGCCTCCATCTTGGCTACTGCTGGGCCATCACTGGCCTCCATATTGGCTACTGCTGGGCCTTAACTTGCATCCATGTTGACTACTGCTGTGCCTGCCCTTGCCTCCATGTTGAATACTGCTGCTCCTGTACTGGCCTCCATGTTGGCTACTGCTGTGCCTTAACTGGCATCCATGTTGACTACTGCTGTGCCTTCAATGGCCTCCATATTGGCTACTGCTGGGCCTTAACTGGCATCCATGTTGACTACTGCTGGGCCTTAAATGGCATCCATGTTGACTACTGCTGTGCCTGCCCTTGCCTCCATGTTGACTACTGCTGTGCCTGCTCTTGCCTCCATGTTGGCTACTGCTGGGTCTTAACTGACATCTAGGTTGACTACTGGTGTGCCTGCCCTTGCTTCCTTGTTGGCTACAGCTGGGCCTTAACTGGCATCCAGGTTGACTACTGGTGTGCCTGCCCTTGTCTCCATGTTGGCTACTGCTGAGCCTTAACTGGCATCTAGGTTGACTACTGGTGTGCCTGCCCTTGCCTCCTTGTTGGCTACTGCTGGGCCTTAACTGGCATCTAGGTTGACTACTGGTGTGCCTGCCCTTGCCTCCTTGTTGGCTACTGCTGAGCATTAATTGCCCTCCATGTTGACTACTGGTGGCACTTAACTGGCATCCATGTTGACTACTGCTGCTCCTGCCTGGCCTCCATGTTGGCTACTGCTGCTCCTGCTTGGCCTCCATGCTGGCTACTGCTGCTCCTGCCTGGCCTCCATGTTGGCTACTGCTGATCCTGCCCTCCATGTTGACTACTGTTGCTCCTGCCTGTCCTCCATGTTGACTACTGCTGCTCCTGCCTGGCCTCCATGTTGGCTACTGCTGATCCTGCCTGGCCTCCATGTTGGCTACTGCTGCTCCTGCCTGGCCTCCATGTTGGCTACTGCTGATCCTGCCTGGCCTCCATGTTGACTACTGCTGCTCCTGTACTGGCCTCAAATGACTATTGCTGGTCCTCCACTGGCCTCCAATGACTACTGCTGCTCCTTCACTGCATTTGTGACCTTTTTCCCGCATAGACCCTGTAATGGTGAATTTCCCACATAGACCCTGTAATGGTGAATTTCCTGCATAGACCCTGTAATGGTGAATATTGAAGTCTAAAAAAAAAAAATGACTTTGAGATATCGCCAAGATAACGATGTTACTGACATGTAGAGCCCTAAATTCAACCAAATACACTACCCCTGTATCATATAGATGCTTTAAACTATGAAATCCGAAATCCGAAATCCGGTCGGACCGAACTTTTGAAAAGTTCGCTCATCTCTAATCATGCTAGTGCTGTCAAAGCTACAGTGGGGTTGGGGGGCCCAAGCTTGGTCAACAGCCCAGGGCCTATGGTAAAGTTAATCTGCCCTTGTTACCCGGCTAACCCCTTTAAGATCAGAGACTACGAACTAATGAAAAAACTTGTCTCACACAAGAAACTTTGGTTTGGTTATCCAGGGGCACATCCATCAGGAAATAAAATACGACTCAAGCATAGAAATTTATGGCCTGTATTTCTATGTGCTTCTTAGGCGACCTCAATTCAATATTGCTGACAAGAAGCAGAAAGTTGCTACTAATGCTGTAAAGCACATTTTCAAAAAAGGAGTCTTGTCCTGGTTCTGACGGAAGTATAATGGAATCAGCCGCCATGGAAACTGAGCTGCTTCAATGTGTTTGAATGGGAGGGCTCACGTGCCTCCCGTTCAAAGAGATAGAAGGCAGGACTCAGCACTAAGCAGAGTCCGCGTGGGGGGTTTCCGCATGGAATCCTGGCGCAGATTAGTGTGAACGTGGCCTAAAGGTGATGGCTGATTTGTGCTCTGATCAGCGTACCCTGTGTACCTTCAAACCTATCCTGCTTTTCCAGGGCCTATAAGGAAGACTGTAGTGTTATTAATTCTCCACTACCTCCCAAACATTTTGGAGGGCTCACCTCACTCAAGGACCTCAAATAAAAATTTTACATGGTTTCCATGAGACCGACACCCCTTTTTGTGTAGGATGTGTCTGACCACATCACACAAACACACACACACCCAAGCACAATGACAGTTAGCGGTGGGTGCTGTTTGATTTCCCACTTGCCTTTGCCATCTGTGGTTGTCATAGGCAACGTGATTTAAAGGGGTGCATTAAAATGCTTCTTTTGCTTAAAATTTGGCTTTCTGTCCATGCTAATGTAGAGGAGAGAATGTTTCCCGGTGTTTCTCCTCTTTACATAGACATTTGTCAGGCTGGGGAGACACGGACAAGACAGTGAGCCCTGAACTTGCCCCAACCAATGTCCCTGCCTACTTGCCACGCACGGCCCTAAATGGCCAGGGACAACCACAGAGTCGGTCCCTACACTGAGTAGGTCAAAACCAAACGGACAACGCAGTACAAAATCAGAAAGAGAGCGGATAGTCGGAGATCAGGCAAAAGGTCAGAAAACTGGCAGAACAATAGCAAGGGTATTAGGACAGGGGAACGCTGGGAAAGGAGCAGGGGAACTTGGACTAGTAATAGCCAGCTCAGAATGCTGGGCTTACCTACTATTTAAACAGGATCAGGAATTCAGTCCAGCAGCTGATTGAACTAGCCCCTGATCCTCCACACAGCTCACCTGCACAGCAGCAGGTTAACCCTCAAGCTGCCAAGGCACAACAAGCAAGACAGGTGGAGCTGAACAAACCTAAAATAAACCTGTGTTCAGACAGGATTCTGGAATGCACCAACTCAGCACCTTCTCGGCCGCACAGCTCGAACCATGGAGCGCCAGCGCACAGTCCTGACGGTACCCCCCCCCCCCCCTGTTATGAGGGGACTCCGGACCCTCACTCAAGGACTCGGCTTAGAGTGATTGCGAGCATGGAACTGGCGTATGAGATGAGAAGCATGAATATCTTTGCTCGCCACAAGAGATGAGTGAACCGGGTTCGGGTTTGAGTCCATCCGAACCTGAACGTTCGGCATTTGATTAGCAGTGACTGCTGAAGTTGGATAAAGCTCTAAGGTTGTCTGGAAAACATGGATACAGCCAATGACTATATCTATGTTTTCCACATAGCCTTAGGGCTTTATCCAACTTCAGCAGCCACCGCTAATCAAATGCCAAAAGTTTGGGTTCGGATGGACTCGAGCATGCTCGAGGTTCGCTCATCTCTACTCGCCACCCAAGTTCGCTCCTCTGGGCCAAACCCCTTTCTGCAAGCTAAGTGCTTTGATATTGTATTTGTGAGCGAGTTTTGGAGCGTGCGAGTTTTTGATCTGAAGTGTGTTTTTGTGTCAAGTGTGGGACTTTAATATTCTGGGACTTTAGATTCGGGGAGTTTTAGAGGAAAACAAATTGTTTACTTGCTTTTGAACACATTGTTTGCTTTTGTTGCTTGTTGTTTTTGTTTTGTTTAGTTATACATAATATCCCCATAAAAATGAGTGCCATGTTTGACAATGCGGCCAAATGTACATCTTGTGCGATGTATGCAATCCTTGATCAACCGATCGAGGGTGCATACCTTCGTGGGAGATGTGTGCATGTTGCTGGTTTGGAAGCCCAGATCCTGGATCTAAATGAGCAGCTGCGACGATTGAGATACATTGACAAACTGGAAAGGGGTCTGGTGCTCACTGAGCAAGCGCTCCATAGGGGTAGATGGGGGAGAGAGTGATAGCATGGAGGTACAGGAGGAAGAGGCAGCTAGTTGGGTCACAGTTAGAAAACGGGGTAGAGGGAAGAGTGTGAGGGAGGCCAGTCCTGATCTGGCACACCCCAACAAGTTTGCCAAATTGGCGGATGAGGGGGATGTTGATTCAGGGGTGACATTGCTGCAGCAGGACACTGCCTCTTAAAGCCAGGGGGGTATCTGCTCCAGTAAGGTGGGAAACAGGAGTTCAGGGCAGGCCAGGCAGGTACTGGGGGACTCAATTATTAGGGGGACAGACAGGGCAATCTGTCACAAAGACCAGGATCTTCGAACGGTGTGTTGCCTTCCTGGCGCTCGGGTTCGTCACATTGCGGATTGGGCTGACAGATTACTGGGAGGGGCTGGCGATAACCCAGCAGTCATGGTGCACATTGGCACCAATGATAAAGTTAGAGGTAGGTGGCAGGTCCTTAAAAACGATTTCAGGGACTTAGGCAGGAAGCTTAAAACTAGGACGTCCAAGGTGATATTCTCCGAAATATTACCTGTACCACGAGCCACACCTGAGAGACAGCGGGAGATTAGGGAGGTAAATAAGTGGCTCAAGAGCTGGTGTAGGATAGAGGGGTTTGGGTTCATGGAGAACTGGGCTGACTTCTCGGTCGGTTACAGGCTCTACAGTAGGGACGGGCTGCATCTCAATGGGGAGGGTGCAGCCGTGCTGGGGGAGAAGATGGCTAAGAGGTTGGAGGAGTGTTTAAACTAGGGATCGGGGGGAGGGCAACTACAATATAGTAAGTGAAGACAGAGTAGATGGAGAGCTGGGCCTAGATTATGAAACTGGGGGTGGAGCGGCGGGAGGGGTTAGAACAGTCATTAGTGACAAGAGGAAAGGGAATATGGACAAACATATTAAATGTATGTATACTAATGCTCGAAGCCTCACTAATAAAGCTGAGGAATTAGAACTTATAATGGCTGAAGAGAAATATGATATAGTGGGGATAAGCGAGACCTGGCAGGATGAGAGTTATGACTGGGTGTCAGGGCCCCCGGGAACACAGACACAGGACAGGTGGGCCCTATGGCTAAGACCCCCCACACTCTCCCTACCTACCTGCAGTGCAGGTCCTAAACAACCAGTCCACAACTGGGCGTCGATCCCTGCACTCAAATAAGTGTGAACACAGACAAGCCAGGACAGACGAACAAGGTACAATGACAGCAGACAAGGCAAAGTCACAAAGACACACAGAAGGACAGGACCAAGAAAGCAGCAAGGAACGGAGGACCAAACGAACGGAGGACGAAAGCCAGAGATGCAACCAGGTAACGGTGAAGCCAAAGCCAGAACAGTGAAGCCAAAGCCAGAGATAAAGCAAGAAGAACTGAGCACTAAACAAGGTAAACTGAGGACTAAGGAGAACACTGAACCAAATGACAAAGAAGCTAATAAACAAGCAAGGAATCAGGAAACAAGCAAGGAATACAGACAATATCACAAAGGCAGGATCTAGCAGAACAGACAAGCTGCAAAACTATCAAGAGCCCTGAGTGAAGGGAGGGAGAAGCTTATAAGGGAACAGAAGTCCCAGACTCCAAGCGGATAGGTGGAGCAGGAGAAACACACAAGAAATCACAGAAAGCCAGAGGTGAAGAGACCTGTCAATCACACCACACCACACAATCAGTGAACAGACCACAACAAGGAAAGTGCAGGGAAAACTAAGAAAACATGGACCGGAACACAGAAGACACAAGCAGAAAACACGGAACGGATCATGGCCAAAAGCGCAGTCTTTGGCGCAGAGGTCAAAACTTCGCAGCAGAGGGTGGCACTGATGCCTTTTCAGGCGCGATCGTGACACTGGGCTGTTATCCAGGGTTATAGTCTATTCAGATATGACCGTAAAAATAAGAAAGGGGGAGGGGTCTGTCTATATGTTAAATCATGCCTTAAGTCCATTCTGCGGGAGGATATAAGTGATGATAATATGGAATCTCTTTGGGTAGAAATAAGGGGAGGGACGAAGAATAATAAAATTCTTATAGGAGTGAGTTATAAACCTCCAAGTATAGTGGAAGAGTCAGAAAACCTTCTTATAAGACAAATAGATGCAGCAGCGAAGCAGGGGGAAGTCATTATTATGGGGGACTTTAACTACCCAAATATAAACTGGAAAGCAGAAACCTGCAGCTCCAGGAAGGGAAGAGGGTTTTTGGAAATAGTAAAAGATAATTACCTTTCCCAACTAGTACAGGAACCAACAAGAGGGGGGGCACTCCTGGACCTAATCTTAACCAATAGGCCAGATAGAATATCAAAAATAGAGGTGGGGGGTCACCTAGGTAATAGTGACCATAACATAGTAAGTTTTCAATTATCCTTCAATAAAATGATTAGTAGAGGGGCTACAAAAACATTACATTTCAGGAAGGCTAATTTCCAAAAACTAAGAGAGGACCTTGGGAACATAGACTGGGACAATGCCTTCAGAAATAAAAGTACACAAGAGAAATGGGACATATTTAAGAGCATCCTGGGTAAATCGTGTGAACGACACATACCATATGGGAATAAAAGTAGAAGAAATAAGAGAAATCCAATGTGGTTAACTTCAGCTGTAAGGGGTACAATAAATGATAAGAAGCAAGCATTCAGACTACTAAAACAAGAAGGTAGTGGGGAAGCATTGAGCAACTATAGACAGAAGAATAGAATGTGTAAAAAGCAAATAAAAGAAGCAAAAATAGCAACAGAAAGAAGGATAGCCACAGAAAGTAAAACGAATCCCAAAATGTTCTTCACCTATATAAACAACAAAAGACTTAAAACCGAAAATGTTGGTCCCCTCAAAAATAATCTGGGTGTAATGGTGGAGGGAGAAGAGGAAAAGGCCAATCTATTAAATACATTTTTCTCTACTGTATTCACAGAGGAGAATCCCATAACAGACGACATGATTAGGGATAATATAAATCCTCCCATAAATTTCACCTGCCTAACACAAGAAGAAGTGGGGAGACGCCTTAAAAACAATAAAATCCATAAGTCACCAGGCCCAGAAGGTATCCATCCTAGAGTTTTGCAAGAATTAAACACTGTGTTAGACAGACCGTTATTCCTAATATTTAAAGATTCTATTACGACAGGGATTGTTCCACTGGACTGGCGCATAGCTAATGTGGTACCAATATTCAAGAAGGGGTCAAAGAGTGATCCTGGAAACTACAGGCCCGTAAGTCTAACATCTATAGTAGGTAAAATATTTGAGGGGTTTGTAAGAGATGCTATACTGGCAGTGGCGTGGCTACCGCGGTCGCCGCCGCGACCGGGCCCACCACGAAGGGGGGCCCCCCCGATCAATCACTCTTGTGTCTGCAAGCATTGTTTTGCTTGCGAGTCCGGCTCCGTCTTCCCCCGAGTGCTGCGCGGCTGCCGGGGGTGTCGCGTCTTATCCCTGGCAGGGCATGCATCCCAGAGCTCCCTGCGCGCCTTCGGCCCTGACTTCCGGTTCCGGCGCGCAGGGAGCTCTGGGATGCGTGCGCTGCCGGGGATAAGACGCGACACCCCCGGCAGCCACGCAGCAGCCGGGGACAGACCAGGAGAAGTGGGGATCAACGTGGGAGCGCGTTGTCAGGTGAGTTAAGTTTTGTTTTGTTTTGTTTTTTATCAGCCAGCACACGGGGGAGGGGGGGAGAGGGGACCATCTATGAGGGTGGGGGGAAAGAGGGGACCATCTATGAGGGTGGGGGGAAAGAGGGGGGCATCTATGAGGGTGGGGGGAAGGAGGGGGGCATCTATGAGGGTGGGGGGAAGGAGGGGGGCATCTATGAGGGTGGGGGGAAAGAGGGGGGCATCTATGAGGGTGGGGGGGAAGAGGGGGCCATCTATGAGGGTGGGGGGAAAGAGGGGGGCATCTATGAGGGTGGGGGAAAGAGGGGGGCATCTATGAGGGTGGGGGGAAAGAAGGGGGCATCTATGAGGGTGGGGGGAAAGAGGGGGCCATCTATGAGGGTGGGGGGAAAGAGGGGGGCATCTATGAGGGTGGGGGAAAGAGGGGGGCATCTATGAGGGTGGGGGGAAAGAGGGGGGCATCTATGAGGGTGGGGGGAAAGAGGGGGGCATCTATGAGGGTGGGGGGCATATACTATTAGGGGGTCACTTAGAGTCAGGGCTACCCACTAAATGAGGGTGTAAAGGGGCCAGTACAGATGTGCAGTGTGTATAGAGATGAGGATGGTGCCAGAGTGAGGAGACTAATATGTCTGTCTGGCAGATTCTGTGGATTCGTGGCTCGGAGAAGTTCTCATAATGGCCCAGGACGGATGGAGAAGATGAAAAGGAAAGAACTCCGATCAGAAAAGACGTCTCCTGTGAGTCACCTGATATAACTGCACTGTAATGTATATGGTGTATAGAATCTGTGTAGAGCTGGGGCCACCTCTATATGACTGGATGAGGTGATTTAGTATACTGGATTTGGTCAGTAACAATATGGTGGTGATAGTAGTGGTTGTGGTGTGGCAGTAATGTTTCCTTTCTATATACTGGTATTACTGGTAATATTGGTCTCAGTATACAGGATTTGGTCGGTAACCGTATGGCGGTAATATGTACGGTGATAATACTTTCTCTTCCAATATGCTGGTGTTATTGGTAATATCTGTCTTGGTGTGTATATATATATATATATATATATATATATATATATATATATATACATACACCAATAGCATCACTTGGTCGTGAAAGGAGCGGGGGGGCCCAAGTTGGCCTCTCGCACCAGGGCCCAGGAGACATTAGCTACGCCCCTGTATACTGGTGTATCTTAATGAAAATAATCTTATGACGCAGCACCAGCGTGGATTTATGAGGGATCGGTCCTGTCAGACTAATCTGATCGGCTTCTATGAAGAGGTAAGTTATAGATTGGACCTGGGGGAGGCTGTGGATGTTGTATATCTGGACTTTTCAAAGGCATTTGATACTGTGCCGCATTAAAGGTTGGTCTACAAAATGAGGATGCTGGGACTCGGGGAAAACATATGCAAATGGTTAAGTAACTGGTTGTGTGATAGAAAACAGAGGGTGGTCATTGATGGAACATATTCAGATTGGGTTTTAGTTACTAGTGGGGTACCACAGGGGTCAGTGTTGGGTCCACTTCTTTTTAATATTTTTACTAATGATCTTGTTGAGGGGCTACAGAGTAGAATCTCCATTTTTGCAGATGATACTAAACTGGGTAAAGTAATCAGTACAGAGGAGGATAATATATTACAGAGGGATTTGGAAAAGCTAGAGGCTTGGGCGGTGAAATGGCAAATGAAGTTTAATGTGGATAAATGTAAGGTTATGCACTTGGGCCATAGAAATAATAAGTACAGTTATGTGCTAAATAATAAAACACTGGGTAAAACTACTTCCGAAAAGGACCTGGGGGTATTGGTGGACAGTAAACTCAACTTTAGTGATCAGTGCCAGGCAGCAGCTGCCAAGGCTAATAAAATAATGGGATGCATCAAAAGAGGTATAGATGCTAAAGATGAGAACATAGTTTTGCCTCTTTATAAATCAATGGTCACACCACATATGGAATACTGTGTACAGTTTTGGGCACCGGTATATAAGAAGGACACAGCTGAACTGGAGCGGGTGCAGAGGAGGGCAACAAAGGTCATTAAGGGAATGGGTGGGTTACAGTACCAGGACAGGTTAACAAAGTTGAGGTTATTTACGCTAGAAAAAAAACGTCTTAGGGGCGATCTGATCACAATGTACAAATATATGAATGGACAGTACAGAGATCTTTGTAGTGATCTTTTTACTCCTAGGTCTGTAACCATGACAAGGGGTCATGGACTCTTGTCTTCTTTTAACCTTATTTACTATGCTACTATGTTACTATGCAGTTATTGTCATAAAAACTATTTTTAATCCTACAGCGCTGTGTCTAACGGCCGGGGCTTACATTTGTATATGCATTAGGCTGGCACACCCTCTCTGTCCTTCCTCCCCACCCTCCTCAGCATTAGGAATGATCCAGGAACATTAACTGCTGTTTGAGCTTTGCACAGGTGTCTTAACGATCCAGCCCATGTTTATTATGCACACAGAAGGGGAATAGGAAGCAATCTGCCTGGAGCATTCCTAATCATGAGGAGGGTGGGGAGGAAGGACAGAGAGGTGGTGCTAGCCTAATGCATATACTAATGTAATCGTGCGTTTACACGAAGCGATAATTGGCCCGATCGTACGATTAACGATGTCGGAGTAACGATTTTTTTTTCATAACGATCAGCGTTTAGACGGTACGATATATCGTACGGAAAGATCGTTATGCGATCGCGCGCCCGCAGCCCGGCCCGCCCGCTGCCCGCCCCTCGCTTGCAGCCCGGCCCCCCGCTCATCCGCAGCCCCCTGCGCCGGCTCGATCGCCACCCCCGCCGCTCTCATCGCCGCCGCCGCTGCTCTCATCGCCACCCGCGGCCGCTCTGATTGCCCCCCGCCGCCGCCCTGATCGCCACCCGCCGCCGCTGGCGCTCCAATTGCCACCGCTGCCGCTCCGATCGTCACCCCCGACGCCGCTCCGGTCGCCCCCCCCCCCCCCCCGCCGCTGCCGCTCCGATGGCCACCCCCGCCGCTGCCGCTCCGGACGCCCCCCCCCCCCGCCACTGCCGCTCCGATCGTCAGCCCCGCCACTGCCGCTCCGATCGCCCCCGCCGGCCCGCGGTCATACGTTACCTGCTCCGCGCAGCAGGTCTTCAGCCATGCCCGTCTCCGCTCTTCAGTGCACTGATTGGCTGAAGAGGGGAGGCAGGAATTTCAAACGGCTCCTCTTCAGTCAATCAGTGCGACCGGAGCGCCGGCGGCAGATGGCAATCAGAGCGGCAGGGGTGTCGATCGGAGCGGGGGGGGGGGGGCGACCGGAGCGGCGGGTGGTGATCAGAGCGGCGGCGGGTGGCGATCGAGCCGGCGCAGGGGGCTGCGGATGAGCAGGGGGGCGGGCTGCGAGCGGGGGGCCGGGCGGCGGGCGGGGCTACGGGCAGCGGGTGGCCGGACTATCGCGCGACAACTGTTTACACGGAACGATCGGCGAATTTTCTGCGAACGACGAACGACGATTTGATGACATGTTGAAAGATCAAAACTGCCGATTGCTCGTTCGTCGTTTGATCGTTCGCTGCGTTTACACGATTGTACGATTATCGTTCGAATTCGATCATTATCGTGCAAATTCACCCGATAATCGTTACGTGTAAACGCACCATAAACCCCGACCGTTAGACACAGCGCTGCCGGATTAAAACTCGTTTTAAAAAAAATAACTGCATCCCCTGTCGAACGGACCCCAGGACAGATCTTGGATTAAAAGCAGCTATCCGAAGGGGGTTTAGCCTTGTCCAGGTATAATAGGTTCTTATGGTCAGTTAAAACCTTAATGTTATGCTTAGCCCCTTCAAGAACATGTCTCCACTCGTCAAAGGCCCACTTAATGGCCAGTAGTTTTCGGTTGCCGATGTCATAATTGCACTCTGCAATTGCACTCTCATTTTCTTGAAAAGTAGGCTATAGGTCTTAAGTTAGTCAGTGTCACAGGACCCTTGGAGAGAACTGCTCCAACCCCTACCTCCGAAGCATCAACCTCAATGATAAATGGCTGCTCAGGATCAGGCTGAATAAGAACTGGAGCTTCAGAGAAACACCTCTTCAACTGTCCAAATGCCTGTACGGCTTCGGGGCTCCAGTTCACCAGATCTGCCCCTTTTCTGGTCAAATCAGTTAATGGTTTAACAATGAGAGATAACCCCTTAATAAATTTTCTATAGTAATTTGAAAACCCCAAAAACCGTTGCAGGGCCTTGAGATTAGTTTGGCGTTCCCATTTCTCAATAGCAGTCACCTTAAGGGAGTCCATACAAAAAGAGTTAGGGGTGATAATATAACCCAGAAAACAGACTTTCTGGATCCCGAACTGGCACTTGGACAATTTAGCGTAGAGGTGATTCTGTCGGAGTAACTCTAATACCTTATGGACATGACAAACATGAGAGGACCAATCTGGTGAAAAAATGAAGATGTCATCCAGGTATACTACCAGGAACTGACCAAGATATTCACTAAAGACATAATTTACAAAGTGCTGAAAAACTGCCGGCACGTAACTTAACCCAAAGGGCATGACTAGGTATTCAAAATGACCTTCAGGGGTATTAAAAGCAGTTTTCCATTCATCCCCTTCTCTTATTCGAATCAGATTGTAGGCCCCACGAAGATCAATCTTGGAGAACCACTGAGCACCCACAATCTGATTAAACAGACCTGGAATAAGAGGAAGGGGCTGCTGGTTCTTGATGGTGATCTTATTAAGTTCACGATAATCTATACAAGGTCTAAGTCCACCATCTTTCTTCCCCACAAAAAAGAAGCCAGCACCTAAGGGAGAGCAAGAGGGACGAATATGACCTTTGCGAAGACTATCCTGGATGTATTCTCGCATGGCCCCCCTCTCGGGTCTGGACATATTAAAAATTCTCCCCTTAGGATACTTGGACCCTAGGATCAAATCAATTGCACAATCGTACGGCCGATGCAGCGGTAAAACCTCTACTGATTTTTCATCAAAAACATCACCGAAGTCAGACAAAAACTCAGGAAGTCCCCCCTCCTTAGAAGAGCACTCTGTTAAATGCAATGTTATGCAATGGGAGGCACATCCCGGCCCCCATTGAACCAATTCCCTGGTGGACCAATCAAACACAGGGTTATGTTGTGCCAACCAAGGCAACCCCAAAATAATATCCGACAACAAGTTGTCCATAACCAAATAATCCAAAGACTCAAATGAATAGACCCTAACCGCACTTCCAGAGAGGGAGTGATATATTTCCCCCTACCCTGAACCAATGGGGTGAAATCTGCTCCAGTAATACTCAGCGGGCATTTAAGCTGAAGTGGACATACCCCCAGAGTGGACCAGAAGCCAGAATTAATAAAATTAGTGGATGCCCCGGAATCCACATGGGCAAACCCAGAAATACAATTCTCCCCCAAAAATAACGAAATGGGCACCTTCAATTTATTTTTACTATCGAGCGGTACTTGTGCGCCTGAATGACTCCCTCGACAATCATTCAGGCGCTGGAGTTTTCCGGCGGTGACGCATGTCTGGAGGTACATTCCCGTACCCGGCCTTGTCACAGTATAAGCACAGGTTGTGCTGTAGTCGGTGAGCCCGTCTAATCTTCGCATCTGTCGCTCCAATTTGCATAGGCTCCTCTTGGGGTATTGACAGAGGAGAAGGAGACTTAGGAGAGGAAACAACAGAGGATGGGTGTTTGAAAGACTCAGGGGTTCCCTTCTCCCTATGTCTGTCCTCTACCCTTATGGCTAGGGTCATGGTCTCTTTCAAGGTCTCGGGAGGAGGATAGGCTACTAGCAAGTCCTTCAACTGGTCTGAAAGACCCACCCTGAACTGATACCGCAGTGCAGAATCATTTCAGAAAGAAGTAATACACCACTGTCTGAATTCAGCGCAGTATTCTTCTACTGGCCTCTTTCCCCGACGCAAAGAGGTCAACTGATGTTCGGCCACAGCAGTCTGGTCGGGGTCATCATACAAAAGGCCAAGGGCTGAAAAAAAATAATCAACCGAAGTTAATTCTATCGCATTAGGAGGTAGGGAAAATTCCCACTCCTGCGGAGGACCTTGCAGAAGGGACATGACAATTTCCACTTTTTGACTCTCGTCCCCAGAAGAACGAGGCCGAAAAAATAACTTACACCCCTGTAAGTCCTTCCTATTTCCCTTAAATTTTTCAGGGAGTTGTACAGGTGGTTCTGGTGGTGCAGGGGTTGTCATAGTCACCTGTCGGGGTGCAGCCTCCTGTTCCTGAACTCGCTCAGCAAGACTCCGAACCAAAGTGTTCAGATTTTGCATTTGCTCTACCAACATTTTCATGGGATCCATGACACAAAAACCTCTGAACTAGTTTAGGGCTGGCTATTCTGTCAGGCTGGGGAGACACGGACAAGACAGTGAGCCCTGAACTTGCCCCAACCAATGTCCCTGCCTACTTGCTACGCACGGCTTGCTACGGACAACCACAAAGTCGGTCCCTACACTTAGTAGGTAAACACAGAACGTAGACAGACAAACAAACAAAATGGAGGAGAGTCAGCTAGCCAAGTCAAAGCGCCTTCTCGGCCGCACAGCTTGAACCAAGGAGCACCAGCGCACAGTCCTGACATTATATTGTGTTTGGGGTGTATTATTAACAGTGGCGTAATACTGCAACTTGGGCATGTTAGATGCACCCAGACATGCTCCCCCTGGTGTCCCAGTTTCTTTCCAGAAGTGTTTGGATCATTTTCTGAGGTGTCATTGTGGACAAAACTTGAATTTGAACACCTAAGGGCTATATTAGATGGCCTTGACCCATCTGTAAAAAAGCACATATGCCATAGTACAAATGCAAAAGAAAAAGGGTAACTAATCCTCTAGAGTACTTACTTCAATGAATAAACAGTTTTAATCAACAGCATAAAAGTGTATACATATACACAAACATACACATATATATAAAAAAAGGTTGCGATCGATATAGTTAAGAGATCATGTTTAAAAGTTCATGGATTGTTGGGGCCACTAGGTATACATCTGTGTGGCACTTAGAAGATGGGTGTATATTCACACAATGCGTTAATATTCCACAATGTCTATTGGCAGTGGTATGGCAATAATAGAGAAAATGTGGAGGTATCGATAGCTCCTTAAAAGTGCAATAGTGCTAAAAAAGGAGGTTGGCGTAGTACGCCTCTCACCAGATCGGTGCTGTCTCAGCCGTATGATAGATGCTGTGCAACTTGTAGTACGCCGGAGGATCCTCCGCTCCGCATTAGAGACCGCTGCTATTGATGGATTCAGGTAAAGCTGTATCGGCTTTAGATATGAAGTTGCCAGATCAACTTGTCACACTTACATCTGATGTCGCAAGCCTGACAAACATTTACAACGAGAACGGCACGGATGATTGACAGGCCGATTCCCGCGAAACAACAAATCTATTTGGCGCCACTCTGCTTACTCCAGCTTGACTCACAGCAGCCAAACAAGAGCAAAGACGCTGCACGCTGATCTGGCAACTTCATATCTAAAGCCGATACAGCTTTACCTGAATCCAGGTAGTTACCCTTTTTCTTTTGTATTTGTGATTTGCTTTATCTTTTGGTACAGGATATACTATTGACCTCGAGTATTTTCTAGTATAGAGCTCCACCATCCGCCATTCAATTTCATAGTACATATGGTTTATATAATGTAATTTTTTTTATTTAAATAAGATCTTGTAAAAATAAGTCAGGAGAGTCCAAAAGTTGGTACTAGAAGAATCGCTGATTTCAAAGTTTTCAAACAGATGATCAAGTAGATCCGTAATACTAGAACTAGATTAACAGTTTCTTTATTATCCTTGAGATGACTTTAGTCTCACTGATTCAATCAACCTTGAAGGCTACATAAATCCGTCTCGAGAGATAAAGTCATGGCTTTATGTTACTTTACTGAGGTGATTTATTGTTGTTTTAAATGATCAATAGGGCAATCTACGAGGTGGCTGTCAGATATCTGGCTAATAAACTATGACACAACATAACGGTTTCATGTTCAGGGTGCTTTATTGTGCTTCTTTGGCTGGAGTTTTTTTTTAATTTTTTTATTCCTTATTGTAGTTTCAAAAGCGGAAATGATCAACATAGAATATTGTGGGGGATAAACCTGCCCCCTAAAACATAGGGAATGCATAATCAATACTGTAAGAAAGGAGTTGCTGATCTGAGTAACAATATACCTAACATGGAAATGAAAGGAGTAACAAAGTGCTTACTTAGTGTACTATTACACAGAACGATAATCGTCCGAATCGGCCCAATTCGGCTGATTGTTGCTCCATGTAATAAATACGACGAACAGCCGATGACAATGATCGGGTGCCGGGTGTCGGCTGCCAACCGCTGTTACACGTAGCGATGCGTGGCCAGTGGCTATACATTACCTATCTAGGCTGCAGGGCTCCTATTGTGGGACTCCTTCTACAGGACTCCTTCTCCCCAGGTCCCACGCGCTCCAGCTTCAGAGTGGCCTGTCTGAGCTGACAGGCCACTCAGCCAATTGCTGGCCGGGACAGCCGCAGCCAGTGATTGGCTAAGCGGCCTGTCAGCTGAGACCAGCCACTCTGAAGCTGGACCGTGAGGGACCCGGGGAAAAGACCGTAAGAGGAGCCCTGCCGCCAGGACAGGTAATTTATAAAGTTAAGCAAGGGTTTCCAATTATTGTTAAACGATAAAAGGCCCAGTAAACGAGCGCCAATCTAGCAGATTGGTGCTCGTTTACAGTTATTATCGGGCCCCCATAGGCCCGTGTAATAACACCCTTAGGTATCCATATGCTGTGGTGAGCTCAAAAAGGGACACCCTCTCTGATGGCATTCTTAAATGAAACCAGGCAATGTACACATACAATAAGGGGCAGCAGCTGAGAAATCACTAGAGCAGGCCATTTGTTCCAGTGCAGCTGTTGCACAGAGACAAACATTCTGGTAGTTAAACATCTTTACTTATCCCCAAATTCTGTGTTTATACATGACTGATGACTACAATGACTATGTGTAAATACTATTTTTGGTGGTATTGCTTTTCAAAATGCAGTTCTTTTCCTTTCATACTCTTTTAATGTCTCCATAACTTCAAACATAAAAACGTAAAAAAAGAGACAAAAATATTCTGACAAATTATTATTTAATACAAACAAAAATGTTTAAATAAGTAATTTATCAAGTGAAATCTTTTAAAACTATTTTGTCCTTGTTGAGATGACTAAGGGTCCTATTAGACAAAGCAATTTTTAACAATTAGAGATTAACGATAATCGATCACAAACAAGATTGTTTATCATTAACCAACCTGAAATCGTTTACCATATTACACAGAATGATAGTTGTTAGTTACAATCATTAACTCGATCTGATCCCAGCAAAAGAAGGAACAATTTGGAATTACACGGAAGGATTAGTGAACGAATGTGGAATTACAGCGACGAATTAGTGATGATTTTAGGGTCAGATCTCAATCAACAATGACACACGATTTTTTGATCGTTGCCTGCAACTACTCTGAACAATTATCATTTAAATTTAAACAATGTAGCGATTTTCCGCACAAAAATCGTCCTGTGTAATAGGGCCCTTACATTGCACTGATAGTGACCGTAGTATTTTGTATACACAAACTGTGGTGGACAAGCAGGTAGTTTGTGTAGTTCTGTTATCTACCCTGAGAGCTGCCCAATCCTTCTCTCCAAAATAATCAGAGTTGGATAGATTTGGGAGGCTGACATACCATTCAGATGGTTAGAGGGTCCAGCCAAAATTCATGGTCTTGGCCAACAATTATCTGACATGCATAGCTAGTTTTAAAATTAAACTACTGTACCCCTGCAGTCAGCTGATCAGAGCACAAATCAGCAATCACCTTGGCGCTAGGAATCCGTGCGGAATCCCCCCCTACGCGGACTCGGCGCCGAATCCTGCCTTCAATCTCTTTGAAAGGAAGGGCTTGTGCACAAGCCCTCCCATTCAAGCACATTGAAGGCAGAATTCGGTGTTGATTCCACGTGGGGGGTTTCCGCACAGAATCTCAGCGACGATTCCTTAGTATGAATAGGGCCATGAAAGCTAAGAAGATGAACCAATAGAAACCTAGCCAATAGTGATCTAGCTCGTTAAGCTATTCTCTGCAGAAGTTCTCTATCTGGCTTTTATAGGGGTTCCCTAAACAAGGGTCCATATATGATTTCAATATGTAGGCCGGGTTCACACTACGTAAAAAACATGACCGTATGTCATAACAACGGCCGTATTTGCGCATACAACAGTCGTTATTTTGCAAATAACTGCCATTGTTTGCACAAATACGGATGTTGTTATGACCGTTCAAAAGTTTGGGGTCACATTGAAATGTCCTTATTTTTTAAGTAAAAACACTGTACTTTTCAATGAAGATAACTTTAAACTAGTCATAACTTTAAACAAATACACTCTTTACATTGCTAATGTGGTAAATGACTATTCTATCTGCAAATGTCTGGTTTTTGGTGCAATATCTACATAGGTGTATAGAGGCCCATTTCCAGCAACTACAATGTACAATGTGTTTGCTCATTGGCTCAGAAGGCTAATTGATGATTAGAAAACTCTTGTGCAATCATGTTCACTTATCTGAAAACAGTCTAGCTCGTTACAGAAGCTACAAAACTGACCTTCCTTTGAGCAGATTGAGTTTCTGGAGCATCACATTTGTGGGGTCAATTAAACGCTCAAAATGGCCAGAAAAAGAGAACTTTCATCTGAAACTCGACAGTCTATTCTTGTTCTTAAAAATGAAGGCTATTCCATGAAAGAAATTGCTAAAAAATTGAAGATTTCCTACAACGGTGTGTACTACTCCCTTCAGAGGACAGCACAAACAGGCTCTAACCAGAGTAGAAAAAGAAGTGGAAGGCCGCGTTGCACAACTAAGCAAGAAGATAAGCACATTAGAGTCTCTAGTTTGAGAAATAGACACCTCACAGGTCCCCAACTGGCATCTTCATTAAATAGTACCCGCAAAACACCAGTGTCAACATCTACAGTGAAGAGGCGGCTGCGGGATTTGGGGCTTCAGGGCAGAGTGGCAAAGAAAAAGCCATATCTGAGACTGGCCAATAAAAGAAAAAGATTAAGATGGGCAAAAGAACACAGACATTGGACAGAGGAAGACTAGAAAAAAAGTGTTGTGGACGGATGAATCCAAGTTTGAGGTGTTTGGATCACAAACAAGAACGTTTGTGAGATGCAGAACAAATGAAAAGATGCTGGAAGAATGCCTGACGCCATCTGTTCAGCATGGTGGAGGTAATGTGATGCTCTGGGGTTGCTTTGGTGCTGGTAAGGTGGGAGATTTGTACAGGGTAAAAGGGATTCTGAATAAGGAAGGCTATCACTCAATTTTGCAACACCATGCCATACCCAGTGGACAGCGCTTGATTGGAGCCAATTTCATCCTACAACAGGACAATGACCCTAAACACACCTCCAAATTGTGCAAGAACTATTTACAGCAGAAGCAGGCAGCTGGTATTCTATTGGTAATGGAGTGGCCAGCGCAGTCACCAGATCTGAACCCCATTGAGCTGTTGTGGGAGCAGCTTGACAGTATGGTACGCCAGAAGTGCCCATCCAACCAATCCAACTTGTGGGAGCTGCTTCTAGAAGCGTGGGGTGCAATTTCTCCAGCTTACCTCAACAGATTAATAGATAGAATGCCAAAGGTGTGCAATGCTGTAACTGCTGCAAAAGGAGGATTCTTTGACGTTTGATGTAAAGTTTGATGTAAAAACAATGTTATTTCAAATACAGATCATTATTTCTCACCTTGTCAATGTCTTGACTCTATTTTCTATTCATTTCACAACGTATGGTGGTGAAGTGGTGTGACTTTTCATGGAAAACACAAAATTGTTTGGGTGACCCTAAACTTTTGAACGGTAGTGTAGTGTAAAACCCGGCTGTACTTATATTATGAAGGGGCCCTTTACCTCTAAGTTATAGTGACAATTGATACAAACTTTAATCTTACATAAATGTAATAGTACAGAGGATATTTCTATTATTAAATATTATGAGAAAACATATGAATTGGAATGTAGGGAGGTCATCAATTTATTCTTATGTTTATTTTTATGTTTTACAGCCAGGTTGTTGAGAAGAGAGATGGGACAAATAAGATGTGTGTAAGGGTCCATTTACACAAAAAGATTATCTGACAGATTATCTGCCAAAGATTTGAAGCCAAAGTTAGAAATAAACTATAAACCGAGATGAGGTCATAAAGGAAAGCCTGAGTTTTTCCGCTCTTTTCAAATCCATTTCTGGCTTAGGCTACAAATCTTTGGCAGATAATCTGTCAGATAATCTTTCTGTGTAAATGGACCCTTAGAAACATCCACTTTTATGAAATGAAGTATAATTATTAATACATTTAATTCAATAGCATTCCTCAAAGCAACTCTGTACCCACAATCTGCCCCCCCAAACTGCTTGTACCTCCGGATATCTGCTTTAAATCCAAGATCTGTCATGGGGTCCGCTTGGCAGGTGATGCAGTTATTGTCCTAAAAAACAACTTTTAAACTTGCAGCCCTTTGTCAAATTGGCGTGGCCTAGAGTGTCTATGCCCTAGGGTGGCACCGCCTCTCCATCTCCATCAGGACTGCAAGGTTAAAGTTGTTTTTTAGGGCAATAAATGCATCACTTGCCAAATGGACCCCAGGACTGATCTTGGATTAAAAGCCGCTGTCCGAAGTGGTTTTGAGGGGGGCAGATCATGGGTTCAGAGTTGCTTCAATATAAGAAAGAACTTAGGGTAGCAGGCAATATTAGTTAAGGACATTTTTATTCACAATGTGTTGCGCAGCGTTAGAACTAATCCTGTCTCACACAAAGGAGATTTGCAGTAGAGTTGTAACCTGACATTTGAAGATTTGATTTGATTTGATCTATCAGAGAATAAGCAGGCCTTCATGATTAACCATAATTTTGTCTCCCAGAGAACACAAAGTGGGCATCACAAAGAAGTTTACAGAGGTATACTACAGTCACTCTTTGGGTTTTAATCTTCGCTCTCCACAGGCCACTAAGGGATCAACTTGTTTTATATACACACTATTATCTAAATGAATACCTTTGTTTCCTGGGCATTTGCTCTCAACAGTAGAGTGGCATAAGTGCTATTATACAATGTTGTGGAATGGTAAGGCGCATGATTAACTTAACCACATTATTGATCAACAGAGAGCCAGCAGCAGTATCTGCTAGCAGCATGTGTTAGCTGATAAACTGTGCAGTGCATGCAAATACACAGGAAAAAGCAAGGAAATGCGAGATCCATAAAGGACAGCACTACATGGTGTTTGTCTGAAAACATCTGCCTACACCATGCAAACAAGCAGAGATTTCTACCTGAGGTAATGTATCACCTAGATTTTTTGTTTGTACTGATACTGGAATATATTCTTTTTTTTTGTTTCTATGTTTTACCTTTTTTGTACAGTATTATGATGGCTGCCATCTTGCCTGAACTATTTTCACAACATTTAGATTTATGCATTACAGAAATTCCTATGGACCATAGGAATAAGAGACAGGATCTGTCTCATTAAGATGAAAAAAAAAAAGCTTCTGGAAGTGCTTTATAGAAATAATTTTTAACCCCTTAAGGACCGGCCAATTTCGTTTTTGCGATTTTTTTCCTCCTTGTGCTTTAAAGGCCAGAGCACTTGCAATTTTTCACCTAGAAACCCACATAAGCCCTTATTTTTTGCGCCACTAATTGTACTTCACAATGACAGGCTGAATTTTTTCATAAAGTGCAGTGCAAAAGCAGGAAAAAATTCAATGTGTGGTGAAATTGAAAAAAAAAAGCATTTTGTTTATTTGGGGGGTATTTGTTTTTACGCCATTCGCCCTGGGGTAAAACTGACTTGTTATTTATGTTCCTCAAGTCGTTCCGATTAAAACGATATGTAACATGTATAACTTTTATATTATGTGATGGCTTGTAAACAATTCAAACCATTGTTAACAAAAATATGTTCCTTAAAATCGCTCCATTCCCAGGCTTATAGCGCTTTTATCCTTGGGTCTATGGGGCTGTGTCAGGTGTCATTTTTTGTGCCATGATGTGTTCTTTCTATCAGTACCTTGATTGCACATATGCAACGTCGCACGCCAACGCGTGTATTCCTCAGCAAGGAAGGAACAGTTTTTTTTTGTTTTTTTTTATTGAACCCACCATTAACCTGAGCTGATGTTGCAGTGGAGAGTCATTGTTATTAACCTCTTAAGGACCCATGATGTACCAGTACGTCATGGATCACTGTCACTTAAGGACCCATGACGGGCGATCCACACTACTACCCCCATCATCACCTTCTCTGCTTGCTAAGAATGTGCAGCAGAGAAGGTGATGATGGGGGTGGTGAGTCCTGTGCCCGGCGCCCGGTGCGGTCCTGGAGTTTGCCGGGCGCCTTCTTCCCCCGTGCTGCCTCCTCCTCCGGTAACAGGGAGATGATCATATATCTCCCTGTTACCGGAGGAGGAGGCAGCTCGGGGGGAGGAGGCACCCGGCACACTCCAGGACCGCACCGGGTGCTTCCTCCTTCCCCTGTGCTGCATGCCTCCCCCAATCCCCCTCCGCAACCCCCCCCCCCCCCCGGATACCTCCTCCAGTGTCCTCTGACAGCTCCCCCCTGTCCAGCTCCAGACTCCCCCCCCCCCTGTCCAGCTCCAGGCTCCCCCCCCTGTCAAGGCAGCCCCCCCTTTCCAGGCAGCCCCCCCTGTCCTGCCAGCCCCCCCCCCCTGTCCTGCCAGCCCCCCCCCTGTGCTGCCAGCCCCCCTGTCCTGCCAGCACCCCCCCCTGTCCTGCCAGCACCCCCCCTGTCCTGCAAGCCCCCCCTGTCCTGCCAGCACCCACCCTGTCCTGCAAGCCCCTTCTGTCCTGCCAGCACCCCCCCTGTCCTGCAAGCCCCCCCTGTCCTGCCAGAACCCCCCTCTGTCCTGCCAGCACCCCCTCCTCTGTCCTGCCAGCCCCCCTTAGTCCTGCCACCCCCACCGTACTGCCAGCCCCCCCTCCGTCCTGACACCCCCCTCCGTCCTGACACCCCCCTCAGTCCTGTCAGCCCTCCCTCAGTCCTGCCAGCCCCCCTCAGTCCTGCCAGCCCCCATCAATCCTGCCAGCCCCCTCCGTACTGTCAGCCCCCCCTTCCGTCCTGCCACCCCCCTCCATCCTTCCAGCCTCCCTCAGTCCTGCCACCCCCTCCATACTGTCAGCCCCCCTCCATCCTGCCACCCCCCTCCATCCTTCCAGCCCCCCCCTCCATCCTGCCAGCCCCCCTCAGTCCTGCCAGCCCCCCTCAGTCCTGCCAGCCCCGCTCAGTCCTTCCAGCCCCGTCCGTACTGTTAGCCCCCCTCCGTCCTGCCACCCCCCTCCGTCCTGCCACCCCCCTCCGTCCTGCCAGCCCCCCTCAGTCCTGCCAGCCCCCCTCAGTCCTTCCAGCCCCGTCCGTACTGTTAGCCCCCCCTCCGTCCTGCCACCCCCCTCCGTCCTGCCAGCCCCCTCTGTCCTGCCAGCCCACCCCCCCTCCATCCTGCCACCCCCACTCTCCTCCCACCCTCTCCTCTTACCCTCTCCCCTCCGTCCTGCCACCCTCCCCTCTTACCCTCTCTCCCCTGCCACCCTCTCCTCTTACCCTCTCTCCTCCGTACTGCTGCCCCTCTTACCCTCTCCGCTGCCACCCTCCCATCTTACCCTCTCTCCCCTGCCGCCCCTCTCCTCTTATCCTCTCCCCTCTGTCCTGCCGCCCCTCTACTCTTACCCTCTCCCCTCTGTCCTGCTGCCCCTTTACTCTTACCCTCTCCCCTCTGTCCTGCTGCCCCTCTACTCTTACCCTCTCCCCTCTGTCCTGCCGCCCCTCCCCTGCCACCCTCTCCTCCTACCCTCTCCCCTCCCCTGCCACTCTCTCCTCTTACCCTCTTACCCTCTCCGCTGCCACCCTCCCCTCTTACCCTCTCTCCCCTGCCACCCTCTCCTCCTACCCTCTCTCCTTTCCCCTCCGTCCTGCCGCCCCTCTCCCCTCCCCTGCCACCCTCTCCTCTTACCCTCTTCGCTGCCACCCTCCCCTCTTAAAAAACACTTACACACCCCTCTAAGGATGCCTTCACACACACCGGATCCGCAGGGGATTTCACGCTGCAGATTTGCAGCGAAATCCGCTGCGGATCCAGCGCCAGTGCATCCCTATGAGAATACATACACGCAGCAGGAATGACATCCCGCTGCGTGTATGTAAGTTAACCCCCCGATGGCCGGAGCATACATCACCTCCTCCCCACTCTGGTTTGTTTCGGGGGTTCTCAGCAGGACATCCCGCTCAGCCAATCAGTGGTTGCGGCGGGGCAGCTCACTGATTGGCTGCACGGGATGAGCAGACACCGGGAGCCCCAAAGCAAGCCGGAGCGGGGAGGAGGCAAAGTATGCTCCGGCCAGCGGGCGTTAACTTACATATAGGCAGAGGGATGTCAATCATAGGGATGCACTGACGCTGGATCCGCAGTGTGCGTATCCGGTGTGTGTGAAGACATCCTAAAGAAAAAAAACTAAATGGCCCACAGGTTGTTCTCGGCTGAAGAGGCATTCGCCTGGATTGCCTCCGATACTGAGACAACCAGTGAGGGAGAAGAGGAAGATCCCTCGTTCCCTCTTCCTTCCTCTTCTTCCTCATCGTCATCACCATTTAGTGATGACAAGCCCCCAAGGCGCTGCCCCAGGACTAGGCCCCAGGAAGCCCCACAAGCCCCCCCAAGTGACCCCACCCCGTACGAACCACAGATTCCTGAGTTCGTTGGGGTCACTTGTGAGGGGTTTCCTCTGTTTTGGCAGCACGGGGGCTCTGAGAGCCCTTCGTCCTCCATTCTGGCCAAATCCAGCTTCCAAAATCCAAATTGCGCTCCTTCCCTTTGGAGGCTTTCCGTGCGGTTACTTTGCACTTTGTGTCCCCATGTGGGGTACTCTTGTAATCAGGGGAAATTGCGCTACGTGATTAGGTGTTTATTTTTTTCTTTTAACCCCTTGTGAACATGAAAAATTTTAACTTACACCAACGTTTTAGTGTAAAAAATTAAATTTTTCATTTTAACAGCACATTGTTCCACATTTGTGCCTGTCACCAGTGGGGTCCATATGCTCACTATGCCCCTTGTTACATTCCTTGTGGGGTGTAGTTTCCATAATGGGGTCACTTGTGGGGTGTTTCCAATGTTTTGGCAGCACGGGCACTCTGCGAACCCGACATGGCCTTCGTCCTCCATTCCAGCCTCTAAATGCCGCTCTGTTCCTTTGGTGGCTTGCCCTGTGCCCATATGGCACATTATATCCACAGGTGGGGTATTTTCGTACTCAGGGGAAATTACCCTACACGTTTTGTGTTAATTTTCTCTTTTAACCCCTTGTGGAAATGAAAAAATCAAGGCTAAACCAACATTTAGTGTAAAAAAAATTTTTTTACACTAAATCATTGATCTAGTCTTTATTTTTTCATTTTCACAAGGGGTTAAAAGATAAAAAAAACACGAAATGTGTAGAACAATTTTCCCTGAGTACGGAAATACCCCACATGTGGACATAAAGCGCCATGTGGGTGCAGGGTAAGCCTCCGAAGGGAAGGAGCGCCATTTGGCTAGAATGGATGGTGAATGCCATGTCGCAGTTACAAAGGCCCTGTGTTGCCAAGACATTAAAAAAAAAACAGAAGTGACCCCATTATGGAAACTACACCCCTCAAGGAATTTAATAAGGGGTGCAGTGAGAATATGGACCCCTCAATGACTGGCACATTTGTGCTGTGAAAATGAAAAAACTAAATTTTTCACTTTTTTACGTCACATTGTTCCACATTTGTGCCCGTCACCAGTGGGGTCCATATGCTCTTTGCACCCCTTATTAGATTCCTTGAGGGGTGTAGTTTCCAGAATGGGGTCATTTGTGGGGGTTTACCACTGTCTTGGCAGCATAGGGTCTTTGTAAATGCGACATTGCCCTTGAAATCTATTCCAGCCAAATCCAGCCTCCAAAAGCCAAATAGCGCTCCTTCCCTTCGGAGGCCCGTCTTGCGGCCGCATCGCGCTTTATGTGCACATGTGGGGTATTTCCATACTCGTGACAAACTGCTCTACACGTTTTGTGGGGTTTTTTTTCTCTTTTAAACCCTTGTGAAAAATTCACGGCTAGGCCAATGTTTTAAGTGTAAAAAATTAAATTTTTACACAACATCATTGATCTAGTTTTCACGTTTCTCATTTGCACAAGGGGTTAAAAGAGAATAAACAAAACAAAACATGTAGAGAAATTTCCCCCGAGTATGGAAATAGCCCACATGTGGACTTAAGGCGCTATGTAGCCGCAAGACAGGCCTCTGAAGGGAAGGAGCGCCATTTAGCTTTTTGGGGCTGGATTTGGGTAGAATGGATTTCGAGGGCCATGTTGCATTTAAAAACTCCCTGTGCTGCCAAGGCAGTAAAACCCCCCACAAGTGGCCCCATTATGGAAACTACACCCCTCAAGGAATGTAACAAGGGGTGTAGTGAGCATATGGACCCCACTGGTGATGGGCACAAATGTGGAACAATGTGGCGTGAAAATGAAATATTACTTTTTTTACGCTATAATGTTGGTCTAGCCTTGAATTTTCACTTTCACAAGGGGTTAAAAGAGAAAAAAACACACAAAATGTGTAGAGCAATTTCCCCCGAGTCCGTAAATACCCCACATGTGGACATAAAGCGCCATGTGGGCGCAGGGCAAGCCTCTGATTTTTGGTTCTTCATTGGTGGGCCCCCAAGATCATCTCCTCTGGTAGGCCCCAGATACCCCACTCCGACACTGATTACGGGAAATACACATAAAGTACTTTTTCCCTGCATTTCCTACTGCATCAAGGCTTTACTTCTTGGATAAAATCGTGATGTCACAACCTGACTCCAAGAGCTGTGAGGCCTGTGGCTGCTGGAGAGGATGATGGCAGAGGGATTCTCAGTGTCCCTTCAGTGCTCTGTGTCCCTCAGTGCCCCCCTGCCATCATCCTCTCCAGCAGCCACAGCCCGCACAGCTCTGGGAGTCGGGTTGTGACATCACCATGTTACCCAGGAAGTGAAGCCTTGATGCAGTAGTAAGTGCAGGGAAAAAAGCACTTTATGTGCATTTCCCATAATAAGTGTCTATTGGTGATTTGTATAACTTTAGGGGGGCAATGCAATACTTTAATAAAAAAAAACAAAATCTGGACTCCTTTAAGTAAGGGATTCCCCTTGTAGGGTGGCTAATAGCTTCCACATCCACACAGATACTGAATAGTTAGATGCATGGGTTTATGGAACCAGTCAAGTTCACTGTGTTCTGCTATTTTCCCAATTACAATAGAAGTAATTGGAAGTTACGGAAACAGTTTTATACAGCAAGCTTTACGGTTTCCATAACTCGTATTTACCTGTAGAGTGAAACACAGCAATGTCAGCTGTTTCTGTAATCCCAGTTTTAGAAATACTTTAAGTACAGGTCCCTATCTATTCGATTCATTAGACCACTGAGCACTAGTATATACTGTAACTACAGTAGTATAGTAACTATATGAAAAATAGAATAACCTGCCCTAGTACAGTTACTTAGGGGACCCTCAGATGAATGTCATGGCAATATCTTAAATGGCCATAAATGGGCACTGTCATTTCAAACAACTTCCCTCCAATGTGATTTCTAACATGCCTAGCTTGGGGTGTATTTATGGTATACTACACAGACTAAAAATTAACAAGTGTTGAGAGATGCTTTCATTCGACCGATAATCAGCCTATGTAAAAGTGTTAGTGATCAGCTGAAGAGTAAGAAAGTGCCCACTCGTCGGTTGATCTCATCTTTTAAACAGCCCTATAAATCACTTTTTACTGGCCACATATTTCCCTGTGTGAACAGGAGATAACAATGTATTTAAAACCACATATAAATGGTTCAGGGATTGTTTGTGCAGCCCAGCCACTTTAGTTGTGCTGTGTAAAAGCACTGCAAAGGAGCGCTGATCTCACTGTTTACACTGGTTTGCTGCTGTGGACAGCCCCATATTGGGCCACCTAAAAGAACTTTAATAGGCAATAATGTAATTAGTTCACCCTTTGGAGTTATAACAGCTTCCACTCTTCTAGGAGAAACTTTCTGTAGTGTGTCTGTGGGAATTTTTGCTCATTCATCCAGAAGACCATTTGTGAGGTTAGAAACTGATGCTAAACAAGAGGACCTGGCTTTCTGCATTTTAGTTCATCCTAAAGGTGATAGAGTTGAGTTGAGTGTGCCATAGAAATGTTCCATACCCCAGTGAGTTTTTATGCCTAAGCCATATTGTAACTCAATAGGGCTTATGCACTTAACTCAGCAACGTGTGGGTTATTTCCATGCCAACCTGAACCTATGGCAATTGATTATATACATCAGTTCCGGTGTACAACACAATCAGTACAACTATATAGGACTGTGCCTATCTTATATGTCTAGTCCACCATACACATAACTATGGCGATCTATCTACAAGAATTATACCAAAGAACACCCAGATTATAGCCAAAAACATCAAATATTTTATTCAGCAGAAAAATATATAAAATACATAAAAACTCAAGGAAACAACACTCCAGAACTTGATCACGTAACTTGCTTGATGTGTATTAAAATATTATTTATGTAACATCAATCCATTTTCATTTAGTAACAGAGCATATTGATATAATGAATAGTAACTAGGGGGCATGTACTTAATCCAAATGGAGACTGCATATATCACAATAAATAGTAAATAACCGTCAATGACATATTAGTGGCACCCTATATGCACCGCCCAATCCACCCACAACTACACAATAATATATATCATAAACAACTATGCTCCTATTGCACCTTACCCATCATGTAAACGCAAGGGACCCAAACGCACGTTTCGTATCTTCCTCAGGGGGCGCTATCTATGTACCTAATGAGGGATCTTTTTATATGGTGAGAGCTGTCATGGCGTCCGCCACATTTCCAGAATGCCGGCGCATGCGTACGGGTCATGCAGGAATCACATTAACATCAGTAGGACCAGGGCTGCTTTAACCAGAGGGCACATGGTGCACGTGCACCGGGCCCACTGGTTAAAGGGGCCCCCCCGAGCAGGCTGGCCGTTGCTATATGCGACCAATGCGGTCGCACAGGGCTCCGGCCACCAGCCTGTCAGGGGGGAGCACCATGGATGGGTAATCTACTTACCCCTTTATGGCCCCCCCTGCAGGGCCCCCCCCGGCGTTCGCTGCTGCCCACGCCCGCTGCTGCTGCAGCGCTTCAGCGCTGCAGCAGCAGCGACACTGACAGAGAGAGAGCCATTGGCTCCCTCCCTGTCAGTCCCTCTTGTAGCCGCACTTCCTGCAGTCACAAGAGGCAGCACTCTCCCTCTAGTGCCCGACGTCACTGGAGCGTCGGCGCGAGGGTAAGGGGAGTGCAGCCTCTTGTGACCGCAGGAAGTGCGGCCACAAGAGGGAAGAGAAGAGGAACGCGTGGACCTAGGTGAGTAACAGTGTTTGTTTTTTTCAATGTTATATGGGAGGGGGAGCTATATACTATGGGGGGCACAGGGAGCTATATACTATGGGGGGCACAGGGGGCTATATACTATGGGGGAGGACAGGGGGCTATATACTATGGGGGAGCACAGGGGGCTATATACTACTGGGGAGCACAGGGGAGCTATATACTATGGGGGAGCACAGGGGGCTATATACTATGGGGGAGCACAGGGGGCTATATACTACTGGGGAGCACAGGGGGCTATATACTACTGGGGAGCACAGGGGAGCTATAAACTATGGGGGAGCACAGGGGAGCTATATACTACTGGGGAGCACAGGGGGCTATATACTACTGGGGAGCACAGGGAGCTATATACAATGGGGGAGCACAGGGGGCTATATACTATGGGGGAGCACAGGGGAGCTATATACAATGGGGGAGCACAGGGGGGCTATATACTATGGGGGAGCACAGGGGGCTATATACTATTGGGGAGCACAGGGGGCTATATACTATGGGGGAGCACAGAGGAGCTATATACTATGGGGGAGCACAGGGAGCTATATACTATGGGGGAGCACAGGGGAGTTATATACGATGGGGGAGCACAGGGGGCTATATACTAATGGGGGAGCACAGGGGAGCTATATACTATAGGGGAGCACAGGGGACTATATACTACTGGGGAGCACAGGGGTCTATATACTACTGGGGAGCACAGGGGTCTATATACTATGGGGAGCACAGGGGAGCTATATACTATGGGGGAGCACAGGGGAGCTATATACTATGGGGGAGCACAGGGGACTATATACTACTGGGGAGCACAGGGGTCTATATACTATGGGGAGCACAGGGAAGCTATATACTATGGGGGAGCACAGGGGAGCTATATACTACTGGGGAGCACAGGGGAGCTATATACTACTGGGGAGCACAGGGGGCTATATACTACTGGGGAGCACAAGGGAGCTATATACTACTGGGGAGCACAGGGGAGCTATATACTACTGGGGAGCACAGGGGGCTATATACTACTGGGGAGCACAGGGGGCTATATACTATGGGGGAGCACAGGGGGCTATATACTATTGGGGAGCACAGGGGGCTATATACTATTGGGGAGCACAGGGGAGCTATATACTATTGGGGATCACAGGGAGCTATATACTATTGAGGAGCACAGGGGTCTATATACTATGGGGGAGAGCACAGGGGGCTATATATTATGGAGAGCACAGGGGGGCTATATACTTTTGGGGAGAGCACAGGGGGCTATATACTATTGGGGGAGCACAGGGGGGCTATATACTATTGGGGGAGAGCACAGGGGGCTATATACTATTGTGGGAGAGCATAGGGATCTATATACTGTTGGAGAGCACAGGGGGCTATATACTATTGGGGGAGAGCACAGGGGGGCTATATACTATTGTGGGAGAGCACAGGGGTCTATATACTATGGGGGAGAGCACAGGGGGGCTATATATTATGGAGAGCACAGGGGGGCTATATACTATTGGGGACAGCACAGGGGGCTATATACTATTGGGGGGAGCACAGGGGGGCTATATACTATTGGGGGAGAGCACAGGGGGGCTATATACTATTGTGGGAGAGTTTAGGGGTCTTTATACTATTGGAGAGCACAGGGGGGCTATATACTATTTGGGGAGAGCACAGGTGGGCTATATACTATTATGGGAGAGCACAGGGGGGCTATATACTATTGTGGGAGAGTACAGGGGGGCTATATACTACTGGGGAGAGTGCACAGGGGGGCTATATACTAATGGGGGAGCGCACAGGAGGGCTGTATATAACTGGAGGAGCACATGAGGGGCTATATACTACAGGGACACCTTAAAACTATGGCGGCACAGAGGGGTGTAACTATGTAGGGGTACAGAGGGGTGTAACTACTGTATAGGGGTACAAGGGACCTAACTACTGTATGTGTTGGAGCCTAAAATATTTGTCTGGCAGATTCTGGAGAGAAGATTCACAGCCAGGAGAAGACTTCAAGGTGGCCCAGGCTGGATGGAGAGAAAAAGAAAAGGTGACAGACTCTGATCGGAGAAGACGCCCCCGGTGAGTCACTGGATGTAACTGCACTGTTATAGGGTTGTAGTGTTAGGGGTCATGATGTGGCGGTATTATGTAATAGTATCATTGGTGATATCTTTCTGTTTTGTTCAGTGCAGTTTTTATGTAATATGTAATCACTGTATGGTGGAAATAGTGTTATAAGGTAACTACTGTATGTATTGGGGCTCTTGATACAGTGTGGGGGTAAATTTAGTACATTATACCATGTGCCGAAAGGGAAGAGGGGGGCCCACTCTTGAGGGCTGTGCACTGGGCCCACCAATGTATTAAAACGGCTCTGAGTAGGACTGAATGAAACAACTGAATTAACTGATTACAAGTTGTGTCCCAATAATTTTTGTTCTTTTATATGCCTATTAAAACTAGTTAAAATTATATAAAATATAGGCTTGGTTAGTCTCTACTGCCTGATGTAGAATACAAACAGACGGACTGTGTGAAAACAGAAGAAGTAGGATCATTCTTTAAAAGAGCTAACCAATTCATTAAGGTAATTAACTTTCTTAAACTTATGCAGTTATTGCTTCTATGCTGCTGGAGTCTAAAAAGAGGTTTCAAGGATAAAAAGTTAATAACTTGTTTTTATTCCTTTCTTGTAAAATATTAATGTTGCTTTCATTTAGGAACATCAAATAAAATAGCTCCTTGTCTGAATAGTTATTGATCACTCTTTGGTATATTCATCAATAAGGTTAAAATAAAAGTCATTGTTATCCCTCATATACTCCTAGATATCAGAGATGGCACTGTCAAGTTGTATTCACGGATCCCTGCTCCAGCTCTGTCCTCCTGCTTCCTACACATTGCATGCACCAAGTACATTTATCATACAGTAGTGATAGGATCTCTCGGCCAGTGCCATGAGTTGGAGTTTCTGGGCATTATTGTAAAATGTCTGTAAAATGGCCCACACCACATCATGTGCCATTTAAAATTGGGTAAAATTGTGTAGTGACAACTGTATCCCAATAGCCCTGCTGCTGCTTTATTCATTTTTACGTACACACAGAATAAGAAATCATTGCTTTATGGCTAGCTAGTCATAGCTTATGTGGACTTAAAGTGTCACAGTCGTTATAACTTTCAAAATCTAAATCAACAGTAGATGTGAAATAAAGCAAGTTTGTAATATACATTCATTATTTTATTATTTTTGTTGTTGTTGTTGTTGTTATCATGCTGTAGAACAAAGCTTAGCTTACCAAAAATCCAGGTCCAGTCTCCTAAAGGCAGATTTTCTGACTTGTGCTGGTGGGAAAAAAAAAAGACTAAACACAAGAATTTCCGGCGAGTACAGAGTCACGCCTCAGTGTGTCCATCAATCACATGACTGCCCTCTCTCTGTGAGCGCTCAGATGGCATGGGATACAGAGGACTTCCTGTTTTCTGACTGTTTCCTGTTTTTTTGAGAAAAAAAGTCAGAAAACAGGAAGTGCCGTTTTTTCCATGATAACTAAAAAAATAAAATAATGAATGTAAATTGCAAATTTGCTTTATATCACATCTACTATTGATTTAGATTTTTAAAGTTATAACAACAGTGACACTTTAAAGAGAATGTATTGCCTAAATTGGTGAATTAAATGTGTAGCCCTCCCTATAGTATATGCCCCTTGTGTGCCCCACCTTCTTTAGTACATGGCCCAAATTATGATGAAAGATGAAGAAAAACACACACTCCCCTATTGCTGCTGCTGCTCTCCTCAGCTCCTGTGGCTTTCTTCTTTTGTCTTCCGACGCAGGTAGCATGTGTTACAGATGCTGCCTGTGCTGAAAGTCCTGTACTATACATTATACTGCACATGCTGATTACTATACTGTACAGCAAAATATGTGTTTGTTTAATTTATTTTACCTGTTATTCAGAATAAAAAAAAACATTATTTTAGGGTGTGGAACCATTTGTCTGCATTTCAATGATTTCTTAATGAAAAATCTGTTTTGGTTTAGGAGTGAATTTGGATTACAAGCATGGTCCTAGAATGAATTATGCTCATAATCCAATAATAATAATACTCAAAAAACCAAGCCATGGGGTCCCTCACACGAAAGGTCTTGGGAATGGGGGGGGGGTGGAGTTGGGTCAGGGTAATTCTGGTTTGTAAGGGTAGTTCTGGAGTGGCCACTGAGTCTCCTGACCTCAATATCATTGAGCCCCTTTGGGGAGATCTCAAGACAGCCCCGGAATTTACAGGAACTGGATGCTTTTTGCCAAAAAGAATGGGCAGCTTTACCATCTAAGAAAAGATCCTCAACTACAAAAGACTGCAAGCTGTCATTGATGTCAGTGGGGGGGGGGTAATACACGGTATTAAGAACTGGGGTATGTAAACCACGAACCATGAGTGGAAAAAAGCTTTTGTCATTCTTATTCTTTGAAAAAAAGGACAAGAAAGTAAATTTTTGAGCACAACTGTAGACTGTGTCTATCTTTTTCTTTTTGTTATCATAACATAAAAGATTGTAACAAATGTGATTTGTACCTTAATTTTAGTACTGTTTGGGGGGGGGGGAATTTACCAAGAACAGCCCCACCCCCTTTGCCCAGCATACAAAATCTACACCTGCTTCAAGCCGGTGTAGATTTGGATCATGATAACTGCCTGCAAGCAAAGAACATCTGTTATTTCATACACTCCATGCATTGGGCAGCCGTCATTCTACTGACTTCATTGACATTACCATTAAGGTCAATTTAAATGCGGTAATAATGGATGTCATATTAAAAAGAAAAAGCGGAGGCCTTCTCTCTCTTTTTTTTTTTTTACTTAGTGTGAACATAGCCGTTTAATGAGATGCATGAAATGGGCATAAAAGGCACCAAATCCTAAATGATACCACAATATAAAACCAGGCATTAAATTAATTGAGACCTGTATCTAAAATAAATTCCGATCTCAAAACAGATCAAAACAAATTAGTTCAGACCTCATATCAGGTCACACAATAAAGATTCAGACCTGACTCAAAAAATTATTCTGAGCCCAGGTCACATCTTTAAATCAAATCATACTCCAAGTAATAACCTAAAAATTTCAAAACAAATACATTTACACCCAAGACTAGACTCTTCTATTTTATTAACATTCTTTGCACTTAGCTTCTCTTTTCTTATATTAGAGTAAATGCATAAGACTTTTTTATGGTAGCTTCACATGTACCGGATTTGCAGCTAAATCCGCTGCGGATCCTGGTACTGTGAAGGTCTATGGATTACATATTGGCAGTGAAATTTCCATTCCACTGCGGATATGTAACCCAGCCCCTAGGGGCGGACACAAACTGCATAGGGCCCCTGTGCAAAAAAATTGCCAGGGCCCCCCTCCCTCCCCCCTTTGTTTCCCACTAACGTTTTCCACCTCGGGACACCCCTACCAAATGATCTACAAAATACAAAAAAAGGCAGTAAGTGGCTCACAGGTGATGTCTTATTTGATCTCCATCCGGCTCAGACCACCATGACGATTTCTTCCAGCTTCAATTCTTCTCTTCAGAACCTGCCAGACAAATATATTAGGCTCCATACTTTTCCTTCAACTTCCTTCCTTTATTCTACCTAAAGGCTCCCATATAGTAGTAATTCCACTGTTTGGTGTCATGTGCAGTAAAGTGGTAGTTGTGTGGGTTGCTCCCTGTATGTAGGATCCCCCATATAGTCATAACACTATCTTCTATGACCCCTATATAGCCATTACATCCCCTTCTATGACCCCCACCTCCCACATATAGTAATAAGGTCTCCTGCTATGCCTTTCATATAGTAGTAATGCCCCCTGCTGTCCCTTCCATATAGTAATAATGCCTGCTGCTGTGCCCCCATATAGTAATAGTGCCCCCAGCTGTGCCCTATATAGTAATAATGCCCTGTTGTGACCCCCCCATACTAACAATGCCCCCTGATGTGACCCCCCATAGTAAAAATACCTCCTGTTGTGAAACCCCCCCCCCCATAGTAACAATGCCCCCTGCTATATACAGCCCCTATAGTGACAGGAGGAGAAAGCCCCCCCCCCAGGCAGAACTTCAATCCACTGCCCTGACTGTCCAAGGCCCTCACATTACTGAGAGCCCCCACTGTTCCCCTCCTCAACATCCGGACACAGGAATCCACCATTCTCTCATTTCCCTCGGCGACAGGAGAAGACACCCCACTCACACTGTAATGCTGAGCTGTCAGACCGCTCAGCCAATCACTGGCCACAGTCAGGCCTCTCCGGAGTTTATGGAGAAGCTCTGCTAGGTAATGTATGCTGAAAGGGCTGCAAGGACATCGGTAACAATGTCCCTGCAGCCCTCGCTAACGATTGTCAGGCCGTGGAATAGACCCAGTAAACGAGCGCTGATTTAGCAGATCGGCGCTCGTTTACATCGTTGATCGGGCCCTGCTTGGCCTGTGGAATAGGACCCTTAGGCTGGGCTTACACTAAATTTTTTTCAGCCCTTTTTTCATCAGTTTTTTACATCAAATTTTTGGATCAAATTCAATAATATTTGTGAATCAAAACTTAAGGAATTTTAATAAAACAGCCAAACTATAGTAGCTACAGTACTAGGACGTATAGAAGGACATATTTATTAACACGTTTTGTAAAAGTGTAAAAAATTGGAAAATCACAATTTAAAAAAAAATGTCAATCATCCAGTCAATCATCCAATCTAATGAAACCCAACTCGTAGGAGTGGAGTGCGAGCACTGATTATGTAAGGCACATGCTCCACTCAATGATGCCAGTAAATTGGTATAACTCAATAGGGGTTTACAGTGTCCAGTGGATAAAAAGGACTGTGTCTTCACTAATCCCAGTGAATTCCTATAGGCACCCAGTTACTTGGTAAACTGAACACTTGGTTGGCAGCTACAACACAAAATCACCCACAATCAGCCTTCCTATCCGCTCCTCTATGTGCCTATATTGCTCTGTTAGTCTCTCCCTGCTCTGCTCACAGTCGACTTGTCACCTCAGTAAACAAATCACTTTATATAGAGGGGGAGGGGGAGGTGCTGACATCACAAAGGGGCCTGCAGCTGATTGGACAGATGCTAGGGATTATGGTTAATCCCTTTCTCCTACCTAGTGATGCTTCAGACTGCATGTGCAGCCGCCATTTTTTTTTTAACCCCTAGCTGCACCAGGACGTTACTGAACATCCTGGTGCCACTAGGGGAGTTCAGAGAGGGGTTGAGCGGTGACCCTGCTCTGAACTGCTGTGAACCCAGGTGCTATATGCAGCCCGGGACAACGGCTATTAGAGGGCACGATCCAATCGCCGTGTCCGCTAATTAAGTATTTAGATGCAGCTGTCAAAGTGCACATTCTTCGGGCCGACGAAGAATGAAGAATGAAGCCGTGACATGCCCGCTAATTAAGTATTCAGATGCAGCTGTCAAAGTGTTCATTCTTCGGGCGGACGGCGAAATCTGCCAAACTATAGAATGAAGCCTATGGGACCAGTGGAGATGCGCATAGCTGCGAGCTGGGGCGAGCTACGGAATCCACGGCGGGTGATCTGACAGGATTCCGTAGTGTGGACATACCCTTATTTTGTAAAAACATGAAAAAAATGTAGTGTGAACCCTGCCTTACAAGCATTATTGTAGGAACTAACATTGATTTATATAATGGTATCCAGTATATTACAGTGGAAATAAAAATATTACTAGACTCACACAATTTTTTCATATTCTTTGTTCTCCTATCTATCCGGGTTGTTTTGTGTCCATTGAGCTCTGTCATTCATACAGACATCACTGCTCATATTCTGACACATATACATCATTTCTTATGGTTTGAGTCAGTATCATTTACCATAGGGGGCGTCTTATTTGGATACATGTCAGTTTGTCCTGGTTCCATGTCTATTTAACATGGACTTTTGTATGTTGTGGTTTTAATTGTTTTTAACCTGTATGTTTTGCACTTTATGACTTTCGTGTATTAATAAAATTTGTTGTACTTTTGCCACCTTTACATGCAGCTTATACTATTTATTTATTTATCTAATTTATTTTGTTATTTTGGGAGTGCCACCCTTACATGTGTGACATGGCTTTCCTTTGTTGGTTGTCTTGTGGAAATAAAAATAAGGCTAAACATTCCCAGTTCTTATAGTCTGTACAGGTAGAATATACGTAGTGGTTTTACAACTCAGCTCTACATCCGCTATAAGCACAGATCAGCATTTATATTCCCAGCTTGTTTGCAGTGATAAGACTCACTGTATTGAAGATTAGCTCTTGTACTGTTGCTTAATGAAGGTCATAGGGATGACAGAAGTCAACATAGACCAGCACTTTTGATCACGATCAGCAGATTAGTCTTGTTGCACCTGTTAATGAATTATAAAATGCTTCAGTAGTTGGAGGTTTGACTTCTCCTACAATGAGGCAATTCATCAATGTAAGAGGGATGAAGAAGGTTGGGACCTGAAGTGTGCAGACCTAGTGAGGTCACTACGAGAGCAGGAGAGGTGATGAAATGCCATTTAATCCGGAATTACTGTTAAGGGAGCCAAACAAATGCAAGTCCTTGACTTTAAGAGTGTACTAAGCAATCTGGTCCACAAGATAATATGGACTCTTCATGAGATGAAGCACGCTACCATCTGTCAGTCACTAATTAACCTGTTGCTCCCCGTTGGTAATTATATGAAGGAAATAATCTTCCAATAATAAATTAGTGTTATCCGTAATGTTGGCCTATTATACTGGATTCACAAACAATGTTAAGTGTATTTTTCCCTTTTTTCCAGGTTTTAATGTCAGAAATGCTGAGAACACATCTTGCAGCTTAGTGGCTTTAAATCAAAGAGGGATATGTGTATGCAAGTGGGCACAGTAGCGGTAAATATTGGAGAGGGGCTGGCTAACCCTGAACCTTTTCTGTGCTGAATAGTGCCCCCTGGGCATTTTAGCTTCATTTATATTTTAGCAAAAAGCTCAGCACTGGAAAATACAATTACATTTTTTTTAAAAGTATTCCCCCAAGGAATCCCGAAAAGAAGCCATAGTAAGCCATTGGCTTATTTTTACCCCTGTAAACATCATTTATGTCTAAAGTAAGCCTGAATTTAGACTGTGGTCACATAAGGGTACAATATGTTTTAGAAATAATAAAAATAAAAGGGGGTATTTACTAAGCATAAATGAATGCATTGTTTGTCAAATTGGTGCAAATTTTGTGCAATTGCTTTATTGCAATGAGCAACTTTATATTTCTTTATAAATCCCAACTAATACTGAAGCAAGTGCCCAACATGTATTATTTTGATAATGATCATTTACATAGTGCAACATTTTAAAGAACTTACAACTTTTTCACAATGTGACATCAACTCAGAGCACACTGAAATCCTACTTAAGGAAGAAATCCATCAGATGAAAAAAAAATCAGTTTAGGCAGGGGGTGTGGGGAACGTAATAAAGAATGTATATTTACCATTCCTCGTGCCCAAGCAGCGCCATGTCCGACTACTGGATCACTGCCAGCATTCTTCATCTCTTCCACCTGCTACACCTCGATTCAGCTGATGGATGTCCCGCTCAGCCAGTCAGTGACTGGGGCGGGACACCGCTGCAGTCACTGATTGGCTGAGCGGACTATATCCCACTTTTTCCCAACATTCCAGTCGAGTCGAGGCGTACCTTGAGGCTAGGTTCACACTATGTAACTGTGCGGCTGTATTTGCGGCTGTAATTGTGCGGCGGTATTTTTGGTGGTTCATGCGTACGCTGGAAAGTATACGATATACGGCTGCACAGTGCACACTATGTATGAATCTACGGCCCTATCGTAAACGGACCCGTAAAAAATGAACAAGACCATTGTTTGCGGCTGGAAATGCGGCCGTGGATTGACAGGCGGTCCGTACGGAGTACTTAAAAAATAGCCAGCAATGATGCCGAATGCCGATGCCTCTTATAGTTAATATATTAAATTAATAAAACACATTTTCTTTGTAATAAAGTCCCTTTCGTTGTTCAATAATTTAATTCTAACGAATCCATCATTTTGCAATTAAATATACTGTTAAAATAAATATATATATAAATAAATGTATATTTATATATATATTTATTTTTTGACAGTATATTTAATTGCAAAATGATGGATTCGTTAGAAATAAATTATTGAACAACGAAACTGATTTTATTTCAACGAAAATGTGTTTTATTAATTAAATATTAATTAGTACAGGAAGCTCCAGTAAGCCGTTAATTCATATGCCGGCAATAGAGCATTCTGTACTAATCATCACTTTACTTTAATGAAAACATCAAATGTTTCTTCTAATTATGTTATCACAATAGCATTATTAGAAGAAGCATTTAGAATTATATGTGCGCTCAGCTGATTGGCTGATCGGCTGAGCGCACATATAAAGAGCCGGTCCGCAGTACAGTGACTTCATTGTGCTGCGGACCAGCGAAGAGGACACATCGGGGTGAGTATAGAGCTCTCCCCACCCCCTCCCCAGCACTGCACCCCTCCCAGCAAGGAAGGGGGGTCACTTAACCCCTTCTTTGCTGGGATGGGGGCAGTCTGACATCAGTCTGGCCCCCAAGGGGTTAAGGGGGATGCAATACATCCTCCCTTAACCCCTTGGGGGCCAGACTGTAAGCAGCGATCTGTAAAGATGCTGCATACTGTAAGGAGCACAACACCGCTCACAATGATGGGTGTTGTGCTCCTGTTTGTGTGTTTTTTTGTGTGTTTCTCCCTTTTTGTTTTTCAAATATCGGTATCCTGGGGATTACGTCGGATTCCGTGGACTACGTCGATGACCAGCGGTTGTTTGTTGTTTTTTTTTAATAAAATGGTCAATGAGGGGTGTGGGGGTGTTTTTATTTGAATAAAAAAAAATGTTTAACTTGTGTCTTGTCTTTATTTCTTTACTTTATAGACTTAGTAGTGGAAGCCGTCTAATAGACGGAATCCATTACTAAGTTGGGGCCTAGTGTTAGCCGGTATAAAATGGCTAACACTAACCCCCCATTATTACCCCAGTACCCAATGCCACCAGGGGTACTGGGAAGAGCCGGGTGCCAGTGGTCCAGGAGCGTCAAAATTGGCGCTCCTGGACCGGGCGGCAGCAGGCTGGTAAGATTTAGGCTGGGGAGGGCCTAAACCAATGGCTCTTCCCACCCTGGTGTTACCAGGCTGCTGTCGTTTGGTTTTTAACCCGGCTGGTTATAAAAATAGGGGGGACCCTATGCGTTTTTTTAAAATTATTTATTTATTTAAAAAAAAAAAAACATAGGGTCCCCCCTATTTTTATAGTGTTAGCCATTTTATACCGGCTAACACTAGGCCCCGACTTAGTAATGGATTCCGTCTATTAGACGGCTTCCACTACTAAGTCTATAAAGTAAAGAAATAAAGACAAGACACAAGTTAAAAAAAAATTTTATTCAAATAAAAACACCCCCACACCCCTCATTGACCATTTTATAAAAAAAAATTAAAAAAAACAACCGACGTAGTCCACGTAATCCGACGTAATCCCCAGGATACCGATATCTGAAAAACAAAAAGGGAGAAACACACAAAAAACACACAAACAGGAGCACAACACCCATCATTGTGAGCGGTGTTGTGCTCCTTACAGTATGCAGCATCTTTACAGATCGCTGCTTACAGTCTGGCCCCCAAGGGGTTAAGGGAGGATGTATTGCATCCCCCTTAACCCCTTCGGGGCCAGACTGATGTCAGACTGCACCCATCCCAGCAAGGAAGGGGTTAAGTGACCCCCCTTCCTTGCTGGGAGGGGTGCAGTGCTGGGGAGGGGGTGGGGAGAGCTGTATACTCACCCCGATGTTGTCTCTTCGCTGGTCCACAGCACAATGAAGTCACTGTGCTGCGGACCCGCTAATTATATGTGCGCTCAGCCGATCAGCCAATCAGCTGAGGGCACATATAATTCTAAATGTTTCTTGTAATAATGCTATTGTGATAACATAATTAGAAGAAACATTTGATGTTTTAATTAAAGTAAAGTGATGATTAGTACAGAATGCTCTATTACCGGGAATATGAATTAACGGCTTACTGGAGCTTCCTGTACTAATTAATATTTAATTAATAAAACACATTTTCGTTGAAATAAAATCAGTTTCGTTGTTCAATAATTTAATTCTAACGAATCCATCATTGTGCAATTAAATATACTGTCAAAAAATAAATATATATATAAATATACATTTATTTATATATATTTATTTTAACAGTATATTTAATTGCAAAAGGAATCGTTTAAATTTAATTATTGAACAATAAAAGGGACTTTATTACAACGAAAATGTGTTTTATTAATTCAATATATTAACCATGAGAGGCATCGGCATACTGCGGAGGATCGCAAACCCCGGTAATAGCAATTCATGTAAACTGTTTCCCTGCTTTCCCAGATGCATCCAGAGGTGTTTGCATCACTTTCTTAAGATTTTATTTGTTATTTTTAGTTGAACCAGATTTCCAAGTAAATGACCGTATGTTTTCAGACGCATGTCTATTTTTTCCCACGGCCGTAGTTTCATCCGCACATTTACAGCCGCATAAAAAATACAGCCGCACAGTTACATAGTGTGAACCTAGCCTGAAGCTGTAAGAAAATGACATGGCATCCTGGTGATGCTGCACAGTGCAGTGAAGGTCTGGTTAGTATACTTTCTTAGGTTTCCCTCAGCCCCTGCCCGCACTGTAATTTAGAATTTTTTCGGACTTCTCCTTTAAAGGGCTTATCCAGGATTAAAAAAAGGAAAACTACTTTCTTGCAAAAACAGCATGACCTCTGTCCTTAGGTTGTATGTGGTATTAAAATTCAGCCCTTTGACTTCAATATTGCAAAACTGCAACAGTGTTCAACTGTATGATAAATTGAAAATGAAAACAGCTACAGTATATTCCTAGGAGAATGATAAGTAATACGACTTTAAAAATGACACTCAGTACCTAACTTAACTTAAAAACACCTTTTTTTTTTTTTTACTTAAAAACACCTATATAATACTGTGTATTTTAAATAGTAATCATGATTCACTCAAATTCAGATTTATTTACAAAGCTTTATTTATTCCATCACAAAAGAAAAAAACATAAAATCAAGACCTAGGAGGTGGGAGACCCCACTACTGGGACAGAGGTAACTGCAGGTCAATTAAAGTGCATGTGCATATATGTAAACCTCATATTCAACTCATTCAGCATAAATGCATATACCAAAATAAAGTGCCAGTGCTGTGCTGTAATGCTCCAGTATGCTGAACAGAGTAATAACACAGGATATAGCAATACACGTCACAGTATATAACCCAAAGTTTTTCTGGATCCCAGTCCGCTGGCCTCCCACCTCACTCCAACGCTGTTTTATGAGGGGGAGGACCAGAGGACTATATATACCTGCACCACTGCCGGAAGATTGGATAATTAACTGTACACACCTGTGCCGCATGTTACATGGCGATCCTCCATTGCACTTCTTTGCCATCAGTAATGCGATTGGAAGTGACATCAGGCGCATTGCGCCGTCAGCCAGCCCTGATGGCATGTCATCACGTCACCTCCCCTCAGGCATGCGCAGCAAAATGCACACAGTACGGCCGCCATCTTCAAAACAGGCAGCAGTACTGGCAATGACCAGATCATGTGCAAAGGATGGCGCGCGGTCCGGTTGCCATGTTGGATGAGTGCTATTGTGATGGCAGCATGCAGAGCCTAGTTATTAGCCACAGTAAAATGTAACATAGTGTAAGTACGTGCATAACAAGAAATTACCTCTTATTGTGATGTGCCAACTAGAGATGAGCGAACCGGTTCTGCCGGTATGAGATCCGGGTCGGATTTTCCCAAAAGGCCGAGTCCTGTCGGATTTTCTCTCCACTACTACATGGGGACATAGACTCAGCAGGTGGTATTTATTTTCCTTTTTTGTCATATCAGTTATTTTGCTCTTCATTATATTTTGGTTTGTTGATTTAAAATATAATTTTTCTTGCATTAGCCTGCTATTTAGTCCTCTTAGGCAGAGTCTTGCATGTGGCAAGACCTGTAGTAGTGAAGCACAACTTGCATCATGAAGCTGTTGCCGTTTTCATGATTTTAACAGTTTTTATTGTTTTGTTTTGTAAGCCGGTTTAATAAATCTATTCTATACTCTATTTCTTTTGGTGTGCATTGTAATTTATATACCCTACTAGAAAATGTACCCGGCGCTGCCCGGGTATAAAGTGTCAGTGTGTTAATTAGATTTGTTCTAAGGTGCCCAGGAGGCCAAGCTAAAGGTATTGTTTCATCTGAGTTAATCAGTGGAATTAGTGTATACCTGTAGTGCATAGTTGGAGGGGTTCTGTATACCCACAATGTATAGTTTTTAGGGGTCTCGCATATCTGTAGTGCATAGTTGGGGGGGCTGTATACCTATAGTGTATAGTTGAGGGAGGTCCTGTATACCTGCAGTGTACAGTTGGTGAAGGTCCTGTATACCTATACTGTATAGTTCGGGGGTCCTGTATACCTGTAGTATATAGTTGGTGCTGTATACCTGTAATGTATAGTTGGTGGAGGTCTTGTATACCTGTAGTTTACAGTTTGAGGGTCCTGGATACCTGTAGTGTATAATTGGTGGAGGTCTTGTATACCTGTAGTATATAGTTCGGGGGTCCTGTATACCTGTAGTAAATAGTTTGAGGGTCCTGTATAACTATAGTATAGAGTTGGTGGAGGTCCTGTATACCTGTAGTGTATAGTTTGGGGTCCGATATACCTGTAGTATATAGCTGGTGGAGTTCCTGTATACCTATAGTATATTTGGGGTCCTGTATACTTGTAGTATAGAGTTGGTGAAGGTGCTGTATACCTGTATTATAGAGTTGGTTTAGGTCCTGTATACCTGTAGTGTATGGTTTTGAGGTCCTGTATACCTGTAGTGTATAGTTTGGGGTCCTATATACCTGTAGTATATAGTTGGTGGAGTTCCTGTATACCTGTGGTGTATAGTTTTGGGGTCCTGTATACCTGTAGTGTATAGTTTGGGGTCCTGTATACCTGTAGTATATAGTTGGTGGAGGTCCTGTATACCTGAAGTATATAGTTGGTGGAGGTCCTGTATACCTGTAGTATATAGTTTTGGGGTCCTGTATACCTGTAATGTAAAGTTTGGGGTCCTGTATACCTGTAGCATATAGTTTTGTGGAGGTCTCGTGCACTTGTAGTGTATAGTTTTGGGGTCCTGTATACCTGTAGTGTCCTGTATACCTGCAGGGTTGTATTTACCCGTATGGCAGTGTTATTCAGTCACAGAGTGTCGGTATTGGTCATGTCTGGTATGGGGGTGTTATCCAGTCACAGTATGGCGGTATTGGTCAGGTCTGGTGTGGCGGTGTTATCCAGTCACGGTATGGTGGTATTGGTCAGGTCTGGTATAGCAGTGTTATCCAGTCACAGTATGGCAGTATCGGTCAGGTCTGATATGATGGTGTTATCCAGTCACAGTATGGTGGTATTGGTCAGGACTGGTGTGGCGGTGTTACCCAGTCACAGTTTGCCGGTATTGGTCAGGTCTGGTATGGCAGTGTTATCCAGTCACAGTATGGCGGTATTGGTCAGGTCTGGTATGACAGTGTTATCCAGCACAGTATGGCGGTATTGGTCAGGTCTGGTATGGCAGTGTTATCCAGTCACAGTATGGCGGTATTGGTCAGGTCTTATATGACAGTGTTATCCAGTCACAGTATGGCGGTATTGGTCAGGTCTGGTATGACAGTGTTATCCAGTCACAGTATGGCGGTATTGGTCAGGTCTGGTGTGGCAGTGTTATCCAGTCACAGTATGGCGGTATTGGTCAGGTCTGGTGTGGCAGTGTTATCCAGTCACAGTATGGCGGTATTGGTCAGGTCTGGTGTGGCGGTGTTATCCAGTCACAGTATGGTGGTATTGGTCAGGTCTGGCAGTGTTATCCATTCACAGTATGGCGGTATTGGTCAGGTCTGGTATGACAGTGTTATCCAGCACAGTATGGCGGTATTGGTCAGGTCTGGTGTAGCAGTGTTACCCAGTCACAGTTTGGTATATCTGTTGTGCCCTGTATATACATGTTCTGTATAGATGGAGTAGGGGGCCCTGTATATACATGTCCTGTATAGATGGAGTAGGGGGTCCTGTATATACATGTACTGTATAGATGGAGTAGGGGGTCCTGTATATACATGTACTGTATAGATGGAGTAGGGGGTCCTGTATATACATGTCCTGTATAAATGGAGTAGGGGGCCCTGTATATACATGTCCTGTATAGATGGAGTAGGGGGTCCTGTATATACATGTACTGTATAGATGGAGTAGGGGGCCCTGTATATACATGTACTGTATAGATGGAGTAGGGGGCCCTGTATATACATGTCCTGTAAAGATGGAGTAGGGGGTCCTGTATATACATGTACTGTATAGATGGAGTAGGGGGCCCTGTATATACATGTACTGTATAGATGGAGTAGGGGGTCCTGTATATACATGTACTGTATAGATGGAGTAGGGGGCCCTGTATATACATGTACTGTATAGATGGAGTAGGGGGTCCTGTATATACATGTACTGTATAGATGGAGTAGGGGGTCCTGTATATACATGTACTGTATAGATGGAGTAGGGGGTCCTGTATATACATGTACTGTATAGATGGAGTAGGGGGTCCTGTATATACATGTACTGTATAGATGGAGTAGGGGGCCCTGTATATACATGTCCTGTATAGATGGAGTAGGGGGTCTACCAGTTATTACTGTGGATGTTGTGAGGCAGCTTCCCTAGCAACCATTGCTCCCTGTGAAAATGAAAGCAGTAATCCTATTGGTTGCTAAGGCTCCAACTGCCGTGTCTGCTGCAGCTAATTATATCACCTGTGTTTGCAGTGAGGAGATTTTCCCATTCATCTCTATGAGGCGCCTCTCTTTCCCCTCCCCCTCCCCTCCTTTACATCTGGTGGGGACGGGAACTTCGCAATAACCTTCCCGGGCACCCAATGTATCTGTGGGCCAAATTTGGGGTCAAACGGTTCAGGCGTTTGGAAGTCTATAGAGGACAGACAGACAGACAGACAGACAGACAGACTTTGATTTTTATGATATAGATATTCTTCTGTCTTTCTTTTTTGGTTTGTTCTCTTGGCTGTACAGTCTTCAGTGTTGTTATCCACTTGCTCTCAATCTGTAGGAGGCGTCTGGTAATATCACCACCCCTGAAGCCAAGATTGACCCAATCAATCCCTTTGACCCTAAAGCCTCTATGGTCTCCATTATGTTCCTCCAAAAAGTGTTTTGGTATTGGTTTTAGTTTCTCAAATTCCACTGTGTCCGTGCTTTCATTTGACTTTGCTTTTTGATGTCCCAGATGTGTTCTAGAGTTCTGATCTTCAATTGGCGGGAAGTCATGCCAATATACAATAATCCACATGGGCAGGAGGCTTGATAGATTACTCTCTCAGTTGAATAGCTGATGTGATGTACTATCCTGTATTGCTTTCTTCCTGTGGAATCAGTAAAACTATTTCCAGAATTACTGGCAAGCTGTACAGTTTTTGCATAAAAGCCCCATATATACAGTACTTGGTGATGTGGCCAAAGAATAAAGTCTCTTGTGGCAGAGCAGACAGCCAATCGCTGCTTGCTCTGTCGGTCCACTGCATTTAACTTTAAGGGCCCATTAGGAGCCGTTATGGTTAAATACATAGGTGCATGAGCAGACTACCTTCTGATTAAAACCTTATGTACTGCAGTAAGTGACATAAATCTCACCCACATGCTGCAGCACAAAAAAGGGTTAAAAGTAGGGATGGTCCGAACCCTCCGAGGTTCGGGTTCGTATGAACCCGAACGCTCGGCACCAGACTCCCGCTGTCTGCCCGCTCCGTGGAGCAGGTGGATACAGCGGGAGGACCGCCTGGAAAACTGGGATACAGCCTATGGCTATGGCTGTATCCCAGTTTTCCAGGCGATCCTCCCGCTGGATCCGCTCGCTGCACGGAGCGGGCAGACAGGGGGAATCATTACCGACAGTTTGGGTTCGTACGAACTTGAACCGAACTCGGTTCGGACCATCCCTAGTTAAAAGCAGGAGAAGGAGATCGCTCGTTCACCGATAACCCCTGACCTCTGCAGGGCTAGGAGAACAGAGGTCAGGGGTTATCAGAACAGTGAAGACAAGACCACCTTTTCTTCTGCTTACTACCCCATTTTTATGTTGCAGCATATAAATAAAGTTTGGATCACTTACACACAGCAGGGGTTAAGCAGAAGGACACAGGTTGGCTCTTACCTTCCCTATGCGTCCCCGGGCCCCCCTCCTGCAGCGGCCCAATAGCAACTGCCTAACCTGCCTCTATGGTAGCTATGCTCTCAGGGTATGCTGGAAGTTGTAGTCTCTGAGAGGACAACCCTTTAAAAATTATTGTATGCAGAGTCTCCTGGTGGCTTCAATCTGTGGGTGACAACCATCAGCCCTGAAGGTCCAGCAATACATCTGCCTACAGCGGCAGTTATCAGAGGATTGAACTACTTTACTACAACACCCAGCATATCCTGAGGGCTGCAGGATGTCAGTATATGCTGGGAGTTGTAGTGCCTGCAGCTGTTGTAGTTGGGTCCTAGGTGCTTTATACACTGGATGCTTTGTGGCATATAAGAATACATAGATCTGTGACCCCAGAACAGCACTAATAGGGGATAGGGGTAGATGTTTTTGTTCTATCCCCTATTAGTGATGTTCTGCAGTCACTTCTCTGCACTGAGCCCCAACTGAACTCTGTATAGTGAGCTCCCACAAAGCAACCAGTGTATAATGCACCTAGAACCCAACTATAACCGCTGCAGGCACTACAACTCCCAGCATTTACTGACAGTCTGGAGCTCTGGACTGGACCTGGGAGCTCCTAGGCAGTTTAAAAGTTTGCGCTAATGTACTGTAGTTACCGCAGGGCTGTGTAATTACACTATACACTATACACTATAGAAGCAATTACAGTGCAGTTACCAATGACGTCTCCTCCGATTCTTGCTCGCTTTTTGCTTTCTTCTCCATCTGGTGCAGTCATCATGAAGACTTCTCGGACCACAGCATATCTCCAGAGGGGCAGCTGGGGGTGACTGGGGAAGGGAGGCAGCTGGGGGTGGCAGGGGCAGGGGGAGCAGCTGGGGGTGACTGGGGAAGGGAGGCAGCTGGGGTGACAGGGGCAGGGAGAGTAGCTGGAGTGACAGGGGCAGGGGGAGAAGATGGGGCAGAGGGAGCAGATGGGGGCAGGTGGAGCAGCTGGGGTGACAAGGGGAGCAGCTGGGGGGCAGAGGGAGCAGCTGGGGGGAGCAAGGGTTGCAGCAGGGGGGCAGGTGGAGCAGCTGGGGTGACAGGGGCAGCATCTGGGGTGACAAGGGGAGCAGCTGGGGGGGCAGGGAGAGAAGCTGGGGGGCAGCTGGGTTGGCAGGGAGAGCAGCTAGGGAGAGGGGGGAGTAGCTGGGGGGCAGAGGGAGCAGCTGGGGGGAAGGGATTTCAGCAGGGGGGCAGGGGGAGTAGCGGAAGCAGCTGGAGGCAGGTAGAGCAGATGGGGTGACAGGGGCAGGGGCAGCAGCTTGGGTGACAAGGAGAGCAGCTGGGGGTAAGGGGGAGCAGTTGGGGGGCAGAGGGAGCAGCTGGGGGCAGGGGCAGCAGCGCGGGGGCAGGGGAAGCATCTGGGGGCAGGGGGAGCAGCTGGGATGGCAGAGGGAACGGATGGGTGCAGAGGCAGGCTGGGCTGGTCCCCCCCATTGCAGCTTCGGGGCCGGGGTGAGCTTCTGACACAGGCCGGAAGCTAACAGCTGCAGCCCCGCGGTGCCCGAATTTCTCTCCTGCTTGGCAGTGCCACAATGACGTCTCATGTGCCAAGCAGGAGAGAAGTACGGGCACCACGGGGCTGCAGCTATGAGCTTCCGGCCTGTATTGGAAGCTAACCCCGGCCCCGAAGCTGCACAGAGGGGGGGGCCCGGCCTACCCAGCTCATTTGGACCTGCCACTGCGTCCGATGCTGGGGCCCATCACTGCCTGGGGGCCCGAGCTGCCGGACGGTTAGTGTGCACAGGGAGGGGCCCACAGGGTCCTCCGGTGGCTAAGTCCGACACTGATCTCGCACATTGGTATCCCTTCTCCACATCTGTATGTTTGTATGCCCTCTTTAAAAACCTATTCCTCATATTATTTGCCTGTACTTCAAATTCTTTGTCTGTGTCACAAATGCGTCTTGTACGAATAAATTGGCCCTTCGGTATTTCACGAATAGTATGGGAGGAATGAGCTGAGGAGGCATGAAGGAGTGCATTAACACTAGTTTCCTTACAGAATAGGGTAGTTGATCTACCTTGATCTTTAGGTCCAAGAATTCCCCATCCTGTCTGCCACATCAGTTGGATGTTTCTATCGTTGGAATTCAGATGCTGCAGGAAGCATTTCAGAGATCCTTGTGTCCCTTGCCAAATAAAGAAAATTTAGCTGATGAATCTCATCCAGGAGATGAAGTGGCAATCCCCTAAATGGGATCCACCGAAATCAACACCTCTCTCCCAATGCGCCCAAAATAAATTGGCATACGAGGGCACACATGTCGCTCCCATTGCCCCTCCTCGTGTTTGTAGGAAAAAACAATCCTTGAAAGTAAAATAGTTATGTGTTAGGCCAAAATGTAAAAGTTCCAAAATCAACACCCTTAGTTCAGGATCCATATCTTGCATTTCCAGAAAACAACGTGTGGCCTACAAGCCATGTCTGTGCTCTATGCAGGTGTAAAGGGATTCAACGTCGCAACACACAAGATACATCACACCATTATATTATCTTTGCACTTATCAGTGACAATTTATGTCTCTATTACCATACCTTACATTGCCCCTGCTTGACTGCTGCCTCCCTTGCTTTTAATTACTTTATTTAGCATTTTATTCAATTTTCACCTATAACCTATTGGTATAGGTGGCCCAGAGGACTTGTATCTGCACCTTTGTTATAGTGCCATTTGATTGTAGATTAATACACACACTACAAGTAGGGCTATCATTGTACACACACTGTTATTTATTATTTTTTATTTAAAGGATAAGTCCAGCTAAATTTTTTATAAAAGTATTGTATTGCCCCCCGAAAGTTATACAAATTACCAATATACACTTATTATGGGAAATACTTATAGTGCTTTTAGTAAGTGCTTTTTTCCTGCACTTACTACTGCATCAAGGCTTCATTTCCTGGATCACATGGGGATGTCTCGAACCGACTCCCAGAGCTGTGTGGGCTGTGGCTGCTGGAGAGGATGATTGCAGGGGGATGCTCAGTGTCTCTCCAGTGCCCTCTGTTACTTTGCCATCATCCTCTCCAGCAGTCACAGCCTGTACAGCTCTGGGAGCTCTCGGGTTGTGACATCACCATTTTATCCAGGAAGTGAAGCCTTGATGCAGTAGTAAGTGCAGGGAAAAAAGCACTTTATGTGAGTTTACCGTAATAAGTGTATATTGGTAATTTGTATAACTTTTGGGGGGCAAGACAATACTTTAATTAAAAAAAATTCCGGACTTCTCCTTTAACCTCTTAAGGACCCATGACATACCGGTACGTCATGGATCACAGTCACGTAAGGACCCATGACGTACCGTTACGCGGGTCCTTTAAGAGGGCGCTGCAGACCGGCCGCATGCGATCGGGAGAGATGGCCTGCAGAAATACACTGCAGGCCATCTCTCCCTGTCGGCATGAAGGGATGTTAACCCCCCCCCCCCCCCATGCCGACGATCGCTGCTATTAGCTGACCAGTTCAGATCAGCCAATAGCGGCGATCGGAAACTTTCAGGGCCATCGGTAACCCGATGACCCGGAAAATAATGGCGGCCGGTGCTGTCCGAGGACGGCACCGACCGCCATTACTGTTAAAAGTAATGGTGGCCACGGTGCCACGTCCCGATCGCCGTGACCGGCCAGCCGGTACCAGCCTGCCAGTCACGGCGATCAAAGTCCCCAAAAGTGATAAATACCTGCTCTGGACTACCAGGCTGAGGGGTCCAGAGCAGGTATTTGGCCATACTCACCGGATCCCGGGGTCCCGATCGGTGTCTTCCGGGTTCCGTGACGTCATCTTCTTCCGTTCGGATTTTCGGCCTTTTGCGTCGGCCCCTCGGATGTCTTCGACTTTTTTTCGGCGATCTGCTGTCCTCTAGCGGCTGAAAAGTGTAATACACTTATCAACAGCTAGAGGGATGTTCAGCATGTAGTAAATGTTTTGTTTTTTTTCAAATTTTTTTTTTTTGTATTTTCCGCACCCTTACACCGCTGAGTGTTGATCTGCATTGCACGTAAGTGCGCAGCTAATCAGCAAATCCCCCTTTTTGGCGTAGGGTGTTTTTTTCTATATCCTACTGCCACGGTCTGCTGATAAGTGCCGCACATAAGTGCGGCATTTATCAGCAACACCATTTTTGGCGTAGGTTTTTTTTTATACTGAATGTAAAAAAAAAAAACTTAAAAAACACTACATTACACTAAACTACATTGAATAAAATTTTACACTACACCACTACATACCCCATATACCAATCCCTATATAAAAATGGCCCCCAGGGCGTTTTCGGTGTCGGACGCATACGCTATTATTGCCTCCGACACTGAAACAGCCAGTGAGGATGAATGGGGGGGATCCTTCTTTCCTCCATTCATCCTCATCCTCATCATCCAGACAGTGTCTGGGGGTAGCGTACGCTGCCCCCCAGACACGTCTTTTCCGCCAGTACCGTCCTAATAAGAGATGACGGTATGGCGTGAAATTCTACAAACTCTGTGAGAGTACTTCAGGGATAACCCTTTGTGCATTCCGCAGCTGGCACCCGCCGGCGGACTGATGCAGGCGTGTGTCTCCACCCATGTCATAGACTCCATCCTATGCATGGGCGGATTCCATCGTCCGTCCGAAGAATGAACACATTGGACGGAGAGCGGAATCCACCCGTGCATAGAATCGAGTCTATGACACGGACGGAGACGCGCGCCCGCATCAGTCTGCCGGTGGGTGCCAGCTGCAGAATGCACAAAGGGTTATCCTTCGCCATTCCACAGTGTGCACGTACCCTCCCGAGTGTATGATGGAAGGGACACCCGAATCCAGCCCCCAGATGCGCCCCTTCCCTCCGAGTTAGTGGGGAGATCGTTCGGGAACTGATCTTCCCACTGCTGGATAAAAGTTACCACCTGTATGGGGATAACTTTTATACCAGCACCCCCTCTTCCGGTCCCTCGCTGCCCGAGCTACTGTAGCTTGCGGCACGATCCGAAAATATCAGAAGCAGTAATAGAGCCCTAATATTTAGCAGCCATGGAGCGGACCCAGCGCTTCTGGATATGAAGGACCCCGTATAGCACCAGGGCAACATTTTCCAGGTGACGTCCCCCACACTGGAAAACAGGAGACCCCAGAAGAAGTGCAGAGTGTGGCGTAACAGGGGGATCAGGAAGGATCCAGTGTGCCACCTGTCCTGATCACCCCGGCCTCTGCATAATGGACCGCTTCAAGGCGTATCACACGTCACTGGAGTTCTACATTATCTAAATTCTGTCCCTTATTCCTATTTCAGGGGTCACATTGATCCAGGGATTATTCTGATCGCCATTATAGAGTCAGGAAGGAATTTTTCCCCTGTGATGAGGCTACTGTCATCTGCTTCACGAGGGTTTTTTGCCTTCTTCTGGATCAACACAGGTTGAGTTTGATGGACACCTGTCATTTTCAACCTTATAAACTAATAATTGGCCTAATACCCCCAAATAAATTAGAATTGTCTCTTTTCCCCAGCTAAATAGGTATGGCCGCCATTCCCATTAGAGGATGCCATGATGCAATTACAAAGCCTCTGTGCGTCCAGGACAGTAGAAACCCACTACAAGTGACCCCATTCTGGAAACTACACCCCATAAGGAATTTAACAAGGGGGCTGCGGGGATATGACCCCCTGGTGACGGCCACATTTGGGACATGAAAATGGAAAAAAATGGTATTTTTTATTTTCACGGCACATGTTCTACATATGTGCCTTTTACCAGTGGGGTCCATATGCTCACTGCACCCCTTGTTAGATTCCTTATGGGGTTTAATTTCCAGAATGGGGTCACTTGTGGGGGGTTTCTACTGTCCTGGCAGCACAGGAGCTTTGTAATTGCGACATGGCCTCCATCCTTCATTCCAGCCTCTAAATTGCGCTCTGTCCCTTTGGTGGCTTGCCCTGTGCCCATATGGCACATTATGTCCACATGTGGGGTATTTTCGTACTTTGCTTTGCGTTTATTTTCTTTTTTAACCCCTTGTCGAAATGGAAAAAAATCAAGGCTAGGCCAACATTTAGTGTAATTTTTTTTTAATTTTTACTCTAAATCATTGATCTTGTCTTGATTTTTTCATTTTCACAAGGGGCTAAAAGATAAAAAAAAAACACAAAATGTGTAGAGCAATTTCCCCTGAGTACGGAAATACCCCACATGTGTACATAAAGCGCCATGCGGGTGCAGGGTAAGCCTCCAAAGGGAAGGAGCGCCATTTGGTTTTTTGAGGCTGGATTGGATTTCGAGGAACCATGTTGCATTTAAAAGGCCCCTGTGTTGCCAAGACAGTTGAAACCCCCCACAAGTGGAAACTACACCCCTCAAGGAATGTAACAAGGGGTGTAGTGAGCATATGGACCCCACTGGTGAAGGGCACAAATGTGGAACAATGTGGCATGAAAAGGAAATATTACATTTTTTACACTATAATGTTGGTCTAGCCTTGAATTTATCATTTTCACAAGGGGTTAAAAGAGAGAAAAAAAACACAAAATGTGTAGAGCAATTTCCCCCGAGTCCGTAAATACCCCACATGTGGACATAAAGCGCCATGTGGGCGCTGGGCAAGCCTCCGAAGGGAAGGAGCGCCATTTGGATTTTGGAGGTTGGATTTGGCTAGAATGGATGATGAACGCCATGTCGCATTTACAGAGCCCTCGTGCTGCCAAGACAGTGGAAACCCCCCACAAGTGACCCCATTCTGGAAACTACACCCCTCAAGGGTGTAGTTTTCTAATTGGTGTTTTCAAATAGCGCAATAGGGCCACATATGGGGTATTTCTATAAACTGCAGAAACGGGGCAATAAATATTGGGGTGCATTTCTCTGGTAATAGGTTTATAATTATGAAAAATATTGGATTACAATAAGATCTCAGCACAGAAAATTAAAATTTTCTAATTTTTTACACACTTAGCTTTTATTTCTGTGACTCCCCTAAAGGGTTAAAAAAACTTTCTGGATGTGCTTTTGCAGAGTGTTGGGGGTGCAGTTTCTGAAATGGGGTGCTTTGTGGGGCTTTCTAACATATAGTCCCCTCAAATACACTTTAGGGCTAGGTTCACACTATGTAACTGTGCGGCTGTATTTTTTATGCGGCTGTAAATGTGCGGATGAAATAGACATGCGGCTCAAAACATACGGTCATTTACTTGGAAATCTGGTTCAACTAAAAATAACAAATAAAATCTTAAGAAAGTGATGCAAACACCTCTGGATGCATCTGGGAAAGCAGGGAACACAGTTTACAGGAATTGCTATTACCGGGGTTTGCGATCCTCTGCAGTATGCCGATGTCTCTCATGGTTAATCTATTAAAATAATAAAACACATTTTAGTTGTAATAAAGTGCCTTTCGTTGTTCAATAATTAAATTTAAACTAATCCATCATTTTGCAATTAAATATATTGTTAAAATAAATATATATATATATAAATAAATGTATATTTATATATATATTTATTTTTTGACAGTATATTTAATTGCAAAATGATGGATTCCTTAGAATTAAATTATTGACCAACAAAAGGGACTTTATTACAAAGAAAATGTGTTTTATTAATTTAATATATTAACTATTAGAGGCATCGGCATTCGGCATCATTGCTGGCTATTTTTGAAGTACTCCGTACGGACAGCCTGTCAATCCACGGCCGCGTTTCCAGCCGCAAACAATGGTCTTGTTCATTTTTTACGGGTCCGTTTACGATCGGGCCGTAGATTCATACATCGTGTGCACTGTGCAGCCGTATATCCTATACTTTCCAGCGTATGCATGAACCACCAAAAATACCGCCGCACAAATACAGCCGCAAATACAGCCGCACAGTTACATAGTCTGAACCTGGTGTCAGATCAGATTGGTATCAGATATCTGATTTTGAAATTTTACTGAAAATTTGGAAATTTGCTGCTAATGTTTTATGCTTTCTATTGTCTAAAAAAAATTAAATATAGTTTAATAAATGCTGCCAACATAAAGTAGATATGTTGCTAATGCTATTTAATATATAATTTATGTGGTATAACCATTTTCTGTATAAGCAGAAAAGTTTTAAAGTTGGAAAAATGCATTTTTTCACAATTTTTCACAATATTTTGGGTTTTTTCATAAAGATTTGTTATAAGTATCGACTCCAATTTACAAGAAATGTGAAGTACAATATGTCACGAGAAAACAGTCTCAAAATCAGCCGGATAGGTAAAAGTTATTAATGAATAAAGTGACACAGGTCATATTCATAAAATTTGCTCCGGTCCTTAAGGCCATTTCAGGCCCAGTCCTTAAGTGGTTAAGAGTGACATACTCACCGCTAGTAGTTTACCAGCACCAAGGTGGGCCACCAGTGTACCAGCACTTAGATAGACCATCAGTGCAACATCTTCTCTAAACTGGTAATTAATAGCGATGACACTCATATAGTTATGTAAGACAGCTGGCACATAAATACATCGGACTATATACTGTCATGGCCAAAAGTTTTGAGAATGATGCAAATATTAATTTTTACAAATTTTTACTGCTTCAGTTTTTAAAATGGCAATTTGCATATACTCCACAATGTTATAAAGAGTGATCAGCTTAACAGCAATTACTTGCAAAGTCAATATTTGCCTAGAAAATGAGCTTTATCCCCCAAAACATATTTCAACATCATTGCAGCCCTGCCTTTAACCCCTAGACGACCCAGGGCGTATAGTTACGCCATGGAAGTCTGTCCCCAGACGACCTAGGGCGTAACTGTACGCCCTGGGTGTTTCTCCCGCTATGAAGCGTGCTCCCGAGCACTTCATAGCAGGTGGGGGCCGGCTGCAGTGAGCAGCCGGGACCTCACCGGTAATGACACGATCGCGCTGCCGCGTGTCATTAACTCCTTAAACGCCGCACCGCGACCGCAGCGTTTAAGTGTAAGTGACAGGGGGAGTCCCCTGTCACTTACCGATCGGGACCCTCGCAGTGTGACTGCGGGGGTCCCGATTGGTAAAACGGACTGCCGGAGGTCTCTCACCTGCCTCCTGTCGGTCCGATCGGCGATCTGCTACACTGAGCCTGCACAGGCAGGCTCAATGAGCAGATCGCCGATAATACTGATCAATGCTGTGCCTATGGCATAGCAATCATCAGTGTAGAAATCAGACTAATGTATGTAAAAGTCCCCCAAAGGGACTTCAAATGTGTAAAAAAAAAAAGTTAAAAACACCAATACACTACCCCAAAACCCCTCCCCCAATAAAAGTTGAAATCACCCCCCTTTCCCACTATATAAATAAAACATATAAAAATAAATAAACAAATAAACATATAATATAGCGTAGCGTGCGTAATTGTTCGATCTATTAAAATATAACAAGCGTCATTGCGAACGGTAAACGGCGTACACGAAAAGAGGGAAAAAAGTGCGCGGATTACCGATTTTATGTTACATTATATATATAAAAAAAATAATAAAAAGTGATCAAAACGTCCGATCTTCACAAATATGGTATTAATAAAAACTAGAGATCATGGCGGAAAAAATGACACCCCATACAGCCCCGAAGGTGAAAAAATAAAACCGTTATAAGTGTCACAATAGGCCCATTTTATTTATAATTAATTGCCAAAAAAAAGGATTTCATTTAAAAAAATTTATAACATTAGAGAATCTGTGTAAACCTGCATATGGTTGTGTTCGGACTGACTTATAGAATAATAGTATCATGTCGCTTTTACCATATAGTGCATTACGTAGACATAGGAACCCCCCAAACGTTACCATATTGCATTCTTTTTTGCAATTTCACCAATTTATATCTTCATAAATAATATATTTGGAATTCCATCATACATGTTATGATAAAATGAATGACGCCATTACAAAGTACAACTATTCCTGTAAAAAAACAAGCACTTACATGGCTTGTAGATAGAAAACTGAGAGTACTAGAGCTCTTAGAAGGGGAGGAGGGGAAAACGGAAACACTAAGATCAAAATTTGCGCGGTCCACTGGGTCATTTTGGGCCTGGTCCTCAAAGGGTTAAAGGACCAGCTAATATTGTTTCAGTGATTGCTCCATTAACACAGGTGTGGGTGTTGATAAGGACAGGGCTGAAGATCAATCTGTCTTGATTAAGTAAGAATGCCACCAATGGACACTTTAAAAGGAGGCTGGTGCTTGACATCATTGTTTGTCTTCTGTTAACCATCGTTCTCTCTAAAGAAACATGTGCAGTCATCATTGCACTTAACAAAAATGGCCTAACAGGGAAGAGTATCACAGCTAGAAAAATTGCACCTCAGTCAACAATCTATCGCATCGTCAAGAACTTCAAGGAGAGAAGTTCCATTGCTGCTTAAAAGGCTCCAGGGCACAAAGAAAGACCAGCAAGTGCCAGGACTGTCTCTAAGTGTTTCAGCTGTGGTATCGGGCTACCAGCAGTGCAGATCTTGCTCAGGAATGGCAGCGGGCAGGTGTGAGTGCATCTGCACGCACTGTGAGGCGGAGACTCTTGGAGCAAGGCCTGGTCTCAAGGAGGGCATCAAAGAAGCCACTTCTCTCCAGAAAAAACATCAGGGACAGACTGATATTCTGCAAAAGGTACAGAGAGTGGACTGCTGAGGACTGGAGTAAAGTCATTTTCTCTGATGAATCCCCTTTTCGACTGTTTGGGACATCTGGAAAACAGCTTATTCAGAGAAGACGAGGTGAGCACTATCACCAGTTTTGTCTCATGCCAACTGTAAAGCATCCTGAAACCATTCATGTGTGGGGTTGCTTCTCAGCCAAGGGAATAGGCTCTCTCACAGTCTTGCCTAAAAACACAGCCATGAATAAAGAATGGTACCAGAATGTCCTCCAAGATCAACTTCTCCCAACCGTCCAAGAGAAGTTTGGCGATCAACAATGCCTTTTCCAGCATGATGGAGCACCTTGCCATAAAGCAAAGGTGATAACTAAATGCCTCAGGGAACAAAACATAGAGATTTTGGGTCCATGGCCTGGAAACTCCCCAGATCTTAATCCCATTGAGAACTTGTGGTCAATCATCAAGAGACGGGTGGACAAAAAAACCCCAACAAATTCTGACAAAATGCAAGCATTGATTGTGCAAGAATGGACTACTATCAGTCAGGATTTGGTCCAGAAGTTGATTGAGAGCAGCCAGGGAGAATTGCAGAGGTCCTGAAGAAGAAGGGTCAACAATGCAAATATTGACTTGTTGCATTAACTCATTCTAACTGTCAATATAAGCTTTTGTTACTCATAATATGATTGCAATTATATTTCTGAATGTGATAAAAACATCTGACAAACACACATAAAAACCAGAGGGCAGCAGATCATGTGAAAATATAATACTTGTGTCATTCTCAAAATTTTGGCTATGACTGTAAATAGATACAAGGCAGCATGACATATACACACATTTGATTTCTCACATACATAAAACATCATGTAGTGATATTATGCAGACACATGATTTCAGCACATTTTATTTATCTTACACTATGTATACCCAATAGAAAACAACAATTCTGGACAATAAACTTTAAGTATTAACAAAAATATTTCTTTATTTATTACATAGCAAAGATAAGAACAAATTTATTTAAAAAATGCAGGAAGCAAGTACATACATTGGAGGGATTGCAAGGCAGAAGACAATGAAATACATGTACAGATATGCATACGCATATACGCTGCCCGGGTATAAAGTGTCAGTGTGTTAATTAGATTTATTCTACGGTGCCCAGGAGGCCAATCTATGTTCTTGTTTTTTTTGTTTGTTTATGGGAAAATCGCTAGTAGCCCTTTATGCCCCTATATACACGACAGTTCTGCATTCTTTATGTAAATTGTAACTTATGCACATTAGAAATAAACTAAAAACTTCAAACATCCGTCCTGTATACCTGTAGTGTATAGTTAGGGTGAGGGGGTGGGGGACTGTATACCTGTAGTGTATATTTGAGGGGGTCCTGTATACCTGTAGTGTGTATTTGGGGGGGATGTATACCTGTAGTGTATAGTTGAGGGGGTCCTGTATACCTGTAGTGTGTAGTTGGGGGGGGGGGCTGTATACCTGTACTTTATAGTTTGGGAAGTACTGTATATCTGCAGTGTATAGCTGGTAGAGGTCCTGTATACCTGAACTGTATAGTTGGTGGTCCTGTATACCTGTAATATATAGTTGGTGAAGGTGCTGTATTCCTATAATGTATAGTTGGTGGAGGACTTCTATACCTGTAGTTTATAGTTTGAGGGTCCTGGATACCTGTAGTGTATAGTTGGTGGAGGTCTTGTATACCTGTAGTATATAGTTCGGGGGTCCTGTATACCTGTAGTGTATAGTTTGGGGGTCCTGTTTACCTGTAGTTTATAGTTAGTAGAGGTCTTGTATACCTGTAGTGTAAAGTTTGGGGGTCCTGTATAGCTGTAGTATAAAGTTGGTGGAGGTGCTGTATACCTGTAGAAAATAGTTGGTGGAGGTCCTGTATACTTGTAGTGTATAGTTTGGGGTCCTGTATACCTGTAGTATAGAGTTGGTGGAGGTGCTGTATACCTGTAGTATAGAGTTGGTGGAGATCTTGTATACCTGACGTATATAGTTCGGGGGTCCTGTATACCTGTAGTGTATAGTTTGAGGGTCCTGTATACCTGTAGTATATAGTTGGTTGAGTTCCTGTATACCTATATTGTATAGTTTTGAGGTCCTGTATACCTGTAGTGTATAGTTTGGGATCCTGTATACCTGTAGTATAGAGTTGGTTGGGGTGCTGTATACCTGTAGTGTATAGTTTTGGGTTCCTGTATATCTGTAGCGTATACTTTGGGGTCCTGTAAACCTGTAGTATATAGTTGATGGAGGTCCTGTATACCTGTAGTGTATACTTTTGGGGTCCTGTATACATGCAGTGTATAGTTGGTGGAGGTCCTGTATACCTGTAGTGTATAGTTTTGGGGTCCTGTATACCTGTAGTGTTCTGTAGTTTTTAGTTGGGGGGTCCTGTATACCTGTACTGTATAGTTTTGGGGTCCTGTATACCTGTAGAATAGAGTTGGTGGAGGTGCTGTATACCTGTAGTATAGAGTTGGTGGAGGTCCTGTATATATAGTTTTGAGGTCCTGTATACCTGTAGTATATAGTTGGTGGAGTTCTTGTATACCTGTAGTGTATAGTTTTGGGTCCTGTATACCTGTAGTATAGAGTTGGTTGGGGTGCTGTATACCTGTAGTATATACTTGGTGGAGGTCCTGTATACCTGTAGTGTATAGTTTGAGGTCCTATATACCTGTGGTATATAGCCGGTGGAGGTCCTGTATACCTGTAGTATAAAGTTGGTGGAGGTCCTGTATACCTGTAGTGTATAGTTTGGGGTCCTGTATACTTGTAGTATATAGGTGGTGGAGGTCCCGTGCACCTGTAGTGTATAGATTTGGGGTCCTGTATACCTGTAGTGTCCTGTATACCTGCAGGGTTGTATTTACCATTAGGCACTTGTGGTCTGCCTAGAGCAGCACCTTACATGGGAGCAGCACCAGGGAGAAGAGGGAAGGAAAAAACTTATTATTTTTTTTTTTTCTAGTCTTCCACCTCCTGTTCAGACTTGCCAGAAAATCTAGTGTCTTTTCAAAGTAGTATTGGTCAGGTCTGGTGTGGCGGTGTTATCCAGTAACAGTATGGCGGTATTGGTCAGGTTTGGTATGGCAGTGTTATCCAGTCACAGTATGGCGGTATTAGTCAGGTGTGGTATGGCAGTGTTATCCAGTCACAGTATGGCGGTATTGGTCAGGTCTGGTGGTGTTATCCAGTCACAGTATGGCGGTATTAGTCAGGTGTGGTATGGCAGTGTTATCCAGTCACAGTATGGCGGTATTGGTCAGGTCTGGTGGTGTTATCCAGTCACAGTATGGCGGTATTAGGTGTGGTATGGCAGTGTTATCCAGTCACAGTATGGCAGTATTGGTCAGGTCTGGGGGTGTTATCAAGTCACAGGATGGCGGTATTGGTCAGGTCTGGTATAGAGGTGTTACCCAGTCACAGTATGGGGGTATTGGTCAGGTCTGGTATGACGCTGTTATCCAGTCACAGTATGGCGGTATTGGTCAGGTTTGGTATAGCAGTGTTATCCAGTCACAGTATGGTGGTATTGGTCAGGTCTGGTGTGGAGGTGTTATCCAGTCACAGTGTAGCGGTATTGGTCAGGTCTGGTATGGCGGTGTTATCCAGTCACAGTGTAGCGGTATTGGTCAAGTCTGGTGTGGCGGTGTTATCCAGTCACAGTATGGGGGGTATTGGTCAGGTCTGGTATGGCGGTGTTATCCAGTCACAGTATGGCGGTATTGGTCAGGTCTGGTATGGTGGTGTTATCCAGTCACAGTATGGTGGTATTGGTCAGGTCTGATATGGTGGTGTTGAGTCGCCCGTGCTCCACCTCCTCTGCCCACCCGCCAAACAGTAGCCCTGGGCTGCCGCCCGCAACAGCGTCAGAGCAGCCGGACCGCAACTTCCCGCCCCCCCCCCAGTAGCTCCAGGCCGTCGAGGGCCAGAGCAGGTACCCCTCCCCCGCACTATAATCCAGGCCTCCCGCACACTCCTCCCTTTCCCTGCACGCAGTGCCAGAGCAGGTACCCCTCCTCCATCCTCCGCAAAATGTGCCAGGACCGCCATACACCCCCTCTAGTGGTGATGCCCTCACCCCCCTCATCACCTTCACTTCCCTCCTGGACCAGAGAGAAGATCAAGGGAAGGAAGCCACAGCAACCAGCAAAGAACAGAGCTGGAACCAGGGCAGGTGAGAGTACCCCCATAGTACTACAGCCCCCACCATGTCCTGCTAACAGTTCATGGTGGGAGTTGTAGTTTTGCAGCCTGTGGACATCCAGGTTGCAGAACTACAACCCCCATCAAGCCCTATTAGCAGGTCATAATGGGAGTTGTAGTTCTGCAACAGGATGACACAGTATAGAACGGGGGAAGCTGTGGCAGTAGAACCACATCTCCCAGTAGGGTGTGTGGTAATATGCCGGACTACATCTCCCAGTAGGCTGTGTGGTAATATGCTGGACTACATCTCCCAGCATGGTGTGTGGTAATATACAGGACTACATCTCCCAGTAGGCTGTGTGGTAATATGCTGGACTACATCTCCCAGCATGCTGTGTGTGGTAATATACAGGACTACATCTCCCAGCATGGTGTGTGTGGTAATATACAGGACTACATCTTCCAGCATGGTGTGTGTGGTAATATACAGGACTACATCTCCCAGCATGGTGTGTGTGGTAATATACAGGACTACATCTCCCAGCATGGTGTGTGTGGTAATATACAAGACTACATCTCCCAGCATGGTGTGTGTGGTAATATACAGGACTACATCTCCCAGCATGGTGTGTGTGGTAATATACAGGACTACATCTCCCAGCATGGTGTGTGTGGTAATATACAGGACTGCATCTCCCAGCATGGTGTGTGATAATATACAGGACTACATCTCCCAGCATGGTGTGTGGTAATATACAGGACTACATCTCCCAGCATGGTGTGTGGTAATATAAAGGACTACATCTCCCAGCATGGTGTGTGGTAATATTTTTTGCACATTGTGTCATAGTGGCCAGCCACAGCGTTTTTGAGCTGCCCACATCAGCAGGGGAACAGCACCACTGCGCCACTCCCCCTTGCCAGCACCATAGCATCTCAGAGCGAACCGAAGCCCCCCCACCCGACCTTCCGGGGGACATTGTCTCACAGCAGAGGAGCTACATCGACTATCTACAGGTAAAGCTACCAGCTTGCACAAATACTATAGATTTAATATATATATAGCTGTGCACCTCCAGTCACAAGAACCTTTCCCATACACATGCTAACCTTGCCAGACACAACGCTTTGTTGTTCTCTCAGTTCCCTGGCACACGAGTGATGCGTTGGGGGACTGCACTTGTTTGCTTAGTATGTTGGGGGGGGGGGGGCATGCAGTTTTTTCGCTATGGGGCCCCATGGTTCCTAGTTACGCCCCTGGATATATGTATATAAAAACGGTAGCGAGAGCTGGCACAGAAAACAATATGTAAGTAAATGATAGAGAGGACACACTAAACTAAGGCCGGAAAGGTAGAAAAAAGGCTGCAAGTATTATCCAAATATAGTAATAAATAAATAAAAGGGTCTCTCACATAACCCGTGTAAAAACTCCTCACCACGTCAGCCCTCTGTGGAACTACTGCCCAGCAACACCACTCACCCAACGCTGCGTTGGGTGGTGGAACACAGGAAGCTTGTCCTTTTTATATGTCTATCAACCAATCCCACCATGTCACACAAATGTTGCATAAATCTTCAATCATCTAGGAAGCCAATCCAAGCATACATCAAAATCACAGTACTGCCCTCCACAGATGGAATACAACTCCCAGTACACCCCCCCACACACACAGGTGGGATCAGGATTACCTGATAGGAATGAGTCATGACGCTGTGCCTGCCATTAACCCGTTGCCCCCAGCAGCCCGATCACGTGGTCCGCCCCATGTCCGGTGCAGCCATAACATCGGGGAAGCTACGCATCACACCGGTCACGTGATCCGCGTCACGTCACATGACTCCGTCTCCCTTCGGTCACGTGAGCCACGTCACATGGCCAGCACCGTGTCACATGATCGGCGCTGCGTCATGTGACTGTGCATCACATAGAACCAGTTATACAAAAAATACTCATAGCCAAACAGAATGGCAATGGCGCATGCGCAATGGTGAAAAGACACGTGGCAACCAATTGTGAGGAGAATTTTTTAAAAAATAATATATAATACTACTAGCAAAGTTGGATGAAGTACAACTTGAATCGGATATGTGTATCGTCACATGTGATGTCGAATCCCATGACACATCCATTTGCCATCAGGATGGGATACGGGATACCGATTTTTTCCTCCGATCAAGCTCCCTACCTACGGATTTATGTGAGTTCATCGTTAGAGCGCTCTTGTTTATTCTGACTCACAATTTTTTTCTTTTTAAAGGGTCCCTCTTCCTGCAGCTCCAGGGCACAGCTATGGGGGCATGTTTTGTGCCCTTATATGCTAATTTGTTCCTTGGGCTCTGGGAGAGGGAAATTTTTCAGGCAGACCTCATTACAGGTATCAAAAAGTCCACATGTGGGGACGATACATTGACGATATTGTCATGATCTGGCAGGGCTCCATGGAAGATCTGAAGTCATTTATCAATAGATTAAATGAAAATGAGTATAACATCAAACTGACATATAAAGCCAGCAGACAGATAATTGACTTTCTTGATGTATCCCTACAGGTGGATGGTGATGGTTACATTCAAACAGATTTATTCAGAAAAAAAACTTCTGCGAACACCGTGTTGCATGCCCATTCATCACATCCAAAACATTTGGAACGCAACATTCCAGTGTGTCAGTTTCTCTGTGCGAGAAGGATATGCTCTAACGATGTTGCGTTTGAAACACAGGCTGCAGATCTAACCCGGAGATTCCAAGAGAGGGGTTATAGTAATCGCTGCATCAAAAGAGCATAAAGAAGGGCCAGGAATGCAAACCGGCGAGATCTGCTTCGTCCTAAGAAAAAAGAACAATCACCTTCGGCCAATAAGGTGAGATTTATATCTGATTATAACTCCCACAGTCAGGAGATGGTTGAAGTATTGAATAAGCATTGGCCAATATTGATGACAGACCCCATTTTAAGAAACGTATTTGATCCAACAATATCAGTTACATATCAAAGATCAAAAAATCTCCGTGACCTGTTGGTACGTAGTCATTACCATAATAAGAAAATGTCTGGTATTTTTGGCTCCAAAGGTCTAAGATGGGGATCGGGACCATGTAAGAAGTGTGTGGCGTGCCCCCAGGGCCGGTTTTAGACTAGATGTGGCCCTGGGCAAAGTTGAAGGTGGGGCCCCAAATGCTGAAATATTTTAGCAACAATTTAAGGTCCCCATACATGTTACTCTTTTGTTGGTGGTACCTGCTGCTCGTGGTGGGTTCGGCCATCAGCGTAAGGTGTATGGGACTCTCTGGACAGTCCTCTGACAGATGATATCAGTGGACATAGGGGGTCAAGCTTGATGGAAAATCAACGCCCAACCTCTTTGTTCTCAGAGAGATAAGCCGCCATCAGATCTGTATGGCTATGGCTTTCCCCTCTCATAGAGAACACAGGAACAATCAGATGTGCCAAATTTCTGTGTATGGGGAGGACGGGACCGGATGGGACAGATAATTGTCAGCTGAAGGATTGTTCAGCCAGCAGTTATTGGAAGCATGCGGCCACTTTTAAGGCCATATTACACGGCCTGATATTCTGCAGAAGTGAGCGCCAATCTGGTAGAATGGAGCTCGCTTAGAGAGCCTACTACATGGCTCTTTTATGATGTAGCAAAAGCTATGGAGGAGATTTATCAAACTGGTGTAAAGAAGAATTGGCTCAGTTGCCCCTAGCAACCAATCAGATTCCACCATCTTAGAATGTGAGTAATGAATGGTGGAATCTGATTGGTTGCTAGGGGCAACGGAGCCAGTTTCACTTTACACCATGTTTGATAAATCTCCCCCTATGTGTATATATACAGTATATCATTAGTGATGTGTGTGCAATCCTTGCTGTATAAAGTAAGCAATAAAGATATATACTACCTGATCACGTTCCCCGGTGCCCTCAGGCCTTGTCTGTGATATATACTACCTGATCATGTTCCCCGGTGTCCTCAGGCCTTGTCTGTGATATATACTACCTGATCATGTTCCCCAGTGTCCTCACAAAGCGATAGCGTCCTGATTCGGACTATTTTCGCTCCATGTATTAGGCCCCTTACTCAGTTCAGAAGGTTACATGCCGGGACTGCCACTATATGCCAGGACTGCCCCTACATGTCAGGACTGCCACTATATGCCAGGACTGCCCCTACATGTCAGGACTGCCGCTACATTCTGGGACTGCCGCTACATGCCGGGACTGCCCCTACATGTCAGGACTGCCGCTACATTCTGGGACTGCCGCTACATGCCGGGACTGCCGCTACATGCCGGGACTGACGCTACATGCCGGGACTGCCACTACATGTCAGGACTGCCCCTACATTCTGGGACTGCCGCTACATGTCAGGACTGCCCCTAAATGCCAGGACTGCCACTACATTCTGGGACTGCCGCTACATGTCAGGACTGCCCCTAAATGCCAGGACTGCCACTACATTCTGGGACTGCCGCTACATGCCAGGACTGCCGCTAGTGGTGTAAACACAAGAACTATTTATATGAATTGCTTTAAAAAAATAAAATAAAAAAATCACTATAATCAGGACCAAATATTACCTCCATACCGTTATTGAAAAAAACTTTACTATATATAGGCCAATATTACCACCATAAAGTGACCGCCCCATAATGACTCTATATATACACTATATACAGACCAATATTACCACCATAAAGTGACCGCCCCATAATGACTCTATATACACTATATACAGACCAATATTACTGCCATAGAGTGACCACCGCATGACTCTATATACACTATATACAGACCAATATTACCGCTATAGACTTTCCACTGTATAATGAATGACTCTTTATACACTGTATACAGACCAATATTATGTGGCTGTCACTCTATGGCTGTACTTTTGGTCTGTATATAGTGTATATATAGAGTCATTATGTGGTGGTCACTGTATGGCGGTAATATTGGTCTGTATATAGTGTCATTATGTGGTAGTCAATCTATGGCAGTAATGACTATATATACACTATATACAGAACAATATTAATGCCAAAGAGTGACCACTGCATAATGACACTTTATACAGACCAATATTACCGCCATAGAGTGACCGCCACATAACTCTATATACACACTATATACAGACCAATATTACCGCCATAGATTGACCACTGCATAATGACTCTGTATCCAGACCAATATTATGTGGCGATCACTCTATGGCTGTACTATTGGTCTGTATATAGTGTATATAGTCATTATGTGGTGGTCACTGTATGGCGGTAATATTGGTCTGTATATAGTGTCATTATGTGGCAGTCAATCTATGGCAGTAATGACTATATATACACTATATACAGACCAATATTACCAGCATACAGTGACCACCACCTAAGGACTGAATACCACCTTTTTATTTTTCTCAATAAAATACACCGTATTGCCTTATATACATAGGAGCTGCAGCCAATCAGCGGCCTCAGTGGTCATCGGCAGCAATTACATAGGACTGATGAGGCCAGAGAATGGCTGCAGCTCCTATATACAGTCTATTCACCTCAACACTTGGGAGTCAGCAGTGCTAACTCACACACTAATATATATATATATATATATATATATATATATATACACACACACTCACACATCCATGAAAACACATTATACAGATACAAACCATCCAGCCCATACACTACACACAGGACATGTAACACACACTGCATTCATCCATTATACACTTACATTCATACACATTACACACTACATATACAGTATACTTACTCTGTCTAGCATGTTGGGTGTAGTGGTGAATCCCCCTCATGTACCATGCAGCAGGCTGTCATCCTCTCCTCCATCGTCCCGACAGCTCCACACCAGAGGAGGAAGTCACGTGCAGTAAGAGGAGCTGGAGGGAGGGGGAGGGGGAGCAGACACCAAGCAGCGTCCTTCAGCCTCTGCGTGACCCCTGATAGCAGCAGCCAGGGATCACTGCCAGACGCTGCAGGACGCTCTCCTACTGGAACTGCGGGAGGGGGCCCCTGGGGGATGGGGGCCCTGGGCATTTGCCCTGCTTGCCCCCCCCCCCCCCCTAACGCCGGCCCTGCGTGCCCCAATATGGAAAAATCTACTACATTCTATACATCTGATGGGAGGAAAGAGTATAAGATCTGCCATGCAATTTCATGTGAAACAAAATCAGTGATCTGTTTTGCCACATGTCCGTGTAAGCTGATATATGTGGGGATGACGACGGGACAACTGAGAAGGAGGGTTTGAGAACACGTGTTGGACATCAGAGCAGCAAAGGATGCCGCTGATATCGATGGCTTGAAGACTATCCCCCGACACTTCAGGTTGGTTCACAACTGCGATGAGTCCCTTTTCAAAGTGAGAGGAATCAATGTTATATATCCCAGCGATCGGGTGGGGGGGGGGTGATATGAAGAAGAGACTTGGTCAAAACGAAACCAAGTGGATTTACCAACTTAACACCATAGCTCCCTGTGGCTTAAATGAGTACAATAGCTTTGCGTCATTTCTATAGAGTAAAGGAGGGGATATTTGGTGAATATTCCTGTGGATTCCGGAGTCTATAAGTATTTATTTGCATGCTTTTCAGGTTCGGATTGTTTTTTTTGTTTTTTTTTTAATTCTTTATTTTCGAAAGAGCACGAGGCGGTACAGCCACAGGCCAACCAGCCCCCACAAGGAACAGCAAATAAAATAGCCTCAATAAACATAAAACATCCATTGACAGCAGTAAGAAAACAACCTACATGGTATACATATCCCAGTGTAACCTATGGTGAAGCTGCCAGGCCGCGCCAGACCACCCCCGCCCTCCGGCAAAATTTTGGTAAGGAAAAGGAAACCTCCAGAGTGGAGGTAGACAGTAAATCCGACAAACATAAAACAAAGGTGGGAAAGGAGAGGGAGAAAGGGAAGGGGAAAGGAAAGGAAGGGCACATGTAGGAAGGGAATAGGGAAAGAAGGGTGGGGAGGGGGGGGGGGAGAGAGGGAGGGGAGAGGGTAGGAACAACACCAATGCTGATACAGCCACTCACCACCTAATGGCCAACCCGCACTCCAGTTGAACCCCTAGATGTGACCAACCTTGGGGCTTCAGAAGGAACAGACCTCTCCACTAACCAGCTTCCGGATCCCTCAGGAGGGTGCGGTATTCTGGCGTATCTTGAAATAACAACCATGCGAACCATGTGTTCCGGAATCTTTCATTTGAATTGTGAATGGAAGAAGTCATGTCTTCCATCAACATGAGTTCATTCACTTTCGAAGCCCACAAGGAGAGTGGTGGGGCCATCGCCTTCTTCCAATACAAGGGGACACATGCCCTCACTGCCATGATTAAGAATCGAAGAAGAGATTTCTTATATTTAGGGAGTGGAAGAGTACAATGCTGAAGGAGGAATAGGGCCGGCGTAAGGTCTTCAGTACATGTAGTGACCCGTCGGATGACTTTCTTCACGCCCTCCCAAAAGGGGGCCAGCACTGGGCATGACCAAAAGATATGGAGGTGCGTCCCATCTTCTGTGCCGCATCTCCAGCACACCGGCTCCACGTGTGGCCAGATTGCATGCAATCTGGTGGGTACCCTATACCACCGGGTCAGAATCTTGTACCCTGTTTCCTGAAAGCTGGAACAGATTGATGACTTATGAGCAAGGGTAAGAATTTTCTCCTGTTGCGGTGGAGAGAGAGACAGATTCAAGTCTACCTCCCACTTCAGTAAGAAGTCTGGGGGGGGGGTTGATCTGGTGGTGACTGCAATGCGGCATAGGATAGAGAAAGTGAATGGCGTAAGTGGCCTCCGTCCAGGCATAAGGCCTCAAAGTGTGTTCTGGCGGTATTATATGAGGAAGGAAGAGGTAAAGTACCGAAGAAGTGCCTCAATTGCGAGATCCTCCAGGGGCCCAGAGGCATAGGTTTCGAGACCTCCATCAACTCTCCCCATGACGCCCATCCTGAGTCTGACAGAAAAGGTGTCTATCCTGAATTTATTCGCCCTTACCCACGTCCTAAAGACAGGGTCCTGCAGGCTGGAAGTATGGCGGTATTGGTCAGGTCTGGTATGGTGGTGTTATCCAGTCACAGTATGGTGGTATTGGTCAGGTCTGATATGGTGGTGTTGAGTCGCCCGTGCTCCACCTCCTCTGCCCACCCGCCAAACAGTAGCCCTGGGCTGCCGCCTGCAACAGTGTCAGAGCAGCCGGACCGCAACTTCCCGCCCCCCCCCCAGTAGCTCCAGGCCGTCCCGCACGTAGTGCCAGAGCAGGTACCCCTCCCCCGCACTATAATCCAGGCCTCCCGCACACTCCTCCCTTTCCCTGCACGCAGTGCCAGAGCAGGTACCCCTTCCGCATCCTCCGCAAAATGTGCCAGGACCGCCATACACCCCCTCTAGTGGTGATGCCCGCACCCCCCTCATCACCTTCACTTCCCTCCTGGACCAGAGAGAAGATCAAGGGAAGGAAGCCACAGCAACCAGCAAAGAACAGAGCTGGAACCAGGGCAGGTGAGAGTACCCCCATAGTACTACAGCCCCCACCATGTCCTGCTAACAGTTCATGGTGGGAGTTGTAGTTTTGCAGCCTGTGGACATCCAGGTTGCAGAACTACAACCCCCATCAAGCCCTATTAGCAGGTCATAATGGGAGTTGTAGTTCTGCAACAGGATGACACAGTATAGAACGGGGGAAGCTGTGGCAGTAGAACCACATCTCCCAGTAGGGTGTGTGGTAATATGCCGGACTACATCTCCCAGTAGGCTGTGTGGTAATATGCTGGACTACATCTCCCAGCATGGTGTGTGGTAATATACAGGACTACATCTCCCAGTAGGCTGTGTGGTAATATGCTGGACTACATCTCCCAGCATGCTGTGTGTGGTAATATACAGGACTACATCTCCCAGCATGGTGTGTGTGGTAATATACAGGACTACATCTTCCAGCATGGTGTGTGTGGTAATATACAGGACTACATCTCCCAGCATGGTGTGTGTGGTAATATACAGGACTACATCTCCCAGCATGGTGTGTGTGGTAATATACAGGACTACATCTCCCAGCATGGTGTGTGTGGTAATATACAAGACTACATCTCCCAGCATGGTGTGTGTGGTAATATACAGGACTACATCTCCCAGCATGGTGTGTGTGGTAATATACAGGACTGCATCTCCCAGCATGGTGTGTGATAATATACAGGACTACATCTCCCAGCATGGTGTGTGGTAATATACAGGACTACATCTCCCAGCATGGTGTGTGGTAATATAAAGGACTACATCTCCCAGCATGGTGTGTGGTAATATACAGGACTACATCTCCCAGAATGGTGTGTGTGGTAATATACAGGACTACATCTCCCAGCATGCTGTGTGTGTGGTAATATACAGGACTACATCTCCCAGCATGGTGTGTGGTAATATACAGGACAACATCTCCCAGCATAGTGTGTGGTAATATACAGGACTACATCTCCCAGCATGGTGTGTGGTAATATACAGGACTACATCTCCCAGCATGGGGTACAGAGTAAGCTGTAGAACTACATCCCCCAGCATGTTTTGTGGGATAACATGCATGACTACATCATATAACAATGGGAGTTGTAGTTCTGCAACACATAAAACAATGACACAGTACATGAAGGGGAGATGGTAGCATGGTACACTAGTGCCATGTGGGTACTGGGTACATGGAATGTATGTTGGGATACTAGACCATATTGTAAACATGTGTGAAGGGAGCCTTAACCTTTATTTTTGCACATTGTGTCATAGTGGCCAGCCACAGCGTTTTTGAGCTGCCCACATCAGCAGGGGAACAGCACCACTGCGCCACTCCCCCTTGCCAGCACCATAGAAGGGAAAGCTGGATTCCCCAGAAATGGACAACACACGGATCTGTGTGGTAACATGTGGGAGCGACTGTTTGCAGAGGCACAGGTCTGAATGGTCGGTCCAATGGTAGGATGCGTTCACAGCTCACCAAGGAGCGAGGGGTGAAGCCAGGGGATGCAGTTGAGGGGGATTTTTCTATTTCCCCGCGTCATCAGCCGCTCAGCCGCGATTGGCTGAGCACAGTTATGCTCAGCCAATCGCGGCTGAGCTTCGGATGACGCTGCAGAGGGTGGCCGGCACTCGGGAAGATCCGCCAAGCTCCCGAAGAAGACGTCACTGCTGACGATCGGAGACCGTGGACGACACGACATGCGGTGAGTATAATGCACCACACTTCCGGGTCTAGCGTGGGTGGGGGAAACACAGGGAAGGGGGCCATTCACAGACATAACATACATTACAAAGTTGTATAACTTTGTAATGTGTGTTATTCTGTGAATAATTTTTTATCGCCGGACAACCCCTTTAAAGGAACATCCATGAGTTTAGCTTTATGGATAAGGTCAATTGCTCTAATAGTGTTGTTCCTAGCTTCTCTACCTGGGATGAAACCCACCTAGTCATAGTGAATGGTATCTGGTAGCAAAGCCACAAGTCTGGTAGCCAAGATTTTAGTAAACAGCTACAAGTCTACATTTAAAAGTGATATCGGCCGATAGTTGCCACACTGCGCACTGTCCCTGCCCTCCTTTGGAATAACCGTAATGTGCGCCCTGGTAGTGTCTCGGGACAGCTCTCCGGAGTCAGAAACCCCATTGAATGCGTTGAGAAAATGTGGACTGAGGTATTGCAGGAAAGTTTTATAATAAAACAGAGAAAAGCCATCTGGGCCTGGTGCTTTCCCTGTGTGAGCATTCTTAATGGCCAGGGAGAGCTCCTCCCCGACCCCGCCAGGTACCTCTGTATCCGTTCCCGAAATCCCTCGCTCAGGGTGTTTGGGTTAGAGGCGTCGATAGAATAAAGGCCCGCGTAGTAGTCCCTAAAAGTCCGTGCAATGTCAACAGGAACATGCAGGGGCGTGTCCTGGGGAGACCTAATCATCGGAACATAAGAGCGCACCTGCTGCGAATGCAAAGCTCTGGCCAGAGCCCTTCCTGGTTTGTTCCCATGTTCATAGTAATATCTCTTACATTTTGCTAGGGTTGCCTTCGCATTATGCAGCAGGTGCGCCCTCAGCTCATCTCTCTTCTGTCGTAGGGCCAGCGTCGCATCCGTCGTTGGTGCACGTTTGTGGGACTCCTCCAGCTCCTTAAGTTGGTCTAACAATTTTAACTTCTTGTGTGTCCTTTCCCTCTTCAGTCTCGCTCCGTGCTGTACCAACACACCTCTCACCACACATTTGTGCGCCTCCCATATACTCATAGGGTTTACGTCAGGGGACACGTTAGTTTGGAAGTAATCGGCCAGGGCAGTCTCTACCGCATGTTTAACCACTACGTCTTGAAGCAGAGAAGAATTCAATCTCCACTGCCACTGGGCCCGCTGGAGAAAAGGCATGTCTAAAGTTAACACTATCAGAGCATGATCTGAAAAGGTAATACTATCTATCCATGCCTGCTTCAGTAAGGCCAGGTCTCTGTGTCTAAGAAAGAAAAGATCAAGTCTCGAGTACATATTATGAGCGGGAGAATAGAAGGAATAGTCCTTCTCTGCTGCGTGAAGTACCCGCCACGTGTCCACTAGCCTGTGTTCATGTAAAGTTAGCCTAATCCTCCGTAGGGCTGCCTCACTAAGGTGAGAGGAGCCAGTAGAGGAATCCAAGGAAGGATTTAAAGCCACATTGACGTCACCACCCAAGATCAAAGTACCCTCTGCAAATTCATCTAAGCTGTCCAGCATGGACACCAGGGCTGGGCCCTGACCGGTGGTGGGTAAGTAAAAAGAAGCAAGTGTGACTGGGTGTGCTGCGATGCGGCCCTTTAATAGGACCATCCTACCTTCAGCATCCGTGCGGGTTTCAGTATGCTCCTACGGCAGGTCTCTGGAGATGAGAATGCATGATCCGCTTGCCTTGGAATTAGGCGAGTAGCTATGATATACAGGGGGAAAAGCAGCATTAGAAAGGTTGATTGGTCTAGATTCCACCAAATGGGTTTCCTGAAGAAACACTATGTGCAGACATTGTCTCTTCAGGAAGTTCCTGAGAATGGAACATTTACCGGGGTCATGTAGACCTTTTACGTTGAGAGAGCCCAACCGCAGCTCCGACGGTAGGGGAACCATGGTGGTTGCCGTATCAGCACTGACAGACGGGGCAGGGATTAGGAGGGGGGGAAGGGTTAGAGGCAGGTGAGAGTAGGGGTAAAAGAAAGTGGGTAGAGACAAACGACACTACGCAAAGACAACACAGGCCGGACACACAATAGGACAAACCCAAACAGAAGGGAACAAGAAAGTGTTGAAAGAGAAAGAAAAGATGAAAAGGGAAGAACCCAGAAGAATCTCACCAGGGAGGCCCAAACGGGGACTCACTAGGGAGAACAGAAAAGAGGGGGGGGCGTAGAAAACCATGGGAGCGGACCACAACCAGCCGCCGCCAGACTATCATATAGACACTGGAGACTATCCAGAGCTCCCCCAGAAAGGGGGGAGAGTCCGAAATCCCCAGGGCACAAAACTTAGAGCATAATATAACTAGAAAACATACAAAACTTTCAATGCTAAACAAGAAAACCCATAAACAGCTGCACTCCTCAGAGTAAACCAGCCTATAGTGACTGGCACATTAGAAAAGCTATGGCCACCACGGAAGCTAGGGGCCTATAGGAACAGGTGAGAGATGATGGCCAATCCGGGTCATAGGTACGAGGGAAGGTAGCTGTTAGGACTCGGACCATGCCTCTGGCCAGGCGTCCATAGCAGCCAGACTGCTTCTCAGGTTTTGCTCTGCTCTGCTATTCCATGTGGTAGCAGAGCCCAGTGTTTCACTCTCTGGCTGATCAGCATAAGTGTTTTGAGTGTTCACTGATTATTGACTGACAGCTGACTTACCAGTTAGCTGTCTGTATCTGGGCAGGACCTGGAGCCTCAGCCCCAATCATGTCAGGGGCTGGGACTACAGGGTGCATAAGTATCCTCACTTGTCTCATGTTCCTTGCCTGAGATAGAGCCTATTTCATAGTGTTCCTTGATCTAGCTGTTTTCCCTGCATTGTATTTTTGGTTACCAGACCTTTGGCTTTTGGACTTGACTATTCTCCTGGATTACGTTTTGTACTGCGCAGCCCTCCTGTTGCTGACTTGGACCTCTGACCTTTCTGTATTGTGTTGCGTTTGTCCTGTCTGTTGTTTTGTGTTCACACTATATAGGGTAGGGACCACCGACAAGTTGTCAGCTGTCGCTAGGACTGCTGTGGCAAGTAGGCAGATGCAGCAGGGCGGGTTCCAGTGTTAGGGCTGCACCTGTCCTTTGTCTTGCTGGTCCTATATATCCTGACAGTAGCAGCAGTATCCCACCCCTTCATGTGTCAGGACCCAACCCATCAGTCCCATAGTTCCAGAAAAAAGAGCTATTATTCTATGCATAAAGTGCCAGATATGGCCAAGGAGGAGATTCCTGACAGAACACAATTATGTGTCATGAGGGAGCAGTTGTCTCGCTTGAGTTAGGTCCATTATACGGGGGAGCATCTCACGCTTCCATCGGCATGCCCACGGACAGGTCAGGTCCTAGACCCCCATCAGAAGTTATCACCGATTCTCAGGGTGGGGAGGTCGACCTCACAGTCCTTCTGACCGTCCCACAGCCCCTACGCGGTCTGTTGGGTGGCTGAGAGATGCGGTCCACTGGAAGCCAGTTAGGAACCGAGACCGTCTCCGTGTCCAAAAAGGAAAATAAGGCTGGTAGCTCTTCCGGAGCCCTAAGGTAGAATGTATGCTCATCTTTCTTGATTATAACATGAAAGGGATGTCCCCAACGATAAGAGGCACCACATTCACGGATCCGTGAGAGTAGGGGCTGCATCACTCTTCTCATATATAAAGTGCGGGATGACACATCCGGGAACAAGCGGATCTCAGCGCCCTCAAACATAATAGGACCAAAGTCTCTGGCCTCACGTAGAAATAGCTCCTTTTCGGTGTAGTAGTGTAATCGCCACAGCACATCTCTGGGGCCTCCAGCCATGGTACCCTGCGGTCTAGCAACCCTGTGCACCCGGTCGACCAGGAAAGTAGCTTCTGTAGGTCTATGGGTGACCAGATTGAAAATGGCCGTGACCCTGTGCAGCAGCTCGTCTTGCGGACCACGCTCCGGCAGCCCCTTCACTCTCACATTATTTCTGCGACCCCGGTTTTCTTGGTCGTCTAGTAATAATGTCAGTGATTGCACATGATGTCTGGAGTATGCTGATTCTGCCTCCAGACTGGCGACTCTCTCCGACAGGGCCGAAATGGCGTCTTCATTCGTCGCGGCACGAGCTGACAGGGCCGTGACATCTTCTCTAACCGCCTCTATAGCCTGCTGCTGTGCAGCTTCAATCCTGTACCACAGTGTCCAGATCTTGTTTAGACGGCAAAGCTTGTATAAGGCCCCTTAATAATTGCAGCTCTGCCTGTACAATGGCAGCTGGAGAGTCGGCAGGTGGCGTAGCCGAAAACAGCAAGTCTCTTTGTGACCCGGAGCCTGACTGTGTCGGGTCCAAACCCACAAGCAGTGGTGGATAGTCTCTCAGTGGGGAGGCTGCCCCCATATCACTCACCCTCGGTCCGGTGGAGCGACCGCCTCTGAGTCCCGTTCGCGCCTTTCCGTGGCCGGCGCCATGTTGGTTCTCTGTGCAGGCTGCTGTGCTGGAGCGGGCGGATCAAAAAAGCGCTCGATCCCCGGTGTAGAGACCACTGAGCGGGTCAGCGGGCGATGTGGGGTATCCGCAGGGTTCCCCTGTCATCTGGGCAGCATTTCGGGCACTGGTCTGCTCTTTTTGACCGGCAGTCTGGCGGCCTGTGGTGCGGAGCTCCGGAGAAGCGCGTCCTCACTCAGCCATAGCTAAGCCACACCCCCTCGGATTGTTTTTAATTGTTTTTAATCATTAGTTTTTAAACAATAAATTGGTTTTTATTAGGTGTCTACATATGCTTTTGATTGTGTGTTAGTTATGATTGGTATTCTTAATTTCTTCTGTTTTCCAGGTATCCGAGATTTGCACTATGAAGATGACCCTCCGTGTTTACAAGAGTAACTCCCCCCTGTTGCATAGTCACTAATGAGACACTTTATATATATGTATTATTATTTTTTTATACATCATGTAGTGACATATCATCATTACATTCCAATTTTTCTTTTCATGAACTGGCGCTGTGTTTTTGCACAATTGGGGATTTCCTATCCCTAGTCACACATTTATTACACTTTAATCCCATTTTTAATGTGGGTATGTGTATATATATAAATTACATCTGCGGTGTTTTGCACAATACCATGTATGTGGAAATTTTCCATATAGCACTTTATTAGGGATATTATGTATTAGTTGTATCTGTATATTTTATCTGTAGATGTATGTATGTATATATATGTGAACGCGTGGTGGAGACATGAGTACATATATTGCTATTATTTAATATTATTATTATCTATTAATCTGAATATTAAGATAAAACATATGGATGGGTAAGATGGTAATTATGCACTGATGTCTTATTTATTTTAATTATGCTATTCACATATATTGACACTATATATAGGGATGAGCGAACTTTTAAGAAAGGTCGGTTCGATCCCCCGAATTTTCCTGAAGTTCGGGTTCTGACGAACCGAACCAAAAACAAACCTTGCAATAACGGCTGAATAATTGCAGCTACAATAGTGGGAATGTGATAGGGTATAGTTTCGTGTAGTTGCAGTTGCCATTACAATGAAAAAAGTGGAAAAAATCAAAGTGCAAAAATAGTGAAAAAAAAAATAGCTGGCAAATCGGCAATAATGCCGAGCCGACTCCCCTAATGGTTAATATATTAAATTAATAGAACATATTTTCGTTGTAATAAAGTCACTTTCATTCAATAATTTAATTAAAACGATTCCATCATTGTGCTATTAAATATACTGTTAAAATAAATATATATATATAAATAAATAAATGTATATTTATATATATATTTATTTTTTTACAGTATATTTAATTGCACAAGTATGGATTCGTTTAAATTAAATTATTGAAGAATGAAATTAATTTTATTACAACGAAAATGTGTTTTATTAATTAAATATTAATTATTACAGGAAGCTCTTTTAAAGCCGTTAATTCATATACCCGGTAAAAAGAGCTCACTGTAATAATCAATACTTTACTTTAATTATAGTGCTTGAAAAGCACTATATTGTAATCCGTATTCTTCTTCTTCTTCCATTTCTTCTTCTTCTTCGTCCAGCCATTTTTCTGCACATAATACAGCCCGAACCGCTTTGCGCATACACTCCATTCAAACTGCGTTTTGAAGTCCTCGGCGGTGTGAGGTGTGCTATCTATTTTTCGTTTCGATCAAATTTGTCGTTTTTAAGAAATTTCCCACAGAAAATAATGGCCCATTGCAAATAATGGCCACACTCTAACCACTAACAGCCAATCACAGCACATATGCAAATAGCTGAAATATAGCAGCCAATAGGAACTCTAAGGTCTTGTCAGGCATGTATCACACCATCCACAGTCACATGTCCACTATTGGCCCATAGAAGATGTAGAAGATGGAAGGTCCTTAACGATTTTGTCTCACTGACATGAGTAAGATTGTCATGGTAACCGAGCAATGATCTTTACCATTATAAGTACCCAGGTCGCCCTTAAAGGAACGCATGTCGCTCTTAAAGGGACCCAAGTCGCTCTTAAACGGACGGAAGCCATGTCGCTCTTAAAGGGACCCAAGTTTTTCTTAAAGGGACCCAAGTCACTTTTAAAGGGGCGGGACCTAAGTAGCTCTTAAAGGGACGGGACCTAAGTCGCTCTTAAAGGGACAGGACCCAATTCGCTCTTAAAGGGACCCATGTAGCTCTTAAAGGGATCCAAGTCGCTCTTAAAGAAACGTGACCCAAGTTGCTCTTAAACGGACAGGACGCATGTTGCTCTTAAAGGGACCCATGTTGCTAGAGCGACCTGGGTCCCTTTAAGAGCAACCTTGGTCCCTTTATGAGCGACCTGGGTCCCTTTGAGAGCGAAATATGTCCCTTCAAGAGCGAAATATGTCCCTTCAAGAGTGACCTGGGTCCCTTCAAGAGCGACCTGGGTCCCTTTGATAACAACCTGTGTCCCTTTAAGACCGACCTGGGTCCCTTTAAGAGCAAAATATGTCCCTTTAAGAGCGAAATATGTCCCTTTAAGAGCAAAATGGGTCCATTTAAGAGCGACCTGGGTCCCTTTTAGAGCGAAATGGGTCCCTTTAACCCTTTAAGGACCGTGCTAACTTTCGTTTTTGCGTTTTCGTTTTTTCCTCCATGTGCTTAACCTCTTAAGGACATAGGACGTACCGGTACGTCCTATGTCCTCACTTGCACTTCAAAGCGGGGCCGCGCGGCGGCCCCGCTTTGAAGTGCCGCGATCCCGGGTGCCGCGTGTAGCCCGGGACCGCCGCTATTAGCGGGCACGGTCTGATCGCCGTGCCCGCTAATTAGCTAATCGGAGGCAGCTGTCAAAGTTGACAGCTGCCTCCGATTACCGGAGGCAACGTTTCCCTGGTGTCTAGTGGGGGAGATCGCTCCTTCGGGACCTTGTCCCGGAGGAGCGATCTCCGTTACTGATGCCGGCCGGGGACGCGTCCAAGATGGCGCCGTCCTCGGCTCGGCACTCGTTTACTTCCGGCTGCAGCAGCCGAAAGCAAACGAGTGCCGATCTCATGGATCTCTGCAGCATATCTATGCTGCAGAGATCTCAATGAGAGATCACAGTGTATATACTAGAAGTCCCCCAGGGGGGCTTCTAGTATATGTGTAAAAAAAAAAAAAAAGTGTTGTTAATAGTAAAAAGCCCCCTCCCCTAATAAAAGTCTGAATCACCCCCCTTTTCCCAGGTTTTAAATAAAAGTAAACAAATAAATAAATAAATAAACATGTTTGCTATCGCCGCGTGCGTAATCGCCCGAACTATTAATTAATCACATTCCTGATCTCGTACGGTAAACGGCGTCAGCGCAAAAAAATCCCAAAGTGCAAAATTGCGCATTTTTGGTCGCATCAAATCCAGAAAAAATGTAATAAAAAGCGATCAAAAAGACGTATATGGGCAATCATCATCAAATCATGGCGCAAAAAATGACACCTCGCACAGCCCCATAGACCAAAGGATAAAAGCGCTATAAGCCTGGGAATGGAGCGATTTTAAGGAACGTATATTGGTTAACAACGGTTTGAATTTTTTACAGGCCATCAGATACAATATAAGTTATACATGTTATATATCGTTTTAATCGTAACGACTTGAGGAACATGCATAACAAGTCAGTTTTACCCCAGGGTGAATGGCGTAAAAACACATTTCCCCCAAATAAAAGAAATGCGTTTTTTTTTTCAATTTCACCACACTTCGAATTTTTTTCTGGTTTCGCAGTGTACTTTATGCAAAAATTCAGCCTGTAATTGCAAAGTACAATTAGTGACGCAAAAAATAAGGGGTCATGTGGGTTTCTAGGTGGAAAAATGCAAGTGCTATGACCTTTTAAACACAAGGAGGAAAAACCGAAAACGTAAAAACGAAAATGGGCCATGTCCTTAAAGGGTTAAAAGGCCATAGCACTTGCATTTTACACCTACAGACCCACATAAGCCCTTATTTTTTGCATCACTAATTGTACTTCACAATGACAGGCTGAATTTTCCCATAAAATATGCTGCGAAACCAGAAAAAAATTATATGCGCAGTGAAATTGAAAAAAAAACGCAATTATTTTTCTTTGGGGGGGCTTCATTTTTACGCCGTGTGTCCTATGGAAAAACTTATATGTTCCTCAGGTCATTACGATTAAAACGATATATAACATGTATAACTTTTATTGTATCTGATGGCCTGTAAAAAATTTAAACCATTGTTAACAAATATACGTTCCTTAAAATCGCTCTATTCCCAGGCTTATAGCGCTTTTATCCTTTGGTCTATGGGGCTGTGTCAGGTGTCATTTTTTGCGCCATGATGTGTTCTTTCTATCGGTACCTTGCATATGCGACTTTTTGATCGCTTTATATTACATTTTTTCTGGATTTTATGCGACCAAAAATGCGCAATTTTGCACTTTGGGATTTTTTGCGCTTACACCGTTTACCGTGCGAGATCAGGAATGTGATTAATTAATAGTTCGGCAATTACGCACGCGGTGATAAAAAAAAACATGTTTATTTATTTATTTATTTATTTTTATTTGTAAAATGGGAAAAGGGGGGTGATTCAGACTTTTATTAGGGGAGGGGATTTTTTATTAATAAAAACACTTTTTTTAACTTTCCCTTACAGTAATATGAAGCCCCCTGGGGGACTTCTATATACACAGAACTGATCTCCCATTGAGATCAATCCTGTGTATATAATAGAGCAATGATCCATCAGATCGGTGCTCTATTATAATGGTCTGCTGCAGACCATCTGAATAGATTGCCGAGCCGGGATCTGCGTCATTCCGACGCTGAGCCCCGGACGGCTCATTAGAACGGATCTCCCCTCCGCGATCGCATCGCGGGGGGGAGATCCCCCACTGGACACCAGGGAGAGGGGGCACAGCTGCTATTCAAATGCAGCTGTCAGCTTTGACAGCGGCATTTGAATAGTTAATTAGCCAGGCGCGGCGATCGGCCGCGCCGGCTAATACACGCGGTCCCTGGCTGCACTTAGCAACCGGGGACCGAGCGCTGCTGAGAGGAGCCCTCTCTGTTTACTCTTAACGTTAAGAGGTTAAGAGTATTGGTCCCTTTAAGAGCGACCTGGGTCCCTTTAAGAGCAACCTGGGTTCCTTTAAGAGTGATCTGGGTCCCTTTATGAGCAAAATGAGTCCCTTTAAGAGTGATCTGATTCCCTTTAAGAGCAAAATATGTCCCTTTAAGAGCAAAATGGGTCCCTTTAGGAGCGACCTAGGTCCCTTTAAGACCGAAATGGGTCCCTTTAAGAGCGATCTGGGTCCCTTTAATAGCAACCTGGGTCCCTTTAAGAGTGATCTGTGTCCCTTTAAGAGCAAAATGGGTCCCTTTAAGAGCGAAATAGCTCCCTTTAAGAGCGAAATGGGTCCCTTTAAGAGCGACCTGGGTCCCTTTAAGAGCAAAATTTGTCCCTTTAGGAGCGAAATATGTCCCTTTAAGAGCAAAATGGGTCCTTTTAAGAGCGACCTGGGTCCCTTTAAGAGCGCAATGGGTCCCTTTAAGAGCGACCTGGGTCCCTTTAAGAGCGAAATATGTCCCTTTAAGAGCAAAATGGGTCCCTTTAAGAGCAAAATGGGTCCCTTTAAGAGCGACCTGGGTCCCTTTAAGAGCGAAATAGGTCCCTTTGAGAGCGAAATGGGTCCCTTTAAGAGCAACCTGGGTCCATTTAAGAGCGACCTGGGTCCCTTTAAGAGCGATCTGGGACCCTTTAAGAGCGATCTGGGTCCCTTTAAGAGCGACCTGGGTCCCTATAAGAGCAAAATGGGTCCCTTTAAGAGCAACCTGGGTCCCTTTAAGAGCAAAATGGGTCCCTTTAAGAGCAACCTGGGTCCCTTTAAGAGCGAAATATGTCCCTTTAAGAGCGAAATGGGTCCCTTTAAGAGCAACCTGGGTCCTTTTAAGAGCGAAATATGTCCCTTTAAGAGCAAAATAGGTTTCTTTAAGAGCGAATTTGGTCCCTTTAAGAGCGACCTGGGTCCCTTTAAGAGCGATCTGGGTCCCTTTAAGAGCTGTCTGGGTCCATTTAAGAGCGAACCTGGTCCCTTTAAGATAGAAATGGGTGCCTTTAAGAGTGAAATGGGTCCCTTTTAGAGCGACCTGAGTCCCTTTAAGAGCGACCTGGGTCCCTTTAAGAGCGACTTGGGTCCCTTTAAGAGCTAAATGGGTCCCTTTAAGAGCGACCTTGGTCCCTTTAAGAGCGAAATTATGTCCCTTTAAGAGCAAAATATGTCCCTTTAAGAGCAAAATGGGTCCCTTTAGGAGCGACCTGGGTCCCTTTAAGAGTGAAATGGGTCCCTTTAAGAGCGACCTTGGCCCATTTAAGAGCGAAATATGTCCCTTTAAGAGCAAAATTAAAACCATTGTTTACAAATATACGTTCTTTAAAATTGTTCCATTCCCAGGCTTATAGCACTTTTATCCTTTGGTCTATGGGGCTGTTTCAGGTGTCATTTTTTGCGCCATGATGTGTTCTTTCTATCGGTACCTTGATTGCGCATATACGACTTTTTGATCACTTTTTATTTACATTTTTCTGGATTTGATGCGACCAAAAATGCGCCGTTACTGTGCAAGATCAGGAATGTGATTAATTAATAGTTCAGGCGATTACGCACGCGGCGATACCAAACATGTTTGTTTATTTATTTACTTTTATTAATAACCTGGGGAAAGGGGGGGTGATTCTGACTTTTATTAGGGGAGGGGGCTTTTTATTAATAACAACACCTTTTTTTTTTACTTTTACACTTATACTAAAAGCCCCCCTGGTAAAAACGACATAATACAATTATTCTATAGGTCAGTCCGAACACAACCATATGCAGGTTTACACAGATTCTCCAATGTTATATATTTTTTTTAAATGAAATCCTTTTTTTTTGGCAATTAATTATAAATAAAATGGGATGCTTCACAATACCATATTTGTGAAGATCGGACGTTTTAATCACTAATTTTTTTTATATATAATGTAACATTAAATCGGTAATCCGAGCACTTTTTCCCCTATTTTCGTGTACGCCGTTCTCCGTTCGCAATGACGCTTGTAATATTTTAATAGATTGGACAATTACGCACGCTACGGTATATTATATGTTTATTTGTTTATTTATTTTTATATGTTTTATTTATATAATCGGAAAGGGGGGTGATTTCAACTTTTATTGGGGGAGGGGTTTTGGGGTAGTGTGTTAGTGTTTTTAACTTTTTTTTTTTTACACATTTGAAGTCCCTTTGGGGGACTTTTACATACACAAGTGTGATTACACACACCGATCATTGCTATGCCATAGGCATAGCATTGATCAGTGTTATCGGCGATCTGCTCATTGAGCCTTCCTGTGCAGGCTCAAGGAAGGTGAGAGACCTCGGGCGGTCCGTTTTACCGATCGGTACCCACGCAGTCACACTGCAGGGGTCCCGATCGGTAAGTGACAAGGGACTCCCCCTGTCACTTACACTTAAATGCCGCGGTCGCGCCGCGATCGCAGCGTTTAAGGGGTTAAGGACACGCGGCAGCGCGATCGCTGCAGCGTGTCATTACCGGTGAGGCCCCCACCTACTATGAAGCGCGCTCCGCTCCGGAGCATGCTTCATAGCGGGAGTTACGCCCTAGGTCGTCTGGGGACAGACTTCCATGGCGTAACTATACGCCCTGGGTCGTCTAAGGGTTAAAGAGCAAAATTGGTCTCTTTAAGAGCGAAATGGGTCCCTTTAAGAGCGACCTGGGTCCCTTTAAGAGCGAAATATGTCCCTTTAAGAGTGAAATGGGTCCCTTTAAGAGCGAAATGGGTCTCTTTAAGAGCAAAATATGTCCCTTTAAGAGCAAAATGGGTCCCTTTAAGAGCAAAATGGGTACCTTTAAGAGCGACCTGGGTCCCTTTAAGAGCGAAATTATGTCCCTGTAAGAGTGAAATGGGTCCCTTTAAGTGTCAAATTGGTCTCTTTAAGAGCGACCTGGGTCCTTTTAAGAGCGACCTGGGTCCTTTTAAGAGCGAACTGGGTCCATTTAAGAGCGAACTGGGTCCCTTTAAGAGCGAAATGGGTCCCTTTAAGAGCGACCTGGGTCCCTTTAAGAGCGACCTGGGTCCCTTTAAGAGCGAAATTGGTCCCTTTAAGAGCGAAATGGGTCCCTTTAAGAGTGAAATGGGTCCCTTTAGGAGCGACCTGGGGCCCTTTAAGAGTGACCTGGGACCCTTTAAGAGCGAAATATGTCCCTTTAAGAGTGACCTGGGTCCCTCTAAGAGCGACCTGGGGCTCTTTAAAAGCGAAATACGTACCTTTCAAGAGCAAAATGGGTCCCTTTAAGGGTATCAAGGGTTAAAGTTTCTCTTAAAGGAAAGTCACTGGTAAAGGGGTGCTCTTTTCAAGCACTATGTATTTCCCTGGAAATGCAAATATAGTTAAAACATCAAATGTTTCTTCTAATTATGCTATCACAATTGCATTATTAGAAGAAAATTTTGAATCATATGTGCGCTCAGCTGATTGGCTGATCGGCTGAGCGTACATATAATTAGCGGGTCCGTAGCACAGTGACTTCATTGTGCTGCGGACCAGCGAAGAGGACACATGGGGGTGAGTATACAGCTCTCCCCACCCCCTCCCCTGCACTGCACCCCTCCCAGCAAGGAAGGGGGGTCATTTAACCCCTTCCTTGCTGGGATGGGTGCAGTCTGACATCAGTCTGGCCCCCAAGGGGTTAAGGGGGATGAAATGCATCCTCCCTTAACCCCTTGGGGCCAGACTGTAAGCAGCGATCTGTAAAGATGCTGCATACTGTAAGGAGCACAACACCGCTCAAAATGATGGGTGTTGTGCTCCTGTTTGTGTGTTTTTTGTGTGTTTCTCCCTTTTTCTTTTTCAGATATCGGTATCCTGTGGATTACGTCGGATTCGGTGGACTACGTCGATGACCAGCGGTTGTTTGGATTTTTTTTTTTAAATAAAATGGTCAATGAGGGGTGTGGGGGTGTTTTTATTTGAATACAAAAAATTTCACTTGTGTATTGTCTTTATTTCTTTACTTTATAGACTTAGTAGTGGAAGCCGTCTAATAGACGGAATCCATTACTAAGTCGGGGCCTAGTGTTAGCCGGTATAAAATGGCTAACACTAACCCCCCATTATTACCCCAGTACCCAATGCCACCAGGGGTACTGGGAAGAGCCGGGTGCCAGTGGTCCCGAAGCGTCAAAATTGGCGCTCCTGGACTAGGGCGGGAGCAGGCTGGTAAGATTTAGGCTGGGGAGGGCCTAAACCAATGGCTCTTCCCACCCTGGTGCTACCAGGCTGTTGTCTCTTGGTTTTTAACCCGGCTGGTTATGAAAATAGGGGGAACCCTACTCGTTTTTATTTTTTTAATAAATAAATAATTTAACCATAATTTAATAATACCAAGCAACAGCAGCCTGGTAACACCAGGGTGGGAAGAGCCATTGGTTTAGGCCCTCCCCAGCCTAAATCTTACCAGCCTGCTGCCGCCCCAGTCCAGGAGCGCCAATTTTGACGCTCCGGGACCCCTGGTGGCATTGGGTACTGGGGTAATAATGGGGGGGTTAGTGTTAGCTATTTTATACCGGCTAACACTAGGCCCCGACTTAGTAATGGATTCCGTCTATTAGACGGCTTCCACTACTAAGTCTATAAAGTAAAGAAATAAAGACAAGACACAAGTAAAAAATAAAAAAAAAGTTAAATAAAAACACCCCCAAACCCCTCATGGACCATTTTATTTTAAAAAATCCAAACAACCGCTGGTCATCGTCGTAGTCCACCCAGCAAGGAAGGGGTTAAGTGACCCCCCTTCCTTGCTGGGAGGGGTGCAGTGCAGGGGAGGGGGTGGGGAGAGCTGTATACTCACCCCCATGTGTCCTCTTCGCTGGTCCGCAGCACAATGAAGTCACTGTGCTGCGGACCCGCTAATTATATATGCGCTGAGCCGATCAGCTGATCAGCTCAGCGCACATATGATTCAAAATGTTTCTTCTAATAATGCTATTGTGATAGCATAATTAGAAGAAACATTTGATGTTTTAAGTAAAGTAAAGTATTGATTATTACAGTTTGCTCTTTTTACCGGGTATATGAATTAACGGCTTTAAAAGAGCTTCCTGTAATAATTAATATTTAATTAATAAAACACATTTTCATTGTAATAAAATTAATTTCGTTGTTCAATAATTTAATTTAAACGAATCTATACTTGTGCAATTAAATATACTGTAAAAAAATAAATATATATACATTTATTTATGTATATATTTATTTTAACAGTATATTTAATTGCACAATGATGGAATCGTTTTAATTAAATTATTGAACAACGAAAGGGACTTTATTACAACGAAAATATGTTTTATTAATTAAATATATTAACCATTAGAGGCGCATCGGCATTACTGCAGAGGATCGCTAACCCTGTAATGCCTATTCCTCTAATACTGTTTCCCTGCTTTCCCAGATGCATTCCAGAGGTGTTTGCATCACTTTTTAAAGATGTCTTTGATTCTATTTGTTATTGTTATTTTAAACAGATTCGTTACGAACTTTCTCAAAGTTCGGTTCGGTGACGAACCAAACTTTTTGCAAAGTTCGTAACGAATCTGGTTCGTTACGGTTCGGTTCGCTCATCCCTAACTATATACATGTTTTGATATTATTGATAATTATTTTCATGAGTTTTTACAGTTCAAGGGGTATGGTTTGTATTTTTTGTTAATTTTTTAATCACTGTTTTTTGCACTTTGCACCTTTGCACCTTAGCACTTTTTGCACTTATCACTTTGTACTCACTTGTTTCATCACATTACACATAGTATTGTATTATTATATATATTTTTTTTTATAAATTCTCCTCACAATTGGTTGCCACGTGTCTTCTCACCATTGCGCATGCGCCATTGCCATTCTTTTTGGCTATGAGTATTTTTTGTATAACTGGTTCTGATGCACAGTCACGTGACGCGGCGCCGATCATGTGACACAGCGCCGGCCATGTGACGTGGCTCACGTGACTAAAGGGAGGCGGAGTCATGTGACATTACGCGGATCACGTGACTAGTGTGATGCGTAGCTTCCCTGCCGTTATGGCTGCACCGGACATAGGGTGGACCACGTGATCAGACCGCTGGGGGCAGCGGGTTAATGTCGGGCACAGCGTCATGACTCATTCCTATCAGGTAATCCTGATCCCACCTGTGTGTGTAGGGGGGTGTATTGGGAGTTGGATTCAATCTGTGAAGGGCGGTACTGTGATTTTGATGTATGCTTGGATTGGCTTCCTAGATGATTGAAGATTTATGCAACATTTGTGTGACATGGTGTGATTGGTTGACATATAAAAAGGACAAGCTTCCTGTGTTCCACCACCCTTGACAAAGCTTGTTGGCGAAACGCAGCGTTGGGTGAGTGTTGTTGCTGGGCAGTAGTTCCACAGAGGGCTGACTTGGTGAGGAGTTTTCACACGGGTTATGTGAAAGACTTTCTTATTTATTTATTACTATATTTGGATAATACTTACGGCCTTTTTTCTACCTTTCCAGCCTTAGTTTAGTGTGTCTTCTCTATCATTTACTTACATATTGTTTTCTGTGCCAGCCCTCCCTACCGTTTTTATATACACACACATATATATATATATATATGTATATATATATGCGTATGGATATATATATATATGTATATATATATGCGTATGGATATCATGGATATCTGTACATGTATTTCATTGTCTTCTGCCTTGCAATCCCTCCAATGTATGTACTTGCTTCCTGCATTTTTAAATAAATTTGTAATAAATAAAGAAATATTTTTGTTAATACTTAAAGTTTATTGCAGAGCACTTTCACTTTCATTTGATCACCTCTTGCTGGCACTTTTTGGCACTAAGCACTTTATGTCACTTTTCACATTCCTTGTTTGCATGTAGTACTTTTAGTTTGCACATTACAATAAGAGGTAATTTTTTTGCTATGCACGTACTTACACCATGTTTCATTTACTGTGGCTAATTACTAGGCTCTGTAACACAATAGCCCTCATCCAACATGGTAACCGGACCACGCGCCATCCTTTCCCCATGATCTGGTCATTGTCAGTACTGCTGCCTGTTTTGAAGATGTCGTCCATGCTGTATGCGATCCGCTGCGCATGCCCAAGTGTCGGTGACGTGATGACGGGGGACCGGGGCCGGCTGACGGCTCAATGCGACTGATGTCACTTCCAGTCCCGCGCATCGCTTTCTGCTGGCAAGGAAGTGCAATGGTGGATCGCCATGTAACATGCGGCACAGGTGTGTACAGTTAATTATCCAATCTTCCAGCAGTGGTGAAGGTATATATAGTCCTCTGGTCCTCCCCCTCATTACTCCCTGAGGAAGCGGTGCGAAACAGCGTTGGAGTGAGGTGGGAGGCCAGCGGACTGGGATCCAGTACAACTTTGGGTAACATACTGTGACATGTGTATTGCTATATCCTGTGTTATTACTCTGTTCAGCATACTGGAGCATTACAGCACAGCACTGGCACTTTATTTTGGTATATGCATTTATGCTGAATGAGTTGAATATGAGGTTTACATATATGCACATGCACTTTAATTGACCTGCAGTTACCTCTGTCCCAGTAATGGAGTCTCCCACCTCCTAGGTCTTGATTTTATGTTTTTTTTTTCTTTTGTGATGGAATAAATAAAGCTTTGTAAATAAATCTGAACTTTGAGTGAATCATGATTTCTATTTAAGATAAACAGTATTAGATAGGTGTTTTCCTGGAGATAAATTCATTGTACGCAAGTACATTACTTACAAAAGAGCAAAATTATAAATTCCCTCCATAGTTTTTTGTAAGTGGAGGAATGTGACAGCTTAAATTCAAGTCATTCAATTGTGTGCGCTCTGACTTGGATCAAAACAACTCTTTGATTCTTCAGGCCAGGTTCAGACTATGTAAGTGTGCGGCTGTATTTGCGGCTGTAATTGTGCGGCGGTATTTTTGGTGGTTCTTGAGTACGCTGGAAAGTATAGGATATACGGTTGCACAGTGCACACTATGTATGAATCTACGGCACGATCGTAAACGGACCCGTAAAAAATGAACAAGACCATTGTTTGTGGCTGGAAACGCGGCCGTGGATTGACAGGCGGTCCATATGGAGTACTTCAAAAATAGCCGGCAATGATGCCGAATGCCGATGCCTCTAATAGTTAATATATTAAATTAATAAAACACATTTTCTTTGTAATAAAGTCCCTTTCGTTGTTCAATAATTTAATTCTAACGAATCCATCATTTTGCAATTAAATATACTGTTAAAATAAATATATATATATAAATAAATGTATATTTATATATATATTTATTTTTTGACAGTATATTTAATTGCAAAATGATGGATTCGTTAGAATTAAATTATTGAACAACGAAACTGAATTTATTTCATTGAAAATGTGTTTTATTAATTAAATATTAATTAGTACAGGAAGCTCCATAAGCCGTTAATTCATATTGCTGGCAAAAGAGCATTCTGTACTAATCATCACTTTACTTTAATGAAAACATCAAATGTTTCTTCTAATTATGTTATCACAATAGCATTATTAGAAGAAACATTTAGAATTATATGTGCGCTCAGCTGATTGGCTGATAGGCTGAACGCACATATAAAGAGCCGGTCCGCAGTACAGTGACTTCATTGTGCTGCGGACCAGCGAAGAGGACACATCGGGGTGAGTATAGAGCTCTCCCCACCCCCTCCCCAGCACTGCTCCCCTCCCAGCAAGGAAGGGGGGGTCAGTTAACCCCTTCCTTGCTAGGATGGGTGCAGTCTGACATCAGTTTGGCCCCCAAGGGGTTAAGGGGGATGCAATACATCCTCCCTTAACCCCTTGGGGGCCAGACTGTAAGCAGCGATCTGTAAAGATGCTGCATACTGTAAGGAGCACAACACCGCTCACAATGATAAGTGTTGTGCTCCTGTTTGTGTGTTTTTTGTGTGTTTCTCCCTTTTTGTTTTTCAGATATCGGTATCCTGGGGATTACGTCGGATTACGTGGACTACGTCGATGACCAGCGTTTTTTTATTTATTTTTTTAATAAAATGGTCAATGAGGGGGTGTGGGGGTGTTTTTATTTGAATAAAAAAAATTTTTAACTTGTGTCTTGTCTTTATTTCTTTACTTTATAGACTTAGTAGTGGAAGCCGTCTAATAGACGGAATCCATTACTAAGTTGGGGCCTAGTGTTAGCCGGTATAAAATGGCTAACACTAACCCCCTATTATTACCCCAGTACCCAATGTCACCAGGGGTACTGGGAAGAGCCGGGTGCCAGTGGTCCCGGAGCGTCAAAATTGGCGCTCCTGGACCGGGCGGCAGCAGGCTGGTAAGATTTAGGCTGGGGAGGGCCTAAACCAATGGCTCTTCCCACCCTGGTGTTACCAGGCTGCTGTCGTTTGGTTTTTAACCCGGCTGATTATAAAAATAGGGGGGACCCTATGCGTTTTTTTTTTTAAATAAATAAATAATTAAAAAAAAATGCATAGGGTCCCCCCTATTTTTATAACCAGCCGGGTTAAAAACCAAACGACAGCAGCCTGGTAACACCAGGGTGGGAAGAGCCATTGGTTTAGGCCCTCCCCAGCCTAAATCTTACCAGCCTGCTGCCGCCTGGTCCAGGAGCGCCAATTTTGACGCTCCGGGACCACTGGCACCCGACTCTTCCCAGTACCCCTGGTGGCATTGGGTACTGGGGTAATAATAGGGGGTTAGTGTTAGCCATTTTATACCGGCTAACACTAGGCCCCAATTTAGTTATGGATTCCGTCTATTAGACGGCTTCCACTACTAAGTCTATAAAGTAAAGAAATAAAGACAAGACACAAGTTAAAAAAAAATTTTATTCAAATAAAAACACCCCCACACCTCTCATTGACCATTTTATTAAAAAAAAAAAAAAAAAAAAATGCTGGTCATCGACGTAGTCCACAGAATCCGACGTAATCCCCAGGATACCGATATCTGAAAAAGAAAAAGGGAGAAACACACAAAAAACACACAAACAGGAGCACAACACCCATCATTGTGAGCGGTGTTGTGCTCCTTACAGTATGCAGCATCTTTACAGATTGCTGCTTACAGTCTGTCCCCCAAGGGGTTAAGGGAGGATGTATTGCATCCCCCTTAACCCCTTGGGGGCCAGACTGATGTCAGACTGCACCCATCCCAGAAAGGAAGGGGTTAACTGACTCCTCCTTCCTTGCTGGGAGGGGAGCAGTGCTGGGGAGGGGGTGGGGAGAGCTCTATACTCACCCCGATGTGTCCTCTTCGCTGGTCCGCAGCACAATGAAGTCACTGTACTGCGGACCGGCTCATTATATGTGCGCTGAGCCGATCAGCCAATCAGCTGAGCGCACATATAATTCTAAATGTTTCTTCTAATAATGCTATTGTGATAACATAATTAGAAGAAACATTTGATGTTTTCATTAAAGTAAAGTGATGATTAGTACAGAATGCTCTTTTGCCGGCAATATGAATTAACGGCTTATGGAGCTTCCTGTACTAATTAATATTTAATTAATAAAACACATTTTCGATTAAATAAATTCAGTTTCGTTGTTCAATAATTTAATTCTAACGAATCCATCATTTTGCAATTAAATATACTGTAAAAAAATAAATATATATTTAAATATACATTTATTTATATATATATTTATTTTAACAATATATTTAATTGCAAAATGATGGATTAGTTTAAATTTGATTATTGAACAACGAAAGGGACTTTATTACAACGAAAATGTGTTTTATTATTTTAATAGATTAACCATGAGAGACATCGGCATTAGTGCAGAGGATCGCAAACCCCGGTAATAGCGATTCCTGTAAACTGTTTCCCTGCTTTCCCAGATGCATTCCAGAGGTGTTTGCATCACTTTCTTAAGATTTTATTTGTTATTTTTAGTTGAACCAGATTTCCAAGTAAATGACCATATGTTTTGAGCCGCATGTCTATTTTTTCCCACGGCCGTAGTTTCATCCGCACATTTACAGCCGCATAAAAAATACAGCCGCACAGTTACATAGTGTGAACCTAGCCTCATTGTGTAAAATCCAGGGCAAGATCAAATTATTACCTCAAATACCTCAGTATCAGGTTATAGTGATGGGCTCTAGATTGGAAAGTGCATAACATATCAGAAAAAAAACATACAACATAGCACAAAAAAGAGAATATCTTAGCTAAAGATCCTTGTTACCAAAAACAAATAGTAAAAAAGGATTACTCTAGCCTAAAGCTAGTGAATCACAGTAAGTGCTTATTGCCTCCATTTTGGTATCTCACTGTGAAGAACTCCAATTAAGTTATTATATGTCACTATTCTCCAAACACTCTATAAAATAAGCAATAAATTACAGTGTATGCTTTCTTTCTGCAAGGAGTGGCATATATGAATTTTGTCATTCCATTATATACTTCTTACAGATAATAGGAAGTTAATCTTATTGTAAAAGACCAAAACCCAGTTATAAAAGTTGTTCGGTGAGCCACCTATAAAGAATAGTAAGAGTAAGGCCGAATTAACACGTTCTGCAGATGTGATCTATGCACGGACTTTATGATATGGACCGGACCTCGGAACTCAAGGAATCATCATTTATTTTGATGCTGTGAGCTCAAAAACTATTAAATCTCTGCTCTACTGTACTGATGATTCCGGGAGTTCCGAGGTCCCCAGTACCTCTCTGGCCTGCCCTGCACTCCTATTTCCCACCTTACTGGAGCAAACACCCTCCTGGCTTTCAGAGGCAGTGTCCTGTGGCAGAGGCAATGCCACTCCTGCATCAACATTTTCCTCATCTCCCAACTTAGCAAAATTGTTGGGGTGTGCCAGATCAAGACTAGCCTTCCTTCCACTCTTCCCTCTTCCCCATCTAACTGTCTTTCAACTAGCTGCCTCATCATCCTGCACCTCCATAATATCACCCTCTCTTCCATCTCCCCTTGTGAGTGCTTTTTCAGTGAGCAGCAGACTCCTTTCCAGTTTGCCATTGGCTCTCAATCTTTGCAGCTGCTCATTTACATCCAGAATCTGGGCTTCAGCAACATGCGCACATCAGCAACATGCACACATCACACACAATAGTTAAGAGTTTCCCGACCGGGGGTGCCGCGGCACACTGGAGTGCCGGGAGAACCTGCCAGGGGTGCCTCGGGATCCTGGCGGGAATTTTTACTGTCTCTTTAAGCATCCCGAGAAGCTGCGGCCGCGCAGCTTCTCGGGATGCACGGATCACTTTGATGTTCCGCCCGCATAGTAAGCGGGTGGAACATTAAAGTGAGCAGAATGTAGGAGCAGGACCTGTCAGCGTCCTGCTCCTACATTCACTCCCATAGGCTGCCGGCACTTCATACCTGCAGCCTATGGGACGCTGGGACGTGACCTTTCCGGCAGGCGTGATGATGTGACGTCATCACGCCTGCAGGAGGTCCGGTCTCTGCTCGCAAGATGGGGCCAGAAGAGGTGGAGAGCTGCTGCCTGCATCCACACAGCGCGGATTAGGTGAGTAGGATGTTTGTTTTTTTAGGGGCACCTCTGGGGGCATTATTAGTTCATGGGGGGCACCTCTGGGGGCATTATTTATTCATGGGGGGACACTTCTGGGGGCATTATTAGTTCATGGGAGAACTTCTGGGGGCATTATTAGTTCATGGGGGCATTCCTGGGGGCATTATTAGTTCATGGGGGCACATCTGGGGGCATTATTAGTTCATGGGGGCACAGCAGGGGATCCTACATACAGGGGGCATCCCACATTCCTACTCGCTTTACTGCACATAACACCAAATAGCGCAGTTATTTTGGGAGCCTACAGGAGGGAGAAAGGAAAGGAAGTTGCTAGAAATGTGCGGAGCCTAAGATGTTTGTCTTGCAGGTTCTAAAGAGATGAATTGGAGCTGGAAGAAATCATCATGGCGGACTGGACAGGGTGGAGAGGAAAAGGGAAAGTGATGCCTCAGATCAAAGAAGACGTCACCTCTGAGTCACTGTATGACGGTTTTCTTATCTTGTAGAACATTATTTAGTAGGGGTGCCCTGAGGTAATTTTTGTTTTCCAAGGGGTGCCCTGAGGTGGAAAAGGTTGGGAAGCACTGACATAGTTGTTCAAGGATTGCATACATCGCACAAAATAAACATTGGACAGCATTGTCAAACATGGAGCTCATATTTCAATGGGGATATAACAGCATACAAATAAACAGTTTGTTCCCTCTGAACTCCCCAAATCTAAAGTCCCTAAATTTTAAAGTCCCACACTTGAGACAAAAACACGCTTTAGATCAAAATCTTGCATGCTCCAAAACTTTCTTAACAGATCGCAATATAAAGAACTTAGCTGCTTAATTTGCTGCTGGTGTCTCCTCTGTTGCAAAAGGACTGGCAGGCTGCACATAGAAGCAATTTATCAAATCCAAATTACCAATCACTCCTTTCTCCATCCACCCATGCAACATACCGCAAACTTGTTGTCAGGGCCCCAGGGAACAAAGAGACACAGGACAAGTGGGCCCTATGGCTAACACCCCCACACTGTCCCTACCTACATGCAGTGCAGATCCTAACTGACCATCTGCAACTGGGCGTCAGTCCCTGCACTCAAATAGGTGCAAAACACAGACAAACATAATACAGACAAGACACAGTACAGGCGAACAAGGTACAATGACAGTAGACAAGGCAAAGTCACAAAGACACACAGAAGGACAGGACCAAGAAGATAGCAAGGACCAAATGAATGGAGGACGAAAGCCAAAGATGCAACAAGGTAAGCAGAGAACCAAAAGCCAGAGATAGTAGCAAGATGAACTGAGGACAAAGCAAGGAACACTGAGGACTAAGCAAGGAACACTAAGGACTAAGCAAGGTAAACTGAGGACAAAGCGAGGCACAGAACCAAAAGACAAAGACTGAAAAGAAACAGGCAAAGGGAACAGTAAACCAGGAATACAGACTGTAAGGCAAAAAGGCTGGATCTAGCTGTTCAGAGAAGCTGCGCAAGACTATCAAGAGCCCAGACTGAAAGGAGAGAGACACCTATAAGGGAAAGCAAGTCCCACTGGTTGTCCGCGGCTACTTAGGGCCATTTGAGGCAAGTAGGTAGGGACAGTGGGTGGGCTCAGCATCAGAGCTCACTGTCGTGTCTTGTCCCTACCTCTCCTGTCCTGACACAAGCCCTGAGTTAAGCAGCACAATCAGCTGATCCTTGGTCAGCAGTGAGGCAATTGCATAGCAAAAGACAAGAGAAAATGAAATAGCAGGACAATCCCTGCATTTTCTAACAAATTTTTACTCTCCGTCCTTGGCTAATGTTTCTAGAACTGCCCATCAGTTTATTAGACCAATTTTGAGGATGAAAGATGTTCAATTTAGATAAACAAAGGTCCATGAGCCCATTCTTTGAAGTCAAATTGTCAAACGTGACACTCTCTTCTTGTAAGCTTTTGGTTCCCTCCATAAACCATGTAGTAAAAATTCCTACTTACTTCAAAAGGTTCATGGCCTTTTACTCCAAGAATTAACTATAGTGTGGGCAATAACATCCTGCCAAGTTAACTTTTTTATTACAATAGGTAACAAAAGTACATAGAAATAAACAAGTTGAACTAAAACACTTAAAATGCAAACTAATTGTATAAACATTGCCTAGACTGCCTCATACAACTACAGCACAAGACTAGAACAAGCATAATGTGGTAACTCATACAATCCCTGCTTATACCGAATATTACAAAATGTTACAAATACAACAATAGCCAATTGAGAAAAAATTCTTGCCCCCAACAAACATGGGGTGGTGGTGGTGTTGGTGAAGGAGGGTTAATCATATGCATGTCAATGTTAAACCTGCTTTATTGAAAAAAATGTGTTTAATCAATATCCATAAATAAGGGTGTTGTAAAAAGCAAAAATACCTTTGGAAGCATATCCACATCATCTAAAAGTGCTGCATACATTTAGATAACAAAGGTACTTTGCATGGACAACACTTTTAGAATACCTACACATTACCCAACATTTTGGTGTTTTTTAACATATAATTGCTAAATGTATCAACCAATATTTACTACTAATATAAAGTACTATATGTCATAGAAAATCATTCTCAGAACCTTTTAGATGTTAAAGCGTCATAAAGGTCAGCATCTCTCAGGTCAGCTTTTTAAAAAATGGGGCTGTCCTTAAGGGGTTATCAGCGAACTCTTCTGTTTTTTTTCAGGAATAAAATGTTACATACAGGCTTGTGAATGTCAGAAGGTTTGCAGAGTGTTTTATTTTCAGTGCGCACTGAAAATTATACTGAACAATCACTGTGATTTTCCTATTACTTTCATCTCACTGCATTAACTTAATCGTCTTCATTGTACAGTAGGGGGATAAAACGCAAAAGGTGGCAGCCTGAACTTTTTAAGATCTAGAGTTTCACTATTATGTGAACTCGGCAGCATGTCTATGATGCTTCAAAGCAGGTGGAGATTATTTATGCCCAGACAAGTCAGACTCATAGTAAGTCATAAAAGGGACATGTACTGTAAAGCTAAAGGTTTAGCCACAGGACTGGAGGATTCTTGTTTTATGGTTATGTTAAGCCAGAAAGAATTAATCTAATGTTATTCCATATATAGGTTAATTTCTTACTTTTCAAACAATTTATTCCAGCTCACTATCAGGTTTAATTTATTTTAACAAATTATGTATCTCTGTTCTAAAACATGCCCCATTATAAGTGACAGCTTTCAGCAAATTAGAGCAGCACAAAGTTGCTAGTCTCGCTGTGTGCTGCTATTGGCCACTGTAGGATCTGTAGGGATCTGCCCTCTTATTTACCCAGTACAGCTCGCTCCCCTGATTGGCGGGCCTCCTCCTGTGCATGATTTACCATGATTTACGCTGTACTAGAAGGCAGAAATCTTTATCTGCTTTGAAGTAATTGCAGATTCCAGTGCCCACATGTCCCTCCTAGTAAATCTGGCAGGGTGAATGGGGCCTAATTTAAGACTGGCATAATACCGGACGATCTTAATAAATGTCCCCCATAATGACTTAAATGTTTTAAAATCTGCCTTGAAAACTTTTGCCAGTGACATAGGTAAAGAGTTTTCAAAAGATAGAATAAATTTTAGGCCTGGAATAAAGCCCGCTTATTCAGTCACATTTACACTTTGGAGAGATATATACTGGTCCAAACTAAAGTCCCATCCCTCACATGAGGTACAGGCCACTCAATAAATCTGGTGGATCTGGGGCTGCCATGTGGCAGTGCAGTATTCTACACCAGCACCAAGCTTGTACAATTTATGGCTGCAGCAATTTCGGGGCAGGGGGAGGACATGCCTCCTTTGCCTTATGCTGCGCCCCCTGCCTGCCCACATAAAGAACATTGCACAGACCCATTGAAAAGTTGCATTTTTTGCAAGAACCACATTTAGGCAAATATTTTAACTTTTTATGCACCAGGCACAGCCATGATGGAATCCCCCACTTTGAGTTTGAGTTTTAAATTCATCTAGTTATTTGTAAAAATTTTGTATTTTTAGGGCTTGCTGTATGTTTTAATTCATATCAAGCTTTGTGTCATATTTTTGCCTGTACTTTTTCCCACTTACAGTTTTAGCTTCTGCATGCATTACTGCAATCGTGAATTTTCATAGAAACAACCCTTAGAACTGTTTCATTAACAAAGTACAAAACTACATAATCACAGTATGGCCAGAGTCACGTGTAATGGTTAAATAGCTCTTTTTGCCATGAAAATCTCTGCAGGACAACTATACATGACTGCAACACATGGATATAACTCGGATTGAACTCGTATTCAACTTCTTGCACCAATGTCTAAATTGCATGCTATGTCTTGCACCAACTAAATAGCCCTTCCCCATCCCTTACAGTGTCAGCCAACAGAATACTGGGTGGGCAACAAGCCCTTAATTTCTAATGTTGGGTGCTGAAATATAAAACTGTATTTTACAATACAGAATAAGTAGAATGTTTCTAACTGGCAACAGTAAAAAATCTTTTGTCATATTTTATAATCCAGCTGGCGCAGAAAATCTCTACCAGCAAATTAGCTGCACATCTGCTGTAGTTCAAAAACAGGTGATAGAAGAACATAAAAACCTGTCATTAAATCTAATTTACAATATGTTAAAGGGGAACTCCGGATAGGGATTTTTTTTTCTTTTAAAAGTACATTCAAAGTTATATAGATGTCTCTATACAATGAATTACCATATCTGTGTGGTTCTGCCACACTGGTAGTTGATTGACATCCAGGAAGTGAATAAAACTGGCCTCTGTGCCAATTCACATTGTCTCCTGCTCCCTCTGCTCTCCCCCCTTAGGAGACAGAGATTACATGCTTCTGTCTCACATTGTGTGTGTTTGCTGAGGACAGGCTGATGATGCAGACTTGACAGGGGGCAGGGTGTGATGTCACAGGAGGCTTGGCTGGATCTTGTCTGCCACCCCCCTGAGTAATTCAACATCTCTGACCAGCCACTCTAGCCTACACCTGAGCAGGCAAGGAGTGACAGAAGCAAGTGCTGCAAAAGCACTGCCAAACCCATCAGGACAAAAAAACAAAGCATAAACAAGGCATACCAATACATGTACACCACAACAACGAGTTGAATTGAAATGACTACATCATTACATAGTGTAGGGCAAAATTCCTCTAGGTGTAGGTGATGCCTGACCCTGGTGGCTCCTAGTCTACAGGCAGGGCGCAACAGGTATACTCATACCTGAGACTGCCCTCCTTTCTCTACACCATAATGATGAATAATTAGTTTCTGCACTTTGTATGCACAATATTACTATTAATAAACTCTGTTCTTATTTTTTTTATAGACTATTATTACTTTCTTTGTGTATATATTGATTTAAAGGGGAAATACTTAAACAATAAACTTGTCATTAATGTCAAAATGTCATTAATACATATGTGTAGACAACATTGGCGGAGTCTCATCTACTTTGGCCCTGCTTTCAAGAATGACAGGGTGAGGAGAACTAAACCCCATTTGGCACTGCTGAGAGATATCTATTAACAGAAACTTGAAACTGTGTTCTAAGAATGAAAGGTCATTAAGATCAGTGGCAATGGGCACTGAGCATAGAATCAGATTTTCTGTTAAGGCAAACTGTGAGCAGATTAAAAGTGGGTTCAAGCTTTCTATATCTAACTAAATTTAGTTATTTAAAAATAATATGATATTAATTTATAAAGTGGCCACCTCTGTATATACTGGAGTCATATAATCCTTTTTATAAGGTAGTAGATTATACATTAAACTATTGACTAAAGAATATATCAACATTTCTAAAAAAAACGCTGCCTTGGTGATCTAAGACTAGTTAGGGCAAGCTGTCTGCAATACGTTGAAGTAAATAGACGCTTTGTGCTAGTTTCACATAGGGCAGTTTTTTGTTGTTTTTTTTTAAACTGCCACTGCAGATTTTATGCCAAAAACAGAAGTGGATCCAACAGGAAAGAGAAGTACAAGTCCCCTCTTTATATTTCCCATCCCATTTGGATACACTTCTGGCCTTCACTCAAAACCTGCAGTAGCAGTTTTTGGAAAAAACTGCCATGTGTGAAACCAGCATCAGGGATATTTGTCCATATAAAGTTACCCTTACAATAAAAAACATTTCATTATATACTCTTTATTAAAATAAACATCACAACATAATAAATATTTTGTATCCCTGTAACCATAACAACTGTAAAATGAAAATATTGGGGCAGATTTATCAACTGCGTGATTGGTAAATGTAAAGAAAAATAGCTACACCTTGTCTTGCAAAAAGAATACAAAATGTCACTTAGCTAATTTATTTAGGCATAAAAAAGTAAAACATTGGCTACGACTGTAGCAAGGCAAATACAAAAATTCTGGCAAAAAGGTAAAAAACCCACATTTGCTGAATACAGCTGCCTCTTTTTTTTTATCATTCTTTGTCATTTTTGGAAAACACAAACACACAAAAGTAAAACATACAAAAAAAAGACGAAAAACAAAAGCACTATTACTCAGGTGAATGGACAACAACAGTGATTGCATAAAAAATGCACAAAAAGCATAAAGGTGCACTCATCGATCCCCAGTTTGTTTGACGCCTTTCCTACTTGTCTATGCTATTCCTAGCCCCAGACTAATTGTGCGTTTACACAGAGAGATTTATTTGACAGATTTTTGAAGCCAGGAACAGACTATAAACAGGGTGCAGGTCATAAAGGAAACACTGAGATTCCCTGTCTTTTCAAGTCCATTCCTGACTTTGGCTTCCAAAATTGGTCAGATAAATCTGCCTGTGTAAACGCACCATTAATCTTTTATAAATGATCCCAATTTGATATCATTGCATCTACCTGGGAAACTTCATCTCCCAGAATACATTGCATATCAGAACCAACTGCTGGGTACCGCCCCTGTCTTGTGGTATCCGTCCACCACCGACTCAATCTTCTTCTACTTTGCACAGTAAACACAGTATCTATCTATCTATCTATCTATCTATCTATCTATCTATCTATCTATCTATTAATCAACATAGATAAAGAGAGATAGATGAAACAACAGCGTCTCCTTTCCCCTATACTACTCAGGAGAGGCTGTTGTTTCCTCGCCCTTGGCCAGGTGATTACTGTGTGATATCAGTGGTGGGCAGGGTTACAGATGAGGTGTTACAGCTTGCGTAATAACAGAAAAGACAGAGATCGTGTAACCTTTCACTCAGGGGAAGGGGGAGGACAGAGGAGTGAAGACAGAGTGCACCAGGAAGTGAGGATTTTCAGAAGCTTCAGGCTGTGAGTCAGGATGTGCTGCAGACAAACGGTCCAATTCATGTAATAGAAACCTATTACAAAAAAGCTTAGATTATAGGTGGGGATTGACCAGGGTTAGATCTTTCTTAACTGGAGTTCCCCTTTAAGTATACTAGGCGCATGAAAGAGTTTAAAGCATAATGCAGTTCACACTGATGTTATCACCCAAAGGAGCTCATGCTGAGGTCTGGAGCATGTTAATTAGAGACGAGCGAAGTGCTCATCTAAGCAAAGAGAAGCACTTCACTGGATCAGCGCTCCGCTTATTGCGCCGCCGGGCTTCCCTCAGTGCTCCGCTCCCTGCCGCACCACTCTGGGTGCCAGGGAAATGCTGGATCCATTCCGGGGAAACTAGAAGTTTCCCAGGATTGAACCCTGCTTTTTCCTGCATCCTGGGAGGTGTGGCACGGAGCAGAGCAGTGTGGGAAGCCTGGCGGCGTGATCAGCATAGCGCTTCGGCTCATCTCTAATGTTAAAGGGGAACTCAGGATAAGAAAAACTTGTTTTCTATTAAAAGTACATTAAAAGTTAAATATATGTGTCTATACAATGTATTACCGTATCTGTACAGTTCTGCCATACTGGTAGCTGATAGAAATCCAAGAAGAAAAATTGCATCTGTGCAAATCCACTTTGTCTCCTGCTTCTTCTGCTTTCCCCCTTAGGAAACAAATCTTCCATGCCTCGGTCTCACATTGTGTGTGTTTGCTGAGATCAGGCTGGTGATGCAGACAGGGGGCAGGACGTGATGTCACAGGAGGCTTGGCTGGATCCCCCAATCCCCTGAGTGATTCACCATCTCTGACAAGCCAGAAGCAGGTTTTGCACTGATTTCTCTGATTGTGCAGAAATGTGCAGTGAAATTAAGGCTGTGTTCACACATGTTGGAGTGTCATTGCAGTACTGCAGCGTATTCACAAAAATGATGCAGTAACACAAGTAGATGATGCTAAACGGCAGAGAGGATCAGAGCCTTATTGTGGGGCTCAACTTCAAATATAACAGATGCATAATATGTGCATGGAAATGAAAAGAGAAATTTTTTAAAAAAAGTTCTTTACTTTATTCCAATATCAGCGTTACAGGTAGAGAATACAGCGTGCTGTGTGGTGTTACAGGTAGAGAATACAGCGTGCTGTGTGGTGTTACAGGTAGAGAATACAGCGTGCTGTGTGGTGTTACAGGTAGAGAATACAGCGTGCTGTGTGGTGTTTCAGGTACAGAATACAGTGTGCTGTGTGGTGTTGCAGGTAGAGAATACAGTGTGCTGTGTGGTGTTGCAGGTAGAGAATACAGCGTGCTGTGTGGTGTTGCAGGTAGAGAATACAGCGTGCTGTGTGGTGTTACAGGTAGGGAATACAGCGTGCTGTGTGGTGTTACAGGTAGAGAATACAGTGTGCTGTGTGGTGTTACAGGTAGGGAATACAGCGTGCTGTGTGGTGTTACAGGTAGAGAGTACAGCGTGCTGTGTGGTGTTACAGGTAGAGAATACAGCATGCTGTGTGGTGTTACAGGTAGAGAATACAGCGTGCTGTGTGGTGTTGCAGGTAGAGAATACAGCGTGCTGTGTGGTGTTACAGGTAGGGAATACAGCGTGCTGTGTGGTGTTACAGGTAGAGAATACAGCATGCTGTGTGGTGCAACAGGTAGAGATTACAGTGTGCTGTGTGGTGTTACAGGTAGAGAATACAGCGTGCTGTGTGGTGTTACAGGTAGAGAGTACAGCGTGCAGTGTGGTGTTACAGGTAGAGAATACAGCATGCTGTGTGGTGCAACAGGTAGAGATTACAGTGTGCTGTGTGGTGTTACAGGTAGAGAATACAGCGTGCTGTGTGGTGTTACAGGTAGAGAATACAGCATGCTGTGTGGTGTTACAGGTAGAGATTGCAGTGTGCTGTGTGGGGTTACAGGTAGAGAATACAGTGCTGTGTGGTGTTACAGGTAGAGAATACAGTGTGCTGTGTGGTGTTACAGGTAGAGAATACAGTGTGCGATGTGGTGTTACAGGTAAAGAATACAGCGTGCTGTGTGGTGTTACAGGTAGAGAATACAGCCTGCTGTGTGGTGTTACAGGTAGAGAATACAGTGTGCTGTGTGGTGTTACAGGTAGAGAATACAGCGTCCTGTGTGGTGTTACAAGTAGAGAATACAGTGTGCTGTGTGGTGTTATAGGTAGAGAATACAGCGTGCTGTGTGGTGTTACAGGTAGAGATTACAGCATGCTGTGTGGAGTTACAGGTAGACAATACAGTGTGGTGTGTGATGTTACAGGTAGAAAATACAGTGTGCTGTGTGGTGTTATAGGTAGAGAATACAGCGTGCTGTGTGGTGTTGCAGGTAGAGAATACAGCGTGCTGTGTGGTGTTACAGGTAGGGAATACAGCGTGCTGTGTGGTGTTACAGGTAGAGAATACAGTGTGCTGTGTGGTGTTGCAGGTAGAGAATACAGCGTGCTGTGTGGTGTTACAGGTAGGGAATACAGCGTGCTGTGTGGTGTTACAGGTAGAGAGTACAGCGTGCAGTGTGGTGTTACAGGTAGAGAATACAGCATGCTGTGTGGTGTTACAGGTAGAGAATACAGTGTGCTGTGTGGTGTTGCAGGTAGAGAATACAGCGTGCTGTGTGGTGTTACAGGTAGGGAATACAGCGTGCTGTGTGGTGTTACAGGTAGAGAATACAGCATGCTGTGTGGTGCAACAGGTAGAGATTACAGTGTGCTGTGTGGTGTTACAGGTAGAGAATACAGCGTGCTGTGTGGTGTTACAGGTAGAGAGTACAGCGTGCAGTGTGGTGTTACAGGTAGAGAATACAGCATGCTGTGTGGTGCAACAGGTAGAGATTACAGTGTGCTGTGTGGTGTTACAGGTAGAGAATACAGCGTGCTGTGTGGTGTTACAGGTAGAGAATACAGCATGCTGTGTGGTGTTACAGGTAGAGATTGCAGTGTGCTGTGTGGGGTTACAGGTAGAGAATACAGTGCTGTGTGGTGTTACAGGTAGAGAATACAGTGTGCTGTGTGGTGTTACAGGTAGAGAATACAGTGTGCGATGTGGTGTTACAGGTAAAGAATACAGCGTGCTGTGTGGTGTTACAGGTAGAGAATACAGCCTGCTGTGTGGTGTTACAGGTAGAGAATACAGTGTGCTGTGTGGTGTTACAGGTAGAGAATACAGCGTCCTGTGTGGTGTTACAAGTAGAGAATACAGTGTGCTGTGTGGTGTTATAGGTAGAGAATACAGCGTGCTGTGTGGTGTTACAGGTAGAGATTACAGCATGCTGTGTGGAGTTACAGGTAGACAATACAGTGTGGTGTGTGATGTTACAGGTAGAGAATACAGTGTGCTGTGTGGTGTTATAGGTAGAGAATACAGTGTGCTGTGTGGTGTTACAGGTAGAGAATACAGTGTGCTGTGTGGTGTTACAGGTAGAGAATACAGTGTGCTGTGTGGGTTTACAGGTAGAGAATACAGTGTGCTGTGTGGTGTTATAGGTAGAGAATACAGCGTGCTGTGTGGTGTTACAGGTAGAGAATACAGTGTGCTGTGTGGTGTTACAGGTAGAGAATACAGTGCTATGTGGTGTTACAGGTAGAGAATACAGTGTGCTGTGTGGTGTTACAGGTAGAGAATACAGTGTGCTGTGTGGTGTTACAGGTAGAAAATACAGTGTGCTGTGTGGGACCACAATGAAATCATAAATTCCTAAAATAATTCAGTAACACAATGAAACTGCAATGTGTGAACACAGCCTAGATGCTCTGCAACAGCTTTGGGCGGGGAATAGGCATTGCATTCTGGAACCTGTAGTACTGTGTACAACTGATAAACCAGGAAGTGCAGAAACACAAAACAGAACAAAACCCCCCAAAACAAATGCATTTTTGGTAGTTTCAAAACTGGAATAGATAGGTAAGTAATGCTATATGCTTCTGCAGAAGTTTCATTTTTTTTAACCTCTACCTGGAGTTCCCCTTGAGCTCATCTCTAATGTTAATATAGTAATGTTACACTAAGAAAAGAACTAAAAGAGCATACATCACAAGGCTAACTACATTACCCCATCATACAGAGTACATGACTTTCAGTTTTTTTGACTGACTGTACTGTAGGCTCGATTATGCTTGGAGACATGTGATTAAACATCCTTGTTTTAGAATTACCTGGTACAGCGAAAGAAGTTCCCCATGTGCTAAGCAAAACACTGGTTTTCTTGCAGTAATGGAATCATGGGTTTTAAATCCACACAGAGGCAATATATAGTCCCCCTGTACTTCTTTGGACAATTCAGTGGTATCCCACAAATCAAATACATGCTGAAAGGATATTTGGCTCCCTTTCAAACTTGCGAAATCATGTGTCTATATATCTTATAGGGAAACTAGATAGGAAAAGTACATTTTTAATAACTGTTTACCAAACTCTCTCCTGTCTCTTCCCCACACACATGACTGTTCAGCACAGCAGCATGGATACATTAATTTTCCAAGGAAGGGAGAGGTGGGAGAGGCGGTGTACATGCTGTGGCTCGTCGCTTCTGTGGCACTTCCGCTTCCAAGGAAAAATTGAATTTTATAACTTTGCTAATGGCCATCCTCAAAGTGAAGGGCATCCTTTGTGTTATCTCCCTATCACCTCTTTGCCACTGTCTGCAGCTCTGTACCCCGTACGGATCCGATAGATTCCTTTTGTGGCTGCAGCCCTTATGAATTGTGGCCACACATGCATTCACATTGCGTTACTGCATTATTTAATAGCAGGAAAGAATCAATTCATTACAGTACTGCATCATTTCATTGTGTCACTGCATCACTTCATTGCAGTAATTATTGCTGTTCAGCCCTTCTTTATTGCGTTAACACAAGGAAACTGCATGTGCGAACCCAAAAAGACAGATTCTAGGGATGAGCGACTCTCGAACACGTCTTTCATATGGTCTTGGCATTATATTGATACAAGATACTGAGCAGGGAAAGAGTCCACTGCAGGGCTTCCCTGTCAGTAGGATCCATAAATACGGGACATGGGAATAAGCCCCATATGTTGCAAATAGAGATGAGCGAACCTCTAACATGCTCGAGTCCATCCAAACCCGAACTTTTGGCATTTGATTAGCGGTGGCTGCTGAACTTGGATAAAGCCCTAAGGCTATGTGGAAAACATGGATATAGTCATTGGCTGTACCCATGTTTTCCCGACAACCTTAGAGCTTTATCCAAGTTCAGCAGCCCCCGCTAATCAAATACCGAATGTTCGGGTTCGCTCATCTCAAGTTGCAAACTATTGCTTTATTAAATTACTACTCATGTTAGCACTACGACCTTGCATCTAAATGGTTATCCATATAAGGCTGCGTTCACACTACGTATATTTCAGTCAGTATATTTCAGTCAGTATTGCAACCAAAACCAGGAGTGGATTAAAAACACAGAAAGGATCTGTTCACACAATGTTGAAATTGAGTGGATGGCCGCCATATAACAGTAAATAACTGCCATTATTTCAATATAACAGCCGTTGTTCTAAAATAAGAGCAAATATTTGCCATTAAATGGCGGCCATCCACTCAATTTCAACATTGTGTGAACAGAACCTTTCTGTGTTTTTAATCCACTCCTGGTTTTGGTTGCAATACTGACTGAAATTTACTGACTGAAATACACATATACTGACTGAAATTTACGTAGTGTGAACGCAGCCTAAATATGTATACTAGTTTTACAGTATATGATCTTAGGCCTTTGTTTCAAGTTTACCATAAGAGTATCATGCAGCCTTTTATATTCCTACATATCAAAGCTTTTAGCTTTAGGATAGGCAGACCCATGCACATTAATTCATTTTATTACATAGCATAATAATAAATAAAATAACAACAGAAAAGATAGAGAAAATATATTTATTCTAACTTGTACACAATTGCTGTTTCAAGCTTGTTAAATAACCCTCATTGTTACTAGGTATAGTAATCAGTTTTATTGCATAGACAGGAGGAGCAATCAGACAGGATAATCAGAAATTGTTCTTTTACATAGGCAGATAAATTGAGAACCAATCAATGTTATAGGAAATCGAACATAGCAATGGTTGTTTACTCTACCATGGGCCCTTGTAAAATACTCTTAGCGTTATAGTATTGTGGGATGAACCACAGGAAAATGAAACTTAGCATTGCATTTTGCTATCACTTCCATCAAAAATTCCAAAACAAGGAGTTGATCCATCGTTTACAACAGTGGACAGAGACAAGTAATATCTCCTTATTGCCAATATAAGCAGCCAAATAATAAAAAATGTATGATCATATCTACTGTCTCCAGGAATAAAATGCATATTTAATGTTTTTAAAGCAGTCCTATTTATTTTTAATTGCCACAAATCAATCTTCAGTTTTTGAATGGGAGGTAGGATGAATCAATGGCTGTGTAATGCTATGTGTTTGAGTAGGAATCCTGACCTTAGAGCATAATGGACCAAAAAATTTAAAGGGGTTCCCTTTACCTTTATCCCTTTGCTTGTTCCACACTGCAGCCAACCGCCTGACAGAAAGGTACAGTGATGTCACCTCACATTGTGGACAGGTAGTCTGGTGAGGTGGCTATGTGCGGCCATGACAGAAGTACTAATACCAGATATTAATACATAGACTTTAAAAAATGTAATAATTCATACAATAAGTATACTGGAAAAGTATATAACTTTTCACTGTACATTACCTTTATGCCATAGGCACTCTATATGTCATCATATAACACCTTTAAACAAAAGAGTTTGAAACGTGTTTAACCCCTTCCCTCCTGGGGTAATTTTCATTTTTGCTGTTTCGTTTTTTCATCCTTGTGGTTGAAAGGCCATAGCGCTTGCATTTTTTCACCTACAGACCCACATGAGCCCTTATTTTTTGCACCACTAATTGTACTTCTGCAATTGCAGACTTAATTTTTGCATAAAATATGCTACAAAACCAGAAAAAAATTATATGTGCGGTGACATTGAAAATAAAACGCTATATTTTTTATTGAGCATGGTTTTGTGTTTACACCATTCGCCCTATGGTAAAACTGACTTGTTAGGTATGTTCGGCAAGTTGGTATAATTAAAATGATAGGCAACTTTCATAACTTATTTTATTTGATGGCATTTAAAAAATTAAAACCTTTAAAAGAATAAATGTTCCTTAAAATTGCTCTATTACCATCATTATAATGCTTTTAATTTTTGGTCTATGGGGCTGTGGGGGGCGTATATGCGATTTTTTGATCACTTTTTATCACAATTTTTCTGTATTTGATGCGACCAAAAATGCACAATTTTGCACATTGGAACGTGATAATTTAATAGTTTGGGCGAATACGCACACGGCGATACCAAACATGCTTTTTTTTTTAATAAAATTAGATAAGTGCTCCATTACTCTGGTCTGCTCCATTACTCTGGTCTGCTTCAGACCAGATACATAAAATGCCGAGCCGGGATCAGTGTCCGATGCTGAGTCTTGGCCCGGCAAGTACAACGGATCCCCCCTCCACAATCGCATTGCAAATCACAGAATGTGAATAATCTCTAAAGTATGCCTCAAGTATAACAAAAGAAAAAAAGGGAATGTAAATTCAGTGCACTAAATAACAAGCATTGCAATTACAATCAATAAATTTTATTTAAACTGGTTTTCTAATTAAAGCAAACTTGTCCCCTATTCACAGGATAAGGAACAAGTAAGAGATTGAAGGGGGGGGGGCGCCCTTTAGATTGGCTCTCGTACCCTTTGTTTTGAATAGAGGCGCAGCAAAATTTATTCCCTTTAGAGCCGCTGGAAAGAGTGTTGTACTCTTCTCTCACTGGTGGCTCCATAGAGAATGAATAGAGTTGCAGGTCACATGCTGACCTGTGGCCCTTTTGAAAACAAAGAAGCCAGGGGCCAATCTGAAGATCGCCTAGGGGCATGGAGGTTGGACCCCCAGCGATCTCTTACTTGTGGAAAAGGGAAAAGTATGTTTTAATTGGAAAACCTATTTAGGCAAAAGACAACACTATATAATTGAAAACATTTTTAACCCCTTAAAGACAGAGCCAATTTCGATTTTTGCATTTACGTTTTTTCCTCCTTGTGCTTAAAAGGCTATAGCAGTTGCATTTTTCCACCTAGAGACCCACATGAGCCCTTATTTTTTGCGTCACTAATTGTACTTTGCAATGACAGGCTGAATTTTTGCATAAAGTACACTGCGAAACCAGAAAAAAATTCAAAGTGTGGTGAAATTGAAAAAAAAACAAGGCATTTTGTTTATTTGGGGAAAATGTGTTTTTACGTCATTCGCCCTGGGGTAAAACTGACTTGTTATATATGTTCCTCAAGTCATTACGATTACAACGATATGTAACATGTATAACTTTTATTGTATCTGATGGCCGGTAAAAAATTCAAACCATTGTCAACAAATATATGTCACTTAAAACTGCTCCATTCCCAGGCTTATAGCGCTTTTATCCTTCGGTCTATGGGGCTGTGTGAGGTGTCATTTTTTGCGCCATGATGTGTTCTTTCTATCGCTACCTTGATTGCGCATATACGACTTTTTGATCGCTTTTTATTACAGTTTTTCTGGATTTGATGCGACCAAAAATGCGCAATTTTGCACTTTGGGATTTTTTGGCGCTGACGCAGTTTACCGTGCGAGATCAGGAATGTGATAAATTAATAGTTCGGGCGATTACGCACGCGGCGATAGCAAACATGTTTATTTATTTATTTACTTTTATTTATAACCTGGGAAAAGGGGGGTGATTCTGACTTTTATTAGGGGAGGGGGATTTTTATTAATAATGACACTTTTTTTTTTACTTTTGCACTTATACTAGAAGCCCCCCTAGGGGACTTCTAGTATAAATGCATTGATCTCTCATAGAGATCTCTGCAGCATACATATGCTGCAGAGATCCATGAGATAGGCACTCGTTTACTTCTGGCTGCTGCAGCCGGAAGTAAACGAGTGCCGAGCCGGGGACTGCGCCATCTTGGAGCGGTCCCCGGCCGGCTTCAGAAACGGAGATCGCTCCTCCGGGGAAGTTGTTTCCTTCCACCTGCTCCCTAGTGCTGCCCCCCTGAAAGGAGCTGCCTTAGGCACTGAACCACGGGTGCCTAGTGAGTGGTAAATACGGCCCTGCCTACCAGTAACACGCACTATAAATGTAGTTAGACTATGATGAATTCTAGTGCTGTAATCTCCTAATAAAATGTTAGAATAATAAGATACAAACAAGAATGAAAAATGCTCCTAAAAATGAAATGATTGTGAAAAACACAAGAGTAGTATACTTCCGGTGGGGCAACAAGATAGGTCCACTCCTTGCCAAAGTCCACAAACCACGTCGTCAACCATATGATATCCCCAACATTAACCCCTTAAGAATCGGGCTAATTTTCCTTTTTTGCATTTCCGTTTTTTCCTCCTTGTGTATATAAGGACATAGCAGTTGCATTTTTACACCTACGGACCCACATAAGCCCTTATTTTTGGCGTCACTAATTGTACTTTGCAATGACAGGCTGAATTTTTGCATAAATTATGCTGCGAAACCAGAAAAAAATTATATGCGTGGTGAAATTGAAAAAAAAAATGCAATTCTTTTTCTTTTGGAGGGATTTGTTTTCACGCTGTGTCCCCTATGGAAAACTGACATGTTATATACTGTATGTTCCTCAAGTCGGTATGATTAAAATGATATGCAACTTGTATAACTTTCTATTAGTTGATGGCTCGGAAAAAATTAAAACCTTTTACAGAAAATAAACATTCCTTAAAATCACTCTATTCCCATGCTTATAGCGCTTTTATCCTTTGGTCTATGGGGCTGTGTGATGTGTCATTTTTTGCACCATGAAGTGTTCTTTCTATCGGTACCTTGATTGCGCATATGCAACTTTTTGATCGCTTGTTATTACAATTTTTTTTAATTTGATGTGACCAAAAATGTGCACTTTGGAATTTCTTTGCGCTTACGCCGTTTACCGTGAGGGATCGTGAATTAAATAAATAAATATTTCGGGTGATTTCGGCGGTACCAAACATGTTTATTTATTTATTTTTATTAATAACATGGGAAAAGGGGGGTGATTTGGACTTTTATTAGGGGAGGGGGTTATTTATTAATAAAAACACTTTATTTTGTTTTCACATATAGTAATTAGAAGCCCCCTGGGGGACTTCTATATACAAAGCACTGATCTCCCATTAAGATTAATGCTGTGTATATAACAGAGCACCGATCCATCAGATCGGTGCTCTATTATAGTGGTCTGCTGCAGACCATCTAAATGGATTGCCGAGCAAGGATCAGCGTCATTCTGACGCTGAGCCCCGGACGCTCATTAGAACGGATGTTCCCACTAGACACCAGGGACAGGGGGCACATATACTATCCAAATGCAGATGTCAGCTTTGACACCTGCATTTGAATAGTTAATTAGCCGGCCGCGGCGATCGGCCACGGCGGCTAATACCTGCATCCCTGGCTGCACATAGCAACCGGGGACCGCGGGCTGCAGAGAGGGCTCACACCAGGAGCCCTCTCTGTTTACCCTTAACGGCCGCATGACGGGTATACCCGTCATGCGTCGTTAAGGGGTTAAACACCCTTCCATGCACATTGACGTTACTAACCCGGAAGCCATCCGTGACTCCTTTGGTAACTATTTCTCCAACTTTTATGAATCCCAGCCCTACGATTCACAAGCTACTCGGTCATTCCTCTCTAACCTTTCCATACCCACTCTGCCATCTGATGCAAAGGAAATTTTAGATGAAGCAATACCAGAACTGGAAGTTAGAATCACTATTAAGCGACTGACTAACAATAAGACCAGGACCAGATGCACTGTCCGCAGAATACTATAAGATCCTAAGTAAAGATATAGTACCCTCTCTCACCAGACTATTGAACAGTGTCTACCAAGGAGAATCCCACCCACCTGACTTCTTTGCCTCACGCACAATTCTCATCCCTAAACCTAACAGGGACCCAACTATTGAAAATATCCTTACTAAACAAGGATTATAAAATCCTCACAAAAATATTTGCACATAGATTACAAGTCATTGGCCTGTTACTGGTACAATTACAGCTAGGGTTTTTTAAGCATAGACACTCCACCCGAGGTATCCGTGAGGCAGTAGTGGCCACTGTAGCAGCCCAACTTCCACACTCCCCCACCAAGATGTTACTAGGACTCGACGCAAACAAGGTCTTCGTCTCAGTTGCCTGGCCATTCTTAAACACACTCCTGAGACATAGATCATTTGAAAATTGCTTCCTGTCTTTCCTATCCATAACCAAACAATGCTCCCAAACTGTATTCACCGTCAACGGCTATAACTCCTCCCCTATAGAGATCCACTGGGGTACCCGACAGGGATGCCCCCTATCCCTCCTACTGTTCGATTTATCTATTGACCCCTTACTACTCCCCCCATTCTTGTGTTCATTTCAGATCCTCAAACCCGCTATCATGTCGGACCTGTCCGTCTATGGGCCTCTGTCGGGCTTTACCATAAACACCAGCAAGTCCTCAGCCCTCCTGTTAAAAGGACCCACAAAACCGCCATGGACAACACAGTACGACTTTCATTGGTGCACAACCTCTATACCCTATCTAGGAATAAAAATCACCAGAAAACCATCCCAGCTTTACATCCAAAACATACACCCTTTTCAGAAATATCTGGAGACGCAGCTAACAACATGGAAACACTTCACCCTCTCCTTCATGGGTAGAGCCAACTTAATTAAGCTAGTAATATTCCCTAAATTACTGTATATCCTACAATCTCTCCCACTGCTTTTTCGACCCAAAGATGTGAGGATCATTAACGCTCATTTCCGGACATTTATATGGAACCGCAAAAGACCCAGGATAGGACTTCATATACTCCAACAACACATGTCACACGGAGGCATCAACTTCCCCAATATCTTGCTATATAACCTAGCAGCACAATTAAGAATAATAGGGTATTGGATAACACAATCCTCGGTCTATACCGGCTCCGCACTTGACCAACAATTCTGTCCGGACATTTCCCTTACTAATCTCCTTCACTCCTCTCATTCTGATCTTTCCTTGGAAGCAAAGCAAAACCCACTCCTCCATACAGCGTGGAGAACTTGGACCAAAAGCAGACAAATTCTTTTCCTTAACCCCCCGCACTCTCTGTTATTAACACTGAAAAACAATCCCAACTTCCACCAAAGCAAGCCACCCCCAATTTTCCGTAGATGGCAGAGTGGGGGATTAAATCGTCTGGAAACCATGGTCAACACAACCAGCAAACACCCATACACCTTCAACGAACTCAGGCAGCAACATGATGTGGTAAGCCCCCATCCCTTCCACTACCTTCAAGCCTCCAGCTATATCAACAAAACCTAACAGAATTTCTCAAAGACTGGTCAGACCCCTTCTTAAACCTGAACACCACCACGCAGTTGGAAGATAAGCAGATCACCAAATACTACTGGTGGCTGACCTCTAAATACTCCTACGAAAGTGTACAGTGGGGCATTTCATACTGGACTTCGGTGGTACCCAACGTCACAGTGGACGACATCATAAAAGCCCTCCAAACTGCAAACAAACATCTCCCTTCAGCATTTTACTGGGAGATGTCATACAAAATAGCTCATAGAGCTTACATATCCCCACACAGAGGCTCACTTATATGCCACATCACGGATCATACCTGCCCCAAGTGTGGTGCCCCTCACGCCGACCTCCTTCACTGCCTGTGGTCCTGCCAACATATCCAAACATTCTGGAACCAGATAAAAACCTTCCTCTCCACTCATCTTCACCTTACGTGCACCCTCACACCTCAGTGGTGTCTCTTCGGTATCCTCACAGATGACTCCTCCATGCGACAAGTGCGGGATTAGAAGATGCTGTTCTACGTATCTGCAGCAGCTCGCAAAACCATTTTACACTGCTGGATATCAACCGTTCCGCCCACCGACTCTTTTTGGAGAAAATTGTATACCTCAGTATGGACTGGATAGAATGCTCCCTTCTTAAAGAAAAGAGGGTGCAGAAGTTCTTTCACACCTGGGAAAGATTCATTCCTATTCTTCCCCTTCATATCAGGAACAAACTGAAACAATGCTTTCATATTACTACCTGGTACTTGGAGCAGGAAGTAGCTGGGGAAGACCCATCGCATATAAATAAAGCTAACTCCTGATCTGACTATTATGTTCCCATGATGTGAATCTCTCCAAATACACCCCCCCCCCCCACACACACACACACTGGGTGTCCAGGTCCCCCCCTCCCCCCCCCCCCCTTTTGTTCAGGTATTGTGATACTCAAATGATTCAAATAGACCGTAGTAATCTGTGTTCCTAATTTGTATGATAAAATGGAATGTAAATGTCATATGTTTACATGGCTAATGTATCTTTACTGATTGCTACTACTCTTAAACTTCTCCCTCCCCTTCTCCTTTCTGTAGCTCCCTTCCTCACTTTACTTAAAAGTTAAAGGGGTAGTGTGGTGCTCAGCAATTATTCACAGAATAATACACATTACAAAGTTATACAACTTTGTAATGTATGTTATGTCTGTGAATCGCCTCCATCCCCGTGTCCCCCCCACCCCTGCACGTGTGCCCAGAAGTGTGGTGCGCTATACATACCTGATCCGTGTCGACCGACCCCGTCCGCCATCTTCTTCAAAGACGTCATCTTCGGGAAGCCGGCCGACCCGCTCCTGCCGGCCCCCCTCTGCCGTGTCATAACTGTGCTCAGCCGCGACTGGCTTACCACAGTTATGCCCAGCCTATCACGGCTGAGCAACTGATGACGCGAAACGCGTCATCAGCTGCTCGGCCGCGGTTGGCTGAGCACAGTTATGCGGCTGAGCAGCTAATGACGTTGCAGAGGGGCTCCAGTATGCGGGACGGCTGCAGCGAGTCGGTCAGCCTCCTGAAGATTGCATCGACAGAAGACGGGGGTCGACACGCGTTAGGTATGTATATCGCACCACACTTCCGGGTACACGTGCGGGGGTGGTGGGGCACGGGAAGGGGGCGATTCACTGACATAACATATAACTTTGTAATGTGTGTTATTCTGTGAATAATTGCTGAGCGCCGCACTACCCCTTTAATAAAAACATTTAAAAAAAAATAAAAAAAAGAACACAAGAGAAATACACTCTAAATCAATGAAACATGCAAAAGTCTGTTTAGAAAAGGGTATGCCCGTAGGTGAGCAGAGGAGCAAATACAACATAAGGGACAATTAAAATCATGGTCACAGTTTTTCTCCTAGGAACTCTCTTGACCATGGTTTTGATTTGATGTTGCAGGTTTTATAAAATTATTTAAATGATTAAATCAGCAACATAAAATCCATAATGTATTATGTGTGAATGTGTCCTTAGGGTGCATTCACACGTACAGAATGCACAGCAGATCTGCAGGAGATTTGATGGCGCAGATTGGAAGTTGCAGATTCAAAGCAAATCAAATCTGGTCCATCAAATCTGCTGCAGATCTGCTACGGAAGCTGTACGTGTGGAACGTATAGGATCTGCAGCAGATTTGATGGCGCAGATTTGAATCTGCAGCAGATCTGATGGCCTAGAATTGATTTGCTTTGAATCTGTAGCTTCAAATCTGCGCCATCAAATCTGCTGCAGATCCTGTACGTGTGAACGCACCCTTAGGCTGGGTTCACACACAGTATATTTCAGGCAGTATTTGGTCCTCATGTCAGATCGTCATAGCAACCAAAACCAGGAGTGGATTAAAAACACAGAAAGGATCTGTTCACATAATGTTGTAATTGAGTGGATGGCTGCCATTTAATGGCAAATATTTGCTGTTATTTTAAAACCATGGCTGTTGTATTAAAATAATGGCTGTTATTTACTGTTATATGGCGGCCATCCACTCAATTTCACCATTGTGTGAACAGATCCTTTCTGTGTTTTTAATCCACTCCTGGTTTTGGTTGCAGTGAGGACCTGACATGAGGACCAAATACTGCCTGAAATATACGTAGTGTGAACATAGCCTTAGGGTACAAACACACATACCGTATATGCAGCAGATTTGATGCTGTGTTCAGTTATTTAGATCTAATCTGCTGCGTATCTGCTGCGTATCGCAGCAGTAAATGCGCTGCGTATACGGTGTGTGTGTTTGTACCCTCAGGGAGAATCTGTGAGAGTTGTACCAGGTACAAAGCTGCAGATCCCAGCAGACAGGTGCTAGGGAGATATAAGTGACTAGACCTTTAGTGTCGCTGATCACCGCTTAACATTTATAATAGTCCTTTTTGTTACCAACTGAAGTGTCATAGAAGTTGAAGCAAGCCACCACAGCACCTCCAGCCCCGTCCTGCGCTGACTGATTGACATACAGGGCAGTACTGCTGACGTCGCTGTGAAATTTTGAAAATGGCGGCTAAAGATCCTGACACTTTTATCTCCCTAACATCTATCTGCAGCACCCATCAGCCAAGTTGATCTCCCCAAAAGTACTGACGCCAGCAGTTCAAAATAATCCCAGGAGGACTAACCTGGGGACAAGCCTGCCCCTAACTTAAAGGGGTTATCCAGCATTACAAAAAAAAGGCCACTTTTCCCCCTACTGTTGTCTCCAGTTCAGGTGTGGTTTGCAATTTAGCTCCATTTACTTCAATGGAACTGAGTTTCAAAACCCCACCCAAACTGGAGACAACAGTAGGGGGAAAGTGGCCATGTTTTTGTAGCGCTGGATAACCCCTTTAACCACAAAAGTACTCTTCCAATATAGACCTCAGGTCATACCCGGATTACTGGACCCCTTGGCGAAGATACCAAATTGGTGCCCCTCTGCAGCAAAGACCAGAACATCATACAAGGATAAAAGGGTAAAAACTAGGTGACCACTTAGACAACACCTTCAGAAGTGGTCCAAAGTCAAGCCTGTTAGTTGGCATAGTGGGTCCACACTAGCTGGTTGTTAGAAGAGTTGTTAGTTGCTTCAATAGAAATAACATATCTATTTAGCTATGCCGAACTTATATCTAATATGTTAATGGTGAAACAAACATTTTAACCAACAACCAGGGAACTGAAGGTTGTCACCTATCTCTCACTATGAGTTACTATATTTACACACACATATACACAAATGTATATATATAGGACAGGTGCCCCATAGATGAACTTTTTAATGAAAGTAAATTACAAATCTCTGGCACTTTCTGCAATCTATGGCTTGGTAAGTATCTGAATGATAAAAGAAATTAGTTTTTTTTTGTCCCCCCCCCCCCCCCCCAATATTGTTATTTTAATTTGTATATCAGCTTCACAAATCTGTTAGCACAAAATACCATCAGGTCACTTACAAAAGACGTGACCTACTTTACAAATGAAGTGATTACACTTGCAGCACAGTTAATAGAAATAGAACTCTCAAGCTGTTAGAAGAGGTTTTTAGCTTGATCTTACTAACCACACAAAATGAAAATTGTGCCTTGGCTATTAGTTCTAAAGCTTGCTTTGCACATTAGTTAGTTGTCAACTGTGCAGCCACCTATATCTCCAACATCCACATAAACCTCAACACTAGGCTTAACTGAGTACACATTTATTTTATTTGCTGTTGGGTGATTGCTGAGCAGCACTGATTTTATCCAGTAATATAAAATCTGTACTGTTTTTACTAGGAAAAAATGTGATGAAGATTAAAGTAAAACTTCCAACATATCGATCTCACTTTAAATCTCATTAAGGTCTCCACACAGCTTAGACTTAATTCAGCTAAACCTGCCGCTCGTTGCTTTAATTTAAAGTGTATGGGGTGTCCAAACCATCCACTGACAGATAAAGCCAATGGACAAAGGGGTCAGGCATGATGGTAAACTGATGCCCAACCCCTTTGTTTCAGGACAGATAAGCTGGTCTATCTCTCCCCACCTTATAGAACGCACAGAAATACTTTGCCATGCAGTATGTTCCTGTGTAGCGGGTGGACGGTAGGGAAGATAACTGATGGGTGAATGATCGCTCGGCTGTCAGTTATTGAAGATGTATGGCCGCCTTTAACTCCTTGACGACTCAGGGTGTATCCATATGTCCGGGGGCAGGAAGGGGAGTTCAAAGGGGTAGTCACGCTGTGACACCGCACTGAACCGCACGGCTTCAGATGCATTCAGATGCTAGAAAGTGGATTACTGGTGGTGATCTACCTGGGCGGTCATGCCACGAGCCTGACACCGCCAATTGATTTTATTAGAGGTCCGATGCATGGAGTTTTTTCCTGGAGGATTAGGTGCTGCACGGCAAGGATGGGAGTCATAGTAGGTCTAATTTATTGATTTATTGCAGATAATGCGTTTTGAGGGGGCCCCTCTTCAGATCAGATCAACAGCATAAAACATAAGCAGACAGGGGATTAATAGGAGAAAGGGCAGGAGTTTCAAATTCAAGCTGGCCGACACCCCCCCCCCCCCCCCCAGAATGTCTCGCATAGGCTAGTGTATCATCATATAAAAGAGCATATTATACTTTTTATTTTAACCATAGTACCATAAAAACAGGAACATTAACCCATAGCTGCACCAGGACGTTAATGAACGTTCTGGTGCTGCTAGAGGAGTGTAGCCCGGGACCGCGGCTATCAGCGGGCACGGTCCGATCGCTGGGGCCGCTAATTAAGTATGTAGATGCAGCTGTCAAATTTGACAGCTGCATCTAAATACTTTCTCTCCCTCATACCTGGTGGTCTTGTGGGGGGATCGGCCCCCGCGACGCAATCGCGGGGGGAGGGGATACCTGCATTTGCTCCGGGCTGGGGTCTGTGTCGTAATGGCTCTGATCCCGGCTCTTCACTCTATTGCTTTCGGCTGCAGCAGCTGAAAGCAATAGAGCACAGATCCCATTGATCTATGCAGTATATCTATAAATGTTTTTTTATTAAAGGGGTAGTGCGGAGCTAAAAAATTATTCACAGAATAACACACATTACAAAGTTATACAACTTTGTAATGTATGTTATGTCTGTGAATCGTTCCCTTCCCCGTGTCCCACCACCCCCGCCTGTGTACCCGGAAGTGTGTGGTGCATTATACATTACCTGATCCGTGTCGAGGCCGTCCGCCATCTTGTGGCAAACGTCATCTTCGGACGGACGGACGAATCCCTGCCGCCGTCCCCCCTCCGCCGCGTCACAACTGTGCTCAGCCGCGATTGACTGAGCACAGTTATGCTCAGCCAATCGCGGCTGATGACGCACCTTTTCCCATTATATAAATAAATATAAATCAATAAACAAACATGTTTGGTATCGCCGCATGTGTAATCGCCTGAACTAAAATTATCACATTCCCCATCTCGCATGGTAAATGGTGCAAGCGTAAAAAAAATTCCAAAACACAAAATTGTGCATCTTTGGTCGCATCAAATCTCAACAAATTGTAATAAAAAGCAATCAAAAAGTCGCACATGCACAATCATGGTACCAATAGAAAGAACACATCATGATGCATAAAAATGACCCCTCACGCCCCATAGACAAAAGGATAAAAGCGTTATAAACATGGTAATAGAGCAATTTTAAGGAACATATATTTTTTATAAAAGGTTTTAATTTTTTTAAAGTCATCAAATAAAATAAAAGTTATACAAGTTACATATCGTTGTAATTGTAACAACTTGAGGAAACTGTATAAGAAGTCAGTTTTACCCTAGGGCAAACAACGTAAAAACAAACATCCCCCCCCCCCCCCCGCCCAAATAAAAAAAAAAGTTTTTTTTTGTTGTTTTTTTTCAATTTCACCACACATATAATTTTTTTCTGGTTTCACAGCATATTTTAGGCAAAAAGTACATCTGCCACTGCACAGTACAATTAGTGGTGCAAACAATAAGGGCTCATCTGAGTCTCTAGGTGGAAAAATGCATGTGCTATGGCCCTATATACACAAGGAGGAAAATACGAAACCGTAAAAATGAAAACTGGCTGTGTCCCCTAAGTGTTAAAAGAATATAAAATATATATGTGCTGACTCTGAATTTATTGCAATATTTGTAGCAAAAAAATACATATATTTTATATTACAATGAATCTGTGTGTTGCAGTTCTCTATTAATGTTTTTCATCATGAATTAGGAAATCTCAATTGTAAATGTTTTATTCTTTGAAATGTGTCTTATATAAAGTAATAATGAATGTTAATATGGTACTGTACATTATTAAAGGAGAAGTCCGGCGAAAAGTTTTATTGTATTGCCCCCCAAAAGTTATACAAATCACCAATATACACTTATTACTGGAAATGCTTATAAAGTGCTTTTTTCGCTGCAATTACTACTGTAACAAGGCTTCACTTCCTGGATAAAATGGTGATGTCACAACCCGACTCCAAGAGCTGTGCGGGCTGTGGCTGCTGGAGAGGACGATGGCAGGGGGACACTGAGGGACACAGGGCACTGGAGGGACACTAAGCATCCCCCTGCCATCACCCTCTCTAGTAGCCACAGCCCGCACAGGTCTGGGAGTCGGGTCGTGACATCACTATTTTATCCAGGAAGTGAAGCCTTGATGCAGTAGTAAGTGCAGGGAAAAAAGCACTTTATGTGCATTTCCGTAATAAGTGTATATTGGTGATTTGTATAACTTTTGGGGGGCAATAGAATACTTTAATAAAAATTTTCACCGGACTTCTCCTGTAGGGTGCGTTCACAGGTAACAGATCCGCAGTGGATGGACATCCCGCTTTGAGTACGTCAGCCCCGCCCCGTTAATCCCCCTCCGTGCTGCCGGAGCATATACATCACCTTCTCCACGCTCCAGCTTGCTTCGGGGTTTCTGGCACGTCCCGCCCGGCCAATTGGCTGAGTGGTACACGACGACGTCGGGAGCCCTGAAGCAAGCCAGAGCAGGGACCAGGTGAAGTATACGCTCCGGCAGTGGGGGGGGGGGGGGGGGGTTAACAGGGTGGGATGCTGACAAACTCACAGCGGGAGTGCATCCCGCTGCAAGTTTGTCTGCCCATAGAGTGTACAGGGCAGGGATCCGCAGTGGATCTCACTGCAAATTCGCAACGAGAAATCTGCTACGGATCCGTTACCTGTGAACGCACCCTAGAGGTGATCTTATACCAGTAGATTTGAACACAGCTTAAACTTGAATAGCAGCAGGGGTGTGGGGACAAGTGGTGCCTGACATCCACAGGTCGGGATGATTTATGGTGCGTTTACACGTAACGATTATCGTGCGAATTTGCGCCCTAACGATCGAATTCGAACGATAATCGTACGTGTAAATGCAGCAAACGATCAAACGACGAACGAGAAATCGTTCATTTTGATCTTACAACATGTTCTCAAATCGTCGTTCATAAAAAATTCGCAGATCGTTCCGTGCAAACAGTCGTTCGCCGATTTAACAAATATGTGTGAAAGGCTTAAGCAATCGCAAAATGATTTTCCGTACGATATAATGTACCGTCTAAACGTTGATCTTTATGAAAAAAAAAATCGTTGCTCCGACATCGTTAATCGTACGATTTGGCCAATTATCGTTTCATGTAAACGCAGCATTAGTTGTATTAATTTCTAAAATGAGTTCAAATAGGCTTGGGGTGGTGTTTAGACTTTTTTTTCAACCAGAATTGTTATAGTAGTTCTAACCATTCGGATGGCTGAATTGGAAAAAGGAATATAGCGTACTAAAGATATTCAGTAATGAACTAAGGTTCCATTTACACAGAAAGATTATCTGCCAAAGATTTGAAGCCAAAGCCTGGAATGGATTTGAAAACAGGAGAAATCTCAGGCTTTCCTTTATGACCTGATCTCTGTTTATAGTCTGTTTCTGGCTTTGGCTTCAAATCTTTGGCAGACAATCTGTCAGATAATCTTTCTGTGTAAATGCACCCTATAAGATGCACAAGAATCAGACTAGCTGAATAGTGGCTGCCACCAAGCTGGTGCACACAGATCTGCCAACAAGGGGACTGAAAGAAACTTTTGGAAAGCTTGGAAAGCTCTTAAGAGGCTTAAAAACCTGAACAACGACCGTCCATGGGCACAGACACAGCCACCAGGCTGGTCTGACCAGTGAGTGCATGCGAATATATGAACGATCCCCAGTACATTCAGTAGTTATCTTATAACACTCTTACAACCATACAGTGATTACATATTGCCTTTGAACAAAACCGAAGGATATCACTAATGATACTATTCAGTGGTGAAATTTGGTGGGGGCAAAGGGGGCGGTCGCTCCCGGGCCCACTCATGCAGGGGCCCATTGAGGTCTCAGTCTGTTAATGCTGTTTGCAAAAGCTATTGCTTTTGCAGACAGCCTTAACACATGTCTGTAGTGACCGGGGCCCCCAAGAAGCCAACAGCACCTGACAATAGCGGGCCCCCTGCTCCTGAGTGGCCCGCTCTGCTGTCGGATGCAGAGCCCGGCCAGGGCTGGATCTTCTCCCTGCATCTTCCTGCTTCTTCCTCACACGCTGCTGCTGGCCCCTCCCCCTCAATGTCCTACAGAGCTGGTATGAGGGGGAGGGGAGGGACCAGCAGCTGGAGGGATCCTCACCGTCTATGGCTTCCAGGGAGAGACTGAAGACATCCAGCAGCAGCTTTGACAGGGAGTGAGGCTGCCGAGTGCTGGAAGATGTCAGGTACTGAGTGAGGACTGTGAGAGGAGTGACAACACACAGACAGACAGACACAACCACCCACCCACACCACTGACCAAATGATCAGGAGGAGATATACTGTGTGTGTGTGTGTATATATATATACAGCTCTGACTTGCAACAGCTGGAGGGACTGAGTGTGATAACCTTGCTGTAGTCAGTGTGTAATGGAGGTCACCCAGCTTTCCCAGTGTCCTGTAGTCAGCATAATGGAGGTCACCCAGCTTTCCCAGTATCCTGTCGTCAGTGTCATGGAGGCCACACAACTTTCCCAGCATCCTGTATGTCAGTGTGTAATGAAGGTCACCCAGCTTTCCAGCATCTTGTACTCAGTATGATGGAGGTCACCCAGCTTTCCCATCATTGTACAATGGAAGTCACACAGCTTTCCCAGTATCCTGTAGTCAGTATGATGGAGGTCACCCAGCTTTTCCAGCAATAGTACTCAGTATGATGGAGACTGCACATGGGTCTGTACTAGGGATGGTCCGAACCCGCCGAGGTTCGGGTTCGGCTGAACCCGAACGCTCGGCATCGGATTCCCGCTGTCTGCCCGCTCTGTGCAGCGGGCGGATACAGCGGGAGGATCGCCTGGAAAACTGGGACACAGCCTATGGCTATGGCTGTATCCCAGTTTTCCAGGCGTTCCTCCAGCTGAATTCGCCCGCTGCACGGAGCGGGCAGACAGCGGGAATCATTGCGGATGGTTCGGGTTCATACGAACCCCGTCCAAACTCGGTTCGGACCATCCCTAGTCTGTACTAAACAGAGGAAGAGAGGAGTGTACTACACACAGGGGGGCAATACTATAGAAAAGCCTACACCCCAGAGAGGGGGGGCAAAGAGGGGGCTACACTACAGGGGAGTTTGTATAGAGATGAGGATAATGCTGGAGCGAGGAGCCTAAAATGTCTCTCTAGCAGATCCTGTGGAGACAAGTCATGGTTGGAAAAGTCTTCATGATGGCCGGAGCCAGGCGGAGACCTAAGGAAAAGTGAACAACCTTGAATATAAAAAAAAAAAAAATCGCAATTCATGCAGAGAAGCCGCCTTCTGTGAGTGACTGAATGATGTTTTTGTATTTGGTATAACACCGCTCTATGCCGTAATTCACACACTGCTTTTTCCAAGTAACCCCAATCTTGATGAAAGCCCCCCTTCCTTCCCCAGTGCTGAACTGAGTAAGGTCCGGGGGCCAAAGGCCCCCCACATCCACTCTGATCCCTAGCCTTCCTCCTCATGCAGCAGCCACACTCTCTCAGAGGCCATGTTAACTTGTGTCCCTTTATAGAGCTCCTACCATGGTGAATGCTCTCCCTCCCTCTACTGCTTAGCCCTTACCACATTTTCACAAGCGCCCCCAACACTTTTGACCCCCTTGCTGTACCTGCACCATCATGTAGTTGCAAATGCAGGTATCTATACACCTTATGCTAAAGTAAGTTAAAGGGGTACTGCAGCAATTTTTATTTTTTTAAATTAACTGGTTTCAGAAACTTATATAGATTTGTAAATTACCTCTGTTTAAAAATCTCAAGTCTTCCAGTACTTATCAGCTAGATAGATAGATAGATAGATAGATAGATAGGAGATAGATCGATAGATAGATAGATAGATAGATAGATAGATAGATAGATAGATAAATAGATAGATAGATAGATAGATAGATAGATAGGAGATAGATAGATAAATAGATAGATAGATAGATAGATAGGAGATAGATAGATAGATAGATAGATAGATAGATAGATAGATAAATAGATAGATAGATAGATAGGAGATAGATAGATAGATAGATAGATAGATAGGAGATAGATAGATAGATAGATAGATAGATAGATAGATAGATAGATAGATAGATAGAAGATAGATAGATAGATAGATAGATAGATAGGAGATAGATAAATAGATAGATAGATAGATAGATAGATAGATAGATAAATAGATAGATAGGAGATAGATAGATAGATAGATAGATAGATAGGAGATAGATAGATAGATAGATAGATAGATAGGAGATAGATAGATAGGAGATAGATAGATAGGAGATAGATAGATAGATAGATAGATAGGAGATAGATAGATAGATAGGAGATAGATAGATAGATAGATAGATAGATAGATAGATAGATAGATAGATAGGATAGAAGTGGATATCTAGCAGCTCATCACATATCTTGGATGGTACATACATGTATGATCACAACCAACTCACCCATTTTAATGTCTAAAAGCGTATTACCTATACCACTATTATTTTTAGGCAAAGATAATCTGGTTAAAAGGGTTCTCCAGAATTAAGAAAAAAAAACATAGTTGCTTTCTTCCAAAACAGCGCCACCCCTGCTCTTAGGTTGTGTGTGGTATCACAGCTTGGCACTATTCACTTCAGTCGAATACCACACAAACTGAGGACAAGAGTGGTGCTGTCTGTGGAAGAAGGCAGCTATATTTTTCTAATCTTAAGCACTTTAAATTTTTTTGTGGTTCTATATGTGAACTGTACAGAAGCCTCTTACACTGCTCTTTATCCTTATCCACTATGAGTAATGTAGAAGAATATTCCCTTTATTATTCAGAAATCCTTGTCACCTGCTGAGGTTCCCTATGGGTAAGGTTGGTTGGGGGCCCACTTAGACTCACTCGCCCCCCCCTAGGCTGAACCCCTAGCTACGCCCCTGATACCATTGAATAATGCCGCCACACCATGACTACTATCGATACAGAGTGCAGTTACATCCAGTTGCTTACTGGTGGTGTCTTCTCTGATCAGAAGTGTCACAATAGGCCCATTTTATTAATAATTACTTGCCAAAAAAAGGATTTAATTTAAAAAATATATAAAACATTAGAGAATCTGTGTAAACCTGCATATGGTTGTGTTCGGACTGACCTATAGAGTAATAGTATCATGTCGCTTTTACCATATAGTGCATTACGTAGACACAGGAACCCCCCAAACGTTACCATATTGCATTCTTTTTTACGATTTCACCAATTTATATCTTCATAAATAATATATTTGGGTGTTCCATCATACATGTTATGGTAAAATGAAAGATGCCATTACAAAGTACAACTATTCCTGTCAAAAACAAGCCCTCACATGGCTTGTAGATAGAAAACTGGAAGTGCTAGAGCTCTAAGAAGGGGAGGAGGGAAAAACAAAAACATGAAAATTTGCACGGTCCACTGGGTCATTTTGGGCCTGGTCCTCAAAGGGTTAAGCGGTGGGAACTTTCCGGTGAGCTTTTTGTTCTACCTACTTGGGTTGGGACATAATCTCCAGTTTTTATTATTATCATATTTATTTAGATGAAAATTTTTGATCTTGGCAATCGTTGCATTTTTTCCCACTCTTTCTTTGGGCAGTTTACCGTGTGGGAATAATATTGTTATCAGACAATTTTTATAATATTATTATCAGACAATTATGCATGCTATGATATATAAAATCCTTATTCATTTTTAAGTGTTTTATTTTTAAAATAAGTGAGGTGGACCCGCTCAGCGCTGAGAAGGGTGCAGGAGCTGCGCCAGTGCCATCCCACGGGACGTCCCGGATGTCAGTGATAGCCAGTAACCGCCACAACTGTCAGTACTGGGGCTGCGCACAGCCCGAAGGCAGCACACTGATTGGCTGAGGTTAAGGGACTGACTTATACATACTAGCAGCTGGATGACAATTCCGCTGCAAATATGTAATCTCATTGAAAGTGACAGTGAAGAGATCCCTAGCGGATTTTGCTGTGAACTTGCAGCGTAAACTCACCCTTATGGAGAATTCTAAACTGAGGTGATTTTTTGAGTGCTGAGAGGGGAAGGATGAAAGAAGTAACATGCTACATGCTCTCACCTTCCCTGCTCCAGTGCTGGTGTGGTATTCTGCAAAACCTATCCCCAGCCGCTTCCTGGTAAGAGCGGGACCTGAGACGTGACACATTAAGTTCCAGAAGCAGCCAGGACAGGAGCTGCGGGATACCTTCACCAGCGCTGGAGCAGGGAAAGTGAGAGCATGTTACTTCTTTTATCCTCCCCCTCTCAGCACTCTGCCAAATCGCTTACAAATCGCTTTCCTTGCTTACAAAGAGGCCACTACTTTTTTTAACAAAAATTTCTGATTGGCTGAAAGTTTCAGCGTCTGTTCTATCTATAATATAAAATAATCCCGCGATCTTGCAGTTTTCATTCTCACCACTGGGGCTAAAGCTAAGCTGAGACTTCCTGTTCTGTCTGTGGCGATAAGAGGAGGCTGCTGTAAAGTGATCTGTACAGCATTTCAGTGAAATGGGAAATCAGTAGATAGAGGAGACAAACGCAGCATCTGGGAAATGACCTTATTACAGGTCACAGAGCATGCTCAGTGAGGTTTCACATTCAAGGGGACAGATTTTGACTATTGTTAGCGAAGTCCATGAGTCTTGTCGTAAAGCATGTCTTCAAAAATGCTGTTAAGAACAGCTCAGGCAAGATGGCAGTGCCCATAACAATGTACAAAAAGTGAAATAAAAAAACTACCGTCAGAAAATAAAGATTAGAAAAAAAGAACACATTTTAGTATATGACTCTAATCAGTAAAAAAAAAAAAAAAAAGACTTAACACCATGTCCCGGAAAAAGTGGAACAAAAATTGATTAAAAAGTCTGAATCAGAAGTGATTGTAAAGTAGCTAAGCTCTGCCTGTTTCTCCAATCTACGGTTTACTGATACATCATATTGTAAGTTGTGGGAGAACAGTTCAGGAAAGGTTTCAATAAGGAAGTGTTTCTCATCCCTGCGTTATTATGGCAGCGATCACTAGACTCCAGGAAATAACTTCCTGCGGCTTTCTGTCCCGATGAGCTCGCGGGATTGCCGCTTTAAAAAGGTGTGAAGTGTGATCCACCCGCTTAACTTTACCCCTTTAAGAGACTCGGTGCTCCTAAGCTTTCCTCTCTTGCCAAGGTAGAAGCAGGCGCTGCCGCCCGGCGGAGCTCACTCCTGATTGGAGGAGACGGGGCTAGGTCTAAAAGGGGAGGTCACGTGGTGTGCCATAGTCAGCTCCGGGGCGCCATTTTGGAGGAAAGTTTGGGTTTCCGAACGGTGGGAGAGCGAGAGGAGGAGGAGGGAGGTGGAAGAGGAGAAGAGGAGAAGGAGGTGGTGGGGGCGGGGGTGCTGACAGAGAGAAAGACGAGAAGAAGAAGTGGAGGGAAAGGAAATTCTTAAGGCAAAGAAGAGGCGTTTGTGGAGAATAACTTTTTAGCGCTTGGGCTGCAGCGACAATTTCTCAGCAGCCGCGGAGAAGACGACAACTTGCCCTCAGCTCCGTCATCAACAACTTTGTCCCGTTTCTCCTCCCCCTAGTGGACTGAGAGGCACTGAGCTCTGCTCACGTTACTTGTACTGGAAATCCTGGAGTTGGGAACCTCCCTTTAAGAGTGCTTGGAACAGTCTCGGGAGCGGCATCCCGCATAGCACCGGACTTTTCCACTGCTTGACGGTGGGGGGTGGTGTTCGAGAGAGCTCTCAGTATCCTCCTGCTCGGGGAGGTGGGGCAGTTTGGAGCCCAGGCGTTATTCGGTGGAGTGTGCAGCTGAGGGCTCCGGGGGCTGGCGAGCTCATCCTCCTCCTGGCAGCAGCAGCCTGTTGGTGTGTGTGTGTCAGGGGGTGGCACCATGCCTGTCAGGAAGCAAGGTGTGTGTCTTGATACTAAAGTGTTTACTGTGTGGGGGCACTGATCTGCTGTTGTTTTCTGTATCATAGGGGGGACTCCTAACTTTCTATAGTGGAAGGCTTATAACATCCCTTGACCTGTGCCCACGGGTGTCCATTCCCACTCATTGTCCACGTAGCTTATGGCTGGGCACTCCCCAGCTCTCCAGCCTGTGCTGCCTCCTCCGTGTGAGTGAATGGGACACCTTGTGTGTCTTGGACGGATCTCTTTCCTCGCTTACAAAGAGGCCACTACTTTTTTTTTTTTTGTGAAAAGTTCTGATTGGTTGAAAGTTTCAGCGTCTGTTCTGTGATCAGAAACTTGAAGCGTTTTTGTCCTTGCAGAGTAACCCCCCTGAGTGCAGGCAGACAGGTCATGTGTCATTGCCTGCTCAGGGGTAATAGGCTTTTCTGGCAGGAATTCTCTTTTTACGTCTTAGTAACAATGTAGGGTTGTGAAATGTCAGATCCTTGGAGTTGTCACTGTCTTGTCCAGCACTTCTATTCTGTTCCCCAACTGGTTGCTCTCAAGCTGTTGTAAAACTACAACTCCCATAATGCCCTAACAGATGAGGGAATGCTGGGAGTTGTAGTCAGGCTCCAGCTTGTGAGCCATAGGTTAGGAAACACTACATTATATCCTGGCTGTTTTGTCACAGTTGCATATTCTGTTGTATAAAACTTTATTTCTTCCTATACAGAATGTTAATACATTGTTGCATAAGTCTCTGCCTGTATATCAGTGCCCAGCATGTGAAGGGGAAGATTTCAGATGAATAGGAGTTTGTGTTCAGCTACTTATTTCTATTGGTTTATGGTATGTTTAGATGTGCTTTATATCCTGGGGGTTTAATGCTGTGTAAAAAGTCACTATAAGTAAGTGTGTGAATGCAGCATTAAAGGAGAAGTCCGGCGAAAATTATTTTTTTATATGTTATTACTTATGGAAAGTTATACAATTTTCTAATGTACATTAATTATGGGAAATGCTCATATACTGCTATTTCCCTTAATTTAGTGTATCAGGAAGTGTTAGAATTATCTCTGAAGCAGTGACGTCACGACCAACGGTGTAATTCCTATGGAGTGTCCAGCAGGGGGCGCACTATATATAGAAGTCAATGAGTACCATTGACTTCTATATATAGTGCGCCCCTGCTGGACACTCCATAGGAATTACAGTGTATGTAATGTAATGTAATGCACTGTACTGTACTGTTGTGACTTTATGAATACATTTATGGAATAATTTGGGGAGCAAGTGTCCTTGCTCCCCAAAGTATCCCATAGATGTATTCATTGAATACATTTGCAGGGCACCGAGCAGGGAGGGAGAGAGGTGCCATCTACCTCCCCCCTCCCTCCCTGCTCGGTGCTGGGAACATATACAAAGTACTACTCCCCCATTATCTGCAGATAATGGGGGAGTAGTACCTGTGCTATCCCTATCACCGCCCGCGCCGCCGCTCACACAGGGGCTGCTATTTATCGCGCCGCTCCTAACTACCCGCCCGCTCGCCCCGTTCCTGGCCGCCGCTCTCTGCTCATGCCGGCCGCGTCAGCCCACACACCCCCCCGGCCGGGAGCACGGCGCTTCCTGGTGTCCCCGGCCGGGGTGGGGGCGGGCTGACGCGGCCGGCATGAGCAGAGAGCGGCGGCCAGGAACGGGGCGGGCGAGCGAGCGGGCGGGTAGTTAGGAGCGGCGCGGGCGGCGGGGAATCAGCGGCGCGATCGTAAGTTTGATGCCGGGAGGAGGAGGAGGGGGGGGAGCGGCGGGGGGCATGAATAGCAGCCCCTGTGTGAGCGGCGGCGGCGCGGGCGGTGATAGGGATAGCACAGGTACTACTCCCCCATTATCTGCAGATAATGGGGGAGTAGTGCTTTGTATATGTTCCCATCACCGAGCAAGGGGGGGGAGGTAGATGGCACCTCTCTCCCTCCCTGCTCGGTGCCCTGCAAATGTATTCATTGAATACATTTATGGAATACTTTGGGGAGCAAGGACACTTACTCCCCAAAGTATTCCATAAATGTATTCATAAAGTCACAACAGTACAGTGCATTACATTACATACACTGTAATTCCTATGGAGTGTCCAGCAGGGGCGCACTATATATAGAAGTCAATGGTACTCATTGATTTCTATATATAGAGCGCCCCCTGCTGGACACTCCATAGGAATTACACCGTTGGTCGTGACGTCACTGCTTCAGAGATAATTCTAACACTTCCTGATACACTAAATTAAGGGAAATAGCAGTATATGAGCATTTCCCATAATTAATGTACATTAGAAAATTGTATAACTTTCCATAAGTAATAACATATAAAAAAATAATTTTCGCCGGACTTCTCCTTTAAATATATGGCTCTGGATCTGTGCCATAAACGTACCCAGAGTGCATGTGCGCACAGACATATCCCACATCTGTGTGCAGTGCTACATCCCTCTTTGAGCCAGGGTCAGCGTGTGTTTGTGGCACCCCTGAAGCGCCTATTGACTTCAATTGGAACTTCAGGTGGTGCACTGGAAAAAAGTGACATGTCAGTTTTCTGACTGCTTCCTTGCCTCCTGCTGGAATAATTGGGAGCAAGGTTTTCAAAGGTGATGCCACATGGTTTTTAATTTAGAAATTATTGCCCTTTCAGCACCAAAAAGGCTGCGGCTATAATTCATGTGAACATGCCCAGAGGATTTCATACAGGAGAATCTGTAGCATTTAGTATCAGATTTTTTTATTTTTTTTGCAAACTCACTATCTATGAACATACTTTAACCTCTTAAGGTGAGCCAATTTTCATTTTAACGTTCTCGTTTTTTCTTCCTTTTGTTTAAAAGACCATAGCACTTGCATTTTTTCACCTAGAAACTCACATGAGCCCGTATTTTTTGCCTCACTAATTGTTCTTTGCATTGGCAGACTTAATTTTTGCATAAAATATGCTGCGAAACCAGAAAAAAATTATATGCACGGTGAAATTGAAAAAAAAAAAAAAAAGCGCAATTCTTTTTTTTTTTTTTTTTTTTTTTTTTTTTTTTTTTTTTTTTAGTTTTTACGCCATTCGTCCTTTGGAAATACTGACATGTTATATATGTTCCTCAAGTTGGTACGATTAAAACGATATGTAACTTTAATAACTTTTATTTGATGGCTTTTAAAAAAAAATAAAACCCTCTGCAGAAAAAAAGTTCCCTAAAATCGCTCTATTACCATGCTTATAATGCTTTTATCCTTTTGTCTATGGGGCTGATTGAGGTGTCATTTTTTGCGTCATGATGTGTTCTTTTTATCTGTACCTTTTTTGCGTATATGCGACTTATTGATCGCTTTTTATTACAATTTTTCTGGATTTGATGCGACCAAAAATGCTAAATTTTTGCACTTTGGCGTGTCTTTCCGCTTACGCTGTTTACCGTGCGAGATCAGGAATGTGATATATTAATAATTCACGTGATTACGCATGCAGCGATAGAAAACATGTTCGTTTAGTTATTTATTTTTAATTATAAAATAGGAAAAGGGGGGTTATTTAGACCCCTGGGGGACTTCTAATACAACTACACTGATCTCCCATAGAGATCAGTGTAGCTGTATTACACAGCACCGATCCATCAAATCGGTGCTCTATTGCTTTGGCCTGCTACAGGCCAATACAAGAGAATACCAAGCCGGGAACAGCATCATTCCGACGCTGAGGCCCGGCTCGGTGAGATGAAGGGATCCCCCCTCCGTGATGGCATCCCGATCCCGCCACTAGACGCCAGGGATGGGATGCATTTAAAGTTGCATCTAACAGTCTTAATTAGCGTGAGCGGTGATCGTCCCGCTAATAACCACGTCCCGTGCTGCAAATAGCAGTCGGGATCGAGGCAGTTCAGAGCGGTGTGACTCCTTTTGCGGACGTATGCCGTGCCGGTACGGCATATGTCATTAAGAGGTAAAAGGGGTATTCCACTCAAATATAACTTTTCATATGTTGCTTCCCATGGTGAGACTAACTTTCTATACTTATTAGAGATGAGTGAACCTCGAGCATACTCGAGTCGATCCGAACCCGAACTTTCGGCATTTGATTAGCGGTGGCTGCTGAACTTGGATAAAGCCCTAAGGCTATGTGGAAATCATGGATATAGTCATTGGCTGTATCCATGTTTTCCAGACAACCTTAGAGCTTTATCCAAGTTCAGCAGCCACCGCTAATCAAATGCTGATTGTTCTGGTTCGGATCGACCCGAACCCGGTTCACTCATCTCTACTCATGCACAGTTTTTTGTGTCAGCAGCTGAGAACTGGGAGAAGGAGACTGAATAGATAAGTGTGAAATGAATTGTTAGCCTCACCTTGGGCAGCAACATGTTTGAGTGGAATACCCCTTGAAGACAGATAGTAAGGTAGTTACAAGAGATGAGAGAATCGCTCATCTAAATGAAGCGCTTCGTTTGATCAGCGCCCCACTCATCAAGTTGTCTGGCTTTCAGCGCTGCTCCACTCTCTGCCTCTCCTCCCAGGATGCTGGGAAAAGCTGGATCCAATCCTGGGAAACATCCCAGGATTGGATCCAGCTTTTCCCCGGTACCCAAGGTGGAGCGGCAGGGAGTGGAGCAGCGCTGACCGTCAGACGACTTGATAAGTTAGGCACTAATCAAACAAAGCGCTTCATTTAGATGAGTGATTCGCTCTTCTCTAGTAGCCATCAGTGATGCCTACTTTTTAGTGAATACCATATGATGTGTGAAGTTTGTGTTTTGTGCTTTGTTGCCTCAGTGACTACATTGTAGCCAATTATGGAAGATGTAGCTTTAGGCTGGGTTCACACTACGTATATTTCAGTCAGTATTGTGGTCCTCATATTGCAGCCAAAACCAGGAGTGGATTAAAAACACAGGAAAGATCTGTTCACACAATGTTGAAATTGAGTGGATGGCCGCCGTATAACAGTAAATAACTGCCATTATTTCAACACAACAGCCGTTGTTTTAAAATAGCAGCAAATATTTGCCATTAAATGGCGGCCATCCACTCAATTTCAACATTGTGTGAACAGATCCTTTCTGTGTTTTTAATCCACTCCTGGTTTTGGTTGCAATATGAGGACCACTATACTGACTGAAATATACGTAGTGTGAACCCAGCCTTACGCCCTATTCACACATCCTGTTCCTGTCCGCAATTGCGGATCCGCAGAAAAATAGGACCAATGTATTTCAATGGACCCATACACACATCCGTGTTGTGTACTGGGCTGCAATCCGTTCCGCAAAAAAAAGGACAGGCCCTAGTACGGACAGTAACTGACACACCCAATACAACTCTATGCAAAAATCTCAGTTTTAGCAACATTATTAATTTATTTTGTACTTGCTTTAATAGCATATAGAGCTTGGGAGACGGGTAAAAGGTAGCCCTTGCATTATTGTCAGCTTTTAAATGGACTTATACCACAGATGGTGAGGCCCAGGCATTGCCTTGGTCTGTTGGGTGAGGCTCCAGTAGAAAAAGTTTGAGAATCGCCATACTAGTCTTTACTAGGGTATGACTGTAACAGCTTTTCAGTGTTTCTGTTTTATGTTTTGTGCACGTGATTTAAAGGGAACCTGTCACCCCCCGTGCCGGGGTGACAGGTTCCCGACCCCCCGTTAGAGCCCCCTATACTTACCTCATCCCCCCGGGTCCCGCTTCTGGAGTCGGTCGGGTCCCGGAGATCTCAGCCGCTGCAGCCCGGCGCGCGCGCTGAGAGATGAGTCCAACGCTCATAGAGAATGACGGAGCGCTGGACTCTCCTGTCATTCTCTATGGGTGTTGGACTCATCTCTCAGCGCGCGCACCGGACTGCAGCGGCTGAGATCTCCGGGACCCGACCATCTTCAGAAGCGGGACCCGGCGCGATGAGGTAAGTATAGGGGTCTCTAACGGGGGGTCGGGAACCTGTCACCCCGGCACGGGGGGTGACAGGTTCCCTTTAAAGTCGTGGGTATCCTATCATTTATTGGCTGATCAAAGTGCTTGCTTCCTACCAGCGAAAATTAGCGTCAACCCTACTTACTACCCTAACCCCCCTTACTTTGAAGGCTTAGGGCCCTATTCCACAGTAACGATAATCGGCCGGATCGGCCCCATTTGGCCCGATTCGGCCGATTATCGTTCGGTGAAATAGAGAGAACGATCAGCTGATCGTGTCATCGGCTGATGGTTCATTTAGGGCCAGACCTAAAATCATCGTTCCCCCACCGCGCATCGCTACGGTTGAATAGCGGTGCGCGGCGGGCGACCGACTATTTGACAGCAGCATCATCATAAATTACCTGTCCAGGCTTCTCCGCGCTGTCTTCATCCCAGGGTCCCGCGCGCTCTATCTTCTGAATGGCCGGTCAGCTGACGGAGCGCTCAGCCAATCACAGACCGGGACCGCCGCGGCCTGTGATTGGCTGAGTGTGGCCTGTCAGCTGACCGGCCATTCAGAAGATAGAGCGCGCGGGACCCTGAGATAAAGACAGTGCGGAGAAGCCTGGACAGGTAATGTATTACTGCTGCTGCAAGGGCTGCAAGGACATCGGTAACGATGTCCTTGCAGCCCTCGCTCAACGATCATCGGGCCGTGGAATAGGCCCAGTAAACGAGCTGCGATCTAGCAGATCGCCGCTCGTTTACATCGTTGATCGTTCTTGTTAATCATCTTGTCCTGGGGTTCTCTGCTTATGTCTGTGCAGCCCATGCATTCTAAGCTTAGTTGTCTTTTCACACTTTTTTTTTTTTTTTTAAAGTGCAGTTTGTCGTAAATTTCCAGCACCTATTATGAATGGCTCCATAGGCCCAATTAACATGGAAGTTTGGCCACTGAAGTTTTCGCTTTCTTTACTTTGGCAACCTGTGCTAGGGCTCCCGATGCCCCCTTGCAGGTGCCACGCCAGGACTCTGCTGGGTTCCTTGTTGTCACAACACCACAGGACTTTCCTACTCAGCCAATCAGTGGAGCAGCATTGTCCCACTTCATTCACTGATTAGCTGAGCAGTCAAGTTCTGTACATGAACCTGGAAGAGGCAGCTGCACCTGTAAGGGACTGGAAAAAGTAAGTATAACATGTATATTATTTTGACAACATGCCCAGCCCTGTAGGAAATTTAAAAATTTACATCTAATTTTTAAATTTGCTGTGTGAAAAAGCTTCTAGAGAAAAATGTTGACTTACTGGCTGACCTGATGCGAATTGATGCATGTACTTTCTCTCATTGTGTTTCCTATAAATAAAGATTAGTAGGATCCATGAAATCATGTTTCTTACCATAATATTTTCTTTTATATTATATATCCATCCCATGGGGACTACACAAAATTACCAGGCTGCAGAACTGGGCCTTATACCTGCAACTCATTGTCAGCTCTTGGTTCGCTTGAATGTAAAGCTATAGGCAGGCTTGAGTTGTCACACAATCAGCACGATCCAGTACTGAGACAGGAAACTCAAATAATACTTTCCTTGTCATTATAAATCAACCACCACGTTGTTTATACTAAGAGCCATGTCCGAAGTGGAGATGTCCTTGTCCAAATTAGGACAGTTGCTTAAGGTAGCTGACAGGCTTCCTATCACAGGGCTTTCCTCACTACAATGGGCCTAAAGGCATGCATAGACATGATCTGTCTTCTCTCTGTGCCTGACTATACAGATCACTGGTAAGAATGATCTAATGTTAGCCATTAGGTCACTGTTGTCAGGGGATAACAATATGAAGATTGCTTGAAAACATAGAAAATTCCCCCATGGTAAAGATAAAAATATTGTGAATTATGTAAATTATTAAAATAAATGAATAAAAATAACAAAATGTGGAGAAAACAGTTTCAGACATCCTCCATGTGCTCAGGCATTAAAGCAAGTCTGCAGGCACCTCGCAATTACCCCCCCCCCCCCCCCAAACCAGTGGTACTGCATTGCTGCCATCAATCCTCGTTCGGTCCCTGGGTCCAGATGTCTCCTGCTGCTGACCTTTTTTGTAAAAAAAATTTTTAATCTGGCGGCACAGTGGCAATGAGGCGAGGTTTAGAGAATCTGTGCCCTAGGATTGCAGCGCCTCTCTTTTGTAGGGTGGGCATCAAGAAGAGGGAGGTACTGCGGGCCTAGGCTACTGAGGCTCTAGGTCACACTTCATAGACACCATGCAGCCAGATTAAACAATTGTTATTGAATTGCATGTTTTTGTCATGGAAAACAGACATTATGCGAAAAATAAAATAATCACCCTTGGCCACCTGTTTAAGTTTGTATTTCCCCCGTCCCTATCTACTATCTGTGCTTTTACTGAGAACTTTAAGCACTTGGATAATTACCACCCATGTGAAGAGGCTGTGTCTAAAGCAGGGAAGGGCAATACATGTAAAGGGGAAGTCCAGCTACTTAAAAAAACTGGCTGCCAGCAGGGGGGAACTGACCAAACACTACTTACCTCTCCACGTGCCTTCAAATCGCTGTGCTGCAGGCTCCGGGAACTCCGCTGAAAAGCATTTTTCCCCAAGTCCTGGTGGTGTCACGACGCGGGGGAAAATGACAACCCGGTTGGACAGGGCAGTTAGAGGGTTCATTTTTGGCGTAAATATTGTTCAGTGACTTATTTGCTACATTTTTGAGCGCAGCTAAAAAAAACTTGTAGGAGTGAAAAGTGTCTGGAATGTAGTCACCAGCTGAGTATGTTGGGCCATTAAGGTGAGTGGACCTGCTGCTGTGTGCTAGCATTTTTGATGGGATGCTGACATAGATTATAGATGAACGTTGTGTGAACCCAGCTTTGGGCTGGATTTTATATGGTGTGGTTTTATTTAGAGTTTTTATGCAATTTTTATATGCATGAGAAAAAAAATTATGAAACTTGCCCGAGTGTTTTTACAGGTGAAATACATGAAACTATGGCATGTCAACCTATTATTATAACAACTAAGACAATTGATTGTAAAAAAGGGAGTGGTTTGTGTGGTGATTGTAAGTCATAGCCATGAGATATGTACAGTAATGTCCAAACATTGAATTTTGTTGTTAATAATGGAGTTTGTGTATGTAGGTCAGACCTGGTGTAACTTGGATAAGGGGTGTAGTCGTACAGGTACAGATGAGGGGATTGGTAGTAGTAGTAGTAGTAGTGCAGATACAGATGAGGGGTGACTGGGCAGCTGGGGGTGCCTAAGGCAGGAGTGCACATAGCCTTCCTCCTTCTCTTACTCTGGCACACATGTTCCCCTACCGGCCACACATGTAGCTCCCTGGTCTCTGGAGGAGGCCGCAGGGACTACAGGATAAGGTGATAGCGTCGCTGCAGGTCCTGGAGCTGTACAGCGGGAACGTATACCCCCTGATCCCACTGCACAGCTCCAGGACCCGCAGCGACGCTATCACCCTTTTCTGGTATGTCATGGCGGTACTAGGGGGGTCCAGAGGGGGTCGTGCTGTGATCCGCTTTAAATGCTGCCGCTCCGGTCTATCAGCACCGGCTAATTAAGCATTTTAATGCAGCTGTCAAACCTGACAGCTGCATTTAAATGCTCTGAGCAGCACTTCCCTGGTGTCTAGTGGGTCCGGTTGCTCCACGCAATGTGATTGCGGAGGGGTGATCCGTTCTTCTGGCAGGGCCTCAGCATCGCAATTATGCTGATCGTGGCTTGGCGCTCCAGCAGGACAGAGCAATGGAGAAATGATCTCATGGATCTATGCAGTATAAATGTACTGCATAGATCTCGATGAGAGAGCTAGAACATAGCTTTATTGTAATGGAACATGGCAGGGACACACCTGTAACATGGCTAAGGACTGTGCAGTCGCAAAAGTGTCAGAAATAAAACAGTGAAACTTTATATTCAGAGCTGAAGAGATTTGTGCTCTTTATTCATCTATACATTATTATTATTATTATTATCATTATTTTTTTTTTTTTTTGCGGCATACTTCTTTATAGAATATGAGCTCTTATTATCAAAATGGTTTTAAAGAGGGTTTTCTTGTCTCGTCATGATACAACAGCATTACTAGGATTTCACATTATGATCGATGGGGAGCCAACCTAAGGAGTACCATCTATTGTGAGAAAGTGTTGGAGTAGTGCTGGATCCTCTTCTAGGATCCTCTTCTTTTTCTTCACAGCAGTACTTCCAGCCAAATAACTCTGAATGGAACTGCAGCTGGCACCATTCACATTGCTGCAGTGCAGGGAAAAAAAGAGGTGCAGTGCTGCATCGCCATACGTTCTTACAGATTTACCAAAATACTGTTCCTTTTATAAGATGGGAATAACCTCTAATTGTAGAACAGGTCTTGCAGCTCCTATTCCTGTAGCTTTTGGGTCCCTGCTTGTCAACCCTCATAGCTACTTCCAAAATGAATCCTCTCAGCAGGACCTGCCCACTCAATCCAGAGTTGGGGTACTATTACCCGGGCTGATGGAGGCCCGATAATAACTGTAAACAAGCTCTGATCTAGCTTATTTGGCCTATTACACGGCCGTTTAATCGTTTAACAAGGGCTGCATGGACATTGTTAAGCCCTTGCTTAAACTCTATACATTACCTATCCATGCTGCAGGGCTCCTCAAGCGCTCTGCTTCTCGAGTCCCGCGCGCTGCAGCTTTAGAGCGGCCTGTCTCAGTTGACCCGGCCAGTGATTGGCTGAGTGGCCTGTCATCTCAGACAGGCCGCTCTAAATCTGGAGCGCGCGGGACCCAGGGAGAAGCAGAGCACAAGAGGAGCCCTGCAGCATGGATAGGTAATGTATACAGTTTAGAAATAGTCAGCCGTTCATAAAAAGGATGTTCTAGAGCTGGAGAGGGTACAAAGACGGGCAACTAAACTAATAAGGGGAATGGAGCATCTTAGTTATGAGAGATTAAAAGAATTACATTTGTTTAGTCTGGAGAAGAGACGTTTAAGGGGAGATATGATTAACTTATTTAAATATATAAATGGCCCCTACAAGAAATATGGGGAAAAGATGTTCCAGGTAAAACCCCCTCAAAGGACAAGGGGGCACTGCCTCCGCCTGGAGAAAAAAAGGTTCAATCTCCGGAGGCGACAAGCCTTCTTTGCCATGAGAACTGTGAATCTGTGGAACAGTCTACCACAGGATCTGGTCACAGCAAAAACAGTAGAGGGCTTGAAAACAGGGCTAGACAAGTTCTTAAAGCAAAATAATATAAATGCATATGTATAGAACCTATCACCCCTCCCCCTTCCCTGTATATATCCCCTCCTTGGTTGAACTTGACATGTCTTTCAACCATATTAACTATGTAATTATAGGTCCAGCCGATGATCGTTGTTATTGGCTAATCGTTGTATTTATCACAAGGAGCGATAATCGTCCGGATAGGGCCCATTTGGCTGATTATTGTTCTGTGTAATATGGCTTTACAGTTGCAAATACACCAGAGCTATGCCACAGTTGCACCAAAAAATGTCTTCGGACTTCTGCTTCTTTTACTATGCATTTTTGACACTTGTGAACAGTTTTCCAATGGCTGCAAAAGGGGGTGAGGGCTAAAAGGCCAAAGGGATGTGACTTCAGAAAAAGGATGTGGCACCTAATTCTGGTGCACATTGAAGTTAATTAATAGATGGTCTAAACTTAAACTAAGGCCTTATTAACATGTCCCGCAAAGTTGTCTGTGATTGCAGATCCGCAGTCACGGACCAAGGATCTGCAGTCCTATTGTGCTATTCACACTAGCCACCTTTTCACGGCACTGCAATACGTTTTGGAAAAAAAATAGGACATGTCCAATGTGGATTGTGATTGCATTACAGATAAGCCAATAGAAGTCCATGGGTTTTTTTTTTTTTGAACATTGCAGAGATCATTTACGGGCAAGCTAGTCAATTATTATTTTTTTTTTACCAGTTCAATTTTATTAACTAGTACTGTGCAATCTTAGCAGATACGCTACAGATGCAGAGTAAAAATAACAAACCCATATGCGGACCTAAAAAATAACTGAACATGTGAATGAGCCCAATGTTAAAATGCGAGGAGGAAAAAACAAAACTGAAAACTGGTGCAGCCCTTAAAGTGTCACTGTCGTTAAATTTTTTTTTTTTTTTTTGGCAGAAATTAATAGTACAGACTATTTTAAGAAACTTTGCCATTGAGTTTATTAGCCGAAAAATGAATTTTTGTCATGAAAAAGCAGTTTAAAGCTCTCCCCTCTGTCTTCATGGTTTTCCTATGGAGAGAGGAGAGATGAGGCATCAAAACAGGACAACAAAGAGTTAATTTACAGCTGCCTCTCCAGTCTCTCTCCTCTGATGTCACCGCTGACCTCTCTGACCTCTGAATAGCTCCCCCGCTGTGTAATCCTTTGTTTTCTGCTCTTTGCTGCCACTAATCTTGCTCCTTCCTCCTCCCCCCTCCCCTCTCCATAGCTCAGACAGGATCCGACTGATGAAAAAGAGTCGAGTTTTTCTGATAATGGGAAAAGGCTTTTTAAATGCAGATAATGACATATTTTCCTAATAAACCCAGTTACAAAGTTTATTAAAATCGCCTGGACTATTGATTTCTGCAAAAAAAAATTTAACGACAGTGACTCTTTAACCCCTTAGCATCCCATGACGTATCTGATACGTCATGGTGGCGCAGGGAGAGTTCAGAGAGGAGTCCCACCGGGATCCCGCTTTGAACGGCACCGCTCCCAGCTGGTAGCTGCAGCCGGGGGGGGCGCCTCTATTAGCCGGCGCGGGTCCCATTGTCGTGCCGGCTAATTAAGCATTTCAGTGCAGCTGTCAAACCGGACAGCTGCATTGAAATGCTTTACAACTCACGTTCCTGGTGTCTAGTGGGTCAGATCCGTGCTTTTGGCCGGGCGGGGACTCAGCGTCGCAATGATGCTGATCCCAGCTCGGCAATACAATGGTATGGCCTGCAGCAGGCCATACCAATGTATCACCGATTACAATTATCATTGCTGTGTATATACAAATATACAAACATATTTGCAATCGCCCAAACTATTAAATTATCTAATTCCTGATCTCGCACGGTAAATGGCGTAAGTGCAAAAAAAAATCCTTAAGTGCAAAATTGCGCATTTTTGGTCGCATCAAATCCAGAAAAAATGTAATAAAAAGTGATCAAAAAGTCGCATATGCGCAAACAAGGTACCAATAGAAAGTACAGATCAGGGCGCAAAAAATTACACCTCACACTGCCCCATAGACTAAAGGATAAAAGCGCTATAAGCCTGGGAATGGAGCGATTTTAAACACATTTAATTTATATAAAAAGGTTTTCATTTTTTAAAAGCCATCAAATAATATAAAAGTTATGCAAGTTACATATCGTTGTAATCGTTCTGATGTGAGGAACATAGATAACATGTCAGTTTTACCATAGGGCAAACGGCGTAAATACGAAACTCCCTGAAATGAAAACAAATTCCTTTTTTTTTTTTTTTTTTTTTTTTTTTTTTTTTATTTCAATTTGACAATGCAAATGATTTTTTTCCGGTTTCCCAGCATATTTTATGGGAAAATAAAATCTGTCAATACATAGTACAATTGGTATTGCAAAAAAAAAAGAATAGGGCTCATATGAGTCTCTAGGTGAAAAAATACGAGTGCTATGGCCTTTTAAACATGAAGTGGAAAAAGCGAAAGGCTCTGTCCTTAAGTTAAACTGTTTTAGCACATTTAGCACATTTATCAATCTATCTGTGGACAGAAGTGTCTGGTTTTCCCTTAAATTCCAATCGCAGCTCATCTTCATTTTTATTCTACAAATTGCAACCTGAGTCGTGATTGATTGCCATGGGATATTGTGGTTTTGTGGCGATTTGAGAATATCCTACTGCCTTCCCTGTAAGTGAACGCAGTCTTAACTTTTCATTCTTTCCTCAGCTAGATTTCTAAATATTCAGGGATTAATAAAATATATACTGAATCGTATGGTCCCTAATATAAATTCCTGTTTTTACATCTGTGTAGATACGCAGCGTGCTCTGGACCTCTTGGAGGAATATCGCACCAAACTGAACCAAACTGAGGATAAACAGCTCAGAAAGTCTATCGAGCGGGTCATCAACATATTTCAAAGCAACCTTTTCCAAGCTTTAATAGGTAAGTTGACTTAGGATGCAAATGCTTGCTTAGGCCCCATTCACACGTCCGTGTCAGTTTTTACTGTCAGGAAATCCTGATCAGGAGGCCTTAAATGTCATCCGGATAGTATCAGGATTTCCTGACAGTAATCCGTTTTTACCTTCAGGAAACCATCAGGAAAAACCTTCAGGATTTCTTGATGAGAAGAAAAATAGGACATGTATTTCTGCAAACTGGATGGGCACAGCTTGCAGAATTACAACTCCCATCATGCTTGGCTGACAGGTCATGATGGAAGTTGTACTTCTGCAGTCTGTGGTCACCCAGGTTGAAGTACATGATGGGAGTTGTACTTCTGCAACCTGGATGGCCACAGGCTGCAGAACTACAACTCCCATCATGGCCTGTCAGCAAGGCATGGTGGGAGTTGTACTTCTGCAACCTGGATGGCTACAGGCTGCAGAACTACAACTCCCATCATGGCCTGTCAGCAGGGGCATGGTGGGAGTTGTACTTCTGCAACCTGGATGGCCACAGGCTGCAGAACTACAACTCCCTTCATGGCCTGTCAGCAGGGGGAGCCGCGAGTGGCCGCCGGGGGTACCTGCAGACAAGGACGAAGAGGCAGCAGGAGGCCGGGGCAGAGGCGGAAGGTGAGTGGAACTCCGGACGCTTTCCTGATGTGCATCAGGAAAGCGTCCGGGGTTCGGGCGCTCCCATAGACTCCTATGGGGGCGTCCGGGCCGGATTTCCGGACGAAAATGGGACCGGTTCTAAAAAATCCGGTCCTATTTTCCGGAACGGACACCCTTCTGGAAAATTCCGGAAGGGTGTCCGTGTCCAATGAAAGTCTATGCGTCCGGAAATCCGTCCGGATTTCCTGATAGGAAATCCGGGTGGTTTTTCCGGACGTGTGAAGGGGGCCTTATATTTTCATGGCTCCTAAAGACCTCTAGGTGTTCACATATTTGATCTAATATTTTTAACCCCTTCAGTGATATTAGGCACAATTTTCAATCACCATAGTCTGACATCTACAACTTTTACATTTGTCTATGTAGCAGTGTGATGACATATATACACTGCGAGAACGCAGAGCCATAGCCCATTACTACCTAGCATTGCAGCTGATTTTGCTGCAAAACTCACAAGAGGGTATTCCCATCTTAAAACAACAGAGTTACATTTATGAGACACGTCCAAGTGAAATAATTTTGCAAATACATTTATTAAAGGAGAAGTCTGGCGAAAATTTGTATTAAAGTATTGTATTGCCCCCCAAAATTTATACAAATTACCAATATACACTTATTACGGGAAATGCTTCTGAAGTGCTTTTTTCCCTGCACTTACTACTGCATCAAGGCTTCACTTCCTGGCTAAAATGGTGATGTCACGACCTGACTCCAAAAGCTGTGCGGGCTGTGGCTGCTGGAGATGATGATGGCAGGGGGACACTGAGGAACACAGGGCACTGGAGGGACACTGAGCATCCCTCTGCCATCATACTCTCCAGCAGCCACAGCCCGCAAAGCTCTGGGAGTCCGGTGGTGACATTTTATCCAGGAAGTGAAGCCTTGATGCAGTAGTAGTAGTATTTCCTGTAATAAGTGTGTATTGGTGATTTGTATAACTTTTAGGGGACAATATAATACTTTAATAAAAATTTTCATCAGACTTCTCCTTTAACCAAAGTTGCCTCCTTCTCCTTATATGCTTCTATTTCCCTCCGTTTGTTGACAGCTTGCTGTCTAGGTTACTGACCACCACTCTTGTTTGTCTATATATAGATGTAGTTTACATATTTAGGCTAGGTTCACACTATGTATATGTCCGGCCGTTTTTTTTTTTTTTTATTTATTTAAAAAAAAAAAAGCATAGGGTCCCCCCTATTTTTATAACCAGCCGGGTTAAAAACCAAGCAACAGCAGCCTGGTAACACCAGGGTGGGAAGAGCCATTGGTTTAGGCCCGCCCCAGCCTAAATCTTACCAGCCTGCTGCCGCCCCAGTCCAGGAGCCCCAATTTTGACGCTCTGGGACCCCTGGTGGCATTGGGTACTGGGGTAATAATGGGGGGATTAGTGTTAACCATTTTATACCGGCTAACACTAGGCCCCAACTAAGCAGTGGAAGCCGTCTAATAGACTGAATCCATTACTAAGTCTATAAAGTAAAGAAATAAAGACAAGACACAAGTGAAACTTTTTTTTTTTTATTCAAATAAAAACACCCCACACCCCTCATTGACCATTTTATTAAAAAAAAACAACAAAAAAACAACCGCTGGTCATCGACGTGGTCCATGGAATTTGACGTAATCCACTGGATACCGATATCTGAAAAACAAAAAGGGAGAAACACACAAAAAACACACAAACAGGAGCACAGCACCCATCATTGTGAGCGGTGTTGTGCACCTTACAGTATGCAGCATCTTTACAGATTGCTACTTACAGTCTGGCCCCCAAGGGGTTAAGGGAGGATGTATTGCATCCCCCTTAACCCCTTGGGGGCCAGACTGATGTCAGACTGCACCCATACCAGCAAGGAAGGGGTTAAGTGACCCCCCTTCTTTGCTGGGATGGGTGCAGTGCTAGGGAGGGGGTGGGGAGAGCTTTATACTCACTCTCCGATGTCTTGCTCTTCTCTCTTCCATCTTGTCTCTTCACCGTTTGCGGCACAATGAAGTCACTGTGCTGCGGACGGCTCTTTTATATTTGCGATCAGCTGATCGCACATATGATTCAAAATGTTTCTTCTAATAATGCTATTGTGATAGCATAATAATAAGAAACGTTTGATGTTTTAATTTAAGTATTGATTAGTACAGAATGCTCTATTTACCGGGAATATGAATTAACGGCTTAATGGAGCTTCCTGTACTAATTAATATTTAATTAATAAAACAAATTTTTGTTGTAATAAAATCAGTTGTGTTGTTCAATAATTTAATTTAAACTAATCCATACTTGTGCAATTAAATATACTGTAAAAAAAAAAAAATAAATAATATATATATATATATATATATATATATATATATATATATATACATTTATTTATATATATATATATATATATATATATATATATACATTTATTTATATATATATATATATATATATATATATAATATATATATATATATATATACATTTATTTATATATATATATATATATATATATATATATATATACATTTATTTATATATATATATATATATATATATATATATATACATTTATTTATATATATATATATATATATATATATATATATATATATATATATATATATAAACAGTATATTTAATTGCACAATGATGGATTAGAATTAAATTATTGACCAACGAAAGGGACTTTATTACAAAGAAAACGTGTTTTATTAATTTAATATATTAACTATTAGAGGCATCGGCATTCGGCATTATTGCCGGCTATTTTTTAAGTACTCCGTACCGGACCGCCTGTAAATCCACGGCCGTGAATTTGCACAATGGTCTTGTTAATTTTTTACGGGTCCGTTTACGATCAGGCCGTAGGCTCATACGTAGTGTGCACTGTGCAGCTGTATATCGTATACTTACCAGCGTATGCATCAACCTCAAAACTATGGGCGAATATTCGCAGCTCGCACTACGGCCGTACATATACGTAGTGTGAACATAGCCTTATGTATAAATGTATGCACCGTACGTCTATATATACTTCAACCAAACCATTGTTTTTAGAGCAGAGGGGTTGGCTGTAACCTAGACAACAAATCTAAATAACAGGTTAGATTGCTCTAATCTTTCCCCTTAAAGCGACTCTGTACCCACAATCTGGCCCCCCCCCCCCCCCCAACTGGGAGCTGTATAGGCGAAAAAAAGGACTTCATCCTGGCTGCTCCCCGCCTGTATCTAGTCACTGCGCTCTGCCTGTCAGCGTGCTCGGAGGGATGATTGACAGGCCAGTAAAGGACCTCTCTGCCTGTCATTCATCCTCTCCGGGCACGCTGACAGGCAGACCGCAGTGACTAGATACAGACGGGGAGCAGCCCAGATGACTACTTCCCTGCCGCTGCCTGTCATGCACTGGGGGATTAAAGTGTTTTTTTTTTCCAAGGTATACAGCTGCTGCAAGAGCTGTATACCGCAGTTCGGGGAACCATATTAGCCTGATTGGGCTGATTGGTTCCCTTTAACACAAAACAATGGGACTGTACCAGTGCTCCCATAAATGATTTTCCTTTTGAGAAGACTTGATGTGAGAGAAAAGCATTTAGGGTTGTTATGGCTTAAATAAATTACAATCAGTAGTTTTATAAATACAGTATTAGAAAAAAGGTTTCAGTAAGTAAAAATAAATCTCGGTGATACATTCCCTTGAAGTTATTTTTGCTTCTTAGTTACTGGTTGGCTATCCTGTGGAGTGCTTATGAGATAATAGCAGTGTAGGAACATGATTCTAAGGCCTTATTCCCGCGTTCCTTGTATGGTCTGTAAATATGATGGATGCGCTACAGAACTTCTAGCATCATGATTCATTATGATGCCGGGAGCTACAAATCATTTAATTGTTTATGCTACTTATAAAAACAGATATGTGGAAACAGTCATTACACAGCTATTACCCAACCCAGTGAGGGGGGGGGGGGGTAAGCAAGCACTGATCTGTGAGATCAGCGCTTGCTTACATAGCCTATTAGATGATCTATCTATGCATATCATGCAGCCCATACTTTGGACACTTGGCGTCTGTATGGTGAAATAATAACCATGTATGCCTACCTCCCCACGCTTTCTCTGGTCCCCTGCTGACCATCATCTCTACAGTTATATTGAGCATACCAAATGTCAAAATGTTTGGGTTTGGCAATGTTAGCCAAACTCAAACGCTCTGTGTTTGATTTCCCACAGCTGCAGAAGTTGAATGCTGCCCTAGGGAGTCCTGGAAAACATGGACACAACCACTGATTGTATCCATGTTTTCGTGGAAGCTCTAGGGCAGCATCCAACTTATGCAGCCGTGGAGAATCAAACGCAGAGCGTTCAGGTTCGGTTAACATTGCCAAACCCAAACATTTTGATGGGTTTGCTTAACACTTTACAGTGACTGGCTGTGGGACTGTCCAGTCTTGGTCCTTGATTGGCTGAGCGGTTTGTCACTGTGATTGCTTTGGTCAGCTGGGGACCTGGAGAGAAGGTAGGAGGACACAGAGGGAGTGTGGAGCGGTAAGCATTCTGTACATGTTCATTTTATTCTATATACCGAATAAGCTGATGGCCACGCATCACGTATAACATGGTGTGACCCACAGTCAGTGACTGGTTTATTTTTAGACTTGTTGAACTACAACAATCATTCGATGAGCGATTGGTCACTCCTCAGCTGATTAGTGTATTTTATTATATGGAGCAATATCTGCCTAATATTAATCGCTTATGTAATAGTGCCTTTATTAGTGTCTATACATATTACTAGAGTAGCAATGTGGTCAAATTTAACAATCAATAATACACATTTAGGAAAGATGGTTAAAGGTTCTCGTCCTAAGCTACATCTCCCTCTTATTTTATTCATTATTGTTCTGACAAGATTTGTTTTCCGTAACTTTCAGATATTCAAGAATTTTATGAAGTGACCTTACTGGACAATCCAAAATGTACTGACAACTCTAAGGCACCTGAACCAGCATTGCCCGTAAATGCATGGGATCTTTCCAGTCTCCCTAGCTCAACTGTAACAACAGAAACTTTGCCAAGCAGTCAGAGTACAGAGGTATTTTTTTAGTTATTATTTTGGTGGTTTAACAACATCTTGCTAAAGGGTACCTGCCTGTTAAAATAAAAAAAAAAAAAAAAGACCAAGATTTATCAAAGTGTGTTTAATAGAGACTGATGTAAACTGCCTATAGCAGCCAATCACAGCTCAGATCTTGTTTTATTAGAGCTGAAGGCTTTAGTTTTAATAGTTTTTTTCTGTCATACTTGGAAAGCCAGAGCCAAAGGTTTGACTATCCAGGCATGATGGGTAAAATAAAACACAGGTGCAAGTAAGGGATTAAATTGGGCGTGCTTCTGATTCTAGCCTTTGTCAGCAGTGTCAGCCCGATGATGATGGGTTTTGAGCATGAGCTGTTGACAGTGTATGTAATACAGATATAGTTACAGATCTATTAACTAGCAGATAAAATTTGTAGATTTAATATTTGCTGTGCACATGCAGAATTCTACCTTGACTATCATCTCTTGCATTGGAAATCTGCAGCAAAATCCAAATGTAGATTTCTTTGCAGAAATGTAATCTATGCGTTTTGTGTGAACAAAATCATAAACTGTGCGGTCACTTTTTCTAGATGCCGAAATTTTCATAATTATCCATATAACATATTCTTGTAAATGCCTTCTGTTAGTAGTTCCTTTAGTGAGATGAGAAAACTCATTAAAGTAATAGTTGTACTCTAGTTTCCAATAGGTACTTAAGGTACTCTTCCAATAGATGTTTTGAGTGCATTTTCATTAACACCTTTACACATGAAAGCAATAGGTGCTATTAAATTATATACAATGTTAATTGGTTTTGTTAACTTTGGCAGTGAATTTGCTTATTGCCACCACTGTGAAAATGTTATGTGTTATATTGCAGATACTGAGGCATGTTCAACTTCTAAAGCAAAATGAGCAAGAAGTTTAGACATACCACTGTGATATTCTCTTTTGGATAGCAGAAGCCTAGCATGGATGCTACAAGATAATAAATGATCACCTTTTTAACATATCTATATGTGGATCTAGTATTTTTCCCCAGTAACTTCATAAATACACTACTTATCTTGTACATGGATTGAGAGCGTTTTGCAAGAAGAGCTCACAGTTTTTCAAAATTGTATCTTAGTTTAAGAGCATTGCTTTGGTATAAGAGCTCCCTTTACTGGGTGGGAGAGGGAGTGGGGAGGGGCATGGTCTGCATAGGGTGGTCTACAACAGTGCTTCTCAATTCCACTCCTCAGGCCTCACCAACAGGTCATGTTTTGAGGATTTCCCATACAAAGATCACTTGTGATAATACCTGATGCACGGAGTATAATTATATCACCTGTAACATACTAAGGAAATCCTCAAAACATGACCTGTTGGTGAGGCCTGAGGACTGGAATTGAGAAGCGCTGGTTTACAACATTGTACTGTGACCCAGGAAGTCTCCCTCACCTTTTCAAATAATGTATTTCCCATCCTCTCCATTCCTTCTAAAATGTGCATGCACTCACACCCAGCTATACACACTGCTATTATAATGTGCCTGCACTAGTGATGTCACAATACCAGAATTTTGAGTTCGATACCAATACCAACTTTTTTTTTCCAATGCTCGATACCAATTCGATACTGAATAAATTACATAAAACCCCCCCCACAAGAATAGAAATTGAAGTCATGTAACACTAGCTAGCTCGGGATGATGGGGGCTGTAGTCATGTAACACACAGACACAACAGCTATCAGGGGGGATGATGGGGGGTGTAGTCATGTAGCACACACAGTTCAGCTACCAGGGGGATGGTGTGGGGTGTAGTCATGTAACACACACACTTCAGCTACCAGGGGGATGGTGGGGGCTGTAGTCATGTAGCACACACAGTTCAGCTACCAGGGGGATGGTGGGGGCGTAGTCATGTAACACAGACACTTCAGTTATTGGGATGATGAGGGCTGTAGTTGCACACTTTTCCTTCTTTCAGGGCATGGTGAGCAGGATTTGGGCGGCAGGGTAATCTGCAGGTTACAGCCCCCTCCCCCGTCAGAGCACGGCCGACCTCCTGGTCATCCCCCCCTGATGTCTGCCCCTGTCGGGAGTTATCTGAGGGCCCCGGCCGCTCCTCCTCACAGTGCAGCCAGATGGAGTGGCCGCATCTCCTCCTGACCTCCAGCCTTCTCCTTCATCCTCCTCTCCCCGACCCCTGCTCTCCCTCCTCAGTCTCCTCACCTCCAGCCTTCTCCTCCGTCCTCCCGCTCTCCCTCCTCAGTCTCCTCACCTCCAGCCTTCTCCTCCGTCCTCCCGCTCTCCCTCCTCAGCCTCTTCACCTCCAGCCTTCTCCGTCCGTCTCTCCCGGACCTCCCGCTCTCCTCTGTGCAGCTCCACATGCCACATAAATCATCTCTCTGTTAACAAAGAGTGTGGCTGAGCCGGACCCTATTATCAGACAGACGCCGGCAGCGGGGGTCTGTTACACACAGTAGCCGACCCCTGCTGCATATGGAGCGGCTTAGGAGGGGTTAATGCCGCTGTCAGTGTGACAGCGGCATCAACTCAGTTACATAGCCGGCAATAGCAATTGCTATGTGCCGGCTATTTGAAATTGGCGCCGCCGGGAACGGAGGGAGAGAGAGCGTGGAGGAAGTGACAGGTGGGAGCAGGGGGCGGCATACAGAGAACACGGCCGGTGCTCAGATAGCCGCTGGCCGTGTTCTCTGCTCTATACTTTATGTTAAGCTGCGCTATTATGCAAATTAACAAAGTATCGATACCAGGAAATCCTGGTATCGAAACGTTTTTCTGCCCGAAATATCGATATAGTATCGATATTTCGGTGCATCGTGCATCCCTAGCCCGCACTCACACTCAGCCATTCACACTGCTGTATAAAAATGTTTTTGTCAAGGTTCTCCTGCACAGTTCTATGATTCTTACTTCCTTATTGGTGCATGCTGAACCCCCCCCCCTCCTTCCCCATTGCTGTTATGTGACCACAGAGCCCTGCTTCTCTATTCTAGCCTGTTGTACTACACTACTGCATTATGGGGATTTGCAACTCCAACCTCTATCTACAAACTGCTGCTGTTTTTCACATATATGCAGTTACTATACATTTTACACCACATGCTGATTGCTATACTGTACAGTAACTTATAATATAGCAGTTTCTAAATGTTTGGTTCTATTGTTTTACATGTTGTTCGGAATAGAAAATCATTATTTCCCGAGCGACATGACAGCCCCACCAGAGAGAGGGACTCCGCCCCCCAGGGACAGGAAACCTAGAGAATAAAAGGAAAGGCCCTCCTCTCCACCCTCAGTGGTTTCCTGTCCCTGTGGGGAGCCTGGAGATGAAGCATGCTGGAGCTCCCTCTAATCCCTGGTGGCACGGTGCGGCAGATGGGGAGACTCAAAACTGGCCCTGGTTGGGTCTAAAGGACAACTCTCACTCCTCCAGATGATCCGGTGCACAGAGAGGTCTGGTGATGGAGAGGCAGGAGAATCCCGGAAGTGACACGCAGTGACGCGCCGCGGGATTCTCGGGCAAGCCGTCGGAAGTGATGTCAGACGTCGGGCGCTCGGCAGTGCAATTCAAAAGGCACAGCTTGCAAGGGGGAGAGGTGGCCAGCATCCAGCGTTCTGAGTGCCAGCACCATAAGCAGCGAAGGGAAAAGAGATGCTCCTGGCCTAGAAAAACCCAGGGTAACAAGCAACATCACACCGGTAAGCTGTATCTCTCCTAAACTGTATCTTATGCTGATAGATTGTGTTGTTATAGGAGGAGGAAGCTAGAAAATCTAAATCTGCAAGGAAGGATTGTAGGATTTGCAGAGGGAGGCTGCCTGCTGATTGTGAACGGCCAACATGCGAATCGTGTGTCAATAAGATGGCTGCAGCGGAGACGCCTAATATGTCTTCCTTTTTATCATCTATGAAGTGAGACAGTTCTTTTTTCTATGATGTATATGATGGTCTGTTAAATTTTGAGCAGCACTCTCAGGGCATTTTATTTTTATCTCCCCTTAGGGATTTAATCAGAGAGGAAATCAAAAAATCCCTTAAACATAGGCCACCTGTAGCTGCACCTGCCCCAGCTACTATCTCCACTGTTCCGAGTACCTCTCAGGAAGTAGTGACCATCCCAGATAATGAGTCAGAGGAAGGGGCAATTAAAGAGTCACTGTCGTATATTTTTTTTTTTTGCAGAAATCAATAGTCCAGGCGATTTTAAGAAACTTTGTAATTGGGTTTATTAGCCAAATCTGCCATTATCTGCATGTAAAAAGCCTTTTTCCAGGTCCCCCCCTCCTTCCTCTTTTTCATCCACTCTGAAAAATCTGAAAATTGTGACTTGTTGCAGGAGACGTACCCTGTCTGCTCTAGGGAGAGGGGAGGGGGGAGGAGGAAGGAGGGAGTGTGTCGGCAGCAGAAAGCAGATAACAGAGGATTACAGGCACTGAGCTGGGTGACAGCTGTAATCCGAGCTCAGACAGGTCACTGGTGACTGTCCAAGAAGATAACGGGTGAGATATTTCTAGATTAACTCTTTGTTGTCCTGTTTTGGTCTTTTCTTTAGCTCTCTCCATAGGAGAACAATGAAGACAGGGGGGAGAGCTTCAAACTGCTTTTTCATGATAAAAATGCATTTTTCGGATAATAAACCCAATTACAAAGTTTCTTAAAATCGCCTGGACTATTGATTTCTGCAAAAAAAAATTCACGACAGTGACACTTTAAAGAAGGAGAAACAGAGTATTCTGATGATGAAGCTACTGGTAAACCTTTGTTTGCCATAGAGGATGTGGACACTTTAGTCAAAGAAGTACGTTCTACTATGGAAATTGAGGAACAGAAGGAACCAAGATTCGTACAGGATATTATGTTTAGTGGACTAGAATGTAGGAAAAGGAGAGTTTTTCCTGTCCATAAGTCTGTATCAGCTCTGATTAATAGAGAGTGGGCCAAGCCGGATCGCAAAGGCTTTATCCCACACGCTGTTAAACGGAAGTATCCGTTCGATGAAGGAGATAATCCATCGTGGGATTGCCCTTCTAAAATAGACGCAGCAATTGCCAAAGAATCCAAAAGGGCTGCGCTACCCCTTGAGGATTTGGGGACACTTAATGATCCCATGGACAAAAAAGCTGATGGTTACCTGAAAAAGTCCTGGGAAGCTTCTACGGCAACGTTTAAACCAATTATAGCCAGTACCTGTGTAGCCCGCTTCATGTTGGTCTGGATTGCCCAGTTGGAGGATGCAGTTAAGGCCAAGGAATCGGAAGAAAATATTTTGGCCTCCCTGTCTCAATTAAAAAGATATACTTCTTTTCTAGCGGATGCTTTGGCAGATGCGCTTCGATTTTCAGCCAGATCAGCAGCATCATCCAACTCAGCCAGGAGAACGATTTGGCTTAAGAATTGGTCTGGGGATGTAGCATCAAAAGCCAAGATATGTAGCTTTCCATGTGAAGGAGAATTTTTGTTTGGTTCAGCTTTGGACAAACTATTAGAAAAGGCAGGAGATAGGAAGAAGAAACCCAGCCATTACAGGTCCTTTCGTCCCCAAGGCAGAGGGGGACCCAGCAGAAGAGGATCGGACAGAGGAGGAAGAGGTAGAGGATCTACTAGAGCCAGAGGTTACCTCTTCAATCAGAAGTCCGATTTCTACATAAAGCCAGCTACCCAGTAATTCTGGGCTCAAAGTTTGTGGCAGCTCCTGGGTCCTGAGATACATTCAGGATGGTGTAGACTTCGACTTTATCTCCCGGCCCCCCACTCAATTTGTAATTACTAAAAGTCAAATGGGAGACGTTGGGGAAAGGACTTTGGAGAAAGAAGTTATTTCTCTGATAGACAAAAATGTCCTTATCCCAGTACCGCAGAGTGAAATTGAACAGGGGTTCTACTCTACGCTTTTTTTGGTTCAGAAGCCCGATTTTTCTTTTAGGGTTATTATTAATTTGAAACCCCTTAATACATTTTTGAAGTACCAGAAATTTTAAGATGGAAACCATTAAGTCCACAATAAATTTGTTGCAAAAAATTGTTTTATGGCCTCTATTGATTTAAAGGACGCATATCTCCATGTATCGATCCATAAAGAATATCAAAAATATCTGAGAATTGCTATAAAAACCTGTGTCACTTTCAATTCCAGGCTCTTCCCTTTGGAATTTTGATAGCTCCAAGAGTATTCACCAAAATTGTGGCAGAGATGGCAGCACACATGCGGGAAGGGCCAGGTTTGTTCATTCCATACCTGGATGATTTTTTTACTGGTAGCTGGGTCGGAACAAGAGCTCGATACGCAAATAACAAGAACTCTAGGTATACTAGATAAGCTAGGATGGATCATAAATAACGAAAAATCTTCTATCCCCAGCTCAGGAAAAAAGGTTTCTAGGGATAACTTTAAATTCATCTTTGCAAAAATCCTTCCTGCCAAAAGAAAATATCCTGAAGATAAAGGAGTCGGTAACCTCAGTGATAAGAAACCTCAGAATTACTATCAGAAAGGGTATGTCTCTATTGGGTTTGTTCACAGCAGCCATCCCAGCAGTTCCTTGGGCCCAGATCCATAGTAGACCCCTACAAGTTCACCTCCTTGGGGTATGGGACGGGTCACCAAAGGGTTTGGGTTAAGACAGTCATTCCCCAGGATGTTCTAAATAGCCTGTCCTGGTGGTTGGTTAGAGAACACCTCACCATAGGTCTGGATTGGAATATTCTCTCCTCAATTGTAGTCAATACTGATGCTAGCCCTAGAGGTTGGGGGGCCCATTTAGGGGATTTAGATTTTCAGGACACATGGGATCGGTCCTTTAGAGACAGATCTTCAAATTATCGAGAGCTGGCAGCAGTTTTGGAAGTTCTTAGATCCTCAAAAGACTATGTGCAGAATTCTAATGTTAGAATTTTTTTTCGGACAACTCTACAGCAGTTGCACTCATAGACAAGGTACTACCAGGGGTGCAGCATTACTGGATCTATGTTATCAAATATTCTCCTTCGCAGAGCAAAATCTTCTGACGTTATCAGCAGTACATCTAAAAGGAACACTGAACACCAGGGCAGACTATCTCAGCTGCAACTCACTACATCAAGGGGAATGGCAACTAAACCCAGAAGTGTTTCAGATGATCACTGGACTGTGGGGTCAACCAGAGGTAGACTTACTTGCCACACGATCCAACCTGCAGGTGAGACACTTCTGCTCGCTGTCTCCCAAGGATCATCCTCTAGCAATAGATGCATTATCTCAGACTTGGAGGTGGAATTTTAATGTATGCCTTCCCGCCATTGCCTCTTCTTCCAAGAGTCCTGAGGAAGATAAAACAGGACAGGGCAAAAGTGATTGTAGTGGCTCCCTTTTGGCCCAGGAGGGCTTAGTTTTCTTGTCTGACTCAAATGGCTGTGTCAGACCCATGGGTTCTTCCAGACTGTCCGGATCTACTGCTACAAGGACCAGTCCGACATCCACAAGTGGCCAAGCTCCACTTGACTGCTTGGCTCTTGAGAGGCTAATCCTAAAAGGTAAAGGTCTGTCGGATGCGGTCATCTCGACATTGCAAAAAAGTAGGAAGCCTATAACCTGTAAAATTTATTTCAGAATTTGGCGGCCCTATTTTTATTTTGTAGGTTCTAGTGCGATTGACTTTGACAAGCCTAATCTGGCCAGGATACTGGACTTCCTACAAAAAGGACTGGAAAAAGGTCTAAAATCAGCTACCTTGAAGTAGGGCTGGGCGATAATGGGCAAAAAATAAAATCTCGATTTTTTTTTAAAATTTTTTTGACGATTCTCGATTTAAATCTCGATTTTTTTTTTCCCTTTTTTGCTAAATAAACAGAACATTTTCTCCCTGCAGCATCAGATACTATTTTAATATTTTAGACAACTGTATTGATTTCCAGTGTAACAGAGGCCCCATATAGTATAGGAAATCATGTTTGTGCCTCCATCTACGTAGGGTGTAGTAGTGGAGGTATAAAGGATAAGGGGTGTAGTAGTACAGGTATAGATGAGGGGTGACTGGGGTAAAACTGAAGGGGACTGGGGTGACACTAAAGGGGACTGGGGTGACACTAAAGGGGACTGGGGTGACACTAAAGGGGACTGGGGTGACACTAAAGGGGACTGGGGGGCACTAAAGGGGACTGGGGGGCACTAAAGGGGACTGGGGGGCCACTAAAGGGGACTGGGGGGCCACTAAAGGGGACTGGGGGCCACTAAAGGGGACTGGGGGCCACTAAAGGGGACTGGGGGCCACTAAAGGGGACTGGGGGCCACTAAAGGGGACTGGGGTGACACTGGGGGACTGGGGTGACACTGGGGGACACTAAAGGGGACTGGGGGACACTAAAGGGGACTGGGGGACACTAAAGGGGACTGGGGACTGGGGGACACTAAAGGGGACTGGGGGACACTAAAGGGGACTGGGGTGACCCTGGGGGACTGGAGGGACAATGGGGGACACTAAAGGGGACTGGGGTGACACTAAAGGGGACACTAAAGGGGACTGGGGTGACACTAAAGGGGACTGGGGTGACACTAAAGGGGACTGGAGGGACAATGGGGGACACTAAAGGGGACTGGGGGGACACTGAGGGGACTGGGGGGACACTGAGGGAACAATGAGGGGACTGGGGGGGACACTGAAGGGGACTGGGGGGGACACTGAGGGAACAATGAGGGGACGGGGGGACACTGAAGGGGACGGGGGGACACTGAAGGGGACTGGGGGGGGACACTGAAGGGGACTGGGGGGGGACACTGAAGGGGACTGGGGGGGGGACACTGAAGGGGACGGGGGGGACACTGAGGGAACAATGAGGGGACTGGGGGGGGGACACTGAAGGGGACTGGGGGGGGGACACTGAAGGGGACTGGGGGGGGACACTGAAGGGGACTGGGGGGGGGGACACTGAAGGAACAATGAGGGGATTGGGGGGACACTGAGGGGACTGGGGGGTGACTGGTGCAGCTGGAGGTGATTGGAGCAGGAGGGCACATACATCTCCTCCTCCTCTCACCTCCGCACACATGCTCTCATCCCGGCCAGATATGGAGGTCCCGAGTCTGTGGAGGAGGAGGCCGCAGGGACTACAGAAAGTGGTGATTGCGGCGCTGCGGGTCACGGAGCTATACAGCGGGAACGGGGGTCTGCACCGAGCCCCCCGATCCCGCTGTATAGCTCCAGGACGAGCAGCGCCGCGATCACCACCTACTGTAGTCCCTGCGGCCTCCTCCTCCACAGACTCGGGACCTCAATATCTGGCCGGGAGGGGAGCGGGACGCTCAGTGGAGGGGGCGGGGGCAGGTCAGCGGCGGCGCTGTCAGTGGCTGGAGGCCGCCGGCACTGCACCGCCCCTCTCCAACCTGGCCACCCAGCATCTTCTCCCCGCTCACCCACACCGCCCCTCTACAGCTCTCCCGTCGGCCCGCACCGCAACCCCCCTTCTCTCAGCTCCTCCCCGGCACCGCAGCCCGAAATGATTTTTTGTGAAATTCGAAATTACGATTTTCACAAAAAATCAAATCGATTTCAACGTTCTGGACGATTAATCGAATTAATTCGATTAATCGCCCAGCCCTACCTTGAAGGTATCGGCTCTAGGAGCACTATATGGTCATCCTCTAGCAAAACATCCTTGGATTATAAGATTTTTTACGGCCGTAACTAAATTGTGTCCTAGAGTTTATAACAAAGTAGCCCCATGGGATCTAAATACAGTACTCTCCGCCTTAATTAAAGCCCCCTTTGAGCCTTTGGCAGAGGCTTCGCTAAGATTAGTGACACTCAAAACAGCCCGGTTGGTAGCTATTACGTCAGCTAGGAGGGTGAGTGAGATGATACATTTCTCATCTTCGGAACCCTATACTAAGGTATTGGCGGATAGAATTATACTTAGGCCAGATCCCGCTTTCCTACCGAAGGTATCTTCAGCATTTCATAGGTCACAAGAAGTGGTATTGCCTTCTTTTTGTGACAACCCCAAAAATGAAAAAGAGAGAGGGAGTATAGTTATCGAGATGTCAGGAGAGCAGTACTTTCTTACTTAGACTTCCTGAAAGATTTAGTAACTTCCAAGAGCCTATTTGTACAATTTTCTGGTCAAAATAAAGGGAACAAAATATCTAGAGGTACTCTAGCAAGGTGGATCAGACAGGCTATTAGTCTTTGCTATACTTCCTTGGGTCTCTCTCCTCCTCTCTCTCTCTCTCTTAAAGCTCACTCCACACGTGCGGTGTCAGCATCTTGGGCAGAAAAAGGGGATGCCTCCATAGAGCAGATTTGTAAGGCTGCCATCTGGTCTTCTCCTCACACTTTCTTCCGGCACTACCGTTTGGATCTTTCCTCTTCTTCTGACGTGTCCTTTGGAAGGAAGGTCCACGGAAGGTCTGTAGTCCCACCCTGAATTCCTCTCTGGTATTCTCTCTGGTGGTGCTGTCATGTCGCTGGGGAAAAACGGAGTTACTCACCGGTAATGTAGTTTCCCCGAGTAGATGACAGCACCGCTACATTCCCACCCTTTAATATTCTGCTTCCCACTGGGTGATCACTTAGTGGTGTTAATTGGTATTCTCATATAGGTATAAAATATATTAGCTTAATATGTATGTTGAATAATATCATGATTATGTTTATTTATTTTCATTATATATTGTACATATGCGTGATTAAAATTCTTAAGGCTCTCTTCAGTCTCGGATATTTACTGAGGGTGGAGAGGGGGGCCTTTCCTTTTATTCTCTAGGTTTCCTGTCCCTGGGGGGCGGAGTCCCTCTCTCTGGTGGTGCTGTCATGTACTCGGGGAAACTACATTACCTGTGAGTAACTCCGTTTTTTTGGGGTGTGGAACAAATTGTCTGCATTTCAATGATTTCTTATGGGAAAAGTTGCTTTGGTTTGAAAGTGATTTGGATTACAAGCACGGTCCCGAAACGAATCCAAGGCACCACTGTATATTTTTAATACACATACAACAGTGTTGCATTTCTTACTGTAACTTATATTTACCATACTTTAGAATATTAGGGACATATTTATATAGCTCAGATTAATATAGGTATTAAACATTAGATGCTGCTTAGGGTGAAACACTAACGCGTTTCAATGATCAACAGCCCCCTGATATGGGAAACTGTTGATCACTGAAACACGTTAGCGATCCTAAGCAGCATCTGGAACCCTGAGGAATCCCATGAATTTCCTACAGCACACTAAGGGGGACATTTATTAAGTCCGGCGTTTTTTACGCTGGGCTTATAAATGTCCCAGCATCTCCAGCGCTACGGGGATTTATGTAGAGGCAGACTGCCTCCTCATAAATCCCGTGCGCTCTGGTGCGCACAGCCGAAAACCTGCGCCAGCTGAGGACTGGAGTAGGTTTTCGGCGTATCTTTTGGCAGAACGGATGATAAATCGTGCGGACTCTTGAGTCCGCGCCCTCCGTTCCGCCCCCTTCACACCCCCTCCCTGGCGTACTCAGCGGAAAGTGCCGATTTGCGAATATTTTATTCGCAAATCGGACACTTACGAATAAAATAATACGCAAATCTGCACTTTCCACCGAAAATCAACCGTACGCCGGATGATACATGTCCCCCTAAGTGTTGGTAGTCGTGGCGCTCTCATCTGATTTCCCACTGAACATTGGTGGAGGAAATGGATTAAATAACAGAATCAACTATATTGCATCGTGGACATTATTCATCAACACGCTATTGAAGTTTACATAGTTACATGCAAAGTGGAAGTTGAACATTAAGGGTACAAACCCACACACCGTATACGCAACAAATACGCAGCAAATACGCAGCAGATTTGTTGGTACAGATTTGATGCTGTGTTCAGTTATTTAGGTCTAATCTGCTGCGTATCGCAGCAGTAAATACGCTGCTTATACGGTGTGTGGGTTTATACCCTAAGGGTACATGGCAGCAGTGCTTGCAGTCTCTATTGCAAGGCACACATTGCCAGTTTGTATATCAGTGTATTCCAGCACACTGCAATGTAGCAAATTAGACTCGCCATCTACCATTCATGTATTAGCAGTATCTTAGGCCCCATTCACACGTTCTGTGTTCTGCGTGGAACACGGATGTGGAATTCCTTTTAAGAGTCGTACCCTGCCCGGGCAGTATGCAGTTCCCCTGCTCCCAGCATCTTAGCACAGATGCTGCCGGGGGGGGGGGGGGGGGGGGGAGATGGGATGTGAGACACTTTGTTACAGACATTCCACATCCTTGTTCTGTGCGGAAAACAGAACGTGTGAATGTGGCCCTAATCTCAGCAACAGTTCTATATATACCATAGCAAGCTGTAGTGTTATAGGTTCTGTTTTATTTTTGTGCTTTACCCACAAGTTGGGAGCACGGAACTCCCGAAGCTGCTATAGTAGCAAGCAGCATTTTCTGTTGTACAGCGCTGTATTTATGCAAGATTTATTGAGTTAAATGAATACAGAGTATATTCTATGTATTCAGATTCAATGAATGTTGCCCCCTTTATACTATAAATATTGGGCCCATAATGTATGTAATTTATTTTTTTTATTTTTTTTTTTTGTGAACCATTTTCCAGTAAAAGATATGTGGTAGGCATCTTCCATTTGTTGTTCATACTATCGTTTGAAGTTTAGGTGTTTTTAGTAAACATTGAAGTGTTAAAAAACTTTTTTATCCAGAGTTAAGAGGTTTGTGTCCTGGGTGTGAGAGCAGAAGCAGCAGATGTTAGGTGGTCACTAGAGGAGTGGTGTCAGGATTCATGTAGTAACCATTGAGTTGGCACAGCAGGCTGACTGATGGAGACCAGCCTGGAGTAACAACAGCTGCAGGTAACACCACCTTATTCTATGTTACTTCCCCTCTGATGTGAAGTAGTGTCCTACTGGGTAACCTGACTTTATGACTACCTCTGCCTATTTTCATTCTACAAATGGCAACTACTGAAACAAAATAGTTATGTGTTTCCAGCACCTTTTTAAGGGCAAGGTAAATGATCTCTCTTTAGTTGTAATGTAGGAATGCTGGTAAAACATAATTTTTTTTTTTTAGTAAAGAAAAGTAGCCAGTAATATGTATTTTATCTAGATTGCTCCGTCACTTCATTTACTACAAACTCCCCCCTCCTTAGTAGTTGCACATGGAATATTCCATTCATTCTGGCCAAGAAAGTCATTGATCTTAAGGCTGCAGAAGCAGGGATGGTCTGATACTGATCCTTTTTTATTATTATTTTCTTTTAAATTCAGGATTTGTTTTCTCTCCATGTATACATGGACAGGGAGGCGTTTACCTTTTTTTTGAAGATGCATTATTTATTAGGATGTGCTAGATCACAGCCTATTTTATATGGTGTTTCAGCATATGACTCACTATGAACATGATGTCTTTAAGTCTGTGAGAGGAGGAATTAATGAAGGACTATTTAAACTGCTGTGGAATAAACCCTGGAATACAACTTTCTGAGATCTTTTCAAGCTGCTTAAACATACACATCTGAAAAATAGATGAGCTTTCCAAATCGGTCACTTGCCGGCTTATGTACGCTTCCAGGAGCTGCTTGGGCTTTCCTTCTCCTCCCTGCACCTTCTCACCCTTAGTGGACTGCTGCAATTGCTTTCTGCACTTGTGACTTTTGATGGTCATGCAGTATTTAGATCATGCTCATTTAGTTTTACCTACTTAAGTAGCGAGAATGTGCTAATATGTGTAAGAGATGGACTGCCTGTGTATTGTGACTACTAAGGTAAGCCATGTAGATTATTTTCAGTACTTATGTGCAGTTTAGGTTTGTGATCATTTCTAATCGTTTTTACATCTTTATAATGCTTGCGCAGTTAGATTTTTTTTCTTTAATTGATAGCTTTATCTCTTAAACTATTAGACAGCATTTGTAAGTTTTTAGATTCAAATAATATGCATTAAAAGAACGTGAATGTGTGTATATATCTATATCTTGTGTGTGTTTATTGGATTGCTCTCATTACATGTCTTGAGTCCATTTTTTTTTTTTTACAGCAGCCTACAGTAATTATTCCTCTTTACACCTCCTTGCCTTCATAATTTGGCTCCCTCGTGTGACACTGTTATGTTGCTATGACAGATTGAAATATCCACCTTATGAACACTACTATAAAGGGCAGTTGTAAAGAGTTAGACCAGGCAGCGAGAAGACTGCTGGTTTGGAAAAGGTTCAGCATGGTTTTTCTACAGTGTTCTCTCTTGTCAGGATATTTAATACAGACGTCTATATTTAGAACTTCATGACACGTGAAGTGCCAAAAGTGCATGTGCAAAATGCCTGTGGGAAATGCACAGAAGAAGGAGCAATTTTTATTTATTGCTGTCTAAGACTGTGTTCACACTTACACTGTGGGGGGCTTTGTCTGCTGCGCCATTCTTCCTGTTAAATTGATGGATATCCTTATTTAGAGGGGGCCATTGGTAGTTGCTCTTTCTATAGACAACATGCATTCTGAAAAATAACTGCTATTAAAGTGGATATAAAGTCTAAACACCCATATTAAATGTCAGGTTTTTGTCATGTGAAAAAAAATCACGTAGAAAGATTTCTGAACTTTTTACCTTTTTAATCTGTGGAATTCATTGATAAACTAAAGGTGGAAAAAAATAATACACAACTTAAATAATCTCGTTACCTAAATAGGCATATCCTTAAGGTAAAACTTCAAGTTCAAGTATACTTTTGAATGTATAATAACATTTAATCTTTTTGGGTAGGAGTCTGAGCTAAGCACATGTAGACTTGGCAGTTTTTGTCCACTCTTCCTTGTAACAGCACTCCAAAGCTGTTTGATTGCCGGCATCTTTTGTGTACAGTACCCTCTTCAGGTTACCCACAGTTTTTCAATTGGGTTTACGTTCAAGGCTCTGGCTGGCCCATTCCAAAAATGTGATCATCTTCTGGCAAAGCCATTCTTTTATTGAGGCGGTAAACTTTGGGTTGTTGGGCTGAAAGTTGAAATTCCTCCTCCTTCTCAGCTTTTTATCACAGGTCTGAAGGTTTTGTTCTAAATGTGACTGCTATTTGGTTCTTTTGGTGATGCACAGTGATGGCTGTGATGCATTCTTGAAATTTTTGGCTAAAAAGTTCAAAAGTGCAAAAAAAAAATCTAAATCAGGGATTTAATATAGTGATGAGAAAAAATAGTTTTTTTTTTTATTATTTCTCTCCTCATTCATCATTATATTAAAAAAACTAAACTAATTTGGGAATTCTTTGCACTTTTAAAAATTATACAATAATGAGAAAAAATAAATATTTTCATTTCCATCAGGGAAATGGAACAAAAAATAACAAATTGGTGCTGATCTCTAAACAAGTGATTTACCTGGACCACAACTCCAAAACAGGCTAGGAGGTTCAACTATATCTCCTTGCGGATCGGTCCCCTATTGGCAGATACTGACTGACAGCATGAGTGAGCCGGTGGCCAGGCAGCATTGATAATTCATGAAGAAGAGGGAGGAGGAAGGAATGGTGAGAGGTGCTAGGGTGGAGCACACACGCTGAGCACAACTCCTCAATGACACCTTATTACAGTAAAAGACCCGAGATCGTGCATGGACAGATTACCAAAAGGTACCATGTGGGCTCACTAGGGGACTGCCAGCTACAGCAAACTGTCAGCACCTCAGTTCGGGCCCGGGAGCTGACAGATTCCCTTTAGATTACACATCACCTGTCTATTAGAATCTCTGGAGCCATGCCACAGTGGGGAGGCTGGGTTGTCACACTGGGGGCTAGTGGACCTTCCCCCGGTGCTCTGGGGCGGGCTGCTGCTCTGGAATAGACAGGCACCGTGCGCAGGAACTAGGTGGCGGTTCAAAAAAAGGGATTGCTCTACTGGCATCCTGGCGCTGGTATGTTTGTGTAAAAAAACTAAAGCAATGTACCTAGTTGTACATTCACTTTAATTAAACAAGGTGGGCACTACATTCTCACAGCGGAATTAATTGAATGAAACAAATGTAACTCGTACAGAACACTTTCATCCTTGGCTGGGTTTCCATGTATTTGGTAGTCATATCCACAGGCTAATTGGTGGAATTGCTGCCCCAGAGCACTGATCTGTCCCTAAGGACCTGCCTCTCCTAATAAATGAGCAAAGTGTGCTGGCCGAGGGCAGGCTGGATTGGTGGTTTGGGGGCAGTAGTCCCACCCCAGTGCTCCAAGGCACCCACTTAGCCTGTGGATGTAATTACTAAACACACAGAAATGACGCAGAGGATGAAAGTAAGAGACTTATCTTCATCCTCGGTGTTCCCTGCACAAAATAGAGATATCAGCAGGTTAGATTTGTTTAACCTGTTATAGGACTAAATAAGGTTCAAGAGGTAGGTGTTTTTAATTAAAAAAAAAACGAACTCCGCAATAAGGGGGCAGAGTTAGAGGCTAGCTGGGGGAAAAAATCAGAAACTACATGAGAAAATGATTACTTTACTGAAACAGTTGTAGATGCTTTCAACAAACTTCCACATGTGGTAGGTAAATCCACAATAACTTAATTTAAACATGCCTGATAGGGATGAGCGACTTTACAATAGTAGTGAAGCACTTAGCTAGGCTTGGCGGTGGGATGGTCAGCCGGCTGCCTTTTGAACTCTTTGCCGCTCCATGCCAGGTGTATGTAGACTTATGTTCACTTTTTTTTTATATTCCACGAACAACGGACGTTATTAAAGAGGTTATCCAGTGCTACAAAAACATGGCCACTTTCTTCCAGTGACAGACTGCCCCACTCTTGTCTCCAACTTGGGTGGGTTTTTGCTGCTCCGTTCCATTGAAGTGAATGGAGCTTAATTGCAAACTGCACTTGAACTGGAGACCAGAGTCGTGTTGTCTCTAAAAGAAAGTGGCCATGTTTTTGTAGCAATGTATAACCCCTTTAATCTTCCATGCAAATACGGATGTAGTCTGTGCATGTGTGGTGTGTATGGAAATCGATGCTTCATAGATTTCCATACACACCCCGAAAGGGCCGTATGAATAACAATGTTCCTGCGGCCGTCAGAGCTCTGACAGCCGCAGGAACATGATGAACACTGGCCAGTGTTCAGCCAGTATACCAACGGCTGTTGCTTAGCAATGGCTGTTATACTGTGTGTGAACTTGGCCTAAAAATTCAGCAGTTTTACGAAGTGTAAGAAAATTGTCCATAAATGTGGAAGAACACAAGTGCATAAACTCACTCTCTCCCCCTTTCTTATACCTGGTTTTAGCTTCTGAAGCTGTATCTGAAAACTGCATTTGTGTATGAGCATTCTTCAGAACCTATGGATTTAGGAGTCATCATGTAGGCATTTGTGACCAAGTGTTTATGATGGTCATAGCTATAATACATGGACATTATAGAGCGAGTATTGTCACCTGTAGGTAGTATAGAGAGACATGTCAATTCTTTGGGCAAAGCACGGAATCTGAGGGCAAATATCAGAGTTTATGGAACAGACGGAACTTCAAGCGGAATCCGCCTGAAGTCTCTGAGGATTCTGTAGTGTTAACGCAACCTAACTGTGCATGCTTATATGTGATTATAATATGGGAGACTGTAGTGGAAACATCTGCAGAAAATGTTGTTCCTGCTAAAAAAGTTTATTAAACTTTATGTATACTTTTACCCACCCCGTCTTTTTGTATGTTGTGTATTTTTCTGCCTCTAGTCAAACATTACCAGTGGCTTATGATAAGAACGGTTGGATTATTTAAATATTTTATTTGTTCTGCTACTAGTTTTTTGTATTTTTGGTCCTGCATTGCAATATATGTTTGTAAAGGCATTAGCAGGTGAGGTTCACACTGTATTTGCATTCGTATCACTGTTTCCATTTCAGTACGAATTAATTTTATAAGGTGCGCAACCACGTTTTTGTGTATATCAATTTATTTATTTTTTTTAATGTAGGTGGATTTTTTTTCTTTTCTTATAAATGTACACAGACAGAAACAGTGTAAACCTAGCAAAGGTACTTATTTGCAGTAAAGTATTTCAGAGCCCTGAGCCAAAAGCTGCCTCCCCCAACCTTCTAGCAAAAGTGTTGCTTCTATCTAGGGATGGTCCGAAACTGCCGAGATTCGGGTTCGTATGAACCCGAACGCTCTGCATCAGATTCCCGCTGTCTGCCCGCTCCGTGGAGCGGGTGGATACAGCGGGAGGACCGCCTGGAAAACTGGGATTATGGCTATGGCTGTATCCTAGTTTTCCAGGCGGTCCTCCCATGGTATTCACCCTCTCCACGGAGCGGGCAGACATCGGGAATCATTACTGAACCGAACTCTGTTCGGACCATTCCTACTTCTATCATTGGTTACATCAGTAATGTATGATTATTACTGTAGGTACGTGAGAATAGGCCATTATCAAACACCCCTATTGCTGCTTGTATTGGTAGAACAGCAGATAATATGCTTATGTACTTGGCCTTTGTAAGGGTCCTATTGGGCAGATATCACCCTGTGTAATATAGACAACGATCAGCCAGGAAGCCGATCAGCGTCTGATTGCCGTCTTTCAGCAAGTTCAGCATCTGTCCATGTGATAGGAGCAGCCTTGTTCAATAGCTGATGAAAGTAATAAAATTTTTATTTTACAAAAGATGGCTGGAAAAATGGTTGCATCCATTTTAATTAGTTTTTCCATTGACTTCCATGATGAAAACCAGATCAAATTTTTTTTTACGTACACAAAAAAAAAACATAAAAAAAATATATATATATATTTTTTTTAAATAATTGAAGTCAACGGGAAAACAGATGCACAAAAGAAGTGCATCCTCTTTTCCAAACAGATGAAAAAATTTAAATGGGTAAAACTCATTATGACCGTTAACCCGTGATAAATAGTTATAGGTAATGTGAATTCATCAGCCTGTGACTGATACTGATTTTTGTTTCTTTCCTTTTTACCTTGGTGTAACAGTTTGTGCATCTATCTATACATATACATACATTGAGTTGTATTGAAATAAAGAAAGAACCAGCCATGCACCTTGTTCCTTGATTACATGTCCAGCTTTATACAAGTAGCTCTCCCGCCCTCTACAGGATGATTGAGATGCTGCCTTTTACAAATCTAGCTACTGAGCAGTAGGTTAGCACAGTACAATGCTATAATACAATATTTGCTGTTGATGGTTTAAGTTGCATATTGTTAGGGTAAAGAGTAAGCACAGTGTGTCGTTTAACCCCTTAATGAAACAGCCAGTATTAATTTAGCTGTTTTTTATTTTTCATCCCTGCCTATGGTAAAATTTACGTTCCCTGTGTTCTTTGTAAAATGTTTGTTTTAATTTTACTATTTTTTTTTCTTAAATTTTGCTTAAATTTGCTCTCTTCTGAACCCTATAATTTTTTCACACCTATGAAAATGTATGAGGGCTAATTTTTTTGTGTAGTGATACATAGTTTTGTCAGTACCATTTTGATCAGTTACATCAGATCTCTGCTACAGTAGTATGGTTGCCTGCCTTATGGTTGTGTTTTAAATAGATTGATTATCTGACATATTTTTGAAGCCAAAGCCAGGAATGGATTCGAAAAGAGTAGAAATCCCAGTCTTTATGACCTGACCTGTTCGGTTTATAGTCTTGTTCCTGGCTTTGGCTTAAAAAATGTCAGATAAATCTCTGTGTAACCACATCATTAGGTTGACTCAATCAGTTGTTATAGCCGGTAATGCTAAGTTTACACGGAACGATAATTCGCCCGATCGTACGACTAACGATGTCTGAGTAAGGTGTTTTTTTTTTTTTCATAACGATCATTGTTTAGACTGTACAATATATCGTACGGAAATTCGTTTTGCGATTGCTTAAAGTCTATCTCGCACATCGGCGAACGACTGTTTACTCGGAATGATCTGTGAATTTTTTGCGAGCGATCAACAACGATTTGAGAACTTGAAAGATCAAAATAAACAATTTCTCGCTCGTCGTTTGATTGTTCGCTGCGTTTACACGTACGATTATCGCTCGATAATCGTTCCGTGTAAACGCAGCGTAAGGAGGGCCTGTAAACGCAACCATCTGCTGTAGTGACTGATCGGCACCCCATACCACAGAGTGTAAGGGGTCAAAAATCTGCATGGAGTCTGAAGGGAAATATCTGTTTATCTGTTTATTAACATTAACATATATTGATATGAATACAAATGGGACTTGCAGATAATGCAGTTTTTAAATCAACAATAGAGAGGAGTGTGACTTCAAGAGCTTTTTTTCTGCTATGCTTGTCAGGCACACAGATAAATGGAGCAGTAGCACACATCTGACCATTGATCCATTCAACCAGGAAAACATGAAACCACATTTCTCATGAGTGGGTGCCCTAGTGTTCTCCTTACTGTTCGGGCATGTATCACCTATCCTGCAGATGATATTTTGTTGACTAGAGTTCAGCTCACCTTGAGCATGCTCAAGTCTTAGTGCAGTATTTGAATACTGCTGGTTAAAAAAATCAAATGCAGCATGCTCGAGTTGAACCTAACGCTAATCAGACGTATCAACTATCCTGCAGTTAATATGTTGTTGATCAGTGGGGGTGAATGCAAGGGCCCCTACTCATGAGAAATGTGGTACCATGTCCTCCTGGTTGAATAGATCAATGGTCAGACATGTATTGCTGCTCTATTTTGTTCCTGACAAGCATGGCAGAAAAAAAAGCTCTTAGAGCTGCAGAGTGCATGTACTCCCTCTGCTATGGTCACATAGCAGGACAAGGGTTGTTGGTATTCTTCTGTGCACCTGTCTATCTTGATCCAAGGTTAGCACTGAGCCATTGGATGGTTCCTTGTATTGAATATCTTGCCATGCTGTGCCAGTGAGTGCGTTCTCTTTCCAAGTGTGTGGTGGAGAGTAAATGGAACTGCAAGGAAATAACCCCCTAGGTTTTCTTTTTTGATCATGCAATGCATTGACCAGAGACTGTATGTAATTAATATCAGAACTGCATGTAATGTACTTGTAACCAATGATGTTTGTGGAGGTGGTATATTTCTTATTGCAGGCACAACAAAGTCTTTTTAATACACAAAGCCTAAAATCACACACATGTTCAAAGAGATATATAAATAGCAAATTATCGCTTGCTTTATATGTTTTGCAGTCCGGATGCTAATTCCTGTATGCCATGATTATACCTTAAACAGTCTGGTATTAAGTGTATTCACTAGCACAAAGTGTTGTACTCTGAGGGTTCCTTTTATATTTACTGTCTCCTCCAAATTGCTAGTTAAAAGTGTTTTATCGTTCACAGAAGAATCACACACTGACAACTTGCAAGGTTAAAGCAGAACTTGTTTATTCAAAGATAGCATGCATGATGTATAACTTCAGGGCCTGGTGTTCTTCCACTGAGACTCATGTCATTAATTCATTGGGTGAGGTACAAAAAGAGTTACTTGCATAGCATTAGTGCTTTCTTGCGTAAGGTTTTGAGGAATGTCAACAACTGTATGTATTTAGAAGGTCAGCGCTGTATTGTAAAATATATTATGACATCCTAAAAGTATAATACAGAGAAAAAGAGAGAGGCACTGCTGCACCTCTTCCCTATGGCTTACACTAATGCCTCTCGTCTACATTTAAAAACCAACACCAGGATGTTGGTATATAATTTGATCAAACCATATTGCCTCATGTCCCACGTGCAGGTCCCTACATGAACTCAACACTATGTTGGTCAGCGACCACCAACTAGGGATGAGCGAACCGGGCAAGGCTCTGGTTCGTATGGCAAGGCTCTGGTTCGTATGAACCTGAACTATCAGCTTCTGATTTCCGCTGTTTGTCCGCTCCGTGGAGAGGGTGGATACAGCCTGAGGGCCGCCTAGAAAACTGTGATACAGCCTATGGCTATGGCTGTATTGCTTGGTGGTAGCTTTCTCCGCCGGCAGTGCCTGCGGGCTTTGGGGGGGCCCTTGGGGGCTAGTCCTGTGACATTGGGGTTGCAGGTCCCCCTTCCCTGCTTGCGCACACTTTGCGGGGTTGACGTTCGCTGACTGGTACAGTGTTGTTTGGTTACGGACTCATGTGTAACAGAGACCTGCACGTGGTACATGAGGCAATATGGTTTGATCAAATTATATACTAACTTCGGATGATGGTTTTTAGTGTAGCTGAACAAGCTTTCATGTCAACCATGGGTGCGATGTGCAGCCATTTCTGTCCTTTAGGCTTGTGCATCCTAAAAGTATAACTCTCATTCTTTGCTGGTGGTAGGAGACACCATTAAAATCTTGCCCTTCAGGTGCACAGCAAGGACCGAATTTATTGCAAGTGTATGCAGCCACTGGCGCTGCCGGAGGAATTCCGTCCTCAAGACGCGCTAAAACAGATATGCTGTCGGCAAAATTTTAACGGCATTTCTTGCCACCATCAAGAAATAGTAGTTATACTTTAACAAAACTTAATTTACAGACGTTACGATAGTTGTGTCTCGATCACGCAACTTAAGTATCTTAATGAACCTGAGGAGAACCCCCCGTGCCCAGTCAGGTTGTCATCTAAAGCAGTTATTGGATGCACCAGAATGCATTTTTTGTTGACATCAAATCCAGAAAAAATTGTTTATAAAAAGTACAAGTTAACGGCGCAAAATGACACGTCATACAGCCCCATAGACCAAATGATAAAATCACTAGAAGGATGATAGTAAAGCATTTTAAGTACATTTTAGTGTTTTAAAAAAGGTTTTAATTTTTTAAAAGCCATGAAATAAAATAGGTTTTAAGTTGCCTATTGTTTTAACCCCTTGCCTCCGCAGCCTGTTTTGTCCTTAATGACCAGGCTCATTTTTCAAAATCTGACCTGTCTCACTTTATGCGCTTATAGCTCAGTGATGCTTTAATGTATGCTAGCGATTCTGAGATTGTTTTTTTCATAACATATGGTACTTTATGTTAGTGGCAAAATTTGGTCACTGTCACTATGTTTAGATTAAAGTTTCTCATTTTCAAAAGGAACATGAGAAAAAAAGCATGCCAAAATCTGTAACGCAGGTTCTCCTGAATACAATGGTACCCCATATGTGGGCGTAAACCACTGTATGGGCACACAGCCGGACTCAGAAGGGAAGGAGCGCCAATTAGCTTTTTTAATGCAGATTTTGCTGAAGAAATTTCTGAGCGCAGGTATGTTTGCAGTGCCCCTGTAGTGTCTGCAGAATAAAATCCCCCCCCAAAAGTCACCCCATTTTCGAAAGTACACCCCTCAAAGAATTCATCTTTGGGTAGGATGAGCATTTTGACCCCACAGGTATTAGAGGAAAGTATTCAAAATTAGACAGTAAAAATGAAAAACACGAATTTTTCCAATAATATGTTCGTTTAGTTTGAAATTTCTCAATTTCACGAGGAACAAGAGAAAAAAAGTACCCCAAAATTTGTAACGCAGGTTCTACTGAGTACAACGGTACCCCATATGTGGGCATAAACCACTGTATGGGCACACAGCCGGGCTCAGAAGGAAGGGAGCGGCAATTAGCATTTTCAGTTCAGATTTTGCTGAAGTAGTTTCTGAGCGCCAGGTGCGTTTGTAGTGCCCCTGTAGTGTCCGCAGAATAGAACCCCCCCTAAAGTCACCCCATTTTGAAAAGTACACCCCTCAAAGAATTCATCTTGGAGTGTGGTGACCATTTTGACCCCACAGGTATTAGAGGAAAGTATTCAAAATAAGACAGTAAAATTGAAAAACTCGAATTTTTGAAATAATATGTTCTTTAGTTTGAAATTTCTCAATTTCACGAGGAACAGGGGAGAAGCTGCATACCAAAATCTGTAACGCAGGTTCTCCTGAGTAGAACGGTACCCCATATGTGGGCATAAACCACTGTATGGGCACCCAGCCGGGCTCAGAAGGGAAGGAGCGCCAATTAGCATTTTCAGTTCAGATTTTGCTGAAGTAGTTTCTGAGCACCAGGTGCGTTTGCAGCTCCCCTGTAGTGTCAGCAGAATAGAACCCCCCCCAAAAGTCACCCCATTTAGGAAAGTACACCCCTCAAAGAACCCATCTTGGGGTGCAGTGAGCGGTTTGACCCCACAGGTATTAGAGGAAAGTATTCAAAATAAGACAGTAAAAATGAAAAACTCAAATTTTTCCAATAATATGTTCGTTTAGTTTAAAATTTCTCAATTTCACGAGGAATGGGAGAAAAAACGTACCCCAAAATCTGTAACGCAGCTTCTGCTGAGTAAAACGGTATCTTATACTTGGGCAAAAACCACTGTATGGGCACACAGCAGGGCTCAGAAGGAAGGGAGCGCCAATTTGCTGGAGCAAAACCGCAGCTAGTAATAGTTATTAGAATAGCGCAGTTACTAAAATACAATAAAAAAAATGAGATTACAGGTAATGTGGGGTGGTCACGGGCAACCTGGGGTGGTCACGGGCAACCTGGGGTGGTTACTGGGATGGGTACCTGTAATTTGGGGTGGTTACAGGCAATCTGGCGTGGTTACGGGCAATTTGGGGTGGTCGGAGGCAACGTGCGGTGCTCAGAGGCAATCTGGGGGGAATTACATGTGATTAGGGGCAACCTGCGGTGGTTACGGGCAACATGGGGTGGTTACAGACAATCTGTGGTGGTTACGGGCAACATGGGGTGGTTACAGACAATCTGTGGTGGTTACGGGCAACATGGGGTGGTTACAGACAATCTGGGGTGGTTACGGATAAACCAAGTGCTTATAGGTAATCGGGTGGGTACATGTAATTTTGGGTGGTTACGGCAATCTGGTGTGGTTACGGGCAATCTGGAGGGGGTCACTGGCAACGTGCAGTGGTTAGAGGCAACGTGCGGTGGTTATTTTTATTATTATTTATTTATAAAGCGCCCTTAGTTCCAGAGCGCTATACAATAGATAGGCAACAGGCAGGAACAATACAAGATCAGTAAACATTACATGAAGGCAAAAGACAGACTGGTACATGGGGAAAGAGGACCCTGCCCGCGAGGGCTCACAATCTATAGGGTATAGGGAGAGAAACAGGAGGTAAAGTGCAGCCATTCAAGTGTGATGCAGAGTTATTGTAGGTTGTAGCCTTGTTTGAAGAGATGGGTTTTCAGGTTACTTTTGAAGGACTTGATGGTGGATGAGAGACGGATGTGTCGGGGTAGCGAGTTCCAGAGTATGGGGGAGGCTCGGGCAAAGTCTTGGAGGCGGTTGTGCGAGGTACGAACAAGGGGGGAGCGGAGACGGAGACGGAGGTCACTGGAGGATCGAAGGTTGCGTGAGGGACGGTAGCGGGATATCAGGTCAGAGATGAACGGAGGGGACAGGTTGGTTAGAGGCAACGTGCGGTGGTTAGAGGCAACGTGCGGTGGTTAGAGGCAACGTGCGGTGGTTAGAGGCAACGTGCGGTGGTTAGAGGCAACGTGCGGTGGTTAGAGGCAACGTGCGGTGGTTAGAGGCAACGTGCGGTGATCACATGCAATCTGGAGGGTTACGGGCAATCGGGGCTGATTACAGACCATCTGGAGGGTTACGGGCAATCGGGGCTGATTACAGACCATCTGGAGGGGGTCACTGGCAATTCGGGGTGGTTCCGGGCAACGTGCGGTGGTTAGGGGCAACGTGCGGTGGTTAGGGGCAACGTGCGGTGGTTAGGGGCAACGTGCGGTGGTTAGGGGCAACGTGCGGTGGTTAGGGGCAACGTGCGGTGGTTAGGGGCAACGTGCGGTGGTTAGGGGCAACGTGCGGTGGTTAGGGGCAACGTGCGGTGGTTACGGGCAATCTGGCGTGGTTACGGGCAACCTGCAATTGTTACTATAATAAAAAGAGTGTTTTATTTTTTGGTATGTTTTTCACTTTTTGTACTTTATACATTCATTTTCACTATATTACTATGATTACTGTGATATTTTCTATCACATTAATCATAGTTCAGTGACAGAGACCAAATTGGTCTCTGTCACTTTAAATTTTCTGAGATAACTGATTCTGGAGCACATGCGCACTTCAGAATCAGCCTGGACGCCGAGGAGGACGGACCTCCCTGGATCAGGTAATGTATATGGGGAAGGGGGGTACCGCTGCTCGCCTGCCCTGGGACCACAAAGGGGGGTCCCCGATCACTGATCATTTATTCATTTCCATCCCAGCGAACAAACATCGTTTGTTCGCAGGGATGGGGGCGGCCATCTTGGATGTGATGGCCGCCCGGGGAGGGATAGTGATCGCCCACTAGGGGGGCTGATCTGGGGGATACATTTTCATCTCCCCCCACTGTGGATTCACGGTGGGGGGAGATGTAAGCCAGCACCGGTAATGCCCGTTACCGGCGGATCGCCGCTATAACGGTAATAGCGTAGATCTGCCGGTATCGGAGGACGAGGGGAGGGGGACACACTGTTAGTGGCGGTGGGGGGAGGCAACGTTCTGCAGCCTCCCCCCGCCGCCCAATCGGCGGGAGGACACGGAATCTCCCCATAGACGCTGCGGTCGCATTGACCGCGGCGTTTATGGGGTTAACTGCCCGGCTTCCCTCCGGGCAGAGGCAGCAGGAGGGGGCTGTGTCACACAGCCTCCTCTTGCTGCTCGATCTTAGATAGAGACAGAGGGGGGAGGCAGGGAAACCATGACCAGTTCTGCCACTGCTTTTCATGACGTCCCTGGACGTCATATTGGGGGAAGGGGTTAATCATATTGACTTGAAGAACATACATAACATGTCATTTTTACCATAGGGTGAACGGTGTAAATCCCTGAAATGAGAGAGTCCCCCCCCCCCCCCCCAATTTCATAGTATAAATATTTTTCCGTGTTTTTTTTGTTTTTTGTTTTTTTTTTGCAATGACAGTCTTATTTTTTCCATAAAACATACAACGTATAATTGGTGTCGCAAAACAACAGATGTGGGTTTGTAGGTGAAAAAATGCAAACATTATGGCCTATAAAGGATTAAAAAAACATTGCAAAAGAGTGCAAAAACAAAAATTGGCCTGGTCATCAAAGTGTTAATAAAAAAAAACACACCTTTCTATACATGTGTTTCAGTACAATTACCTTCAAAAAACCTAGGACATATGGTACACCACGGCCGCCTGATACTAGACAACCCTGGTCGTACCTGTACGTCCTAAGTTGCTATTGCACTATAAAGCAGGCTCAGAAGCTGAGCTCGCTGCATAGCGGGTGGGGGCCCCTAACCCTTTATGACAGGCTGCAGTGATCGCGCTTCAGCTTGTCATTAACTCTTTTAAGTGTAAACCCTTCAAGTGTTAACCCTTTTATGTCAGCAATATGTAGATATACGTTCCTGTTGCACATACGTAAATGCACTTCATGACACTAAAGGGGTTTGATATGTGCAGGACCGCCGCAGTGAGCGACCCCGCACACATCAGGGTCCAGGGACCTGAGGGTAATGAGAGGCAGCTGCGATCCCATTAACCTCTTAAACGCCGCATACTCAGTGATAGAACAAGCATCTGTCACTGCGGGAGTCCAGATCACATGTACCGACTGGTGGGGGTAATCCTGTTACCTCCGTCCTGTTAGATCAGCGTTATATGTATAGAGTCTGCTCTCAGGCAGGCTCTATGCATTGACCGCTGATAAAACTAATCTATGCTATGCTATCTAATCTAATGATTGCAAGTTTTGCTGTGTTACTTTTAAAAACTTTTTTTTTTTTTATTAACCTCCTATACCCCCCCATAAAAGTTTAAATATACCCCCTTGCCGAGGGCTGGGCGATATTGGCCTAAATCAATATCGCGGTTTATCGTACATGTAGTCGCGGTAACAATAATTGGATGATAATTATGCTGCATCCCTTTTCTAAGCCACACCCCTTTGCAAGCCACACCCACCTGGCCGTGCCAAACTGGCAATATTTTGTTTCAAAAAAGTTGGGGAAAAAGGTAGCTCACTAAGCAGCAACCAGAGGCTGTGACATTTAGTCTATTTCTATTATTATTTGTCATTATTAGGGGGGTCTCAGCAGAGCCCCGGAGGTGTATATACAGGAATACAGCCATATACACACTACAGGACGTGTATACACAAGTATGCCAACATTTGACCCATCATGCCCCCAAGAGTTATATAGTAGTACATGCTTTATTCATATAGTGCCCACAGCGTGCCATAATGCCATCCCAGCTGTGCCCATATAGTAATAATGCCATCCCAGCTGTGCTCATATAGTAATAATGCCATCCCTGCTGTGCTCATATAGTAATAATGCCATCTCAGCTATGCCCATATAGTAGTATTGCGCCCAGCTGTGCTCATATAGTAATAATGCCTTTCCAGCTGTGCCCATATAGTAATAATGCCATCCCTGATGTGCCTTATATAGTAATAATGCCATCCCAGCTGTGCCCCCATATAGTAATGCCATCCCAGCTGTTCCCCCATATAGTAGTAATGCAATCCTAGCTGCTCCCCCATATATAAATAATGCCATCCCTGATGTGCCCATATACTGTAGTAATAATGCCATCCCTGATGAGAACATATAGTAGTATTGCCCCTAGCTGTGCCTATATAGTAATAATGCCATCCCTGCTATGCTCATATAGTAATAATGCCATCTCAGCTTTGCCCATATAGTAGTATTGCGCCCAGCTGTGCCCATATATTAATGCCATCCCTGCTGTGCCCATAAAGTAATAATGGCATCCCATCTGTGCCCATATAGTAGTATTGCTCCCAGCTGTGCCTATATAGTAATAATGCCATCCCAGCTGTGCCCCCATATAGTAGTAATGCCATCCCAGCTGTGCCCCCATATAGTAATAATGCCATCCCAGCTGTGCCCCCATATAGTAATAATGCAATCCCAATTGTGCCCCCATATAGTAATAATGCCATCCCAGCTGTGCCCCCATATAGTAATAATGCCATCCCAGCTGTGCCCCCATATAGTAATAATGCCATCTCAGCTGTGCCCCCATATAGTAATAATGCCATCCCAGCTGTTCCCCCATATAGTAATAATGCCATAACAGCAGTGTTCCCATACAATGAACGACGCAAACAAAAAATGACTGCTATATAGTAATAAAATGATCTACGATCTACACAATAATTGTACTAAAAAAAAATTAGAGGTAATGGTGCAAAAATGACTCCCCATACTGGTCTATACATGAAAAATTCAAACCGTTATAGAGGAGTCACAATAGGGACATTTTAGTCATAATTATTTGGCGGAAAAGTGTATTTTTACGGTAAAGTGTATTACACAGATATGGAATTAATTAGTTTAATTAATTAAATTAAATTAATACTTTTTGGGTTCTGTCATACATTTTATGGTAGATTGAAAGATATATTACAAAGTACACTTGTTCTTGAAAAAAAAACAAAAAAAAAAACAAGCCCTTACATGGCCCTGTAGATGGAGAAACAAGAGTGCAATAGCCCTCAGAAGGCAAGGCCTGGTCATTTATGCCATTTTGGGCTTGGTCATTAAAGGGTTAAAGCCAGCCAATTGCACATATTGCAGCACAAATCTTCCTTGCTCATATCAGTGGATTGTATGTCCCTACATTAACCCAAATAAAATGCATAAAATTAATAAAGAAGTGTGAGCCTTTTAATAAATTAATGTGATGACAAATAAAAATATAAAAAAATAAAGAATGCAAAATTATCTAACAGCATTTAGATTGTATTAACACAGGGGATGGGGAGCAATCCTAATGCCCTCGGTCCACTATCCTTCTGCTGACTGCAGTAACACACCTTATGAATAACAGCAGCAGAGGGTGTACTACTGTTGTGTTTTTTTGTGTTTGGACTTTATTTTCATTTACTCTCTTAACCCTGCAAGATCATTAACCCCTTAACGACATCGGGAGTAAGTATACGCCCCCGCAGGGTGGGCTTTAACGCAAACGGGCGTATACTTACGCCCGATGTTTCCCCGATCGCTGTGTGTTTGCACACAACGGTCGGGGAAGGTGGCCTGCTATAATGTATAGCAGGCCATCTCTGCTTGTCGGCACAGGGGGTGATTAACCCCTCCCGTGCCGACAATTGCTGCTATATGCTGATCAATACAGATCAGCATATAGCAGCTAAATTCAGCTTTCTGGGTCATCGGTGACCCGGAAAGCAATGGGGATTGGTGCTGTCCGAGATAGCACCAATCGCCATGTGTCCCCACCAAAGATGGCGCCGATGCCACCCCCACGATCGCCGTGATAGGCCGGCCAGTACCGGCCGGCCCATCACGGCGATCATAGTGTAAAAACACAGTTTTGCCGGATTCTGCACCCCTCAGCTAGGTAGCTGAGGGGTGCAGAACAGGTGTGTGTGGTGCAGGTGTACCATACTCACCTGATCTGGGCGTCCGGTGCGAAGATCTGCGGTCCGCGCCGTCCTCGCGTCTTCTTCGCTTCACTTCCGGGTTCGGTTATCCAGCGTCGGAAATCTTCGGAAATGCTCGGGTTCGGCGGGTCTCGGCAATCTCCAGCAGCGTCGCTCTACTGCCCCCTAGCGAATATCATTCACTGATCAGTTTCTTTTGGGTTAAAAAGATTTATTTTTTATTTTTCCCAAATTTTTTTATTTATTTTTTTTGCGCCCTAACGCCACTGAGTGCTGATAAGCATCGCACATAAGTGCGCCGCTGATCAGCAACTCCTCCATTTTGGCGTAGGGGCGTTTTTTCCCCCCTATATCCTACCGCCACTGTCTGCTCATAAGTGCCGCACATAAGTGCGGCATTTATCAGCAGTTCCTTTCTTGGCGTAGGGATATTTTTTCTTACTGTCAAAAAAACACGTAAAAAAACACTACACTACACCACACTACATGGAATAAAGTTTTACACTACACCACTACACATTTACATACCCCATATACTAATCCCCGTATAAAGATGGCCCCCAGGGTGTTTTCGGTGTCAGAGGCATATGCTATTATTGCCTCCGACACCGAAACAGCCAGTGAGGATGAATGGGGGGGATCCTTCGTTCCACCATTCATCCTCATCGTCCTCATCATCCAGTGACGTGTCTGGGGGTAGCGTAGTGTACGCTGTCCCCCAGACACGTCTTTTCCGCCAGAACCATCCCAATAAGAGATCACGGTATGGCGTGAAATTCTACAAACTCTGTGAGAGTACCTCAGGGTACACTTACAGATTTAGGGTACGTGCACACTGCGGAATGGCAAAGGATAACCCTTTGTGCATTCCGCAGCTGGCACCCGCCGGCGGACTGATGGAGGCGCGCCTCTCCGCCCGTGTCATAGATTCCATCCTATGCACGGGCGGATTCCGTTGTCCGCCCAGAGAATGAACACGTTCATTCCCTCGCTGCCCGAGCTGCTGTAGCTTGTGGCACGATCCGAAAATATCAGAAGCCGTAATAAAGCCCTAATATTTAGCAGCCATGGAGCGGACCCAGCGCTTCTGGATATGAAGGACCCCGTATCGCACCAGGACAACATTTTCCAGGTGACGTCCCCCACACTGGAAAACAGGAGACCCCAGAAGAAGTGCAGAGTGTGGGGTAACAGGGGGATCAGGAAGGACACCATTTTCCAGTGTGACACCTGTCCTGATCGCCCCGGCCTCTGCATACTGGATCGCTTCAAGGCGTACCACACGTCACTGGAGTTCTACATTTTCTAAATTCTGTCCCTTATTCCTATTTCAGGGGTCACGTTGGTCCAGGGATTATTCTGATCGCTATTATGGAGTCGGGAAGGAATTTTTCCCCTGTGATGAGGCTACTGTCGTCTGCCTTACGAGGGTTTTTTTTGCCTTCCTCTGGATCAACACATGTTGAATTTGATGGACTTCTGTCATTTTCAACCTTATAAACTAATAATTGGCCTAATACCCCCAAATAAATTAGAATTGTCCCTTTTCCCCAGCTAAATAGGTATGGCCGCCATTCCCATTAGAGGATGCCATGATGCAATTACAAAGCCTCTGTGCGGCCAGGACAGTAGAAACCCCCCACAAGTGACCCCATTCTGGAAACTACACCCCATAAGGAATCTAACGAGGGGGGCAGTGGGGATATGGCCCTCTGGTGACGGGCACATTTGTGGCGTGAAAATGAAAAAATAGTATTTTTTATTTTCACGGTACATGTTCCACATATGTGCCCGTCACCAGTGGGGTCCATATGCTTACTGTACCCCCTTGTTGGATTCCTTATGGGGTGTAGTTTCCATAATGGGGTCACTTGTGGGGGGGTTTCTACTGTCCTGGCAGCACAGGAGCTTTTTAATTGCGACATGGCCTCCTCCATCCTCCATTCCAGCCTCTAAATGGCGCTCTGTCCCTTTGGTGGCTTGCCCTGTGCCCATATGGCACATTATATCCACATGTGGGGTATTTTCGTACTCAGGGGAAATTACCCTACACGTTTTGTGTTCACTTTCTTTTTTAACCCCTTGTGGAAAAGGAAAAAAATCAAGGCTAGACTAACATATAGTGTAAAAAATGTTTAATTTTTACACTAAATTATTGATCTTGTCTTGATTTTTTCATTTTCACAAGGGGTTAAAAGATAAAAAAAAAAAACACTAAATGTGTAGAGCAATTTCACGGAAATACCCCACATGTGGACATAAAGCACCATGCGGGTGCAGGGTAAGCCTCCAAAAGGAAGGAGCGCCATTTGGCTTTTGGAGGCTGGATTTGGCTGGAATGGATTTCCAGGGGCCATGTTGCATTCAAAAGGCCCCTGTGTTGCCAAGACAGTTGAACCCCCCCACAAGTGATCCCATTATGGAAACTACACCCCTCAGGGAATGTAACAAGGGGTGTAGTAAGCATATGGACCCCACTGGTGACGGGCACAAATGTGGAACAATATGGCGTGAAAATAAAATATTAAATTTTTTACACTATAATGTTGGTTTAGCCTTAAATTTTTCATTTTCATAAGAGGTTAAAAGAGAAAAAAACACACATAATGTGTAGAGCAATTTCCCCCGAGTCCGTAAATACCCCACATGTGGACATAAAGCGCCATGTGGGTGCAGGGCAAGCCTCCGAAGGTAAGGAGCGCTATTTGGATTTTGGTGGCTGGATGTGGCCAGAATGGATGATGAACGCCATGTCGCATTTACAGAGCCCTCGTGCTGCCAAAACACTGGAAACCCCCACAAGTGACCCCATTCTGGAAATCACACCCCTCAAGGAATCTAACAAGGGGTGCAATGAGGATATGGACCCCTTGATGACGGGCACATTTGTGCCGTGAAAGTGAAAAAGTGAAAATTTTCACTTTCACGTCACATTGTTCCACATGTGTGCCCGTCACCAGTGGGGTCCATATCCTCATTGCACCCCTTGTTAGATTCCTTGAGGGGTGTAGTTTCCAGAATGGGGTCACTTGTGGGAGGTTTCCAGTGTTTTGGCAGCACGAGGGCTCTGTAAATGCGACGTGGCCCTTGAAATCCATTCCAGTAAAATACAGCTTCCAAAAGCCAATTGGCGCTCCTTCCCTTTAGAGGCTCGTCCTGCGCCCACTTGGCATTTTATGTCCACATGTGGGGTATTTCTGTACTCTGGAGAAACTGCGCTACACATTTGGTGTTTTTTTTTTTTTTCTTTTATCCCTTTAAATGAAAAATGAAGGCTAGAACAACATTTTAGTGTAAAAAATAGAATTTTTCCTTTTTTACACCACATTGCTCTGAAAATCTGTGAAGCACTTGTGGGGTCCAGATCCTCACCGCACCCCTTGTTACTTTCCTTGAGGGGTGTAGTTTTCTAAATGGTGTCCCTTTAGGGGTGTTTTTTAGGTTTTGGCACCCCAGAGCCTCTGCCAACCTGAAGTGGTACAGTCAAAAATGACCAAATATAACGGAGGTGTTGAAATTCAATAGGCGCTCCCTTATATCTGAGGCTTGTGGTTGCGTCAAATAGCGCAATAGGGCCACATATGGGGTATTTCTATAAACTGCAGAAACGGGGCAATCAATATTGGGGTGCATTTCTCTGCTAAACGGTTTATCATTATGAAAGATATTGGATTACAATAAAATCTCTGCACAGAAAATAAAAATTTTCAAATTTCTTACACACTTAGCTTTTATTTCTGAGACTCCCCTAAAGGGTTAAAAAACTTTCTGGATGTGCTTTTGCAGAGTTTGGGGAGTGCAGTTTCTGAAATGGGGTGCTTTGTGGGGCTTTCTAACATACAGTCCCCTCAAATACACTTTATACCTGAACAGGTCCCTAAAAATATCTGATTTTGAAATTTTACTGAAAATTTGGAAAATTGCTGCTAATGTTTTAAGCTTTCTATTGTCTAAAAAAAATGAAATATAGTTTAATAAAAGCTACCAATATAAAGTAGACATGTTGCTAATGCTATTTAAAATATAATTTATGTGGCATAACCATTTTCTGTATAAGCAGAAAGGTTTCAAAGTTGGAAAAATGCATTTTTTTCACGTTATTTTGGTGTTTTTCATAAAGATTTGTTATAAGTAACGACTCCATTTTACCAGAAATGTAAAGTACAATATGTCAAAACATGAGAACATTGAGAAAACAATCTCAGAGCTGAGCTGGTTGGGGATGTCACTGTCCATGAAAACCTGGGTAATAGTGACCACAATAGTGACTTTTAGCTTAAAGTGTAGAAAAGAAAAACATGTTGGGAGGGCAAAAACTCTTAATTTTAAAAGGGCCAATTTTCCTGGATTAAGGGCAGAACTTCAGGGCATAGACTGGGAGCGGCTGCTGTCGCATACTGATACAGCTAATAAATGGGAAATCTTCAAATCCACATTAAATAACTGTACTGCCAAATATATTCCTATGGGTAACAAATATAAACGGTTAAAATCCAATCCCACATGGCTTAAAACCGAGGTTAGAAGGGCTATAAATGAGAAAAAAGGGGCATTCAAAAAATATAAATCAGAGGGGTCAGCTGTAGCATTTAAACATTACAAAGAAGTCAACAAAACCTGTAAAAATGTAATAAAAGCAGCAAAAATTCACAATGAAAGGCAGGTAGCTATAGAAAGCAAAAGAAACCCCAAAAAATTCTTCAAATATATTTAATGCAAAAAAACCAAGGTCAGAGCATGTAGGACCCCTAAATAATGGTGACGGGGAATTAATAACTGGGGATCAGGAGAAAGCTGAGTTACTTAATGGGTTCTTCAGTTCTGTATATACAAAAGAGGATGGAGCTGTGGTGGGTGGGGCCAGTACTGAGGTGGGTGGGGCCAGTGCAGCTAACACATGTAATGTACTGAACTGGTTTACTATAGATATGGTCCAAGATAAATTAAACAAACTCAATGTAACCAAAGCTCCAGGGCCTGGTGGATTGCACCCCAGAGTTCTTAGGGAACTCAGTTCTGTAATTTTTCTACCCTTGTATGAAATATTCCGTGATTCTTTGCTTACTGGTATTGTGCCGATGGACTGGCGTAAGGCAAATGTAATACCGATCTTCAAAAAGGGCTCTCGAACTTCCCCAGGTACTTATAGACCCGTAAGCTTAAAGGGAACCTGTCACCCCCCGTGCCGGGGTGACAAGCTCCCGACCCCACGTTAGAGACCCCTATACTTACCTCATCGCGCCGGGTCCCGCTTCTGAAGATGGTCGGGTCCCGGAGATCTCAGCCGCTGCATCCCGGTGCGCGCGCTGAGAGATGAGTCCAACGCTCATAGAGAATGACAGGAGAGTCCAGCGCTCCGTCATTCTCTATGAGCGTTGGACTCATCTCTCAGCGCGCGCGCCGGGATGCGGCGGCTGAGATCTCCGTGACCCGACCATCTTCAGAAGCGGGACCCGGCGCGATGAGGTAAGTATAGGGGTCTCTAACGGGGGGTCGGGAACCTGTCACCCCGGCACGGGGGGTGACAGGTTCCCTTTAATGTCCATTGTGGGGAAACTATTTGAGGGGCTTATAAGGGACTACATCCAGGAATATGTAGTGGCTAATAGTATTATAAGTGATAACCAGCATGGTTTTACTAAGGACAGAAGCTGTCAAACCAACCTAATATGTTTCTATGAAGAGGTAAGTAGAAGCCTGGATGGCGGCGCGGCTGTGGATATAGTGTACCTGGATTTTGCAAAAGCGTTTGACACAGTTCCTCATGGACGTCTGATGGGTAAGTTAAAGTCTATCGGTTTGGAAAATTTAATGTGTAACTGGATTGAAAACTGGCTTAATAATCGTACCCAGAGAGTGGTGGTCAATGATTCCTACTCCGAATGGTCCCCGGTAATAAGTGGTGTACCCCAAGGGTCAGTACTGGGCCCTCTTCTGTTTAACTTGTTTATTAATGATATTAAGAATGGAATTAACAGCAATGTTTCTATCTTTGCAGATGACACCAAGCTTTGTAGTACAGTACAGTCTATGGAGGATGTGCAGATGTTACAGGATGACTTAGACACACTGAGTGTTTGGGCGTCCACTTGGCAAATGAGGTTCAATGTGGATAAATGTAAAGTTATGCACCTGGGTACTAATAACCCACATGCATCATATGTCCTGGGGGGCGTTACTCTGGGAGAGTCGCTGATGGAGAAGGATCTGGGTGTACTTGTAGATAATAGACTACAGAACAGCACACAATGTCAGTCAGCTGCTTCTAAGGCCAGCAGGATATTGTCATGCATTAAAACAGGCATGGACTCACGGGACAGGGATATAATATTACCGCTTTATAAAGCTTTGGTGCGGCCCCATCTGGAGTATGCTGTCCAGTTTTGGAACCCGATTCATAAAAAGGATGTTCTAGAGCTGGAGAGGGTACAAAGACGGGCAACTAAACTAATAAGGGGAATGGAGCATCTTAGTTATGAGGAGAGATTAAAAGAATTACATTTGATTAGTCTGGAGAAGAGACGTTTAAGGGGAGATATGATTAACTTATTTAAATATATAAATGGCCCCTACAAGAAATATGGGGAAAAGATGTTCCAGGTTAAACCCCCTCAAAGGACAAGGGGGCATTGCCTCCGCCTGGAGAAAAAAAGGTTCAATCTCCGGAGGCGACAAGTCTTCTTTACCATGAGAACTGTGAATCTGTGGAACAGTCTACCCCAGGATCTGGTCACAGCAAAAACAGTAGAGGGCTTCAAAACCGGCCTAGACAAGTTCTTAGAGCAAAATAATATAAATGCATATGTATAGAACCTATCGCCCCTCCCCCTTCCCTGTATCCATCCCCTCCTTGGTTGAACTTGATGGACATGTGTCTTTTTTCAACCGTATTAACTATGTAACTATGTAAGAATCGGCTGGATAGGTAAAAGCATCCCGAAGTTATTAATGAATAAAGTGACACTGGTCATATTCATAAAATTTGTCTCTGTCCTTAAGGCCATTTCAGGCTCTGTCCTTAAGGGGTTAAAGGGGTTATCCAGTGCTACAAAAATATGGGCACTTTTCCCCCCTCTCGTCTCAAATTCAGGTGTGGTTTACAATTAAGCTCCATTTTCTTTAATCTTTAGAGTTTGAAACCCCACCCAATCTGGAGACAAGAGACTGGGAAAAGTGGCCACATTTTGTAACCCTGGATAGCCCTTTTAATGCTATATCTTAAAGGGGTTTTCCAATAAAAAAATAACTTGCCCTCTGGGGGTTAATTTCTTTTTTGGAAGACACCTTTAACCTTTTAAAGACAGACAATTTTCATTTTTATTCTTTTGTTTTGTTTTTTCCCTCCTCCTGCTTAACAGGCCATAGCGCTTGCATTTTTTTTTTTTTTTTTTTTACCTAGAGGCCTACATGGGCCCTTATTTGTTGCGCCACTAATTGTACTTTGCAATGACAGACTTAATTTTGCTGAAAGTATGCTGCAAAACCAGAAAAAAAATTGTGGTGAAATTGAAAGTAAAACGCAATTTTAAAAAACTAAATTGACATGTTATACATGTTCCTCAAGCTGGTACTATTATAACGATATGTAACTTGTATAACTTATATAACTTATTAAAACTTTTTTTTTTTAGCTCCTTAAATTTGCTCTATTACATGCTTAAAACGCTTTTATTTTTTGGTCTATAAGGCTATCTGACGTGTCAATTTTTGTACCATGATCTGTACCTTCTATCGGTACCTCGTTTGCGTATATATGCAACTTTTTGATCACTTTTTATTACAATTTTCTAGATTTGATGCAACCAAAAATTTTTTTTTTTGTGCTTATGCAATTTACCGTGCAAGATCAGAATTGTGATCATTTAATCGATGATTAGGCACACGGGGATACCAAATGTGTTTTACTTATTTTTATTTATAAAATTTGAAAAGGGGGGTGATTCAGACTCTTATTAGGGCAGGAAATTTATTAATAAAAACAAACTTTTTTTTTTCTTTTTTACACACTAACTAGAAGTCCTCTAATTGAGATCTATGCAGTGCAGTGGCCCCTAAACATACAATATTAATTGGTTCTGGGGCAACCATTGTATGTTTAGTCCATAACTCCATAGAAAACTAGTACAGTGGTACCTTGGTTCTTGAACTGCTTGGAACTTAAACTTTATTTTCAAGAAAATGTTTGCTTTGGTTCTCAAACTGTGCTTGGTTCTCATACACTTTTCGGGCTCCCAGTCTTGAAGTACTCGCCTTAAAGAGGACCTGTCACCCTCCGTGCCATGGTGACAGGCTCTCAACCCCCGTTAGAGCCCCCTATACGGGGTCGGGAGCCTGTCACCTCGGCACGGGGGGTGACAGGTCTCCTTTAATGACCAAGCTAATTTTTCAAAATCTGACCTGTCTCACTTTATGCGCTTATAGCTCAGTGATGCTGTAACACATGCTAGCGATTCTGAGATTGTTTTTTCGTACCATATGGCACTTTGTTAGTGGCAAAATTTGGTCCCTACTTTGACAAAATCTATCCTGGTTTGTTACCTTGCCATCCTATCTCCTTTCTTGTCCATAAAAATTTTTATAACCTGATTAAAGCTTCATGGGAGAAATATAAAAGGGTTTCCTTTTTTGCCTGAAATGGTTAAAAGTCCTTACCCTTTTGGTGACTTCTGTCTTGGCTAATTCTACCAGGTGCATTTTGAGGTGGAAATCTTAAAAAATTAAATTAAAAAAATAAACTGTGTGCTCATTTCATTCCACAGTTTAATTTGTATGTGGTCCTTACCTAGAAAAGATCCTTGAAAAATGAATTTTTCCCTTCTTCCTTGGAGGCAGTCAGAGCAATCTTTTAGAGGAGGAAAGGGAAAAGTTGGGTCCGTGGTTATATAAAAAGGGAAAGGGAAGGGAAAGGCCAAAATTTCTTGTCCAAATTCCGACCATAATTGGTTTACTTCCAGACAATGACACCAGGCTGGTGGTGGTGGGGGTTTCGGGGACTAAAGGGCCTGTTACACGGGTCGTCAGAGGAGCAAACGAGCGTTCTTAGCGCTCGTTTGCTCCTCGTTCCCCGCTCGCTGCCGCCGCTATTCAACGCGGCTGCAGCGAGCGGGTGAGTGCGGGAGGGGCGGCGGGGAGCTGCGGGGGGGGGTGCTGCTCGGAGGATCGCTGATCGTCCAGGCAGCCCATAGGATATAGCAGCGTCTGCTGCCGACGCTCCTATTCAACGGAGCGACGGCAGCAGATCGCTGCTATATCAGTCGCTTGTTTTTCAACATGTTGAAAAACAAGCGACTGCAACGATCAGCGGACATGAACGATGTCGGCTGATCGTTGCACTCTATTCCACGGGACGATTATCGTCCGTAGCGGCCGATATCGGCCGGATACGGACGATAATCGTTTCGTGGAATAGGGCCTTAAGGGTACTATTAGACGCCCGATAACAACACAACTGTAAACGAGCCCCGATCTGCTAGATTGGCTGAGCGGCCTGTCAGTTCAGACAGGACGCTCTGAAGCTAGAGCGCGCGGGGCTCGGGGAGAAGCGGACCGCAGGAGCAACCCTGGAGCGTGGAGAGGTAATGTATATCGCCGGCTGCGCACCGATATTACACGCAGCGATGCGCGTCCGGCACCTGACAATTATAGGTTCTAACCTAAATCAACGATCAGCCGATGACAACTATCATCGGCTGATCGTTGCCTTTATTACATGGAGCGATAATCACCTGAATCGGGACGATTATCGTTCCCTGTAGTAGTACCCTAAGTCTCCTTGCTCCAGTATAGGAATCCTTGATTCCAATTTTGTATTTTCCAGGTGACTTCAGAGGATTATTTTAGAAAGTGACAGGTTTAAAGTGAGCGACTGCTTGTTCATCAGCTGATCTCTGTCCCCATTACCTGTCAAATCTCCCTGAATTGGCAAATAAACAATCCATGTAATAGGGCCTTTAGTCTCTGCATACATGTTTTTCTTTCTCCGAAGATTTCTTGTTGCAAAGTCATGAAATTATTGGATAGGAATTTTACATTTAATAAGTTATCTGCTTGCAAGAAATATACATGGTTTCTGAGTAGCTCTTAAAGAGGGCCTGTCACCCCCCATGCCGGGGTGACAGGCTCCCGACCCCCAGTTAGATCCTCTTATATGCCAAGTACCGCTGCCAGAGCCGGTCCCTGGACGGAGATATGCCGGTCAGAAGCTGGCGTGCGCGCTCTGGAGATAGGTCCGGCGTCCATAGAGAGTGAATGGAGCCGGACTCATCTCTGCAGCACGCGCATGGCTCCATTCATTCTCTATAGACGCCAGACCTCTCCCCACAGCGCGTGCGCCGGCTTCTGACCGAGATATCTCTGTCCCGGGATCGGCTCCGGCAGCGGGACTCGGCGGAATGAGGTACGTACTGTATAAGGGGATCTAGCTGGGGGTCGGGAGCCTGTCACCCCGGCACAGAGGGGGTAACAGGTCTTCTTTAACTAGAGATGAGCTAATCACTCGGAAATTTGTTTTGCGAATATTCGCACGCATTTGCAAATTGCATACAAATGAATTTTTAAAAGTAGTGGCGAGCGAACATGTTCGTACGAACGTGCCGCTAATTGTTCGTGTTTGCCGATACAAACAATTAGTTTGATTGGAACGGTTCTAACAATCATTTTCGAACATGCATATGTTTATCTCGTGATGTTGGCAACTGCGTAAGTGTAAGCTAACATGTGCGGTTGCTATTGCAGCCGCCATGTTTAGCAAAATTGCAAAGCAAATCTGGCGAATCTGTCCTTCCTCCCCACCCTCCTCTTCATTAAGGCCCTATTCCACGGAACGATTATCGTCAGTATTCAGCCAATATCTTCCGCTACGGTCGATAATCGTTCCGTGGAATAGAGTGCAACGATCAGCCGACATCGCTCATGTCGGCTGATCGTTGCAGTCGCTTGTTTTTTTTAACATGTTACACATGAAAAACAATCGACTGATAGAGCATCGGTCTGCTGCCGTCGCTCCATTGAATAGGAGCGTCGGCAGCAGACGCTGCTGTATACTATGGGCTGCCCGGACGATCAGCGATCACCCGGGCAGCCCCCTGGAAGCTCCCTGCCCGGACCCCAGGACAGATCTTGAATTAAAAGCAGCTATCCAAAGGTACAAGTGGTTTGGGGGGTCAGATTGTGGGTACAGAGTCACTTTAACCCTTCTAGTTTGTTAGATTTTGAATAGGGATGGTCCAAACCCGCTGATCGGGTTCGGCTGAACCCGAACGCTCGGCATCGGATTCCCGCTGTCTGCCCGCTCTGTGCAGCGGGCAGATACAGCGGGAAGACCGCCTGGAAAACTCGGATACAGCCTATGGCTATGGCTGTATCCCAGTTTTCCAGGCTTTCCTCCCGCTGGATCCGCCCGCTGCACGGAGCGAGCAGACAGAGGGAATCATTGCGGATGGTTCGGGTTCGTACTAACCCTGTACGAACCAGGTTCAGACCATCCCTAATTTTGAAGCAATGAAATTCACCTCAAAGCGTCATGAAGAAACTTTTGCTTCAACTGGTTAGTCTTTGTCAAAATGCATGTGTGTTAGCTGTAGACGCAAGTCAAAGGTTTCATGTTTAATGTGTGTACGTTGTCCAGAATCAGTGAAACGGTTAAATGAATTTAGCTTTTGTAAATCATACAGTTGAGCTTGTTCTTTAATATAGGCAGGTAGTTGTCAGAAATTGGTAAGCGCTATACTTTATATTCTCATATGTTTATATATCACTATACATATATATTAAGAGTACTGGAATTTTTTCTTTCTTGCTATGAGTTTTGCCCCTCCTTCAGAAGCTTCCAATGCTCCAGCTGCTGGTCTGCTCTGTTACAGAGGACGTGTGATAATGTGAACACTGCAGCCAGTGGATCATACGTCCTTAACTGGTTTTCGTTTAATAGATCTGGAGAGCTGGAATATTGGTGAATGAGGATTCTTACACTCTTTTACACTGTTTCCTGTAGAGAAAAGGAGTTGTTTTTTTTTTTTATTCCATAATTTAATAGCCTCGTTTGAGTTAGATGTCTACACCAGTAAACAAACACTTGCAAAGACATTTTCCGGGACTTATGTTGAATGACAGACTACGATGTCCTGGCTCTGAAAAATTCTCTTCCAACGTCAAAAACTTGGACTGTTTTTCTCCAATGCTTTGCCATTGCAAGGTGGCATGTAACAACAGTACAATTTCATTAATGTTTGGATGTAAGGTATGTATGTATTTATTTTAATCCATTTCTTTCACACCGCATAGTCTTTCTGCCCCAGTGATCTTTTAAATCATCTTATTTTTGTAAGCTTCTTTCTCTGAAACATTACCCTACTGTATAGAATACTTTTAATTGTAATTTTACTTTATTATGGGGGGAAATTATATTTTTTTGTTTTTAAATGATATTTGTATGATGTAGCAACTAGAATTGATGCACAGATTTTGCAATGCTTTGTGACTTTGTCAGAAACAATTGGTGGTGAGTGATCTGGTTCTGTAATCTCGGAAGGACTGTTCTTATGATATTATTTCCCATTGCCATGCTTATTACGAAGTGCTGGGAAAGGTCTTCAGATAATTGTGCTGTTTTGAAATATGGGTTTTTTGTTAGAATACAGCGAGTGTTAAAATTAATTTAATTTGGCCAGCAGGAGCAGTTATCAGGAAGAGAATGGGGCTTGGAGTATGGAGATTAAATGCACCATGGGGTACATCGCTGCAATTTTTTTTACCTTAATTGATTGGCACAGGGATGTTGGTGGCCCGGTCCTTTTTTTAAGAAAACAAAACGCTGCTGCCCGGTTCCCATGCTTGGTGCCGGTCCTTACACGAGCACTGGCTCCACCCCTTAGCACTAGGGGCAAGCCCAGCGCCCCCCAGTGGGGCAATATTTCCTATCCTCTGTGAGCCGGCTTGAAAAAAGGACCACACCACCATATATATTCCTTACTTCAGGGGCTTACTGATGTGTGTGGGACCTCTTCAGTGAGAGATGCAGTCCTCCAGACTGAAAGGCTGGAGGTAAAGATCCTAAACGGGACCACCTGTATCTTTTTGTTGGCATTTTGAATACTTTCCGTAAAGATGGATTCCCATCTTTTTTCATATTTGTAAATTCTTTATTTTGATATCTGTAAATTTGATATGGTTTAGCCATATTGCCTAAGCTACATCTCTGCTATGCTAACAGCATTTAGCGATATGATTTACAGTAATGACATGGGAAACAATAAATGCAGATGGTTCATTGACTTCCATGAAAAAGTTCTTTAGGCATGCTGTGTGACCTGTGCAAGGAGGGAGAAGAGGCTGATCACCAACCATGACCTATTGTTTATATCCTGAAACGTTTTCTTTACCAAATAGGAAGCGATAGTTTATTATTAGGCATAGTGGTCAGAATAAAAACTGCAAGAGTTGAGGATTGTTTTAAAACATAGTAATAGCTAAAAAAGAATAAATTAAATATATTTAACATAGAAAATTTTGTCATTTTCTGCTGGCATATTCCCGATAAAGTGTCACTGTCGTTATATATTTCAAAATCTAAGTCAATAGTACATGTGATATAAAGCAAGCTACTCCCAAATAGGCTATTGTTTGGACTGCAGTTTCAATGAATAATCATTTGAGCTGAGGAAGGCTACATAGCCGAAACGCGTACTCCTGTACATACTGCACTTGTTATGCCAATAAAATAGCAGAAACCTACCTGATGTGTGCCGGGATTGACTCTCTCATCAATGAATAATCATGACAGCTGCTGCTCTGCCTTCTGTTTTACTGATTTGGCTATTTTTATTTTAATCTTTTGGGTGGAATCTACTTTGAAATGTATTTCTCGGTTATGGTTATATTCAGATGACTGTTCTTATATTACCACAATAGAGTACTGACCTTTTTATGGGATTTGTAAATCCCATTATCTGAGACTATCCAAAAAAATAGTTTATATATTTAGATTTGTGTAAAGAGAAAAAAAAACTATTTGTGTATTTAAAGTTTGTCCTGTTTTATCCCTGCTCACTGTTTCACCTGCTTTTCAATAAAGCATGTCATTTAACAATGACCCTTACACTTTGATGTAGCAATATGCCAAGTAAAAATCCATAAGCTTTCTGCTGTATATTCTGAAAATTCATTGTTGGAAGTAGAAATGAAATGCACTCAGATGCATGCTTTTGGCTATGCTGGAGTAAAAACAACATATGTGGGTCATTCCTTATTCCTTCGTAGGACAGTCAATGACATTTAGTCTCGTGCTTGTCAAAGCTCTGTTCTCGTTCTTGTAGAGTCATTGCTTTTGGCAGTTATATTCTTGACTGATGCAGAACATGGTAGCTAGAAATTCAAATGGCTTAAGGGTACAAACCCACACACCGTATACACAGCAGATACGCAACAAAAACGCAGCAAATACGCAGCAGATTTGTTGGTACAGATTTGATGCTGTGTTCAGTTATTTAGATATAATCTGCTGCGTTTTTGATGCGTGTTTGCTGCGTATTTGCTGCGTATCGCAGCAGTAAATACGCTGCTTATACGGTGTGTGGGTTTATACCCTAAAACTGATTTCGAATGCTTATCACATTCATGTGATTTTCAATAATGCCAATAAAAGGCCTTTAGCCACACATACGTTCAGCTGCCTACAGCACTTTATTGTTCTAGTGACCCCTGCCTGTGCCCCAGATTTCCCTTTGATTTGGTTTTTGACGTGCACCTATTGGACGTTGACCTTTGCTTGGTATTTGACTTGATCAGTTTTGTGATTTTCTTTGCGACGTTTTCTTTGGTTTGATGTGGCTAACCTGGCTTAGTTTTAGCCCTTACCGATCATGCTGTTATAGGAAGGGACTGTTGCCCAGTTGTGAGTCACCATTTAGGACAGTTGTCAAGTACGCATGAACAGCAGGATGTTAAAACAATGGAAAACGACACCTATGTGACAATCTGGCGTGTTCTATGGTTTTCTCCGAACCCATCCATTTTGGTGTTGTGTGTTGTTCTGGTGCATAGTTTATTTTTAAACCAATATCTGTTTCCAAAACACAAGCAAAATATAGTTATAGATGGAGGAGTGCGCATGAGACCTCCTATTGAATCAATGGGATAGGCGGAACTTCAAGTAGAGTTTGTGCTGCGGACTCTGCTTGAATTCTGCACTCATTCCGCATGTGAACTTACCCTTAAAGGGGACCTATCAACAGGTTAGCAAAGGGGGTGACAGGTCCTCTTTTCAAGAGCATTGCTTTGGTTTAGGAGCTCCCTGTGCTGGTTGGGAGGGGGAGTGGGGTAGGGGCATGCTCTGAGTAGCGGGGTCTACAGGTCTCTACTCAAGGTCCAGGACCCAGAAAGTCTTCCTCACTTTACAAATTATAGCAGTTCCACTTCAATCTGGGACTTACATAAGGGGACAGGACTGTGGAGGTAATCTCTTCATAGCTGTAACCCCTCTCTCCCCGGACAGAGAGTGCTGCTATACAGTGCCCACATCTGCCTGCTCATTCCTTCATGCTCCCTGCAGGGTCTGTCAGTGCTTGTGTTTCCCCACCTCGTCATTATTGAGGATCTGTAGTTCCATCCTGTATCTACAAACTGCGGCTGTTTTTCAGGTTTATGCAGTTACTATACATTATACTCCACATGCTGATTGCTATACTTTACAGTATCTTATAATATCACATATTCAGCTGTTTCAAAATTTTTGTTTTACACGTTGTATAGAATAAAAAATCATTATTTTGGGGGCGGGGAACCAATTGTCTGCAATTCTATGATTTCTTATGGGAAAATTTGCTTTGGTTTAAGAGTGATTTGGTCCCGGAACGAATTATGCTCGTAATCCAAGGCACCACTGTGTGCTCTGTATATATCTAAGCCAATAATGTATTTCTTTTCAATGCACCATAGGGCCTCTGTGCCTTTTTCTAGGAGGCGTGTAGGTTTGTGTAGCTAGGAACAATATATAAACTGGCCATACACATTTATTAGGCTGAGATTTTTTTTGTTGTTGCCCTTTTTAACCCTGGTTAAAGGGTTATCCAGCTTCCCGACACAGCACCACTCTTGTCTCCAGGTTAAATTGGGGTTTTCCATCTTATGGTCTGTTAACACACACAATTTTTTGAAGCCAAAGCCAGAAATGGATTTTAAAGGAGGAGATATCTCAATCTATTTATTATGACCTGTTCGCTTTTTAGTCTGACAGAGATTTATCTGTCAGATAAATTTGTGTGTAAACACACCATTAGTTCCATTGAAAAGAATGATGATTAACCCGTTAATGAACAAGGACGTAAATGTACTCCCTTGCGTCGTTAAGGGCGTCCAGAGGGGTGCTGCGTGGCCACCCCACTCTGAACCGCCATGATCGCGGTAGCTATTTGCAGCCCGGGACCGCAACTATTAGCGGGCACAGTCTGATCGCCATGCCCGCTAATTAGCTTTTTAAATGCAGCTGTCAAAGTTGACAGCTGCATTTAAAATGCTTCTTTTCCTGGTCCCTGGTGGTCTAGTGGGGGGATCGCTCCCTGCGACGTGATTGTGGAGGAGCAATCCTTGCATCTGGTCTGGGCCGGGGTCTGCACCGTAATGGCGCTGATCCAGGCTCGGCATTCTATTGCTTTTGGCTGCAGCCGAAAGCAATAGAACACTGATATAATCGATCTATGCAGTATATCTATACTGCACAGATCTCAATTAGAGATCAGTGTAATGATACTAGAAGTCCCCCACGGGGACTTCTAGCATGTCTGTAAAAAAAAAATATTTTTTTTTTTTTTAATTAATAAAAAAAAAAATCCCCTACCCTAATATGTTTAAATCACTCCCCCTTTCCCCATTTATTTTTTTTTTTAACACTTTTTTTTTTTTTTCATTATAGTCATACAAGGCAGCCTTTGGACATATTTACATCATAAGTCCAAGGCAATGGTATGGACAGTACGAGATAAGTAGTTACAATTCAAAACATAACATAACAATAAACTTCTCCTGACCCTCCCCCCGCCCCTTCCACAGATGCAGAAATCATATATATCAACTAAAAAAAAAGAAAAGAGAAAGTTTGAAACAGCAATAGAACTCACAAGGTCTTACACCTGATTGCCCGTGATCCTTAAACGCCCAAGCGACCCAGCTAGCTCAGATGTGAGATGCCATTTTGTGTTAACAAAGGGTTTCATCAGGTCATTTATTTCTCGGTTTGAAAGAAATTTTACCACGAAGTGCTTCCATTTTTTTAAATTTTTTGGGGAGTTTGTTTCCTTCAGCTGCTCGCATTCCACTCTGTCAAGGAACAGGTAGTGTTTCATCTGGGCCAGTATTTCCGACATAGTAGGGAGAGTAGGTTGTAGCCACTTCTGCAATATGCACCTCTTAGCAATCAAAAGAAAAGCATGTAGCGCAAATGATACCTGCACAGAATCTGGGACAGAGTGGAATAAGAGCAACTGCGGAGATAAAGGCAGCTGCACCTGCCACTTTTTCTGAAGCAGCACTAGTATCTGAGACCAAAATCTGAGTATATTGGCAGGGCCAAATGCCATGAGTTAGGTCTGTAGCGGTCTGGTGACACTTTGGGCATGCCGCAAGCAAGCCAACATCATCGAAGATGGTTGCCCATTTGTTGACCATATTAGCACTAAGAGAGTCGCTAGATCGCGTTCCCAGTTTGTAATAAAGATAAGACAATGATGGGTTAGTCGGAGGATCATTAATCATTGCATCCATCTTAGTGAGCTTGGTTAAGGAGGAGAGGTCCCGCAGGCGCGAGGTTAAAAACACCATGACCTGGGAATAGGCCAAGAATTGAGATGGGTGCAATGAATATTTAGCACATAACTCTGGGAAAGTGAGAAATCTATGTTCTTGATGGTGAAACAACTGATGTAAAGAATTTATACCTGCTGACCTCCAGCTTATTGCTGCCACAGGCACTGGAAACACATATAGAAATAATATTTTTTTTTTTAAACTACGCTTTCTTTTTAAATTTATATTACAAAGTACTATAACTTTATTAAAGGAGAAGTCCGGCAAAAATTTCTTATTAAGGTGTTGTGTTGTCCCTCAAAAGTTATACAAATTACCAATATACACTTGTTAAGGGAAATGCTTATAAAGTGCTTTTTTCCCTGCACTTACTACTGCATCAAGGCTTCACTTCCTGGATAAAATGGTGATGTCACGACCCGACTCCCAGAGCTGTGCAGGCTGTGGCTGCTGGAGAGGATGATGGCAGAGGGATGCTCAGTGTCTCTCCAGTGCCCTGTGTCTCTCCATGTCCCCCTGCCATCATCCTCTCCAGCAGCCACAGCCCGCACAGCTCTGGGAGTCGGGTTGTGACATCACCATTTTATCCAGGAAGTAAAGCCTTGATGCAGTAGTAAGTGCAGGAAAAAAACACTTTTATTTCCTGTAATAGGTGTAAATTGGTGATTTGTATAACTTTTGGGTGGCAATACAATACTTTAATAAAACTTTTCGCCTGACTTCTCCTTTAAGGCTATCTATTATAAAAAAAATATTATTATTATTATTATTATTATTATTATTAAATTTTTTTTTTTTGGAGTACCGCTTTAATGCTTTGCTGAATTGAAGTACAAACATGCATTTTTACAGATGTGATTTTTCTAATAGAAATATCGATACCAAGATGATGACCTCCCATCTCAAGAGCCAAGCTCTCCACATATCTTGAGCGAAGGAAGAAGTCCAGAGTTGGTCCACGTTTCTGAGAAGAATATTTCACAGATTGAGAATGTCCATGGACTTGTGTCCCATTCACATATTTCTCCTTTAAAGGTAAGATTTATTTTTAGCTATATTTTTTCTGTGTGCACATTTTTTTTATGAGACAGAAGTGTTAGCGGTATATAAATTTACTCCTCAGAATTAAATCCATACGAAGTCATAGTTAGATATTAGAAAATGTTATTGTCCTCGTGAACCTCGGTGTAAATACTGGGGTACTAGTTATGTCAATGGTTCTTTTGTGGTGTTCTAGAGCTCTAAATGTAGAGTTTGAAGTACTGTTAATATTCGGTAATGTCTTTTATCTAAATCCCAAGATATAATGGTATCCTCTGATGGTTAGTTAACTGTGTGGTTGATGCTGAGATCTTATGAAATGTTGAAAACCTCCTGTGGCAGATTTACCAGCCCCCACATGCTTTTTAGTACATTCTGTCATTATATTTGATGAGGTACAGAATCCTGGCCTTTTGAAGTTCTCATTTGTTAGGACCTGAGGCATGTTATGAGGTTCACTATATTATGGAGTACTCCTTGGCTGGCTTGAATATTGCTAAATTGGTCTTTGTTGTCTTCAGTGTATGTTGTGTTCCTAGAATGCTGAAAAAGCTTTGCCAGGGGCATATGCTCTATTAAATCTTTATCTTTTCCTTGTTTCTAGCAAACTATAACATGTTCAGTATTGGGGCCTGCTTGTTCCTTCTTATTTATAAATAACCAACCTATTCTGCAGTAATGTGCGTACAATGCATATACACACTTTAGTTGACGTGTTTAAAGCGTAACTATAAAATACTTTGACCTTTCAGTTTGTTAGCTTAGGGCATGATAACAATTTTTGCAATATACATTATTAACCTAAAATGAACAGTTTTTTTTAAATACATAAGGCTGATTATGCTCTTACAGCTCTGTCTGGCTCTGAGTTATTTCTGCATTCCTGCTGGACACGCCCCCTCCCTGCAGATCCCTACCTAGTGTACAGACTCTGACAGCAGCATCAGATAACAGCCCTGACACAGAGAGAAACATAAACAAAACCTCCTCCCCCACCTCCCAGCAGCACGTTCTCCCCCCTCCCCTCACAGAGGTGACTTAGCAGAGCTGAGGGTGTTGTGTGTGATTAGCAGCGCAGGGGAGGAGATGTATGGTGGGACAAGTACTCAGTGCTTCAACAAGGAGGGACATGCCAGCCATGACTCCCAATGTACTGCATGAGGGAGAGTGGGTGAGGCACTGAGGGGAGGACTACAAGTCACAGCACAGCACAGCTGTAGTCCTTCCATAGTACATATAACATTCACTATCAGATAGACTATCAGTGTAATGAGAGCAGATGACTGTATCTAATCCCACTGTGTGTGATACCATCGGCTGGTGCTTTGTATGTAATCTTACATTGTGATACTGTATGCTGGGGCTCTAAAGGTCCATAGGCTTCTACATATACAGCACCCCCTGCTGGACACTCCATAGGAATTACACCCTGATTAGTGACGTCACGTTATTTAATAGAATTTGAAGTCTTCATGATCTACTAAATTAAGGGAAATAGCAGTATATGTGCATTTCCCATAATTAATATACATTAGGAATTTGTCTAACTTGCCATAAGTAATAATATATTAAAAAATACTTTTGGCCGAAGTTGTCCTTTTTAAATAAAAATGTGCTTTTTTCACCAATAATTTACAACATTGCAAACCTACAATGGGATCTTTCTCAAACAATCAAACAGTGTTGAAGGGTTGATATTTATCCTTTCATAATCCCCCTTGTGACCTGCCCCCTTAATCATGACCTCACCACATAGATGATTAGAAACAAATTAAAAGATTTTTTTTATATAGCTGGAGTCAGTACATTTTTGTAATATTTTTAAAGTTTTATAATTGAGTTTTCATATAGATTTTATAACTGTTCCTCGTTAATATAGTTTCTGTTTTATCAATCTAAGCCCTTTATTTATAACAACCAGAAAACCTTTCTCACATTCATTTAGTGTTCTCTATATATCAGTAATCTGATCTTTATTTGGTAGCTTGCTTCTGAGCTGTCCATTGTGTGGGGGGGAGATTTGTGCTGTTCTCTTCCTGGATGCTGAATTATTGGACATGAGCAGCAGTGTAATATGAAGATATATTATGAGGAGAAGAAGCCATAAGTAGTGTAGCAGTAACCTCTGACCTCAGTGTGGTGGTTTTTCTCTGAGAGAAAAATGTGTGTGTGCGAGCGCAATGGCTGCAGCTGGCTGGCTGTGTGTGTGTGCGCGCTATGGCTGTAGCAGGCTGTGTTTGCGTGCTATGGCTGCAGCAGGCTGTGCGTGTGTTAGGGAGGCAGAGATAAAAGGAATAGTCTGGCCATCAGTGAAAAATCTAGTGGGTACAGGGGGTTGGGATCATAATAAAGAAGCCCTATTTACCCATCCCTCTGCCCCTAATCCTGTGATGTCATGGCCCCACTCAGAAATGCCTGCTCAGCCAATCAGTGAGTGAGGTGGGACACAGCTGCAGTCACTGACTGGCTGAGTAAGTAGTTCCTTTGGGACAGCGATGATTCAGGAGCACGGACGCTAAAAGATAGCTGATAAATCTGGGCCTATGGCTGACACCTCTATATCACTATGGCTGACATATTAGCAATCATACCATTTGATCAAATAGTGTGTACAATCCCACCATGGTAAGGTGAAACTCAGCGGGTAGGATTCTACACTGTAAATCTGCCTCTCCTGGGCCTCTTGCCAACCTATTCCCATATTTAAAAAAATTTATTTTAAATTGCTGTGTGTAGAATTTCCTGAACTTTTTTATGCTCATATCACATCTCGGATTTAAAATTGATTAATAAGTGACCCAAAAAATTAACCACCAAATAACTCTGTTGATGATAAAATGAAGTTATCGGGGGTCAGAATATAGCTAATTAAGACCGCTAAATGCAGCTGTCAAACATGACTGCTGCATTTAAAAGTCTTTTATGGCCTTTACCCTGGTGTCTAGTGGTGATCGCAATGCGAGGTTCCCTTCATCTTACCAGCCCGGGACTCGGCGTCGGAATGTCGCTGGTCCCGGAACTGTATTCTATTGCAGCAGACCAGTGACAAATCAGTGTAGTCATATTAGAAGTCACCCACGGGGACTTCTATTTACTGTATAAGTTAAAAAAATAAAGTCTGAATCACCCCCCTTTTCCCATTTTATGAATAAAAATAGACATTTAGTATCGCCGCGTGCATAATCGCCTGAACTATTTAAATTATCCCATTCCTGATCTCGCACGGTAAACGGCGAAAACGCAAAAAAAGCCACAGTACAAAATTGCACAACAAATACAGAAAAACTGTAATAAAAAGTGATTAAAAAGTTGCATATGCGCAATCAAGGTACCGTTAGAAAGTACAGATCATGGACAGCCCCATAGACCAAAAAATAAGTGTTATAAGCATGGGAAAAGAGCAGTTTTAAGGAACCTTTATTTTCTTTAACCCTTTGAGCACCAGGCCCAAAATGACCCAGTGGACCGCGCAAATTTTGATCTTTGTGCTTTTGTTTTTCCCTCCTCCCCTTCTAAGAGCTCTAGCACTTTCAGTTTTCTATCTACAAGGCCATGTAAGTGCTTGTTTGTTACAGGAATAGTTGTACTGTGTAATGGCGTCTTTCATTTTACCATAACATGTATGATGGAATCCCAAATATATTATTTATGAAGATATAAATAGGTGAAATCGTAAAAAAGAATGCAATTTAGTAACGTTTGGTCGGTTCCTGTGTCTACGTAATGCACTATATGGTAAAAGCGACATTATACTATTACTCTATAGGTCAATCCGAACACAACCATATGCAGGTTTACACAGATTCTCTAATGTTATATATTTTTTTTTAATGAAATCCTTTTTTTTTGGCAATTAAATATTAATAAAATGGGCCTATTGTGACGCTTATAACTGTTTTATTTTTTCACCTACAGGGCTGTACGGGGTGTCATTTTTTCCGCCATGATCTCTAGTTTTTAATAATACCATATTTGTGAAGATCGGACGTTTTGATCACTTTTTATTATTTTTTTTATATATACAATGTAACATAAAATCGGTAATCCGTGCACTTTTTTCCCTCTTTTCGTGTACGCTGTTCGCCGTTCGCAATGACGCTTGTTATATTTTAATAGATTGGACAATTACGCACGCTACGGTATATTATATGTTTGTTATTTATTTTTATATGTTTTATATAATGGGAAATGGGGGGGTGATTTAAACTTTTATTGGGGGAGGGGTTTTGGGGTAGTGTGTTTAGTGTTTTTAACTTTTACACATTTGAAGTCCCTTTGGGGGACTTTTACATACACTAGTGTGATTACACCCACTGATCATTGCTATGCCATAGGCATAGCTTTGATCAGTGTTATCGGCGATCTGCTCATTGAGCCTGCCTGTGCAGGCTCAGTGCAGCAGATGGCCGATCGGACCGCACGGAGGCAGGTGAGAGACCTCCGGCAGTCCGTTTTACCGATCGGGACCCCCGCAGTCACACTGCGGGGGTCCCGATCGGTAAGTGACAGGGGACTCCCCCTGTCACTTACACTTAAACGCTGCGGCGTGTCATTACTGGTGAGGTCCCGGCTGCTGATTGTCCCGGAGCGCGCTTTATAGCTCAGGACGTACCGGTACGTCCAGGATCGTCTGGGGACAGACTTCCAGGACGTACCGGTACGTCCTAGGTCGCCTAGGGGTTAAAAGGTTTTATTGTTTTTAAAAGCCATTAAATATAAAAGTCATGCAAGTTGCCTATCATTTAATTGTACCAACTTCAGGAACATATATAACATGTCAGTTTTACCAGGGGATGAACGTTGTAAAAACAAAGAGCCCCACCAAATAAAAAGTAAAAGTTAAATTAGTGGTGCAAAAAATAAGTGGGTCTGTAGGGGAAAAAATACAAGTGCTATGGCCTTTTAAACACAACATATGAAAATTGGCTCCATCATTAAGGGGCTAATCACCCTAACCCTGAAGGATTCCATTGTAAAAACACCCCCTCCCCATTTTTGCAATATACTTTAAAAAAAAAGTTGATGTGGCTCTATAGGCGGAAATATTAGCTATGACTTAAGGTAATGAAAATGTAAAAATGCATAATTTTCTCATACCAGAATACACCTCTAAGGCTAGGCATTCATGCAAGTGGAGTGTTACTTTGGCATGCACTAACCATCTAATCATTACTTAAGACTACTTTGAATATTAAAGCGTAACTGTCATTTCAGGGCCATTTTTCTGAAAACATTAAATATCAACAGTACAAGCGATTTTAAGAAACTCTGTAATAGGTTTTATGTACTAAAATAGTTTCCTTCTGTACTGAAAAAGCAATCTCCCAGCCTCCCCCTCACATCAAATGAAGCAGGATTTCTGTCTCCATTATGTGACTATGGAGAGGGGAGGGGCTGTTAGGAGTGACTGAGCACGGAGCAGTCCTGCAAAGCACAACACCCTGCAATCTTCTCTCAGTAAGTTCATAGATAAGCACTGACCTTTCTGACCCCAGAATCCTGTTGTTTAGGTGCCCAGAGAGTCTACAAAGAGCTGACCTTCATGTCACCTCTTCCTGCACCCTCATCTCCCTCAGCCCCTCCCCCCTTCATAGGCTTACAATGGAGAGAGCAGAGCCCGTCTTCACTGGCTTCTCTGTAATGAAGACGTGTTTGCCTGATAATGCACAGATAAGAAGTCAGGGGGGGAGGCTGGGAGATTGCTTCTTGAGTACAGAAGGAGGTTTTTTTGGCTGATGAAACCTATTACAGAGTTTCTTAAAATCGCTTATACTACTGATTTCTGCAATAAAAAAAAAAAAAAACATGACAGTTACGCTTTAAGTCCATACTGCTTTGACTACTGGGGAAGTAGAATAGTAGCTGGGACTACAGAATAGCACCAGGGACACAGTATACTATAAGGTACAAAAATCCCTGTTACTATTTTCATACAGGAGAGTATGGGTGCAGCAGTGGAAGTATTACAATTTCCCAAGCTGGATCTGTGAGACAATCTTTATTATAACATATATAGTTTGAACCATTAAAAGTTGATAGTCATTCCTTCTAGCACAGTTGTCAAGTGGTTTTGGTGCCTCTCAATGGTTTGTGTTTTGATCATTGAACAGCAGGTGGCAGTAGAACTTTATTGTTGCTTCAGTGGTAAGGAAAAATAGATGCTCAATGTGTTCCCTTTTATTAAACATTTTTTTTGCTACAGTCTACACTTATTATGCCACATGCACAATTTACTAGGACTGAGGTAATTAATAAATGTTAATAAATTAGCATTTATAGCTATAAAGTGCCCCAGTATGATCCTATGTGATGTTAACCTAAATTAAGTATGAATTTTAATCATCTAAAACCACCCCTACAGTATCTCCACCCAATATGTTTAAAGCTTTTTACCTCCAGAAAGGGAATGTTTTTGTTGATATGAAACCTTGTAAATTCTCCAGGATTTTAGTTGAACTCGTATTTGTTGATAGGACAGTGTGATATGTAGAATGTTTACATAAATACATAAGCATTAGATTTTGGTTTTCTGATGGAGTCTTTATTGTTTGAGCAGTTTTTTTGGAATTGAATATAGGCTTCTTAAATTTTTTTTTATTCCCTCCACAGACTGCTGCATTATTTATAATGTGCTGTTGCTTTTTAATATTTCATTTCATCACCCACCATGCAAGGAAGGCCTGTTTCTGTCCTTTTACATTGTTTTTTCCACTTCAGTAGCTTTAAGCTATATCCTAGTCAGTGTATTCTGTGGATGTGTTCACTGCCTGTCTTTTTCACCCTAGTCCTCTAAGATGGTACAGTTGTGGCTATTTACATATTGAAAGGCTTGCTGACGTGGGATTCTGGGAATTGTCGAATCCACATTAGAGGTTACTACATTAATGTTGTGATATGGGTCCGTTCCTTTTGTAGTTTTCATCCACGTTCTAGGCTCTTTTGTGGTCAGTTTCTTGTCTCTATACATCATTCTAAAGGTTGGGGTTGGATAATTTTGGAATAAACGTTGTCTGTATCTGTATGTGCCGGGGGGGGGGGAAGTAAGCTGCTGCCAGACACTTCTGGTCGACTATCTCTGTGAGAACAAAATGATTGGACGTGTGAGTGAAAGGTCTGGCATTTAGGCATGTGCCTTTGGGGAGAGTTTGGGGGTCCCATGCACAATAGATGATTGGGTGAGCCTGCCAAATTGCTTTGTTCAGCCAGATTTAGTGTCTATGGCCAGCTAAACTTTTACCTGGTAAATGACCGTTATGCAGATACAGCAGTGCTTTTTAAACTTTTTCTACTGGAGCCTCACCCAACAGACCAAGGCAATGCCTGGGCCTCACCAGACTGACCAAGAGGGTAACTGGGCGTCACCATCTGTGGTGAAAGTCCATTTAAAAGCTGAAAATAATGCTAGGATGCCTTTCACCCATCTCCCAAGCTCTCTATATTAATAAAACAAGTACAAAATAAGTTAATAATGTTGCTAAAATGGATATTTTTGCAAACCGCAAAAGGACTGTGCAGATCGTAGTCATTTTTGTGAAAACGGTCTTCCCAGCTGGGCCTCACCAACACCTAGGGGGCGCCTCACAGTTTGAGAAGCACTGGTTTAGAGTGACCATACATGTTAAATTACACTAGGTGAGTAAAGGCCCTTTTACAAGACCTGATGTGCAAGCACCAATCAGCGAGATTGGCGCTAGTTTGTAGTGCCTTTACACAGCAAGAAAAATTCATCGGGCAGCATGCATGAATTATTGATTGCTGTATTATATGTGCAGCCATTTAAATGCATTGTTATCGGTCGCACATCCCCAACAGAGTTTTGTGCAGCAGATAGCGATTATTTTTTCCAGCAAGTGATCATTTGCTTGTTCATTGGCTAATTGATGGCCCCTTTACATGGGCCGATTATCGGATTAATGAGTGTTCCTAGGAATGCACATTCACAATAATCGACCCATGTAAAAGGACCTTAACAGGCCGTATATTGCTGGAAGTAATATTTCAGGTAATTATGGTCTCCCTTTGGTCAGCGAAAACATTTGTTCACCCAGTGATCAATCTCTTGAAATTGTCAGTTTTCATCACCATTAGTTGATTTATATCTTAGCATCAACTTTTCACTGCATCCTTTTTTTTTTATTGTAAGAGAATGATTCCCTGTGATTATTACAGACCACCTTAGGATCACCAATGATTATTCCTGACATGCTTACAGGAACACATGTGCTAAGCTAAGAGACATATAGCAACCGCCTCATAAAATACTCATGTATATGCAGTGATAGATAGCATTGCAATGAGCTGCACCTCCTCTTAAATCCAGAAATCTATAGTTATTCAGTTATGTCAAATTGTTTCCATTTCTATTCAATTGGTTTTTGAAAGGCAAAGTAACAAGAAGTAATCCCTTGTGGGTTATCACTCAGCTTTACCAGACTGGAAACAAATAATGTCAGCTTATTTTGTATGGTGAGCGTTGTCTCAAGCACCAATACTAGGCAGTTGGGGGACTTAGAGTCCATTTACACAGATTATTTGACAGATTATCTGCCAAAGATTTGAAGCCAAAGCCAGGAATGGATTTGAAAAGAGGAGAAATATCATGCTTTCCTTACCTGATCTGTCTTTTTCTGGCTTTGGCTTCAAATCTTTGGCAGATAATCTGTCAGATAATCTTTCTGTGTAAATGGACCCTTAAGGCCCTATTACACCAGCAGATCTGACGACAGATTATCTGCCAAAGATTTGAAGCCAAACCCAGGAACAGACTATAAACAGAGAACAGGTCATAAAGAAAAGACTGAGATTTCTCCTCTTTTCAAATCCACTCCTGGGTTTGGCTTCAAATCTTTGGCAGATAATCTGTCATTAGATCTGTTGGTGTAATAGGGCCTTTAGACTTTGTTCTTTTTTTGTTTTTAATAGCTAGTGACTGGCTGAGCAGGTTTATTTTGTTCTTGTATGTGGCATCAACGTATTGTATAGTTATTGGGGCTTACAATGTAAATTCCACATTAAAAGTGATATCCAGTCTTAAAGGGAATCTGCCAGCACCTGGGCCCTACCTAAGGTGCTGACAGTGTGCTGTAGCTGACAGTCCCCTAGTAAGCATGGTACCTTTTGGTAATTTGTCCCTGCAGTGGATTATGCACAATCTCAGGTCTCATGTAATGAAGTGTCAAACAGGAGTTGTTTGTGCCATACTCTGGCACACCTTATCACTCCGTCCTCCTCCCTCCTCTTCATGAATAACCAATCTTAACCGGCTTCCTACACCCTCAGCTCTCAGCCAGTGTCTCTGATTTGCAGATTAGTCTTCTGTAGGCAGTTTGTCTGAAAGAAACACTCAGGTATAGTTAAATCTCCAAGCCCAAATGTGTTGGAGCTGTGGTGTAGGGGTAACTCACCTGTCTAGAGACCTGCCAGCAGTTCATTCTCTGGTTCAAACCCCTGTTGAAATTGAGATTCTGCCTGCCATTTAATGGCAAATAATGGCGGTTGTTTTAAAATAATGGCAATTATTTGCCATTAAATGACGGCCATCCATTCAATTTAAATTTTCCAAAGAGTCTATAAGGAATGAAAGAAAGAATCTGATTGGTTGCTAGGGGCAACTGACAGTTCTACTTTACACCACGTTTGATAAATCTCCCCCCTAGATGTTATAACTGCATTATGCTCTCCTGTCATCTCTGTGGCCAGGTGGGGGGGATCCGTGCCGGGCGGCAGTGGGGGCTCCGGCTAGTGGATTTGTGCTGCGATTCTCATCCGGGTCGGGTGAATGAGCCCTAAGACATGAGTGGTGCTGTTTCTGGAGGAAAACTGCCTTGTTTGCAAAACTGGCCTAACAAGTGCTCTGTTATGCCACTTCCACATCCAGATCTTTACCTCTTACTCTCTTTTATGCAGCTGTTGATATTTGCGGAATGGGTGTTGGGGATTATGCCATGCTCCTAATCAGAAAAAGGGTTGTCTAGCCTTATTAAATTGATGACCTAACTTCAGGCTAGGCCTTTAGCATTGGATTTGTGGGGGTCTGGCTGATGGGGGTTGCCAGAAACCTGATCCTGATCTAATATTGATACACTGTCTTGGGGATAGGTCATCTGTTTTAAAATGCAAGATAACCCTTTTGGACCAGAAAGTTTGTTTTCTGATACAGTCCAAGTTGCACATAGAAATTTTATAGTAGTTGTTATACTGCTGTAGATAAGTGGTTCTTGCCATTTTCATAATGTTCTTATTTTTGGCCCAGGTTTGCTCCCTTACAGCCAACACATAAGCCTTGAACAAGAATGATCATCTATGCTTTCAAGCCTTTTTAAATTTTAAATATATTAGATGTAGTGTAAGTGGTACTCAGCTGACAAGCACCTATTGATCTTAAACATTTCTGCCTTGTCTTGCTGCTTGAGGTGAAGATTTATTAATGATGCATGTTCTATCACTTAGCATCTTATATATTATGGATTGGATATTATTTTAATCAAAGGGAAAAGATAAGCATGTGTTTTCTTAAAAGTTTTCCATTTTCAACATTTATGGCATATCTATAAGACATTGTATGATTCCTGTTCATAGGGTGACACAGGCTGCTGTGCCCATAAAAGTCTGTGATGCCTAATCATACTTTACACATGACCCTCTCAGTTGAGGTCTGTGGGAATTATAGAAAGTACTAATTGCTGCCATATTTCCATTGGCATCTGTAGACAGAGCAGCGAGGGGGGGATCAGCGAATGAGTTACTAGGCGCAACATCATTCATGTGTTTAAGGAATAGCCTGTAACTGATAATGGAGGAATATACCTCCCCCTTCTTCCCACCTACTTTATTGTTATTTACTGTGCTGTTGTGTTTTTTTTTTTGTTTTTTTTTTTTGTTAGAGTGCTAAAGAGGATTTTTCTGGGTGTTAAAACCGGTATTCCCTGATATATTAAGTATGTAGAGGGGAGCACAGTACTATTTCATTGTACTTTCCTTCACAGCCCCCTTCTTGTCTGGTGTGGCAGCTAGGCTTTATTCAATGTAAAGGGTTTGTCTCATCATTGTGACAGCTCATATCAGAGGAGTTGTCAGCTATGCGTTGATTATCCTCTGTTGTAGCTGTGCTGCCAGTGGCATTATCATAGTCATCATCGCCTATTTCATGCAGTATATCTTAGTGATTTGGGTAGATAACCTCAGAAGATCATTTGTTTATATCTTTTTGATTTGTAGATAAAAAACTGGAGAGTAAAGGGCCTATTACACAGGTCGTTTAGAGGAGCAAACGAGCGCTCGTTTGCTCCTCGTTCCCCGCTCGCTGCCGCCGCTATTCAACGCGGCAGCAGCGAGCGGGTGAGTGCGGGAGGAAGCGGCGGGGAGCTGCGGAGGGGCTGCCCGGGTGATCGCTGATCGTCCGGGCAGCCCATAGGATATAGCAGCGTCTGCTGCCGACGCTCCTATTCAACGGAACGACGGCAGCAGATCGCTGCTATATCAGTCGCTTGTTTTTCAACATGTTGAAAAACAAGCGACTGCAACGATCAGCCGACATGAACGATGTCGGCTGATCGTTGCACTCTATTCCACGGGACAATTATCGTCAGTAGCGGCCGATTTCGTCCGAATACGGACGATAATCGTTCCGTGGAATAGGGCCTTTAAGTTTACAGAAGGTGTAAGTGATGATTCATATAATAAGTAGGGATCGTACGAACCCGAACCCTCGGTAATGATTCATGCTTTCTGCCCGCTCCGTGCAGCGGGCGGATCCAGCGGGAGGACCGCCTGGAAAACTGGGATACAGCCATAGCCATAGGCTGTATCCCAGTTTTCCAGGCGGTCCTCCCGCTGTATCCGCCCGCTGTACGGAGCGGGCAGACAGCGGTAATCCGATGCCGAGCGTTCGGGTTCATCCGAACCCGAACCTCGGCGGGTTTGGACCATCCCTAATAATAAGCTAAATTGTGGAATGCCTGTCCTGTGATCTCTGCTCTGTTATAGCAGCATTTGTGAATGGTCTTTCCATAAGGATAAGAAATACGGACCAGTTGAGCTCGATGTTATAGTCAAGTCATCTGAGGTATATATGAAGACTGTTCCTTCTATATGACCAAAAGCCTGTGTCATTACAGGCCGAACAGCTGGCATTTTGCTTCTTTCTATTAACTTCTATAAAAAACAATTCACTTTATTGAAAGAAATAGATGTTCTCCCCATCCGAGCAGTGACTAGTGCTTTTCATACCTGGGCTTTCTACATGAAATGTTGTGGCTACAGATGTCTTTGTCTTGAACTCAATACTGTGGTATTATGTCCACACAAATGTCTTTTAGAATGGATTTCTTCCCATTATTAGGTTCTTATTTCTGAAAGCAGAATGCTTAACAACTTAGAAAAAAATCAATACTAATGTAGCTATTCCAGGAATATTATTCATTTCATGCGAGATACCCTAAACCGGACATTTTAGTTGCTGTTTATCTGAGAACACTTAACTAATTGTCTAGGAGGAAAATCAATTAGTCTTTACTTTCACTGTTTTTGTTCGGCTCCTATGTATTATTTATGTCAACAGTGAGAATGTCATTGGATTTGACTACATGCGGTGATTGAAACTTGGTAATTTGCGATCTAGCCTTTCCCCACCCAGTGCATTAAATCAGGCAGCCCCAGTGGGTCCTTGCAGTCAAATGCTTCTCGCATCCTACCTGCTAATCGACCTCACTTCCTGGCTTCAGTCTGCCTAGTTATCAGCTAACAAAAGAAGAGCAGCTTTTGATCCCTGCAGACCTCAGAGCAAGGAAATCATGGGAAGCAGATGCTACTTGAATTGCTGTATTTCCTTTATCCCTTTTTTCATGCAGCAATGAGCGCTACCTTTTAGACATGTAACAGGTACAGTGTTCTGCATGGCTAGACTCCAAGGGAGAACAATGAGCACAGCAAGGGACCAGGATTTTTGCTTTCTGATTTGGATGTGATGCTGCTGTAATTCTATCTGCAGTTCTTGCTGATCCTTCACCACTCGGCAGCTGGTAGAAGAGTAAGTCTGCCTGGCAACCACCTGCAGAGCTGCAGAGATGAATTACATTTTCGGAAACAACACACTCCTATACTCCCGCGCCAATCGAGGTGGCAATACTAGCTCCAGTCATAGCTCAGTAGGCCCAAAACAGAAGCCATGGGCAAAGAAGGGCTCTACAGAAGAGCTTAGAGCTGAGCCAGAACCTTCTCGATGGCAGCAGATAGTGGCTTTTTTTACTCGCAGACACAGCTTTATTGACTGCATCTCAGTAGCTGCCAGCTCCGCCCAGGTAACTTGCTACTTGTTGTAATTACTATTATATCTGTGAAATATTTGCAAATGTTAAAATAGCATTTTCGACTATGGGATTGAAATAACCATTTCAGTATGTGTGATTTGTTTTATTTGATTTGCTGTGTTTGTTGTAGATGTTCCTGTTTGTGCTGCATTGGGTGTAGGATTAAATTAAAATCTTGTAAATGGACTGTGCTCTCTCATATACTCTGCAGCATGACATGTAGTTTAATGGCTTTCAATGCTGCTTTTGGTGTGTGTCCAAAGAAAGCGATCATCCTGATAAATTGTAAATGGGAAGATTGAAGTATTTAGCGTGGGCAGCGTCCAACTTAATTAATAATGATTACAGCTTGTTTAATTCATGGAAGTGCTGATCAAAACTTTGTGTTTAGACAGTGCATCTCTCTGTGAAACGTAGCCAAGTATATATGTGTATACACACACTCTGCTTTGTGTAGTCCTTCTTAAAGCAGCTCAGCAGGATTCCCAGCAAGGAATTGGAACTGATGTCATAGAGAATCGATCACACTCTATAAGGAGGAGCCAACCTTAAAAAGGATATTGATAAAATAGAACGGGTCCAAATATGGGCTACAAAAATGGTGGAGGGTGTAAGGCATAAAAGAGGAAAGAGTTAAGGATTTGAATTTGTATAGCCTGGACAAAAGAAGAGAAAGGGGGAACATGATCGAAACCTTTAAATATGTCAAAGGACTAAATAAGGTTCAGGAGGGAAGGACAAGAGGACACAGTGAGAGGTTAGTTGGGGGAAAGATCAGAAACAACATGACAAAATATTCCTTTACTGAAAGAGTAGTAGATTCTTGGAATAAACTTCCAGCAGATGTGGTTGGTAAATCCACAATAACGTAAATCTGCCTGGGATTAATATATATATCTCCTAAAATAATAATAAGGGAATTACTAAAGGGGCAAACTAGATGGACCAGGTGTCTTTTTCTGTCGACAATCGTCTGTGTTTCTATGTAACAGAAAGCTGCTAATAATTTCATTTTGAGTGGTGGATCCCAACCTAATAGGTGGTACTATTGTCTTGTGTACACTTTTCCTGAGAGCCCCCAGTTTTATCTTTTAGGCTAAAACTTAACTTTTATTGGTCGGTATTAATACACGATTGCACAATCTACGTATTAATACAGACCAATAAAAGTTAAGTTTTAGCCTAAAGGTAAAACTGGGTATATGCTGGGGGCTCTCGGGAAAAGTGTACACAATGTTTTCATTTTTAATATGTTTTGTTGTGTATCAATAAAGTTAGCTTTTAGTAGTGCTGTCACTTTGTACTCCCATAATTGTTTGGGACAACTTGAGGCCATGCACTACTTTGTTCTAGTAACCTCCTTCCCTGCATGTATAGCCCAATAAACCCTAACATGTAACTGTTTGTTCTTTTAAATACTATACGACAGTCTGTAATTTGAGAATGGACACCAATTTGCCGTTATATATGGGAGATGCTTTTGTAAATTAAACACATTGCAGGAAAATAAACTTGACATGAATTTTTAATGTCTCCCCCAAACATTCAGATAAACAATCTAAAAGAGAAAGTAATACTCTATTGTAATAGTAACCAGCAGATTTCACTCAATGAAAGGCCCCTGAATACATTGTAGCTGTGTAGCAGTTTAAGTTACATTTATTTATTGATGGGAAGTAATCAGAGGGTTTTTGTTTGATATTCTGGCTAGACACTAAAAAGAGCTTGTAAGGGGAATGGTCTGCTACAGTAAGACTCCACCTCCAGGAGCCTATGAGAGTTTTGTAGACTGCTAGGCAATATGAGCTTCCATGGATCTCCATAAAAAAAAAGTTCAGCATCAGGGGATTTAGATTGTGTGGTTTTAGGGTATTTTTTAAAAGAACAGCTGCTGTTTTTAATGAAAACAGCCTGGGCAGCATTGCATTGAAATCAATACAGTGCTGCCTGTTTAATGCACACGCCCCACCAACAATGGCCGTTGTTCGGTGCGGTTGGGGAAACCAAAAAAAAAATTGAGCATGTCGATTAATAACGGCCATGCACACGAGGATGCAATCTGTTCATACGTGTGTGTGTGTATAGAAATCAATGCGTAATTGATTTTCATACACACCCCAAATGAGCCGTTTGGAAATAAATATTGTTGAGGCTGTCAGAGCTCTGATGGCCGCAGGAACATACAAATACCGGCCAGTGTTCAGCCAGTATAACAACAGCTGTTGCTAAGCAACAGCTGTTATACAGTGTGTGAACATAGCCTTAAGGCCCTATTCCACCAACAGATCTGACGACAGATTATCTGCCAAAGATTTGAAGCCAAACCCAGGAGTGGATTTGAAAAGAGGAGAAATCCAGTCTTTCCTTTATGAGCTGATCTCTGATTATAGTCTGTTCCTGGGTTTGGCTTCAAATCTTTGGCAGATAATCTGTCGTCAGATCTGTTGGTGGAATAGGGCCTTTAGAGATAAGTCTGTGCCATTATATATTGGCTTTCCAGTACAGCCCCAGTTTTTGTTTATTAGAAGGACATTTTATGGTATTTCTGTAGTATGCTATGAATATCTAACTAGTGCTGGAGTTGCTCTCCCTGGAAGCCTAACCTAGCAACACCAAGGGTCCCCTGACCCCTCATCTGCCAGGTAAGGTGTCCACAGCATCTAGGTGACAATCAGAGTTGCACTTATTCCCCACTTTCTCCATGCTGATCTGTAGAAGCTGCAGAAACAGCTGAATAAGGTTGTCAGCTGTTTTCAAAGATTGACCCTGTAGCTATCAAACACTTCTGGGAGACAGACCCTGTAGATGTGCCCCATCAGGAACTTTTTTGTTTTTAATTAGAAGAAAAAAAGATGCACCTTTCTTCCTTTCAGGGCTTAGCTGCTGTATGCCTTGGAGGATGTCATGTAGGTCTCTCCTATTCAACACATTGCTTCCCGCTACAACCACTGTCTGTGACTGTCCAGAGCAAAAGCAAACCTCTTTGTTCTCCAGCTTTGAACAGTTACTGAGTGGACATAGGTGGCAGGAGAAAGCACTGCTACTGATTAAATACTGGCAGAGATTCAAACTTTAGAGAGTCCCACCGTGTCTTCCTCCATCCTTTATAGAGCAGAAATCTTTCAACAACTTGCAGTGACAGGTACCCAGTTGAATGGGAGGGGAAACAGCAGCTTCTGGTCATGCTGGCCAAGCCCTCCTCCTGCCAGCCAGGCCTGATTGATAGCCTAAGTGCAGGTAGTAGCCTTGATCCAGGTAAAATTCCAAAGTCCTCTTTTAAAATGGGTCTGTGTACAATGTACCCAGCAACATTCAATCTGAACCCCATACTTTGTAGCAATGCATCCTACATGCTCCCCACTAGTCGCAGCAGTGCCCCCATGCCTCATGGGGACAGCACTAACTCTCATACCCTCCTTTTAGCGTCTCCCCCCCCCCCCCCCATATACTTGCCTCCCCCTGTCATGCTCCTACAATGCACTCTGCTTGCAGCAAGCTGTATATAGCCTACTGTTCATGACCATTTATACTTTTCCTTTCCACTTGACATATGTCTCATGGACAAGAGAATGTTATGAAGGGGGAATATTGCCCAGGGAATAAGCCCTGTTGGAGATCGATGCAGAAGGAGGACACCATGCTGTCAGCTGTATGCTCTTTTTACATGCCAGAAGTGGCATGTAAGCGTCTCTGTTAGGGGAGAGAGCTGGGTACCATCAGTGACAGTCAGGCTCAATGATGGCGAGATGATATTTATCTCTATAATTTTATGTTTCTATGGAAGTTAAACAGGCTTGTTGGAAAGAATACATTTGAGGCTATTGTGTGTGTGTGTGTGTGTGTGTGTGTGTGTATATGTATATATAGCTTATTCAGTATAAAGCTTACAGCTGAGCTTTCACTATTTGGTTGAATGCAATTTAGCAATGTGTTAAAATATTAACGTTACCATATGAAAGGTTTGGCTCTTGTGTGTGTCTGTGTCCCTTGGAGTGCACGCTGCAATTACTTGAGTTTTTGCTAATGCTATAACCTTGTCATGGATGCAAGTCTCCATAGACTGCATCTCATGTTGCCATGGTGTCACCATGGATAAAATTATCCGAGTTTGTAGATACTCTCACAGACGGCTTTTCAGTTTATTGGATATGCAGTGGCAGATTTTATTTTATTTTTTTTCTGTAAACTGTGTCTCATAGTTGGGTCTGTTTAACCTACTATTTGGAAAAATGTTCAGACTCTTAGTGGTTTTTGTGATATTTCTTGCCTGTGTTTTACATTCTGTGGAGTTGGCTGAGGGTTAATTTTAAGACCCCCACAGTCAGATCCAGTACTCCAAACATATGGTGCCTATTTTTATTATGGCTTTTTAGGCCGTGTTTCCATAGTTGCATGTGACAACTGCAGAAAAAACATAAAAAAAAAAAGCTTGTGTTAGAGTTAGCTTAATATGCAGTAGCTGATAAAACATGATTTATCTTATTATAAACAGTCTGACGCTCCTGATGGTGACCACACTGCAGCCGCAATGTGCACTGTGGCACATTGACATTCAGACCGTAAAGGACCGGAGCCATGGGTGTTCCATAAACAAGGTGCTGTGTGTATACGATTTGTACAGTTTGTGTCAGAGTAAGGGTTTACTGGATTCCCATGTAACTGGCCACAAGGTGTGCTTTGGTGCCTGAAGAAACAAAATTAGTAGCTCCCCTGGGACATTTCCTAATGGAAATAAATATGTGCAATGGGCATAGCTGCAGAATGTATTGGAGACATAGAAATAATGGATACTATTGACCTCTACTGACAATATAGTTTAACTTGTTTGAGGTCCTGTTTACATCTTGGCATTTGTTAAATTATATATTAATGTATATGCCTAGCCTAGCCAGAGTAACAGGTTATGAAAACAAAGCAGATACTTTGGGGAATATTCAGTCTATATATCTTAAAGGGGTTATCCAGCGCTACAAAAACATGGCCACTTTCCCCTTTACTGTTGTCTCCAGTTCAGGTGCAGTTTGCAATTAAGCTCCATTTACTTCAATGAAACTGAGTTTCAAACCCCCACCCACACTGGAGACAACAGTAGGGGCCATGTTTTTGTAGCGCTGGATAACCCCTTTAAATTAAACATTTTTAGGTTCTGTGTCCTGGAACTGTTAAATCTCACTCATCCTTAGATCTGTCCCTTCACTGGATCATCAAGCCTCTGGGCTTGGCTTATGTCACTGAGCTTTTTTTTTTTTTTGATCTAGTTTATGGACTGTGGGTTATGGTATTGGTGCAGTGGAGCTTCTCAGCTGACAAAATAAGTGAACTTTAGTGCCGTCATTCATATGGTGCATGTGCAGTTGAGGCAGGAGTAAGCCAGGCTCAGTGATGTAATCCAAGCACTGGGGCATGATATGACAAGGTGGCAGGACTAAAGCCAAGGCAAGTGAACCACAGTACAGGGCACCCCAAGTCCAACCTATTTTATGCTGTTACTACCACAATACTTTTTTTTTTTTTTTTTTATTTATTTAATCAAAACACAGCTGCAGGAATACCTGGTCAGGTATAAAAATGTTACATACATTTACTAAAGGCCCTTTTAGATGCCTATGTACAGCTGTTTGTGGCCACAAGTGAGCTCTAATCGGCAAGATCGGCGCTTGTTTGCTGTGCCTTTTACATGGTGGGATCAATGAATGATCACTGTATTGTTTATGCGGTTTTAACATTCATTGCTATTGGCTGCTCAAAAAATTCACTGACAGACAGGTGTTTGCTCATTCAATCCTAGGAACTTCAGCAAAAATCTTCCTGTGTAAAAGGGCCTAAAGGCCCTATTCCACGGAACGATTATCGTTCGTTTTCGGACGATATCGACCGCTACGGACGATAATCGTTCCGTGGAATAGAGTGCAACGATCAGCCGACATCGTTCATGTCGGCTGATCGTTGCAGTCGCTTGTTTTTCAACATGTTGAAAAACAAGCGACTGATATAGCAGCGATCTGCTGCCGTCCCTCCGTTGAATAGGAGCATTGGCAGCAGACGCTTCTATATCCTATGGGCTGCCCGGACGATCAGCGATCCTCCGAGCAGCCCCCCCGCAGCTCCCCGCCGCCCCTCCCGCACTCACCCGCTCGCTGCAGCCGCGTTGAATAGCGGCGGCAGCGAGCGGAGAACGAGGAGCAAACGAGCGCTAATAGCGCTCGTTTGCTCCTCTAAAACGACCCGTGGAATAGGGCCATTAGGAGCTGTCCAGCAGTACAGATACCTCTATTTGGGGGGGGGGGGGTGTTAACATACAGCTCTGTGTGCATGAAGAGCTTTCCTATCATACACACCAAGGGCCCTGTGTAATACTTTATTGGCTCATTTCATCTTTTAAGCTGGTTAAAAAGCTGTCAGAAAAATGACATTTCTTTGTGTAAACTGAGTATGTGCAGTCAACATTGCTGAAAGTAAAGGACTGAGCAAGCAATCCGCACAGTAACTGCACAGTAGTTGAACCATGTAAATAGGATCCTTAAATCAGTGCCAATCTACTCCATCTGTGCTCACATCGGGCAGCAGTCTTCCTGTGTAGTAGGTGGTAGGTTGTATTTAATGCATTTGTTGTGTTTGAGATTTAGGGTACAAACACAGACACCGTATATGCAGCAGATCTGCAGCAGGTTTCATGGTGAAGATTTGATGCTGTGTTCAGTTATTTAGATCTAATCTGCTGCGTATTTGCGGCGTATCGCTGCAGTAAATACGCTATATAGTATACGGTGTGTGGATTTATACTCTTAAACATTGTTCCCTTATATGATTATGATGGATTGTAGAACTTTTTGTCCATAGCCTATTAGACGAGGACTTTTAATCTTTGCTTTGTTGTCAGCCAGTGTTTTCTTGTTTTGTATAATTTTCCACATAAACAGAAATGACTTGATAGTTACACAGGGCTGTGGAGTCGGTAAGCCGCAGCTCCGACTCTAACTCTGACTTCTGAATTTTATCAGGACCGACTCCGACTCCCGACCCTTCATAAATGGCCAGTCATATACCAGGGGAGTTATTTTATCACAATGGCTCAGTAGCTTCTCCCTAATGTCCTACATGATCCTGGGGCGACTTCTGATGGAATAAGGAAAGATATAAAGCAGCTTCTCCTGTGTGTGCAGTGGATGCAGCCAGTCTCCAGCGTCCATGTCCTGAACAACTCAGACTAGATGGGGCAGGTGGTCTTTTTCTGCTGACAGTCTTCTATGTTTCTAACTAAATATTTACCATACACACAGAAACACTGCTAACAATGCCAGATCCCTGTAATATAGAGGTCAGCCATAGTGATATACAGGGGGTCACACATAATGATATAGAGAGGGGTCACACAGGGATATAGAAGGTCACACAGTGATATAGAAGGTCACTGGGGGCACGCACGTGCACACACACACACACACACACACCCAACCTGCTGCAGCCATAGCATACACACACAGCCTGCTGCAGCCATAGCACACGCACACAGCCTGCTGCAGCCATAGCACACGCACACAGCCTGCTGCAGCCATAGCACACACACACAGCCTGCTGCAGCCATAGCGCGCACACACACAGACTGCTGCAGCCATAGCACACACATGCAGCTTGCTGCAGCCATAGCGCACACCATACAAAGACAGCCTGCTGTGGCCATAGCACACATACACACAGCCTGCTGCAGCCATAGTGTGCACACACACAGCTTGCTGCAGCCGTAGCGCACACACAGCTTGCTGCAGCCGTAGCACACACACAGCTTGCTGCAGCAGTAGCGCACACACACAGCCTGCTGTAGCCATAGCACACACACACAGCCTGCTGCAGCCATAGCGCACACACACACAGACTGCTGCAGCCATAGCGCACACCATACACACAGCCTGTTGCGGCCATAGCACACATACACACAGTCTGCTGCAGCCATAGTGTACACACACAGCTTGCTGCAGCCGTAGCACACACACACACACACAGCTTGCTGCAGCAGTAGCGCACACACACAGCCTGCTGTAGTCATAGCACACACACAGCCTACTGCAGCTATAACACACACACACACACACAGCTGCAGCCATAGATCACGGAAGAAAAACACACAATCTTCTCCCAGAGAGAAAACACCACACTGAGGACAGAGGTTACAGCTACACTACTTATGTCTTCTTCTCCTCCTCCTCCTCCTCCTCCTCCTCCTCCTCCTCCTCCTCCTCCTCCTCCTCCTCCTCCTCCTCCTCTATATTACACAGGATATCTTCATATTACACTGCTTCTCTTATAAAGTCATCCAGCATCCAGGAAGAGAACAGCACAGATCTCCCCCCACACAATGGATTCTTCCAGCTCAGAAACAAACTGCCAAATAGTGACTGACAACTTTTCCATGACCACCCCTATCTAATAGGGCCAGTGTCCTATTACTGATATATTCCATGACCACCCTTATGTAATAGGGCCAGTGTCCTATTAGAATGTTGCTCATAATATATATTCATGAGCAAAACTTGTAAAGTTCATATTAAAATTCAATTCTAAATTTTTTTAAAGATTTTTTTAAAGCTGGAGTCTGTCCATTTTTTTCCGACTCCAGCCAAAACTAGCTCCGACTCCACAGCCCTGGTTACCTATAGTGGAATAAATAAGTGTGTGCAATGGCTGTCACTAGTGGATCATTACTGTTGTCCTGTTTTGCAAACACGCCGGGAGGTAGTTAATTGATCCTGCACGTCCTCCCCCCACAACAGCTTCATATTGCCTTTGTAGCCCTCCCCATTGACTGAGCACTTATGTGAACTACCTATTGAACATGCTTAACAGTGCATGCACTGTGCGGGGAGGAACTCTACAAAAACAAAAGGGAGAAGGCTGTACTAGAGTGTTTTCTTTATTGAGACCACTATTGAACTGGAAATAGGATGATGCCTGTGCCAATAAACAATGCAGTTTTGGAGCTTTTTGAAAATAATTAGAAATATTGTGGAAGATTTATCAAAGGGTGTAAAATATAGACTGGTGTAAACTGCTCACAGCAACCAATCTCAACATCTTTCATTTTACCAGAGCTGAAAGCTGTATGGAGGTTTTATTTTGTTCACTTCACAATCAGCTTTTTGGCATCCAAAACTGGCGTATTGATTTATCTGTCTGGCTTGTAATTATGTCTGCGACTGTCCTTTTAAAGCCACTGTTTTAAAACACTCCCAATTAGCCGGATCTGGCTTCCCATTACACACAACATATGTGCTTAATATTTTAAAGCCAACTCCTCCATATGTCACCCATTTAGTGCCTGGTGAACTCTGCTCAGGCTGTGGCAAAGTCTGTAACTTATGCTGGCTTTACATAGAAACCATACTGCCCTTTTTATTTGGATGGATATCCAGCAATTAAAGGCATATATTGAGGAAGGATGAGAGAAAATAACTCCAAAGCAATGTTGTAGACCATATTGTTTGTTTCCTTCTGGTCGTAGTTTACACATTCTATAACTGAACCCAAAATCCCTTTCAAAAGCTAAGTGTGTAACATTTCTGAAGTTTTTCTTACAAATTTCGTCTGGTTGGTTTTCCCTGTTATCAACTTTAAGGAAATATTATTAATGTTGTATAATAGACACTAATATGTAGAGTGGTCCCTCAATTTACAATCGCCTCAGGTTACAATATTTTCAACAGGCAGTGGTCATTTGTGAACCATCGTAACTTGAGAGTCCAGACACAACATGCAATGCTACAGACAGTCTGGATCTGTGGCACATGTGAATAGCTAGTTTATCGACCAATAAATGTGTTCATTTTACTAGTAAAGCCCCAGTATTAGTGAAGTGCATGCAGTTATTATACATATTCTGCACTGCTCTTTACCTGTGCCAGGGAGAGATGCTTCTGGGACCCTATGGGAACTGCACAAGACCCTGCAAATGCTTTAAGTTCTCTACATAGAAAGTAATTTATAGTCTTTCTGCTCTTTCTGACTGTTGTATGTAAGAATTTGCTTCATCCATATTATATTCTTGTTTTTCTTTTAATTTTCATAGGTGGCTTTAGCACTAGATACCAGCTTCCTATAGAGTTTTTTCTCAAGATATAATATTTTCAACATACAATGGTCGTCCTGGAGCCAATTTAATATTGTAAGTTCAGGCACCACTGTAAGGCTAGGTTCACACTGCGTTTTTGCTGTCCTTCTACCGTATTTGTTTTATGGGGAAAAAAACGGATTCAGTTGTATGCCATCTGCCATTTTCCACTTTCACCAACTCTATGCTTTTCCAGGGTTAATTGCTTCAATAGTAATGTAAGGGTACAAACCCACTTGACGTATTTGCTGCGTGAATCTAAGCAGGCAAAACGCAGGTTGGCTTTATACAATTGTTCTGTGTTAAAATACGCAATTGCGTATTTTTGAAGCATGAAGCTACATGCGTTTTTCGCACAGGTTGTTAACAACTGATGCTTTGCTAACAACAAGCTTCACGCTTCAAAAATACGCAATTGCGTATTTTAACACAGAACAATTGTATAAAGCCAACCTGCGTTTTGCCTGCTTATTTTTAAGACTGATTCACGCAGCAAATACGTCAAGTGGGTTTGTACCCTAAGGTTACAAACCCACTTGCTGGATCTGCAGCGAGTCTCCTTGCTGCGTTTTTGCAGCGAGACTCGCTGCAGATCCTGGCCCTATACTTTCAATAGCAGAGAAACTCGCAGCAGGGATGTACATCCCTGCTGCGATTTTGTCTGCAGCCCGCCCCATTAACCCCCCGGCCGCCGGACATTATACATTACCGGGTCCCCGTTCCTGCTTGCTTCGGGGCTCCCGGTGTCTTCACGGCCCGCCCGGCCAATCAGTGCGCTGCGGCGGGGCAGCGCACTGATTGGCCGGGCGGAACGTGCCGGTAGCCGCCGAAGCAAGCAGGACCGGGGACCTGGTAATGTATATCCTGCCCGCCCCCCTGCAGCCCCGATCGCCCCGCAGCCCCCAGCCGCACGATCGCCCCCAGCCCCGCAGCCCCCGGCCGCACGATTGCCCCCAGCCCCGCAGCCCCCGGCCGCACGATCGCCTGCAGCCCCCAGCCGCACGATCGCCCGCAGCTCCGCAGCCCCCGGCCGCATGATCGCCCCCAGCCCCGCAGCCCCCGGCTGCACGATCGCCCGCTGGGGGCGATCGTGCGGCCGGGGGCTGCGATGCTGGGGGCGATCGTGAGGTCGGGGGCTGCAGGGCTGGGGGCGATGGTGCGGTTGGGGGCTGCGGCGCTGGGGGCGAACGTGCGGCCGGGGGCTGGGGGCGATATACATTACCTGATCCCGGCTCCTGCTTGCTTCAGCGGCTCCCGGCACGTTCCGCCCGGCCAATCAGTGCGCTGCCCCGCTGCAGCGCACTGATTGGCCGGGCGGGCCGTGAAGACACCGGGAGCCCCGAAGCAAGCAGGAACGGGGACCCGGTAATGTATAATGTCCGGCGGCCGGGGGGTTAATGGGGCGGGCTGCAGACAAAATCGCAGCAGGGATGTACATCCCTGCTGCGAGTTTCTCTGCTATTGAAAGTATAGGGCCAGGATCTGCAGCGAGTCTCGCTGCAAAAACGCAGCAAGGAGACTCGCTGCAGATCCGGCAAGTGGGTTTGTAACCTAAAGGGGTATTTCCAACATCAAAGGGTAAAGTAGTTTTCCAGCATTAGAAAAACTTGTCCTTTTTCTTCCGGAGACAGCATTAATCTTGTCTCAAGTTCAGCTGTGGTTTTTAGATTAAGTTCCATTCACTTCAATAAAACAGTTGCAAAACTCCACCCAAACTGAAGACAAGAATCGTGCTCTCTCAGAAAGAAGATGGCCATGTTTTCCTAATGATGGATAAAGGAGTTTTACTGTTATATTTATATACTGTTTTTTTTATTGCCAACACCCCATGCTGATCAGCTGTTTAGTGCCTGCACTAGTGGTCAGCCTGTTTACTGTAGCTGAACTGCTGTTCACGTAAATGGGAACTTTAATTGCATGTTGCCACTGCTACAAAGTGAATAGCCTCAACTGCTCCTGCTCCTGATGCACATTCACTGTGCATTGTCAGTGCTGAACGTTTAAGGGTGCTTGGTGTCGATCAGCAATTGGTGAGCTGTCCTTTGGAAAGGCCATCAGTCTGTTTTGGAAAACGCCATTAACCCTTAGGGGACACAGCCAGTTTTCATTTTTGCGTTTTCGTTTTTCCCTCCTCGTGTATATAAGGCCATAGCGCCTGCATTTTTCCACCTAGAGACCCAAATGAGCCCTTATTTTTTGCGCAACTAATTGTACTTTGCTATGGCAGATGTAATTTTTGCCTAAAATGTGCCGGGAAACCAGAAAAAAATTATATGTGTGGTGAAATTGAAAAAAAAAATGTTTTTTTTTTATTTGGGGGGGGTTGTTTTTACTATGTTCGCCCTGGGGTAAAACTGACTCGTTATATATGTTCCTTAAGTTGTTACGATTACAACGATATGTAACATGTATAACTTTTATTTGATTTGATGGCTTGTAAAAAATTAAAACCTTTTAAAGAAAATATATGTTCCTTAAAATCGCTCCATTCCCAGGCTTATAGCGCTTTTATCCTTTTGTCTATGGGTCTGTGTGAGGTGTCATTTTTTGCACCATGATGTGATCTTTCTATCGGTACCTTGATTGCGCATATATGACTTTTTGATCGCTTTTTATTACAATTATTCTGGATTTGATGCGACCAAAAATGCGCAATTTTGCACTTTGGGATTTTTTTGTGCTGACGCCGTTTACCGTGTGAGATCAGGAATGTGATTAATTAATAGTTCGGGCGATTACGCACGCGGCGATAGCAAACATGTTTGTTTATTAATTAATTTATTTATTTTTATTTATAAAATGGGGAAAGGGGGGTGATTCAGACTTTTATTAGGGGAGGGGGCTTTGTGTTATTAAAAATACTTTTTTCTTTTACTTTACACATATACTAGAAGCCCCCCTGGGGGACTTCTAGTATATGCACTCTGATCTCTCATAGAGATCCATGCAGTATAGTTATACTGCATGAATCCATGAGATCGGTGTTCTATTACTTTTGGCTGCTGCAGCCAAAAGCAATAGAATGCCGAGCCGGGATCAGCGCCATTACGGAGCAGACCCCGGCCCGGTATGGATGCGGGGATCGCCCCCCCGCAATCGCCCCGCAGGGGGGCGATCCCCCCACTAGACCACCAGGGATGCATATCAGCAAGTATTTAGAAGCAGCTGTCAACTTTGACAGCTGCTTCTAAGTACTTAATTAGCGGGCACGGCAATCGGACCGTGCCCGCTAATAGCCGCGATCCCGGGCTACATGCGGCACCCGGGATCGCGGCAGTTCAGAGGGTGGTCGCCGCGCGACCCCCTTCTGAACTCCCATAGCGGCACGAGGACGTTCAATAACGTCCTGGTGCAGCTATGGGTTAAAGCGTAACTGTCATTTCAGGGTCATTTTTCTGAAAACATTAAATATCAACAGTACAAGCGATTTTAAGAAACTTTGTAATAGGTTTTATAAACCAAAAGAGTTTCTTTCTGGACTGAAAAAGCAATCTCCCAGCCTCCCCCCTCACATCAGATGAAGCAGGATTTCTGTGTCCATTATGTGGCTATGGAGAGGGGAGGGGCTGTTAGGAGTGACTGAGCACGGAGCAGTCTTGCACAGCACAACACCCTGCAATCTTCTCTCAGTAAGTTCATAGATAAGCACTGACCTTTCTGACCCCAGAATCCTGCGGTTTAGGTGCCCAGACAGTCTACAAACAGCTGACCATCATGTCACCTCTTCCTGCTCCCTCATCTCCCTCAGCCCCTCCCCCCTTCATAGGCTTACAATGGAGAGAGCAGAGCCCGTCTTCACTGGCTTCTCTGTAATGAAGACGTGTTTGCCTGATAATGCACAGATAAGAAGTCAGGGGGGGAGGCTGGGAGATTGCTTCTTGAGTACAGAAGGAGGCTTTTTTGGCTGATAAAACCTTTTACAGAGTTTCTTAAAATCGCTTAGACTACTGATTTCTGCAATAAAAAAAACATGACAGTTACGCTTTACGTGCAGAGCCTGACAATGTTCAAAGCCCCATAAAGAACAAGTGTAGCACTAGCTGTGTGTGAATGCTTTTCCCTATTCATTCAGAAGGCATCTTTTCTCTGGTCTTTAGATTGGTAGTGTGTGACCCACACCAATCAACTTGTTGTTGCCCTATCCTGTGATTTTTAGAATACCCTAATGTACTGTACAGTGTATACCCTAAACACATCCATATATGGGTGGTTTAGTGCACAGGGGACAAAACCTTAGTGCACCAGTTTGCCCCACCCCTCATCATCACTATTTATCTGGCACTCAGCAGTGAGCATCAGATTGATATCACTGCCGAGCGTTGCCTTTAGTATTCATGAGAAGGGGTGGAGCAGTGCACTGAGTGCTGTAGTCTTGTCCCTAGTGAACCAAACTGACTTGTTTAAAGGGGTAGTGCGGCGCTAAGAAATTATTCACAAAATAACACACATTACAAAGTTATACAACTTTGTAATGTATGTTATGTATGTGAATGGCCCCCTTCCCCGTGTTCCCCGACCCCCGCCCGTGGACCCGAAAGTGTAGTGCATTATACATACCTGATACGTGTCGACCCCCCTCCGCCGTCTTCTGACAGTGATGTAATCTTCGGGAGGCCAGCCGACCTGCTCCTGCCGTCCCTCATGCCGACACTCTGTCGTGTCATAACTGTGCTCAGCCAATCACGGCTGAGCATAACTGTGCTCAGCCAATCACGGCTGAGCATAGTTATGACGCGGCAGGAGCGGGTCGGTCGGCCTCCCGAAGATCACATCACTGTCCGAAGACGGCGGACAGAGGTCAACGCGTATCAGGTATGTATAATGCACTATACTTCCAGGTCCACGAGTGGGTCGGGGAACACAGGGAAGGGGACCGTTCACATACATAACATACATTACTATGTAATGTGTGTTATTTCGTGAATAATTTCTTAGCACCGCACTACCCCTTTAAATATTCATAAAAGTGAACATTTTGCAAAAACAGTGCTGATGAAGGTAAGAAAATTACTTTCATCCTCGGCAATCTTTGCACTATGGGAGCATTACAGCAGGTTAAAGCCTTCTAACCTGCTATTGGCTTCCCTTTTAGTGTGGCTACTATTTATGCAAAAAATACTGTTCCTGGAACGGGCAGTGTACAGTTATCCATATAAGTACAATATGTGTGTGTGTAAGGGCGGTATTATGGCCCAACATTATATTGCAAGCATAAGCTAACCAAGCCATGAGACTCAATAATCGTACATGAGGGCTGCCAGAAGTGTGGTCGGCTGCTGCGATTTTTATTAAGATGACTCGTTTGATCACTATATTGCAGCAGGTTTTTGTATTACAAGAGATTTGGTGGAAAAGTAATATAGGCTTTACATGAAACTTTATTTTTATTTTTTTTAAGTGAGTTAGTATGCAACATATGCTTATGCAGTGGAGGCTGGGGTATAGTCCACATCGGAGGTGACATACTGGTACATTGCATAGCACTGCAGGCTGCACATCGTTTACATGTCATCAGCAAAAACCTGAACAAATAGAAATCACAATTATGTAACCAATAGGACATTTACTGATACTAATGTCTATTGCCATGTAGGAAATGGACAAGCCTTTAAAAATTAAGCCTTCTTCCACCTATGCCCCAAAATTTTGGCACCTCAATAATGACAGGCAGCAGGTCTGCATCTCAGCTTTTTCTTCTCCGGCTGCTGCTATATCCTGGCCTCACTAAAAAGATGTAATTTATTTCTGTTTGTGTTGTCTGTATGACACTATGGGGAAATTTATAAAAAATTGCCATAAAGTTTAGTTGCCTGTAGCAACCAATCAGGATCCAGCTGGAACATGGTTGCTTTGGGGAAACTCCACAATTGTTCCTTTGTGCAAAGTTTGATAATTCTCTCCCTATGTATTTATGCTAAGTCCAATCTAGTGAGCGTGGTGTGTGTATGACTTTGATGAACATGTCTATTAGGGTCCCCTCACACACATTTTTGACTGACGTTTTTCAGGCCAGAAAAATGTTGGTGCATGCCGTTTTTTTTTTTTTTTTTTCATGCATTTGCGTTTTTCTAACGTTTTTGGCTTTGTGTTAATAATCTTCTTTTTGTGATTTAGGTGTTTTTTGTGCGCTAACTTTTTTCCTGCCAAAACTGCCACAGAGCCTGAAAAATGCCACCCCAAAAAACGCCATGAATGTAAAACAAATCATAAACTTCCATTGACTTCCAGCTAACATCTGGCGCCAGCGTTTTTATTGGCTTTTGTTTTAAGATTGAAATAAGATGATGACCAGTTGGGTATGACCACTGGAAGCCACACCAATCCCAAGAATACAATCAGCCCCAAAAGGTTTAATTGTGTGGCAGTATTATATTTAGGAGGAACAGTGTTTGGCGGCATTCAAAGGAGCCAGTGTGTGCCAGGATTATATTAAGATGGTGCAGTATTGGACACTAAAAGGGGCTTTCCTAAAGGGGAACGCCAAACTGAATCTTTGCTTCGGGTGCAGGAAAAGTTATCTACGCCTCTGCCTGTGGGCATGAAGGTAGCGAATAGGAGTAGATGGGCTAGCTAACCCTGGGCACTTGTTACGCTGAGGAACCCCCCTGAGTGCTTGAGCTGTATTTACATATTAACATATACATTTACATATTAACTAAAAAGTTTATGGCTCAGCACTACAAAGGACTTTGGAGATAAAGATAAATGCCCACAGACTAAAGGCCCAATTAGACCAAGCGATTACCGGCAGTATTCGGCCATTATGGCTGATAATCACTTGGTGTAATAGCTACACCAGGCTACAAAAGGCTACAATCGGCGACATGCACAATGTCGGCTGATCCTTGTCTTTCAACGTGTTGAAAGATTTTTGAACAATAACGACGGTCTGCTGGCCGTTGTTCTGTGCAATAGGAGGTTTAATATCTTGCTTCTCCTCTTCATCAGACCATAGGGGCTTAAAGGAAGCCTGTCAGCCAGGTCAGCCCGCACCCACCCCCAGTATGTATGTATGTATGTATGTATGTATGTCCGGGGGTGCGGTGAGTTCAGAGGGGCTGACCCAGCTGAGAGGTTCCCGTTTAACCCCTTAAGGTCACAGGGCGTATATTTACGCCCTGTGGTCGCCTCAGGGAGTTCAGGGGGGGGGGGGGGGGGGGCGCGCGGCGACCCCGCTCTGAACTGCTGCGGTCCAGGGTGCTGCATGTAGCCCAGGACCGCGGCTATTAGCGGGCACGGTCCAATCGCCGTGCCCGCTAATAAAGTAATCAGATGCAGCTGTCAAAGTTGACAGCTGCATCTGATTGCTTATGCAGCCCGATTCCCTGGTGGTTTAGTGGTGGAGATCGCCCCCCCGGGAGAAGCGATCTCCGTGTTTACTGTCGGCCGGGGTCTGCGTCGTAATGGTGCTGATCCTGGCTCGGCACTCTGTTGCTTCTGGCTGCAGCAGCCGAAAGCAATCGAGAGCCTAGGTCATCGATCTATGCTGTATTACTATATATAGCATAGATCAATGAGAGATCAGAGTACATATACTAGAAGTCCCCTAGGGGGGCATCTAGCATAAGTGTAAAAGTAAAAAAAAGTGTTATTAGTAAAAAGCCCCCTCCCCTAATAAAAATGTGAATCACCCCACTTTTCCCATGCTATAAATAAAAATAAACAAACTTGTTTGGTATTGCCGTGTGCGTAATCGCCCAAACTATTAATTTTTCACATTCCTGATCTCGCACGGTAAACGGCTTAAGCGCAAAGAAATCCCAAAGTGCAGATTTGCGCATTTTTGGTCGCATCCAATTCAGAAAAAATTGTAATAAAAAGCGATCAAAAAGTTGCATATGCACCATCAAGGTACCGATAGAAAGAACACATCATGGCGCAAAAAATGACACCTCACACAGCCCCATAGAGCAAAGGATAAAAGCGTTATAAGCCTGGGAATGGAGCAATTTTAAGGAACAAATATTTGTTAACAATGGTTTGAATTTTTTATAAGCCATCTCATAATATAAAAGTCATACGATTAAAACGATATGTAACATGTAACGAATTGATGAACATATATAACAAGTCAGTTTTACCCTAGGGCGAACGGCGCAAAAACACATACCCCAAATAAACAAAATGCGTTTTGTTTTGTTTTTAATTTCACCACACATTTAATTTTGGGGGGGTTTTGCAGTGTACTTTATGGAAAAATTCAGTCTGTCATTGCAAAGTACAATTAGTGGTGCAAAAAAAAATGTTTTTTAGGTGAAAAAATGCAAGTGCTATGGCCTTTTATGCACAAGGAGGAGAAAAACGGAAGTCCAAAAATGCAAGTTGGGTCTGTCCTTAAGGGGTTAAGCGCTGTGTGTAACACTGAGCTTTTTTACATTTTCAGCTGCTGACAGATCTGGTTTAGTTTTCAAGGAAAGCAGTGTATAGTTTCTCCCAGTATGTATTCTGGGGAAATAAAAATTACTTAAAGCAATTTACTAGGAATTTACTTGCACATCAGTCAGTTCAGTCTCTGTTTACCACTTTTATAATGTCAATTTTTTTATGCAGTCCATGTCTGACCATCAGTAAGTGGCTCGTGTGACCTTTGTATCAGACATATTAATCTGTGCTAAGAATTGATTATTCATGCCTAGGACCAGGGCTGTCCGTCATTTCTCATTGCGCTGGTGGAGCTTAATTAATAAGCAGGCTGGTGAGCTGCAGCAAAGAGCTTTTTTGTGCCTGCTTCTCCACTAGTGCACACTACATATGGGAAGATATGATATGTGAGATTCCTTATTCTTAACCCTAAATATTTAGTAGAAGGCATCAGAAGGGATATAGAGAAGCTTATCATGGCCAATCTATCTCGAAATGCTGTAGAAACTCGACAAAAACTGCATCATCCCTCAGTTCAGCACCTGCAACAGACTTCATGCATGCAAAGATCATATAGTTCTTCAACTTTACCCTCATCCTCCAAAAGCAAAGGAAAATTTAATAATCTCCGTGACAGTGTGAAAAAAAGTCCAACTAGAAGCACTGCTAAAGTCAAAGCAACGAGTGGCTGGTGGTCTGATGGCTCTTGGTCAAATTATTCCTTCACTAAGGTATAGTTGGTTGCTTTTTGTGTGCTTATTATGTGTAACAACGTTTGAATGCTTTATTACATAAAAAAACAATTGTTATACTTCTACCACATTCTTTTATAATGTAACAATTGTTCTTTGTGATTGTGCCAGAATATCTAAAGGTATAGAAAATACAATCGCTAATCAGGGTGTAAAATGACTTCATGTTTTAGTGTCTCTTGCTGTCAGTCTTATTTAAAAATTGCCAAAAATATGTACACTTAAAGCGCTACAGTGCGTGCTTAAATGATGGAAAAGAAGTTTCCTGAGAGATTGTCCTATAAAAATGTAAACATAATATATTTTCTGTAAAGTACGTGAATAAATAGTGACATTGGTTCGTTCAAGCAGTTTAACCCCTTAGGGACCAAGCCTGTTTGGGTCTTAATGACCAGGCTCATTTTTCAGAATCTGACCTGTCTCACTTTATGCGCTTATAGCTCAGTGATGCTTTAACGTATGCTAGCGATTCTGAGATTGTTTTTTCGTAACATATGGTACTTTATGTTAGTGGCAAAATTTGGTCACTGTCTTGTGTGTTTTTTTGTGAAAAAACATCAAAATATAATGAAAAATTTGAAAATTTTGCACTTTACGAACTTTGAAATTCTTTGCTTCTAAAAAAAAAAAAAAAAGGCACATGACAAAAATTAGTAAGTAAGTCACATTATTAATATGTCCTCTTTATTCTGGCTTCATTTCGTAAACATATTTCACTTTTTAGGGTGTTACAGGGCTTAGAAATGTATCAGCAAATTATCAAATTTTCATGAAATTTCCAAAACTGATTTTTTTTAGGGACCAGTTCTTTTTTTAAGTTGATTTAGGAGGCTTGTATGCTGGAAACCCCCATAAGTGACCCCATTTTGGAAACTAGACACCTTAAAGAATTAATCTAGGGGTATAATGAGCATTTTAACCCTACAGGGGCTAGAGGAAAGTATTCACAATTAGGCCGGAAAAAAATGGAAAATAGAAATTTTCCAATAATATATTTGTTAACAAATATATTATTGGAAAATTTCTATTTTCCATTTTTTTCCGGCCTAATTGTGAATACTTTCCTCTAGCCCCTGTAGGGTTAAAATGCTCATTATACCCCTAGATTAATTCTTTAAGGTGTCTAGTTCCCAAAATGGGGTCACTTATGGGGGTTTCCAGCATACAAGCCTCCTATCTCATTTTCATAATAAACATGAAAGAAAATGCACCCCAAATTTTGCAACGCAGGTTCTCCTGAGTACAATGGTACCCCATATGTGGGCGTAAACCACTGTATGGGCACACAGCGGGGCTTTAGAAGGGAAGGAGTGCCTATTAGCATTTCCAGTTCAGATTTTGCTGAAGTTTCTGAGCGCCAGGTGCGTTTGCAGTGCCCCTGTAGTGTCAGCAGAATAACCCCCCTCCAAAAGTCACCCCATTTAGGAAAGTGCACCCCTCAAAGAATACATCTTGGGGTGTGGTGACCATTTTGACCCCACAGGTATTAGAGGAAAGTATTCAAAAGAAGACAGTAAAAATGAAAAAATAGAATTTTTCCAATAACATGTTTGTTTAGTTTGAAATTTCTCAATTTCACGAGGAACAGGGGAGAAAACTCACCCCAATATATGTAACGCAGGTACTCCTGAGTAGAACGGTACCCCATATGTGGGAATAAACCACTGTGTGGGCACACAGCGGGCCTCAGAAGGAAGGGAGCGCCAATTAGCATTTTCAGTGCATGATTTTTCTGAAGAAGTTTCTGAGAGCCAGCGTTTGCAGAGCCCCTGTAATGTCTACAGAATAGAACCCCCCCCCCCCCCCCCCCCAAAAAAAAAGTCACCCCATTTTGGAAAGTACACCCCTCAAGGAATTCATCTTGGGGTGTGGTGAGCATTTTGACCCCACAGGTATTGGAGGAAAGTATTCAAAACTAGACCGTAAAAATGAAAAAAAAAAAATAGAATTTTTCCAATAACATGTTTGTTTGCTTTGAAATTTCTCAATTTCACTAGGAACAGGGGAGAAAAAGCAAAATTTGTAACGGAGGTTCTCCTGAGTACAATGGTACCCCATATGTGGGCATAAACCACTGTATGGGCACACAGCAGGGCTCGGAAGAGAAGGAGTGTCATTTTAGTTACAGGCAATATGTGGGTGTTTACTGGTTATCTGGGGTGGTAATGGATAATATCGGGGTGTTTACTGGCTATCTGAGGTGGCAAAAGGCAATCTGGTGGGGTTATGGGCAATCTGGGGTGGTTACGAGCAGTCTGTGCCAATCTGGGGTGGTTACGGTGAATCTGGGGTGGGTACGGTGAATCTGGGGTGGTTACGGTGAATCTGGGGTGGTTACGGTGAATCTGGGGTGGTTGCGGTGAATCTGGGGTGGTTGCGGTGAATCTGGGGTGGTTGCGGTGAATCTGGGGTGGTTGCGGTGAATCTGGGGTGGTTGCGGTGAATCTGGGGTGGTTACGGTGAATCTGGGGTGGTTACGGTGAATCTGGGGTGGTTACGGTCAATCTGGGGTGGTTACGGTCAATCTGGGGTGTTTACTGGCTGTATGGGGTGGTTATGGGCTATCTGGGGGGGATACGGGCAATCTGGGGAGATTACGGGCAATCTGGGGTGGATACGGGCAATCTGGGGTGGATACGGGCAATCTGGGGAGGTTACGGGCAATCTGGGGACTATTATCACTTTGGCGCAATAGAAACTATCTTCTTATCAAAAACCCACAAAAACTGTCGCCGCATTGTAAGATCCATAGCGTTCTCATCTTTTGCGCGACAGAGCTGGTTTTGGGCTTATTTTTTTGCGGGAAGATCTGTAGTTTCTATTGATACCAAGTTTTATATGTATATGACTTTTTGATCTCTTTTATGACGTATTTTCTAAAGTGGATTGATAAAATACAGCTGGTACTGTTTTTTTTTTTTTTTTTTAAGGCGAGTGTAGTGCGATATATTTATTGATTTAGTTTTATAGATTGGGTCGTTACGGACGTGGCGATACCAAATATGTATAGGATTTGTGTTTTTGATCCCTTTTATGTCACGTTTTATTGTGTATGGGGAATGTAATGCATCTTTATTATTGGGGGGGGGGGGGCTGGGGGTGGCTGTGTTGTGTTTGGTGCACACTTTTTTTTCACTTTTTTTTACTTTTACACTAGCGTACATTACTGTACACTAGTGTAAAATACTTTGATCACTGATACAATACATTACAGTACCTGATGTACTGCAATGTATTGTATCATGCCTCATGCTGACAGGCAATAGCCACAGCAACCCCTGTCAGCATCAGGCATCTCCATGGTGACCCCGGGGACCTTCATTAGGACCCCGGGATCAACATGGAGACATCGGGACCCCGGACGGCGCCGCAGGACATCGCAATCTCGTAAGTGGACCTGCGGCGCCGTCCGGGATCCACCGGGACCCGTTAGATGCCGCTGTCACACTTTGACAGCGGCATTTATTGGGTTAAACTGCCCGGAGCGGAGAATCCTCCGCTCCGGACAGTTACAGGACGGTGTCAGCGGTCACACTGCAGCCGCCGGACGGTAATTTATTCCGATGCGCCCGCCGTTAAAAGGCGTACGCATCGGAATAAAGCCCATTAGTGGCCGCCGTGAATATGCGTGCGGCGGTCACTAAGGGGTTAAGTATCCTTTGTGATATATAGCTATACTGCTGAATACCTGGTAGTTTTGTGATGTGGTATAGTATCCTCGATTCTTCTGTATCTTTTCAGTAGTTGTAGGTGTTGAGGTGTCGGGTTGGGAGCGGGCCCCGGCCGGTGTCTCCACTACTGCCAACTCTCGGCATGCGGTGAGTAGACCTGCATCAAGGGCAAAATTATCTCTGAGGAGGGCGACCGCTGATCGCCGAAACTTGTTAGATGTTTGACCTGCATGAACTACGGCAATAACTACAGTGACGTCACTGCTACTCCGTGGAAAACCTTTGGACTACTCACCGCATGCCGAGAGTTGGTAGTAGTGGAGGCTCTGGCCGGGGCCCGCTCCCAACCCAACACCTACAACTACTGAAAAGATACAGAAGAATCGAGGATACTATACTACATCATAAAACTACCAGGTATTCAGCAGTATAGCTATATATCACAAAGGATACTAAAACTGCTTGAACGAACCATTGTCACTATTTATTCACGTACTTTACAGAAAATATATTATGTTTACATTTTTATAGGACAATATCTCTCAGGAAACTTCTTTTCCATCATTTAAGCACACACTGTAGCGTTTTAAGTGTACACACATATTTTTGGCGTATTTTAACTATTAGGAGGGACCACAGAATCCCTTGTTACACTTTAGCAGCATAACAGTGGGCTTTTTTCTAAGTACAGCGCCGTGTATACGTTTGTTTTTTAGAAATTACTTTTTTAAAACAACATATTATCTTTAATATTTAAAAATTGATTGTCGGCTCTAGAGCTTTCACAGGTTGTGCTTACCAACACTTTTTAGGTGTGTTATTTTTACAGACAATCCGTAGACGTAACATTTATACAAAACATAGAATATCTTATCTGTGCTTCCAGCCTCTGTTTTTGCAAATTGCTGATCAGGGTTTTTGGTTAATTTTTAGTTTGTGTTTTGTTTCCTTAAACATAGACTCTATATAAATGGACAGATTCACAGATAACTATAAATAACTTACCAAGCAATATTCTGCTGTCAAAAGATCAAAAAATTTGTTCTGACTTCTATATAAAGTTTTATTAATTTTTTTAAAAACACTATGTACTGTATGTGCTGCAGGTTGAGCAAAGTGCACTAGTCCTCTTTGTATTGTGTGGATGTTCTGTAACTCAAAATGAGCTAACACTCCCCCCATGCAGCTGATTGGTGGATTTCTGCCTGTGTGCTGTATAGACAGACAGTAATCAATCAGTGGTGTTGATCAGGAATTTAAAAGCATCACAGTGCTCATATTAGCACACGCTCACCCCCCCCCCCCTGCCTATCAGCTATTTGGTCCCTGCACTACAGTGAGAACAGAGGCAAAAGCAGTTGGGTTTTGTTCTCTATTACACGGCAGTGTACTGCAGCCGCAGCTGGAGGCTGCAATACTCTGGTGCCACTGCTTCCACCTCTGTTCTTACTGTAATGTGGGTACTGAATAGATCATGGGTCTCCAAACTGCGGCCCTCCAGCTGTTGCAAAACTACAATTCCCATTATGCCTGGACAGCCAAATCCAAAGCTTTAGCTGTCCAGGCATGATGGGAGTTGTGGTTTCGCAACAGCTGGAGGGCCGCAGTTTGGAGATCCATGGAATAGATCATTGCAGGAGAGCCAGGTGGCTGCATTCCACCAAAAAACTATTGATAGCCTATCCTGTGCATAGGCTATTAATTTTCTCCTGGGAGAAATGTTTTAACTAATGTGTTCCAGTTTATACTCATTTTAGGTGCACAGCTAAAGTACTTTCCATAATCCTAAGTACTTCTTACAAAACGTGCAAATCTTGCTGGTTTTCATATTTTGTAGAATTTGCTGTGGTTTACTCAATTTGAAACACGAAGAAAAATTGGTAGCAGAATTCACTTGTAACACATGTAATAGCAGATTTACATTGGTTTTGCAGCAAAATCTGTTTTCTGCAGTTTGTCTTTTCCAAAGAGTCTGTGAGGAATGAAAAGTGGAATCTGATTGGCTGCTAGGGGCAACTGAGACAGTTTCACTTTACACCAGGTTTGATAAATCTCCCCCTTTTGATCTTACTTTTGAATGCTAATGCTGCCCATGTCTTGTAGCAATAAATACGTTCAGTGTGTTTGAATACTTTTACCAAAAAAGAAGTTCCATGAAATAAAAAAAAAAGGCAGGTAGTGGGTGCAAGAAAATACTGAACAATTAAACGTACCAGTTGTTGCGTCTCCATTGCACCGCACCAAGGTCCTGGTAACAACCGCCAGCTGTTATCTTTGGCTGGAATCTGGGTACGTCACATGCCTGGCTCTTCCAGCTGCTGTGTCATGACCCGGCTGAGCGATTGCCCACAAAGCCAGTCAGGAACTGGGGCAGTGTCCCACCCCAGTCACTGATTGGTGAGCGGGCAATCACTCAGCCGGGTATGTGATGCTGCAGGACACCATTATTGCTAAGGGGCACGAGGATAGATGAGTTTACTTTGTTTATTAATTTCCCGGACCCCCTGCCTGTCTGTCTTTTCGCAGTTTTATGGGACTACTTCTTAGGGTACAAACACACACAGCAGATACGCAGCAGATTTGGTGGTGCAGATTTGATGCTGTGTTCAGTTATTTAGATCTAATCTGCTGCGTATCTGCTGCGTATCTGCTGCGTATCGCAGCAGTAAATACGCAGCGTATATGTCGTGTGTGTTTGTACCCTTAGGTACATGTTTCTAGTAAGCGTAATGTTTCTAGTAAGCGTAAAAGAAGAATGACACATTACAGAGCTATAAGAAAAGATGTTCCAGAATTGTTTCATGGGCATTGCATGTTTGGCTAAGATTTGTAGCCTAACCCAGGAATGCATTTGAAAAGAGGAGAAATCCAGTCTTTCCTTTATGACCTGATCTCTGTTTATAGTCTGTTTCTGGGTTTGGCTTCAGATCTTTGGCAGATAATCTGTTCAGATCTGTTGGTGGAATAGGGCCACAGAAGGCAGACACGTTACAGGCTCAAGACCTGGTTGAACCATTGGTCTAACGGCCCCAACCAAAAGCATTATACAAATCTGTTAAGTTTTCAGTTCCCTAGATCTGCTGCCTGGATTAGGGGCCAGAATAAAGACTTGACTACAGAACCTATTATGCTTATCTCATTACACCTTATGTTAATATCCGCTAACTAATAGATGGTAAATGAAGTGTAGAAGCAACTTATATGATGGTTTATTCTATCTGTATGTTGAAAAGTACCTTTAAAAATGAATGGAAAGGGGTTACTCCTCTTGTGTTGTGTAGAAGTTTAACCAAGTTCCTTTTCATTCGAATTGTTTTTATTTTCTTTTGTTTCCTTCTATTTTATTGGGTTCAAATATGTTTTTCTTTTCTTTTAGTCCACAGACGCTGGTGCTCCTTGCCCTCCCATTGTCCCTGTGATCCCTGTTATACCAGTCCTTGCTGAGAACAATGTCATTCCATCTTCCACTCCACAGGTCTTTCCCCTCCTGTTTTCTACTTAAGTTGTTGTTTGTCTTCCATTCATATACCGTGTTCCTATTTATGTTACTGTTGCATGTACCACATCCATTCCTTTACTTTTCTGTGCTTCCCTACTTATTTACTACTACTTAAAAATTGTTTTGAAGCACACCAAAACCACAAAACAATTCCATTTGTTGTAGACTATGTTCAGAGAGGGGCCGAGCCATGACCCCGTTCTGATCCGCCACGATCCCAGCTGCCTACAGCACCATGGGACCGCGGCTATTAGCGGGTGCGGCCAATCGCAGCACCCGCTAATAAGGACAATTAAATACAGCTGCGATGTGATTAAGATATCCGGTACACTGGGCCGGCCGGGCTCAGCGTCGGAATGAAGTGGTTAATGGCAGTTTTTACTGGTAAAAAAATACTTTAATAAATCTCTCGCTAGAGTTTACAAATAAAGTGTACCTGTAGTTAAAAAAACTATAGGTATATAGATACCTGTAGATATGTCAAAAGTTTTGATCAGTCTGAGTGCTCAGACCCCTACCAATCAGGAGATAGAACAGGGGGGTGAGGGGTGGTGGGGCACTGCTGCAGTGGTTCCTCTCCCCACTCTGAGTTTAAAAAAAAAAAAAAAAAAAGTCAGGCTCCATACGAGCCAATTATAAGCCTGACTTTTTTCTTAATTCAGAGCGGAGAGTCGAGGCGCTGTAGCTCATCTTCTCCCCGCTCTCCTCAATCTCCTGATTGGTACTGGTCTAAGTACTCCGACCTGGACCGATTAAAACATTTGACATGTCTCTATGACATGTCAAAAGTTTTGTATAACGACAGGTACACTTTAAGTGTTCTTACAGTAAGACTGATCCTTTTTTCCCTTTGCAACCAATCACAGTTGAGCTTTCAAATATTCATGAGCCCTGGTTAAGTAAAAGCTGAGCTCTGATTGCTTGCTATGGGGCAACATAGAACTTTCTTTCTGTAAGGGTGCCTTCACACGTAATGGATCCGCAGCGGATTTCACGCTGCGAAATCTGCTGCGTATCCAGTGCCATTAATCGCTATGATAGCACATACTCGCAGCGGGATTGACTTCACACTGTGAGAATGTGAGTTAACCCCTGCAGCCCCGCCACCGAGAGCATGCATCAGTGCGTGTACAAATCCACTGCGGATCCGTTACGTGTGAGGGCACCCTAAGACTGCTTGATAAATCTTGTTACGTGTTGCCAATAACTACGCTACTTGGCTGTAAAGCACTACATAACCCAGATATGCATAGCAAATTGAAAACCAACCTTAGGTTAGAAACACACATTGCAGTTTTTCTGTATCACAAAAATGTGCCAGTCAGAAGTGGATCCAGCTGGAATGGGAAAGTATAGCACTTTCCGTTATAGTTTGCCTTTCAGCTGAATCAACTTCTGCCTTTGGGTTATTTTCTGCTGCAGAAAATCTGCAATGTGTGTTCTAGCCTTTAGCAATGTTTATTTATAGAAATCTGTCATCTGTTTCGTTCTGCCCAAACCATAGGCAGCATAAAAATCCCAGATTTTATCAAAACCATTTGTGATTCATTCTAAACCAGCTGCACCATTTCCATTTCCGTTGTTCCTGATTGGTAGATCTTTCCCCATTTTGTGTCTAGAGAGCTCTGTCATTCAGGGTCAGAGACCACCTATCGGTCAGGCCATAGAGGAAAATGGAATGGCATTGTTTTGCTGTTTAGCTGGTTTGGAGTTGATCATAGATGGTTTAGTTATGGTAGCTTGTCATTGTTTCATGCTGCCTGTGGTTTGCATCACTAATAGAGTGTTCACAGAATTTACTAAATGTTGCACAGGTCTTTCTATGTCCCTGATTTTGTACTTTGTATGACTTTAATAAAAAGTACACGTGCAGCAGTTAGGAGACAAATGAAAGATAAATTTGAGCAATATTTTTAAATTTGACAGGGACTTCCACTGCATATGGTAAGGGAAAGTGTGTCTGGAAAAATTCCAGTGGAAACGTTTGAGGGGCAATGATTTGAGGTATTGAGGGATTTCCTGATGAAACATATGGGGGAAATACAGACTGGGCATGCATCATTCCTGGCACTCTCCACTATCAGTTTGTGGGCATGCATGTTTATTTTGCAGAAGGGGAAGAATGGCTGTCAGCTGAGCTAAAATAGTATCTGACGCTGCAAAGAGAAAAATGTTCTGTTCATTTAGAAAAAAAATAGATTTAAATTGAGAATTGTCCCCCAAAAATTTTTTAAATCAAGATTTTATTTTTTGCCCATATCTCCTAGCCCTAGGTTGCCCATAGCAACCACTCGACTCTGATTGGTTTTAATGGGCAACAAAGACCATTTTACTATTAGGCAGCTTTGGGTCATCACTTAATTTTGTTCTCCCTCATTGCTAAGCCTCTTAGTTCCTAGTCATCATTTTCTGCTGCTTTATATTCACACAGTTCCCTCTTCTATAACTCCTATTCCGGTAAAGGTATGTGCACACTACAAAATTCTCGGGGATGACTTCCCACACATTACGCTGGTCGCTCCCGCTTGACTCTCCGCCCATCCCATAGACTCTAATCTGTGCTCAGGCGGATTCCACCTTCTGCCCAAAGAATTGACATGACTTATTTAAATAGTGTGACCAATAGCGATTGTGGTATTTAAATGTCCAAATGACAGGTGTCACACTTGTCAGATGTCTGGTTATGGATTGATTTCGGTAGGCCGAACTGAGACTTTTGCAGTCAAAGGTCTATATTTACCGTCTGTATCTGCCAAAGTGTCTCTGCTAATAGTCTGCTAGCAGAACACTAATCCAGTTTATGGTTTGTTAACACAGAGAGATTTATCTGACAGATTTCTAAAGCCAAAGCCAGGAATGGATTTGAGAAGAGGTGAAATCGCAATCTTTCCTTTATGACCAGTTCCTGGTTTATAGTCTGTCCCTGGCTTTGGCTTCAATAATCTGTCTGATAAATCTCTCTGTGTAAACGCACCATTATCCATGCAATGCTATAAGAGCATTAGCAATCTAACGGTTGCTAATGAAGGGGGATCTGTCAGCTTTAATTCACATTCTAAACTGCTGATGCTCGTAAATTACGGTGAGGGCAAAGAGACACATTGTACCTTTCATACATCAATCTGTGATTCCAGAACACAGAAAAATGCTTTTATTCTCTGGTACTAAGAGTCAGAGACTTTTCCAAGCTTGTAAATATCTACATGCTGAATTGCTGCACTTAAGTAACTTATGAAAGCCTCTTTGCCTCTACCATAAAATAAAGGCATTTGTATGTCATGGACGCACAGGAAGATATATAAAAAGGTGCCAGGTGTCTCCTTGACCTAACAGCTATTTAAAAGTGTCAGCAGTTTGGAACATGAATTGCAACTGACAGATTACCTTTTAACCCCTTAACGGCATCGGGCGTAAATTTACGCCCCCGTGCCCTGGTACTTAGCGCAAATGGACGAAAATTTACGCCCGATGTTTCCCCGATCGCTGTGTGTTCACACACGTCGATCGGGGAAGATGGCCTGCTATAATGTATAGCAGGCCATCTCTGCTCGTCGGCACGGGGGGTGTTTAACCCCCACCCCCCCCGTGCCGACGATCGCTGGTATCTGCTGATCAATGCGGCGTCTTCGTCGGCTTGCGTCGGAAATCTTCGGAAATACTCGGGTCTTCGGGCTTTGGCGGGCCTCAACCATCTCCGGCAGCTTCGCTCTACTGCCCCCTAGCGGCTGATCAGTGAATATTATTCACTGATCAGTTGCTTTGGGTTAAAAAGATTTTTTTTTTATTTTTTTTATTTTACCAATTTTTTTTTTCCTTTTTATGCGCCCTAACACCGCTGAGTGCTGATCAGCATCGCACGTAAGTGCGCCGCTGATCAGACACTTCTCCTTTTTGGCGTATGGGCGCTTTTCCCCCCTATATCCTACCGCCACTGTCTGCTGATAAGTGCCGCACATAAGCGCGACATTTATCAGCAACTCCTTTCTTGGCGTAGGTATAGTTTTTCTTACTGTCCAAAAAAAACTTAAAAAACACTTCATTACACCACACTAAATAAAGTTTTACACTACACCACTACACATTTACATACCCCATATACTAGTCCCCATATAAAGATGGCCCCCAGGGTGTTTTCGGCGTTGGACGCATACGTTATTATTGCCTTCGACACCGAAACAGCCAGTGAGGATGATTGGGGGATCCTTCTTTCCTCCATTCATCCTCCTCCTCATCATCATCCAGTGACGTGTCTGGGGGTAGCGTAGCCCAATAAGAGATGACGTTATGGCGTGAAATTCTACAAAAACTGTGAGTACCTCAGGGTACACTTACAGAATTAGGGTAAGTGCACACTGCAGAATGGCAAAGGTTAACCCTTTGTGCATTCCGCAGCTGCCACCCGTCGGACTGATGCAGGCGTGCGTCTCCGCTCGTGTCATAGACTCCATTCTGTCCACGGACTGATTCCATCGTCCGTCCAAAGAATGAACACGTTCATTCTTTGGACAGAAGGCGGAATCCGCCCGTGCATAGAATGGAGTGTGACACTGGTGGAGACGCGCGCCTGCATCAGTCCACCGACGGGTGCCAGCTGCGGAATGCACATAAGGAATCTAACGAGGGGATATGGCCCCCTGGTGACTGGCACATTTGTGCCGTGAAAATGAAAAAAATTGTATTTATTTTCACCGCACATGTTCTACATATGTGCCAGTCACCAGTGGGGTCCATATGCTCACTGCACCCTTTGTTAGATTTCTTATGGGGTGTAGTTTCAAGAATGGGGTCACTTGTGGGGGGTTCCCACTGTCCTGGAAGCACAGGAGCTTTGTAATTGCGACATGGCCTCCATCCTCCATTCCAGCCTCTAAATGGCGCTCTGTCCCTTTGGTGGCTTGCCTTATGCCCATATGGCACATTATGTCCACATGGGAGGTATTTTCATACTCCGGGGAAATTATACTACACGTTTTGTGTTCATTTTTCTTTTTTAACCCCTTGTAGTAATGGAAAAAATCAAGGCTAGACCAACAAGTGTAAAAAATTTTTAATTTTTACACTAAATCAGTGATCTTGTCTTGATTTTTTTCATTTTCACTTGGGGTTAAAAGATTAAAAAAACAAAACAAAATGGGTAGAGCAATTTCCCCTGAGTACGAAAATACCCCACATGTGGACAAAAAGCGCCATGTTGGTGCAGGGTAAGCCTCCAAAGGTAAGGAGCGCAATTTGGCTTTTGGAGGCTGGATTTGGCTGGAATGGATTTCGAGGGCCTTGTTGCATTTAAAAGGCCTCTGTGTTGCCAAGACAGTTTAACCCCCCCACAAGTGACCCCATTATGGAAACTACACCCCTCAGGGAATGTAACAAGGGGTGTAGTGAGCATATGGACCCCACTGGTGACGGGCACAAATGTGGAACAATGTGGCGTGAAAATGAAATATTAAATTTTTTACACTATAATGTTGGTTTAGCCTTAAAGTGACACTGTCACCTCCTTTTTGCATTCTGACATCTCTACACAGGTGTAAAGAGTAAATTTAGCGGTTTTCATACCTTATTTTATATCATACATCATGGTGCTTGTTCAAGTAAAAAGTCATCTTTTATCAACTGCAGATTGTGTTAAGTGGGCGTGACCTCGCGGGATTAGCGCCACTTAGCCCCGCCCACAACGCCACATTTGGCCCCACCCCCTTGCCGGCCATTCGAACAGGCTGGCCGAAAGGTTTAGACCCCACCCCCTTTACGTCGGCCAACCAATGGATGTCAAGGGGGAGGGGCCAATGGTGCGGGGCTAAGTGGCGCTAATGCCGTGAGGCCACACCCACTTAATACAATCTGCAGTTGATGAAAGGACACTTTTTACTTGAACAAGCACCATGACGTATGATATGAAATAAGGTATGAAAAACGCTAAATTTACCCTTTACACATGTGTAGAGATGTCAGAATGCACAAAGGGGGTGACAGTGTCACTTTAAATTTTTAATTTTCACAAGGGGTTAAAAGAGAAAAAAAACCACACAAAATGTGTAGAGCAATTTCCCCCGAGTCCGTATGTACCCCACATTTGGCCATTTGGATTTTGGAGGCTGGATTTGGCCAGAATGGATGATGAACACCATGTCGCATTTACAGAGCCGTTGTGCTGCCAAAACACTGGAAACCCCCCACAAGTGACCCCATTCTGGAAACTACACCCCTCAATGAACCTAACAAGGGATGCAATAAGGATATGGACCCCTTGATGACGGGCACATTTGTACCGTGAAAGTGAAAAAATAAAATTTTGATTGTTAGATTCCTTGAGGGGTGTAGTTTCCAGAATGGGGTCACTTGTGGGGGGTTTCCAGTGTCTTGGCAGCACGAGGGCTCTGTAAATGCGACATGACCCTTGAAATCCATTCCAGTGAAATTCAGCTTCCAAAAGCCAATTGGCGCTCCTTCCCTTTGGAGGCTTATCCTGCGCCCGCTTGGCACTTTGTCCACATGTGGGGTATTTCCGTACTCAGGAGAAACTGCGCTACACGTTTGGTGTTTTTTTTTTTTTTTCTTTTATCCCCTTGTAAGAATGAAAAATGAAGGCTAGAACAACATTTTCGTGTAAAAAATTTAAATTTTCCTTTTTTACACCACATTGTTCTGAAAATCTGTGAAGCACCTGTGGGGTCCAGATGCTCACCGCACCCCTCGTTACATTCCTTGAGGGGTGTAGTTTTCTAAATGGTGTTCCTTTTAGGGTGTTTTTTACATTTTGGCACCCCAGAGCCTCTGCCAACCTCAAGTGGTACAGTCAGAAATGACCAAATATTACGGAGGCATTGAAATTCACTAGGCGCTCATTTATATCTGAGGCTTGTGGTTGTGTCAAATAGTGCAATAGGGCCACATATGGGGTATTTCTATAAACTGCAGAAACGGGGCAATCAATATTGGGGTGAATTTCTCTGGTAATAGGTTTATAATTATGAAAAATATTGGATTACAATAAAATCTCTGCACAGAAAATTTAAATTTTCAAATTTCTTACACATTTAGCCTTTATTTCTAGGACTCCCCTAAAGGGTTAAAAAACTTTCTGGATGTGCTTTTGCAGAGTTTGGGGGGTGCAGTTTCTGAAGTGGGGTGCTTTGTGGGGCTTTCTAACATACAGTCCCCTCAAATACACTTTAATGGTGCGTTCACACCTACAGGATCTGCAGCTGATTTTCTGCAGCAGATTTCATTTAAATAACTGAACACAACATCAAATCTGCTGCAGATCTGCTGCAGATCCTGTAGGTGTGAACGCACCCTAAACCTGAACAGGTCCCTAAAAATATCTTATTTTGAAATTTCACTGAAAATTTGGAAAATTGCTGCTAATGTTTTAAGCTTCCTATTGTCTAAAAAAAATGAAAGATAGTTTAATAAATGCTGCCAACATAAAGCAGACATGTTGCTAATGCTATTTGATGTATAATTTATGTGGCATAACCATGTTCTGTCTAAGCAGAAAAGTTCCAAAGTTGGAAAAATGCATTTTTTTCACATTTTTCCACATTATTTTGTATTTTTTTTATAAAGATTCGTTATGAGTATCGACTCAAATTTACCAGAAATGTAAAGTACCCTATGTCACGAGAAAACAATCTCAGAATCAGCCGGATAGGTAAAAGCATTCCCAAGTTATAAATTAATAAAGTGACAGGTCATATTCATAAAATTTGTCTCTGTCCTTAAAGCGTAACTGTCATTTCAGGGCCATTTTTTTGAAAACATTAAATATCAACAGTTCAAGCGATTTTAAGAAACTTTGTAATAGGTTTTATAAACCAAAAGAGTTTCCTTCTGGACTGAAAAAGCAATCTCCCAGCCTCCCCCCTAACTTCAGAAGAAGCAGGATTTCAGTGTCCATTATGTGGCTATGGAGAGGGGAGGGGCTGTTAGGAGTGACTGAGCACGGAGCAGTCCTGCAAAGCACAACACCCTGCAATCTTCTCTCAGTAAGTTCATAGATAAGCACTGACCTTTCTGACCCCAGAATCCAGCGTTTTAGGTGCCCAGAGAGTCTACAAACAGCTGACCTTCATGTCAACTCTTCCTGCTTCCTCATCTCCCCCAGCCCCTCCCCCCTCCATAAGGCCCCGTTCCCACTGAGCAAAACTAGCGGAATTCCGTGGCGGAATTGTCCGCCGCGGAATGCCGTTAGCCTCCCGCTCATAATGGGAGTCTATGGGAGGCACGCGCTCCTGCTCTGTCCGCGCTGAAGAATGAACATGTTCGTTCTTCAGCGCGGACAGGGCAGGAGCGCGTGCCTCCCATAGACTCCCATTATGAGCTGGAGGCTAACGGAATTCCGCTAGTTTTGCTCAGTGGGAACGGGGCCTTAGGATAGAATGGAGAGAGCAGAGCCCGTCTTCACTGGCTTCTCTGTAATGAAGACGTGTTTGCCTGATAATGCACAGATAAGAAGTCAGGGGGGGAGGCTGGGAAATTGCTTCTTGAGTACAGAAGGAGGCTTTTTTGGCTGATAAAACCTATTAGAGTTTCTTAAAATCGCTTATACTACTGATTTCTGCAATAAGAAAAAATATGACAGTTACACTTTAAGGCCATTTCAGGCTCTGTCCTTAAGGGGTTAAAAGGTATGTAAAAATCCCTCATGGTGAATATCATAAACAAAACAAAACAAAAAGGTAAACACCACCATAGTTTCCTTTTTCGGTCATGTCACATCTGAGATAAAATTAAATGAAGAGTGATCAAAAAATCCCGTCTGTACCAAAATTTAGAGATGAAAACTACACGTCATGGCACAAGAAATAAGCCCCCCAAACAGCTCTGCATACATAAAAATTAAGTTATAGGAATATGGCAGTTTAAAGAAATTTTAAAATATATATATAATTATTTTTTTAATTTTTTCTTGCAGATATTTTTTTGGAAAGTTTGTCCAGTTATTTGAAAAAAAAAAAACACTGTATTAAGAACTGCAGTGACATTTGAAAAAATAGAAAAGCGTGTGTATTAACTACTTGTAAAACATTTTCCTTTTTCTGTGCCAGGGACATTTTTATTTTGCTAAATATAAAAATAAAAAAAATAAAAAACTTCAAGCTTTTCTATTACATTTCATAACAGTCTATAATGTGCATTTTCTGCTCAAATGATATGAACATATATATTTTTTATTTATTGTAGAATAAACATTTGTAACCTTATATTTTCTTTGTTTTTAGGCAAATCCCCCACCTGTGATTGTAAATACAGATACCCTGGACTCTCCACCTTATGTAAGTCTTGTGGGAGCATTTTATGTTTTGATCGGTTTTAGGCTCTGTTTACACTACTGTCGTGGCTTTCGTTTATAGAAACTAGAGCAACAGGGCTGGAACTCTTGAACAGCTGATATCATCTGTGGGAGCACATTGACCACATGTAATGGGTTTCATTGTGATACAGAAAAAAAAAGGACAAATTTGGTCAGCTCTCCTAGAACACCATTCACACTAGGCAGGAGCACGTTGCTATGGCTGAAGTTGCAAACGCACAAAAACACACAAAAAAAAAAAAATGCAACAGCTCACCGCAATGGCAAGATAGAGACCCACTACAGACATGAAAATAGTTAAAAGCAGCCCCTCCCCCCAAACTGCCAAAAAAAAACTTCCACAAAAATAATGAGGCTCTTTGTTACCATTTGAAAATGGTGTAAACTACCCACACGTTACGGTGGCCTCATAACGGGGAAGTCCTACACTGTACTATGGCCTCTCCATGGCATGAAATGTGCCTTTTTTTTTACGGATGGAACCTAATAATTTTGAACTGTTTCAAATTATTTAACTATCTCCTTCCCCTTCTTTGCTGATCTGCAAAAAAAATAAGGATTACGGTTGCAATACAGGTGCATTACAGATACATTTTTGCTAACATCATATAAGGTCCTGAAAAACTACTGAACATGTGAATGTAGTCTTTCGATAAGTTTGTTCATACCTGCTGAAAACTTAAGGGCTCATTGATTTCTATTGGGCTGTTCACACTGTCCGTAGTTTAATGGATCATCAAAGATTACTATCAAGCTGTAGTACGGACCATAATTATGATGTGGGAGCTCCCATACTGTTTGAAGTTTACCAAAATGTAGTGACACAGCTGCATGGTTATGTACTGGAATAGGTAATGTTACCTTCATTGTATTGCTCAATTAGGGTCTCAGGGTCTATTTATACACACACATATCTGACGGATTTTTGAAGACAAAGCCAGGAATGGATTTAAGAAGGGGAAAATCTTCAGTATTCATGACCTGTTTTTTGTTTATAGTCTGTTCCTGGCTTTGGCTTAAAAAAAAACTGTAAAAATGTACAAAATATTCTCCCATTTGCTTTATTCCAAAGTTCAGTGCTATGTCCATTACTATTGTTCGTATTTCATGTAAACTTTGCATTCATCCGTAAGGTTAACATGTAAGTGTCATGCAAAAGTAATTTTTCTGACATCCCCAAATATCAATAATACAAGCAATTATAAGAAACTCTGTAATAGCTTTAATTAAGCAAAATATTTTACTTTTGTAAGGGGGGGGGGGGGGGGGTCGACGGACGTGAGTGAGCACGGAGAAAAGTCAGTCCTGCAAAACACTACATCCTGCACTTTGCTCACACCAAGCTCCCAGATAAGCACTGACCTTTCTGACCTCTGAATCCAGATTTGATGTGCCCAGCTGCTTGTCTCCTCTTCCTGCTCACTCACCCCCCCTTGACCCTTTCATAGGTTTTAATAGCACTCGGCAAACCTGTCTTCACTTTGCTTCTCTGTAATGAAGACTGCTTTGCCTGATAATGCACAGAGAAGATGTGAGGGGGGAGATGAGAAACACGGCTGTGGAGTCAGAGTCTGAGCTAGTTTTGGCTGGAGTCGGGGAAAAAAATGTTCTGACTCCAGCTTTAAAAAAAATCTTATACAATTAATATCAAAACTCAATTCTAAATTGTTCTAAGTTTTGCTCATCAATATATATTATGAGCAACATTCTAATAGGACACTGGCCCTATTACATAAGGGTGGTCATGGGAAAAGTTGTCAGTCATTATTTGTTTCTGAGCTGGAAGAGTCCATTGTGTGGGGGGAGATCTGTGCTGTTCTATTCCTGGATGCTGGATGACTGTATATGAGCAGCAGTGTAATATGAAGATATCCTGTGTAATATAGAGGAGGAGGAGGAGAAGACATAAGTAGTGTAGCAGTAACCTCTGTCCTCAGTGGTGTTTTTCTTCAGTGTTCTATGGCTGCAGCAGGCTGTGTATGTATGCTATGGCTGTAGCAGGCTGTGTGTGTATGCTATGGCTGCAGCAGGCTGTGTATGTGTGTATGTACTATGGCTGCAGCAGGCTACGTGTGTGTATGCTATGGCTGCAGCAGGCTACGTGTGTGTATGCTATGGCTGCAGCAGGCTACGTTTGTGTATGCTATGGCTGCAGCAGGCTACGTGTGTGTATGCTATGGCTGCAGCAGGCTACGTGTGTGTATGCTATGGCTGCAGCAGGCTACGTGTGTGTATGCTATGGCTGCAGCAGGCTACGTGTGTGTATGCTATGGCTGCAGCAGGCTACGTGTGTGTATGCTATGGCTGCAGCAGGCTACGTGTGTGTATGCTATGGCTGCAGCAGGCTACGTGTGTGTATGCTATGGCTGCAGCAGGCTACGTGTGTGTATGCTATGGCTGCAGTAGGCTACGTGTGTGTGTGTGCGCTATGGCTGCAGCAGGCTGTGTGTGTGTATGCTATGGCTGCAGCAGGCTGTGTGTGTGTATGCTATGGCTGCAGCAGGCTGTGTGTGTGTATGCTATGGCTGCAGCAGGCTGTGTGTGTGTATGCTATGGCTGCAGCAGGCTGTGTGTGTATGCTATGGCTGCAGCAGGCTGTGTGTGTATGCTATGGCTGCAGCAGGCTGTGTGTGTGCGCGCACTATGGCGTGCCCCCACACCCACAGTGACCCCTCTATATTGCTATGTGCGACCCCTCTATATCACTATGTGCGACCCGTCTATATCACTATGTGTGACCCCCTCTATATCACTATGGCTAACCTCTATATTACAGGTATCTGGCATTGTTAGCAGTGTTTGTGTGTATGGTGAATATTTAGTTAGAAACTAAAAGACCACCTGCTCCTTCTAGTCTAGTTGTGAGTTGTTCAGGACATGGAGACTGGAGACTGGCTGCATCCACTGCGCACACAGGAGAATTTGCTTCATATCTTTCCTTATTCCCTCAGAAATTGCCCCAGGATCATGTAGGACATTAGGGAGAAGCAGCTGAGCCAGTGTGATAAATAACTCCCCTGGTATATGACTGGCCATTTATGAAGGAGTCTGAGTCGGTCCTGATAAAATTCATGAGTCTGAGTCGGTGCTGCGGCTTACAGACTCCACAGCCCTGGTGGGAAAACAGCTTTTTGAGTACAGAAAGAGGCTTTTTTTTTTTGCCTAATTAAACCTATTACAGAGTTTCTTCTAATCACTTCTACTATTGATTTCTGCAAAAAAAATAATTTAAATGACAGGTACACTTTAAGGTTAAGATGGAGCATGCTGTTTACAAGCAGAGCTGACAGATGCAAGAGGCAAATAGTTAGTCACTGACTATTGCCAGGCTAATGGCATACCAGCTCTTCCCTTGCTGTTCATTTCTTTATCAACAAAACTGTCCAATAAATTTTTAGTATTTGTGAAGTTTAAAGTGACTCTGTACCCACAATCTGCCCCCCCCACCCAAACCACTTGTACTTTCAGATAGCTGCTTTTAGTCCAAGATCTGTCCTGGGGTCCGTTCGGCAGGTGATGCACTTATTGTCCTAAAAAACAACTTTTAAACTGGCAGCCCTGTGTCAAACGGTTGTGGCCTACAGTATCTGTGCCCTAACCTTGCACCACCCCTCCGTCCCTTCTCCCCATTATTAGGAATGACACTGGCAGGATATTTCCTATTCCTCTGCAGTGAAAACTACACAGCCCATGTGCCGTGCTTACACAGGTGATGAATAGGAGACAATCTGCCTGGAGCATTTCTAATGATGAAGAGAGCGGGGAGGAGGGACAGAGAGGGTGTGCCAGCCTAATGCATAGTCATTCTAGGCCACGCCAGTTTAACACAGGGCTGCAAGTTTAAAAGTAGTTTTTTAGGACAATAACTGCATCACCTGCCGAACGGACCCCAGGACAGATCTTGGATTAAAAGCAGCTATCTGAAGGTACAAGCAGTTTGGGGGGGGGGGGGGGTCAGATTGTGGGTACAGAGTCGCTTTAATATCTTTTGGATGTTTTCCCAGTGGTTTCATTAGAAATTTGTGCAGTATCATGTGTCATTCTCATGATGGTTAGCTAGACAAAATTGCACAGTAATAAAATCTTGATTTTATTTCTTCTGGATTTTTTTCTCAACATGAGATCAACATGGTGGTTTTACGTATGCAAATTTCCCTGTAGCCATCTGTGGATTTTTGTCACACGCCAACATACAATGCTAACTTAAAGGGGTTATCCTGTGCTACAAAAACACGGCCACTTTTCCTCCTCTCTTGTCTCCAGGTCAGGTGCAGTTTGCAATTAATCTCCATTTACTTCAATGGAACTGAGTTTGAAACCCCACCCAATCTAGAGACAAGATAGGGGGAAAAGTGGCCCTGTTTTTGTAGCGCTGGTTAACCCCTTTAACAGTAAAGTTTGGGGCTTATGTTTACAGCTGATTATTGTCATGTAAAAAGCTCAGTTTGTTTCAAATTTCATGGTATTTTCGATTTACACTACCATGCTAAAATTCTTTGTTACGTTACAGGTGAATGGAACAGATACAGATTATGAATATGAAGAAATTACACTTGAAAGGGTAAATTTTTAATAATTTTACCTTTTTAAATATATTTACATTTTAGACATTTGCTAAGAACTATGGATCTGCTGTGAGTTATTATTTAATATAGGTTGTGTTACTGGGGGTATATATTTAAAAAAAAAAAAGTGTGATAACACTGGAAACATCTGCAGCCTATGTTTCAGTTGTAAGAAATATACTGCAAGATAACCTTACATATTTATATTGAACATATTTTTTTATTTCCTACCATCCTGAATACAGTTTCATATTTTGACATTATCACTTTGTATCATTTGTTTGCTTTAAACTGCTGACAAGAATTATGAAATCACCACTTTGATAAGTTGTTTATCCTCCTTTTTCTTTTTTCATAGCAAATACACAGGTCATAGGTATGACATACAATTGTGTTTAACCCCTAGACGACCCTGGACGTAGGGTTACGTCATGGAAGTCTGTCCCCAGACGACCCATGACGTAACTGTACGTCCTGGGTGTTTCTCCCGCTATGAAGCGTGCTCCGGAGCGGAGCGCGCTTCATAGGAGGTGGGGGCCGGCTGCAGTGAGCAGCCGGGACCTCACCGGTAATGACACGCTGCAGCGATCGCGCTGCCGTGTGTCATTAACCCCTTAAACGCCGCGACCGCGCCGTTTAAGTGTAAGTGACAGGGGGAGTCCCCTGTCACACTGCGGGGGTCCCGATCGGTAAAACGGACTGCCGGAGGTCTCTCCTCTGCCTCCGTGCGGTCCGATCGGCGATCTGCTACACTGACTCTCCACAGGCAGGCTCAATGAGCAGATCGCTGATCACACTGATCAATGCTATGCCTATGGCATAGCAATGGTCAGTGTAGAAATCCAAGTAGTGTATGTAAAAGTCCCCCAAAGGGACTTCAAATGTGTAAAAAAAAAAACGTTCAAAACACTTATTACACTACCCCAAAACCCCTCCCCCAATAAAAGTTGAAATAACCCCCCCTTTCCCATTATATAAATAAAACATATAAAAATAAATAAATAGATAAACATATAATATACCGTAGCGTGCGTAATTGTCCGATCTATTAAAATATAACAAGCGTCATTGTGATCGGTGAACGGCGTACACGAAAAGAGGGAAAAAAGTGCGCGGATTACCGATTTTATGTTACATTATATATTTTAAAAAAAAACAATAAAAAGTGATCAAAACGTCCGATCTTCACAAATATGGTATTAATAAAAACTAGAGATCATGGCGAAAAAAAGGACACCCCATACAGCCCTGTAGGTGTAAAAATAAAACTGTTATAAGCGTCACAATAGGCCCATTTTATTAATATTTAATTGCCAAAAAAAAGGATTTCATAAAAAAAATACATATATAACATTAGAGAATCTGTGTAAACCTGCATATGGTTATGTTCGGTCTGACCTATAGAATAATAGTGTCATGTCGCTGTTACCATATAGTGTATTACGTAGACACAGGAACCCCCCAAACGTTACCATATTGCATTCTTTTTTACGATTTCACCTATTTTATATCTTCATAAATAATATATTTGGGATTCCGTCATACATGTTATGGTAAAATGAATGACGCCATTACAAAGTACAACTATTCCTGTAAAAAACAAGCACTTACATGGCTTGTAGATAGAAAACTGAGAGTGCTAGAGCTCTTAGAAGGGGAGGAGGGAAAAACGAAAACACTAAGATCAAAATTTGCGCAGTCCACTGGGTCATTTTGGGCCTGGTCCTCAAAGGGTTAAAAGGGTTATCCAAGACCTGAAAAACATAGCTGCTTTCTTTAAAAAAAAAGGTTGTGTATCGTATTACAACGCTGCTCCAGTCACTTCAGTTAAAGTGAGCTGCACTACCAAATACAAACAAGAATGGCACTGCTTCTTTATGAAAGCCTTAAAGTTTTACGAATCCTTTATAGCCCTTTAAACATTTTGGGTTCATGAAATACACAAATCAAACAAATTAAAGTAAATTATTTAATTAAATGGCATATGTTTTTTCAATCAAGCACAGTATTCTCAAACTTAATCTGTTCTTGAAGGCTGTCCCAGAACTGAGCAGTTCCACAACCAAGCAGTGTTTTTCCATAGGGAATCATGTAATTACATTTGTTTTTTTTACGCTGCATGGGTCAGGTGAAGAGAGCCTGGTCCATGGAGTGTAAAGAGTAAGAGTTCACTTACTCTTCCTGGCTCCTGTGTATGCATATGCACGTGCACAGAAGCCTCCAGTGACAATGATGTGACTGTCACTAGAGACTGTAGTACACGTAGACAGGACCCAGTAAGTGTAAGTGAATCCTTTTCAAAGAGCAGACAAGCACCCATGATTTTGGTGTTCTGCTCCTCCTAGGAGTTAAAAGGTGATGATGTGTACAGCATTACAACTTAACCCCTGCCTGGCTGGCAAACTGAGCTGGCTTAGCAGCAGCAGTACAGATAGTGCTCCCTGTAGAGCAGACGTTTTCTGCTTCTGGACCTGAAATCCCATTTAGAGGAGTAGGGAATCTCTTTATAATGAAGGAATTCTCTGCTGTAAAAATTGGTACCCTAAGGCTACGTTCACATTGGCGTTTGACCATCCGGCACCATTCCGTCTACCTTTTCCGTTGTAGAGTAGGCAAAACGGAAACTGTCGGATCCGTTAAAATCCCCATAGATTCCCATGCTATTTTAGTGTGCTCTGTTTGCCCTAATTGTGCTCCGTTTGCATGCAATCCGTTCAAGATCCGTTTTTTTGAACAGAAGAAAAAAGTGTTTGCAGTATTTTTCTTTCCGCTTAAAAAAACGAATCACGAACGGAAAGTGCACTTCCGTTTTTTTTTACATTGTAGTCAATGAGGACGGATCTAAAACGGAAGGTATTTCCGTTCACATCCGTTTTTTTTCATCTGTTTATGCACTGAGCATGCGCAGAAGCAGCAAGAAACCAAAGAAGAAAAATAAACTGATAGAAAAATGGATGCTGACTGATGCAAACGGATGCAAACTGATGTACAAAAGTCTGTTTTTTTTTAAGCCAAAATACAAACGGACCTTTAAAAAAAGATGAGCATTTTGCAATCAGTTTGCATCAGTCTGCTCATCAGTTTATGCTCATCCCTTTAATTAATATAGACTGATCCGTTAGAAACAAGAAAAACGCTAGTGTGGCCGAGCCCTAAGACCTCCAATAACTGTCTACTGAACAATAGTTGACAGCTGACCGTTATCTCCCCCAGCTTTGTTCTGAAAGTACTGGACAAAACTTTAGGGGAAATCGTGGTTCGAATACTGAATTGTTCAAACACAGATGTGTTCGAGAACCAAGGTACCACTGTAAGGACAAAATGATAAAAACACTTTGTCATTTGCATTTCTAAAGCAAATTCCAGCACAACAATGCAAATAGGTCTGCAGTTAAAAGGGCTTACAGACCTTGCTGGGCTGTTAAGGTGGTCATACAGTTTCAGTAACTGTTGCCCAAGAGTTATATTTCCTGACCTCTCCATACACGTGAAAATTTAGTACAGCCGAACTCTTTCTTTCCCTCTTCTCAAAACAATTGGGGGGCATACTATATCCTATATATAGGATACTATATATCCTACAGGAAATGCTATATTTTTAGTCTGACACAGTGCTCTATACTCACATCTCTGTCCAAGACAGGAACTGTCCAGAGCAAAAGAGGTTTTCTATAGGAATTCCCATAGAAAACCTCTCCTGCTCTAGACCGTTCCTGTCTCGGCCAGAGATTTTGGCAGAGAGCACTGTGTGAGACTGAAAATAAAATAAAAAAAAATGGGAAGACTTGAAATTTTTTAATGGAAGTAAATTACAAATCTATATAAATTTCTGACACCAGCTGGTTTTAAAGAAAAATATGTTGCTGTTTCATATGAGAATGTTGTATTCAAACATAAGAACTGCCCCCTTAAGTTTAGCAAAGTGTGGGGATTCTGGTGTGCCTCTCCGGTCAGCATTTATACTACTAGCCGCTACACTAATGTTGTGTGTTTTGTGGTTTGATTACAAACTCACCCATGTTAGGGTGTGGACATATACTTGAATATTTTGTATGTATCTTAGCAATTTTGTAAATGATACAATGTAGACCATTGGCTTACTGTTATCCTTTTACTTGCATTTCTCTGCATTTATGGAAGTTAGAAATTGGCTGGATGAAATTGTAGACTAACTGGCTTTGGCCTAAAGAAAACTGCACCAGCAATTAAAAAAAAAAGTGTAGGAAGCAGCTCCTACGGTGGTGGAGATACGTACATTGTTGAAGGTGACTATTCCATGCTGCCTGTATAAATTATTAGGCAGGTTCCCGCTGCGTTTTGGTCGACAATGTTTTTGTGTACGGCAAAAACAAAAAGCCCTTTTTTAATAGTGGTGGCCAATGGAAAAATAGCTCAAAACCGATGCACACAAACATCAGTTTCTGTACTTCAGTACATTTGCATGATGCTAATAGCACTTTTCTATATTAATGTATTTCTTGTGGTCTGTTTTTTTTTTTTTTTTTCTTTTTAGGGCACGTCAGGGCTTGGTTTTAGTATTGCAGGAGGAACTGATAATCCACATATTGGAGAGGATACCAGCATTTTTATTACAAAAATTATTTCTGGGGGGGCAGCAGCTCAAGATGGAAGGTTACGGTAAGTGAAATTTAGGTGATTATATACCTTTTTATAAACTGTACTTTCCTATTTTATGTTGCATATCGCCAAGTGGGGGTGGGGTTTCACAAAGGGGACGTAGCCGCCCCTGTACCAAACTTGATAAAATTTGCAAGCTCTAAAAAAATTAGTAAAATCTAAAAAATTAGATTTATGCAGATTAGTAAATTACTTCTATTTAAACAAAATATTCCAGTACTTATTAACAATTTGAAGACAAGGCCAATTTTCATTTTTGCGCTTACGTTTTTTTTCTCCTCGTGCTTAAAAGGCCATAGCACTTGAATTTTTTTAACCTATAGACCCACACGAGCTCTAATTTTTTGCGCCACTAATTGTACTTTGCAATGACAGGCTTAATTTTTGCATAAAGTACGCTGTGAAACCTGAAAAAAATTGTGTGGTGAAACTGAAAGTAAAATGAATTTTATTTTTATTTTGGGTTTTTTTTGTGTTTACGCAGTTTGCCCCATTCTAAAACTGATATGTTATACATGTTCCTCAAGTTGGTATGATTACAATATGTAACTTTATTTGATAGCTTTAAAAAATATAAAACTTTTTACAATAAATAAATTGCTGTATTACCATCCTTATAACGCTTTTATTTTTTGGTCTATGGGGCTGTGGGAGGTGTTAGTTTTTTGTGCCATGATCTTTAGTTTCTTTCGGTACCTTGATTGCGTGTATGCGACCGTTTGATCAATTTTACAATTACAATCTTTCTGGATTTGATGGGGACAAAAATGTGCAATTTTGCACTTCTTGTTGCTGGTGTCCCTTCTGACTGCAGAGCCTCCACTTCTGAGTAGTGATGTCACGATACCAGAATTTTAAATTCGATACAAATACCAACTTTTTTTTTTTTCAATGCTCAATACCAATTCGATACTTAATAAATTATATTTAAGAAACAAAAAAAAAAAAAAAAAACACAAGAATAGAAATGACATCACCCCACCCCCGGGTTCAACTCTGATTCACTTTTTTTTAATTTTTTTTATTATCATCTCTCCGCCTGTCTGGATGGGGGGTGAGGGGGCATTTTTTGCGCCATCTGTAGTTTTATTTAGTACCATGTTTTTATGTGGTACTGAATTGGGTGGTTTCTATGCCTGCTCTGTTTACCGTGCGTGATCAGGAAGGTGACAGGTAGTATGGACAACGACACTTCAGCTGCCAGGGATGGGGGTTGTAGTCATGTAACACACACTTCAGATATCAGGGAGGTGATGGAGGAAGTAGTTATGTAACACATAACTGCTATCAGGGGGGAGGATGGGGGTTGTAGTCATGTAACACACACCTGCTATCGGGAAGGATGAGGGTTTTAGTCATGTAACACTTTAACTATCAGAGGGTGATGGAGGGTTGTAGCCATATAACACACACACCAGCCAGCAGGGGGGATGATGGGTGCTGTAGTTTTACTATTCCTGGTGTCAGGGCATGCTGAACACTGACCCAGCAGGGTGACCTGGATTTGTCTGTAATCTGCAGGTTACAGCCCCCCTTCTCCTCCCAGTGAGTCAGGCCGACTGTAAACCCCCCACATTGTTAATGTCTGCTCCGGGAGTTTTCTGCCGGCCCCGCCCTCCCGCTCCTCCTCACACTCCTGCCGCCCCCACCTCAGGAAATCCTGGCATTAAACCGTTTTTCGGCCCGGAATATCGATAGTATCGATATTTAACTCCTCTTGGGAGTGACAGTCAGTGATTGGCTGAGCGGGATGTCACTCCCAAAATTAGTTAATTTCGGAACTGAAGGCTCTGCAGTCAGCGGGGGACACCAGCAACACCAGAGGGAGGACACCGATGGAGTAGTAAGGAGAAGATATTTGTTTATATATTCACCAGCAGTGTTATATTAAAAAGGCCGACTGCCAGACAACCCCTTTTAGGGTCTGTTCACACGAACAGGAGCTGCAGCAGATTTGATGGCAGAGCTTTGAAGTTGCAGATTTGACCTTATGATGACTGAGCACAACATAAAATACAGCTTAAAGGACAACTCCCCAATCAGAAACATAGCTTTTATACTTATCCCTCCTGAGCTGTCACTGTTTGAATTTCCCACCGTCTGTGTACCTTCTGATTTCTAGTCTTGTTCTTCATTTCTTCCTTGCTTCCTGGTTTCAGCTTCCCATGATGCACTTTGGCTGCTGTGACAAGCCAGCCCCCTGCTGTGACACTGCAAGTGCCTGCCCCTCCATTCACTACAACTCCCATCATACACAACACATGACCCCCTCTCTCGCATACTTTCACTTCACATACTTTCACTTCACATACTTTCACTTTACTGTAGTGTACATTCTGCAGGATCGCTGTCCCTAATTAGGTTAGGGCAGCAGGGGAGAGATAAGACGTCTGTGTAGCTGACATGCCGGAAGTGAGGAGAAAGATAAGCGAGTGACATGACTCACTCACTCACTGAGTCCACTCTGCAGCAGGAGGGAGTATGGGGGAGGGGGTCCTGTAGCTGGTTATGTGCTGGGAGTCAGTCACTAGTCATTATTGAGTTGCAGAATGTCAGATGGCTTACAGTTGCTCAGCCAATGGGAGCTGAGCAAGCTGAGTCACCTGGCCAGGCAGGGGAAGGGGAGGCTAGTGTAACAGGAGCTAGCCCAGCCCTCCTGCTGATGACTCATCCTCACTAGAAGGAGCTGATAGAGGAGCCTGGTGACGACAGTAATTAGGTATGAAGGAGTTTCTTACACTTCCTAGTGGGGGGGTTGAGGGGGGAAAAGATAGGGAAGGATGACAGACAGGTGATTAAAGTATATTACAGTGTTATATAACTTTGTAATGTGCTTCAATTACTGGAAAATAGTTTTTCATGGGAGTTGTCCTTTAAAATCTGCGCCATCAAATCTGCTGCAGATCCTGTATTTGTGAATGCACCCTAAGGGTATGTTTACACTAAGTAATATAGGTGGAATTCCATGATGGACGGTGTCTCTATGGGGTGGCTTGTGCACCTCTGCTAATGAAGCTCTTTACGCCACCACGGAATTCCACCTATATTACGCAGTGTGAACTTACCTTTAGGGTGTGTTTGCACGTCTAGGATCAGCAGCACATTTGATGCAGTGTTAAGTCATTAAGTCGCAATGATATCTGCAGCATCAAATATGCGGCAGAACCTGTACGTGTGAACGGACCCTTAAGGCCCTATTCCACCAATAGATCTGACGACAGATTATCTGCCAAAGATTTGAAGCAAAACCCAGGAGTGGATTTGAAAAGAGGAGAAATCCAGTCTTTCCTTTATGACCTGTTCTCTGATTATAGTCTGTTCCTGGGTTTGGCTTCAAATCTTTGGCAGATGATCTGTCGTCAGATCTGTTGGTGGAATAGGGCCATTAGGGTACAAACACACACAGCAGATACGCAGCAGATTTGATACTGTGTTCAGTTATTTAGATCTAATCTGCTGCGTATCTGCTACGTATCGCAGCAGTAAATACGCAGCGTATATGCCGTGTGTGTTAGTACCCTTAAAGAGAATTTGTCAACAAATTGGATAATCCTAACCTTCTGACTCAAATAGGGAAGGCTGCATGCACCTTTATTGTGCTGGTGTGCTGCAGAGTTATTCAGTAATAAATCTTCTGTTAAATAAAATCTAATATGTAAATAAGGACGTTTGGTACGATGGGGCAGTCTTTTACCCCTCACCTAAGCCGCTCACCTTCTGCAGTGCTGCACTACTGAAAATTTAACCAGCGCTCTGCAGTGAGCGCCCTATCTGTCCTATGTTTGTGTGTGGTTTTGTGGCTCAGTTCCATTAAAGTGAATCGAGTTGAGTGTAATACCTTTCTGGGGACAGATGAGGATATATATATAAAAAATAATAATAATTTTATATATATATATATATATATATATATATATATATATATACACATACATACATACATACATACATCTATACATCTATTTATCATTGCCCCAGTAGCCAGAATCCTGCTCCACACTGACGAGGGGCAAATACCCCGAAACTGCAGTCTGTGGATGGATGCCTAGCCTTGGTAACCCTTGTCTTATGTCGTTATACTCGCCACAGAGTTAGACTATGCCTTACAGGGGCCACCCTGGTGTTTCCCTATTTAGGTCCCAAAGCTCGCAACAAAGTGAGGACCTGAGGGACTACGTATCAGGGTGGTTTGGTGCTCTCCCCACTAGGAGGCACCCCTTGGCAATGGGCTTCCTTCTCTGGAGAGAGGGATATCTGGCTATTCCCGTGTTTTGAGACTCGTAACTGAGGCTCCACGGACCCCTTTTTTGTACATACATACATACATACATACATACATACAGTGGTGCCTTAGATTACGTGCATAATTCGTTCTGGGCCCATGCTTGTAATCCAAATCCACTCTTAAACCACAGCAAATTTTCCCATAAGAAATCATAGAAATGCAGACAATTGGTTCCACACCCCAAAAATAATGATTTATAATTCTGGATAACATGTAAAACAGATAAAACAAATATTCAGAAACAGCAGAAAATGTCATGATATAAGTTACTGTACAGTAATGGAGAGGATGGGAAACACAAGGGCTGACAGAGACTGCAGGGAGCATGATGGAATGAGCAGGGCAGATGTGCGCACATATATGCAGCACTCTGTCCGGGGAGATAGAAGTTACAGCTATGAGGAGATTACTTCCCCTGATGTGAGCCCCAGCCTGAAGTGGATCTGCTATGATTAAGAAGGTGAGGGAGACTTTCTGGGTCAGAGTACAGTGCTGTAGACCCCGCTATGCAGGCCCCTTCTCCACTCGCGTACACCCAGTACAGGGAGCTCTTAAACCAAAGCAATGCTCTTAAACCAAGTCACAATTTTGAAAAACTGAGCTCTTACACCAAGGTACCACTGTGTGTATGTTAGTGTTGCACGATGCACCGAAATATCGATACTACTATCGATATTTCGGGCAGAAAAACAGTTCGGTACCAGGATTTCCTGGTATCGATACTTTATGTTAAGCTGCATAATAGCGCAGCTTAATATAAAGTACAGCGCAGAGACCACGGCCGGCAGCTAGCTGAGCGCCGGCCGTGTTCTCTGTGTGCCGCCCCCTGGTGTCCCCTCCTCCGCCCGCGCGCTCTCCGCTCCCAGTGGCTCCAACTTCAAATAACTGGCACATAGCGATCGCTAGTGCCGGCTATTTTACAGGGTAGATGCCGCTGTCACAACTATTCCCCCGCCGCGGCTGCGTCCTTCCAGTCCTGCCCCCCATTGTCAGCCCCGGCAGCCACCTCTGCACCGCCAGTCCAGCCCTTCATCCACCCCTCCCCTCCGTCCCCCGGGACCCGCCGCTGCACTTCGCGGTCCCTCACACCGGCCAGTTCCCTCCCAGCATACCTGCTTGTGCACAAGAAGGTATGCTAGGAGTTGTAGTGCACGGAGGTATGCTGGGATCGGGAGGCTGCTGCTGCACAACTACAACTCTCACCATACCTTCTAGTGCACTACAACTCTCAGCATACCTCTTTGCACAAAGAGGTATGCTGGGGGTTCTAGTGCACAAGAAGATGTTGGGAGTTGCAGTTGTGCAGCAGCAGCCTTCCGACACAACTCCCAGCATATCTCCTTGTCCACTACAACTCCCAGCATTCCTTCTTGTGCACTACAACTCCCAGCATATCTTCTTGTGCACAAGGAGGTATGCTGGGGGTTGTAGTGCACAAGAAGGTATGCTGGGAGTTATAACAAACAAGGAAATATGTTGGGAGTTGTAGTTGTGCAGCAGCAGCCTCCCATCACAACAACTCCCAGCATACCTCTTTGTGCATTACAACCCCCAGCATACCTCTTTGTGCACAAGAAGATATGCTGGGAGTTGTAGTGCACAAGAAGGTATGCTGGGAGTTGCAGTTGTGCAGCAGCAGCCTCCTGATCCCAGGATACCTCTGTGCACTACAACTCCCAGCATACCTTCTTGTGCACAAAGATGTATGCTGGGAGTTGTTGTGTTGGGAGGCTGCTGCTGCACCACTGTACCTCCCAGCATACCTTCTTGTGTACTACAACCCCACCATACCTCTTTGTGGACAAGGAGGTATGCTGGGAGTTGTAGTGCACAAGAAGGTATGCTGGGAGGTACAAGGGAATTAAAAAGTGTAAAAAAAAAAAAAACCTAGGGAAATCCTACTGTGCTGATCCAGGGGAAGGCGAAAACCCCTATGAGGCAGATGACAATTAAAAAAATTTCAGAATAAAAGTTCTAATAATCCCCGCCTTTCCCTTTTATTCATGTCAAAAAATAAACATTTGGCATCATTGCATGCGGAATTGTCCGAACCATTAAAAGTAACAAAAAAAGTGATCAAAAAGTCACATAAATAAAAATGTGGTGCATGGGGGCATCATACCCACAGTCTGGGTGAGGGGGGGGGATGTCATATTTGTATTTTAAGTGCTTTTTTTCAAAAGTATCGAAATGGTATTGAGTATCGGAAAAAAAAAGATGGTATCGGTATCGAACTCAAAATTCTGGTATCGTGACATCCCTAGTGTGTGTAGGTGTAGGTGTGTGTGTGTGTGTGTGTATATATATTATATTTATAATATTTATTATTATTATTTTATTTATTATTATTATTATTATTATTATTTATTAAGAAAAAGCAGCTATGTGTTTCTAAACCTGGATAACCTCTGTAAGATTACTCAATAAGACAGCAACAAACCAACATACTATGTGCAGCCTCCCTGTTTTATTAGAATCAGCAAGGTAACATCATCTTAACTGCTGATAGATTCCCCTGTTAAAGGAAACTTTTTATGGTATATTTTGCTTTTCATGTTTTAAGTTTAGTGTCCATTTACAGTACTAGTTAAATGTAAATGTACAACTAGAGATTTGCTAGCTCGGCAGTCTGCTTATCAGCCGGCTTACTTTGAACTGACATGCCACTCCACTCCGGGTGCCTGGAAAAGCTGTATCCAGTCCTGAGAAACTGGGAGAAGTTTTCAAGGATTAGATCAAGCTATTTGAGGCACCAGGAACAGAGCGGCGCAGTGTTCAAAGGCAGCCAGCGCATAAGCCGAATGCCGAGCTAATAAGGCATTTTACTCCGCAGCGGAATTCTGCATATATTGCTCAGTGTGAACAAACCCTTAGGGGGTGTTCAAACCTACAGGATCTGCAGCTGAGTTGTGGCTGAATTCAGTCATTAAGTCACAATGTTATCTGCTGCAGAGATTAAGGCACCCTTTGTACGTCCGTGTCAATTTTTACTGTTAGGAAATCCTGATCAGGAGACCTCAAAAAGCTTCAGGAAAGTATCAGGATTTCCTGACAGTAATCAGTTTTTACCATCTGGAGTGTCTTCCTGAACTCTTATAGACTTCTCTGGGGGGGGGAACCAAGGGAATGATTCTGTAATATTCTCAGTTTTTTTTATTATTAGATACAAACTTTTCTTTGATCTAAATCTTCATGTTCAATTTAAAACAGTTTTCTTTCATTAGCAGTTTCCTTGTTTAGCCTTGTAAATGCGTTGTTTTCTTTTCCACTATTCTTCTCAGAGTTAATGACTGTATATTACGGGTGAATGATGTGGACGTACAAGATGTGACACACAGTAAAGCCGTTGAGGCGTTAAAGGAGGCTGGATCCATTGTGCGTCTATATGTAAGAAGAAGAAAGCCAATAACAGAGAAAATAATGGAAATTAAGCTTGTTAAAGGCCCCAAAGGTGAGTGGAAAATCCATACTACTTATTAATTCACTGTGCTATACCTTCATTAATCCACTTATCGCCTTGCATGTGGCCACAAAAAAATGGTTGAGTTATTGTTAGGAAAGCCAGATTCACTGCCGACATAACCCTTTATCATCTGAGTTAAGTGAGTGAAGTTTACATATGGCATGCATATGCCGTGCTTTGTAGTTTGACACCTTAAGCAAGCCTGTGTATGTGGACTGTGGGCACTAGATTCTCTTTAGTTCCCTGATAAGGTTGCCAAGCAACCAGAGAAAAGCGCATTGCAGAACATGACAATTCTGAGGAGATGGAAAGACTTATCATTGACAGTTCTTGGTGGGTGATAGCTGAATAGCTTATGGTACAGACCATCCACATATAACCCTTAGGGATAAGAATCATATTTCAGACTGAATGTTTGTCTACTTAAATAACCACTGTCGTTGTAACTTTTTTAAAATCTAAATTAGCAGGGGGTGGGAAATAAAGAAAGTTTACAACTTACATTCATTATTTTTATTTTAGTTATTGTGCTTTAAAACAAATCCATACTGGTCCAGGTCCAGTCTTCTGAAGGCAGCTTTTTGGTCTTGGTCTGGTTGAAAAAAAGAGACCAAATGCAGGAGGTCCCGGCCATCTGCACGCTCACAGAGAAGGCAATCATGTGATTGAAGGACAAATTGAGTCGGGACACTCTGTACTGTACAATTTTTGCCCTTTTTTACCAGGGCCCTCGAAGTTTGCGGCTACTTCATTGGCTGAAAGAATATAGTAGACTCTTATGGGGCCATTGTAGTCAAGAGTTAAAGGAGAAGTCAGGCAAAAGTATTGTATTACCCCCCAAAAAAGTTATACAAATCACCAATACACACTTATTACAGAAAATGCACATAAAGGGCTTTTTTCCCTGCACTTACTAATGAATCAAGGCTGTACTTCCTGGATAAAATGGTGATGTCACGACCCGACACCCAGAGCTGTGCGTGCTGTGGCTGCTGGAGAGGATGATGGCAGAGGGATGCTCAGTGTCCCTCCAGTGCCCTCTGTCCCTCAGTGTCCCTCTGCCATCATCCTCTCCAGCAGCCACAGCCGCACAGCTCTGGGAGTCGGGTCGTGACATCACCATGTTATCCAGGAAGTGAAGCCTTGCTGCAGTAGTAAGTGCAGGGAAAAAAGCACGTTATGTGCATTTCCCATAATAAGTGTAAAAAAAGTTTAACTGTTAATAAAAATAGAAAAACATTAGAAAAGCTATGTAAAATGCATATCACTGTATTCAGACTGACCTATAGAATAAAGAGAAAGTCAGTTTTACTGTAAAGTGCAGTACGTAAACATGGAACCCCCCCACACACACACAATTAGCAGAATTGTATTGTACACCTGTTCCTGAAAAAAACAAGCCCTTACACAGCCCAGTAGCTGGAAAAATAAGTTATGGCTCTTAGAAGATGAGGAGAAAAAAAACGAAAATGCTAAATTGAAAATTGTCCCAGTCATTAAGGCCATTTTTGGGCTTATTTTATATCGTACATTATAGTGCTTGTTTCAGTAAAAAGTGATCTTTTATCAACTGCAGATTGTGCTATCTGGGCGTGGCTTCTTGGATGAAACGCCACTTATGTGCAGTATATTCTTACCACTCATATTTGGTATTAGGCAAATGGCACAATATATATTCTGTGCTTTTTTTTTTTAGCTGGTTATGCTACAGATGTGTAGCTGTAATATGCTATTTGGTTGTAAAAAAAAAAATATATAAACGTTGTTGTGTTTTATTTGGTAGATATCTTACTTTTCTATCAATGTTATACATTTCTAGGCCTTGGCTTCAGTATAGCTGGTGGTGTGGGGAATCAACACATCCCTGGTGACAACAGTATTTATGTCACAAAAATCATTGAGGGTGGTGCAGCACACAAGGACGGCAAGCTTCAGATTGGGGACAAACTTCTTGCAGTAAGTATGCATTGATGCGTTTTGTGTTTTTCTTAATCCTGGAAGCGGATCTTCTCTTAATCTTGGAAGCGGACACATGACGTACAGGTACTTCATGCTTCTTCAGGGGTTAAAGAAACGATTGATAAGTAAATAATGTAATTGTGCAGTTCTGCTTTATCGAAGGGAACCAGTCAGCAGATTAATGCTGCCTTTACCACAGGCTCACTCATTACACAAATGTTGTATTCTGAAACACAGCTCTATTTCAGAGGAGACATGATTTAAGAGAGGTCTTGGCTTTGGTAGAAGCATCCATCCTACCTCTGGGGGGGGGACATTTTATTGGGGTGGGGGGGCATTGTATTACAGGGAAACTAACAGCAGCTTAGAAGACTGTAACCTGCTGTAATGTTCCCCTAGCATAAGGATGGGACTACCGCCCTCAGTGAACCAATCTGGCTTGCTCCACCTCATAGATAATCATACGGCACTATGCAGTGATGAGCACCAGAATGACTTCTCAGGGGCGGCCCGGCGAAATGGCCCAGTGCAGCAAACTGCTTAATTTATATATTGATTAAAGTAAAGGTGTAGCTAAAACGGCACTGAAGATGAAATTAAGAAAGTGATTTTATTCTTAGCGAAAACAGTCCTTTAACTTTTCTTTATGATGGCCTAGGACTTTTCTTGCCAGTAGTGGTTTAGTCGGGGTAATGAATTATACCAGAAGAGTAGCTCCTGGAGAGCACAGCACTGTAACCCCCAGGTGAAAGAAAGTAAATTGGTCCTCTATCCTCTTTGTGCTGCAGCTAGTTTGGGCCTTAATGACCAAGCTCAGTTTTCAAACTCTGACCTTTTTTTTATATGTTAGCGAATCTGAGACACTGTCCTAACATATAGTTCTTTTTTCAATGGCAGGAAACGCCCATAAGTGACCCCATTTTGGAAACTACACACATTAAAGAATTAATCTAGGGGTTTATCGAGCATTTTGACCCTACAGGTGCTCAAGGAAAGGTTTCACAATTAAGCTGTAAAAAAAATGGAAAATTAGAAATCTTCCAACTATTTACTTGTTTGGATTAAAGTTTCTAATTTTTACAAGAAACATGAAAGAAAAAGCGCCCTAAAATTTGTAGAACAGGTTCTCTTGAGTACAATGGTACCTTATATGTGGGCATAAACCACTGTATAAGCAAATAGCAGGGCTCAGCAGGGAAAAAGTGCCAATTAGCATTTTTAGTGCAGATTTTGCTGAAGTTGTTCCTGGATCGTTTGTAGTGCCCCTGTAGTACCAACAGAGTGGAACTCTCCAAAAGTCAACCTTCATCAATTCATCTTGATGTGTGGTGAGCATTTTGACCCCTCAGGTATTAGAGGAAAGTATTCAAAATTAGGTAGTTTCTAAATTTTACGAGAAACAAGAGAGAAACACAAAAGTGTGTAATGCAGTTTCTCTTGAGTACAACAGTACCTCATATGTGAGCATAAACCACTGTTTGGGCACACAGTAGAGCTCAGAAGGGAAGAAGAGTCATTTTGCTGGAGCAAACAGTTATTAGAATATCACAGTTGCAAAAAAAAATAAAAAAAAATTAAATTACAGGTAATCTGGAGGTGGTTACGGGCAATCCAGGGTGGTTATGGGCAATTCGGGGTGGTTACAGGTTTAGCTAGCGCTGAATATGGGCAATCTGGGTGTAAACAGCAACTATTAGCCGCTATTAGAATAGTGCAATTACTATAATGAAAGTGTGTGCATGTGCACTGCAGAGGCAGCCTGGACGCCGAAGAGGAAGGATCTCCAGGGAGATCTCCCTGCGCCTATTTTCGCAATTAAAATAAAAAAGGCAGCGCCCCAGTCAAAATATGCCTTAGGTGCCTTTTACTTCAACTTCTAACAATATAGAAGCCAAATTAAAAATCAACCCTGTTACATGAACAATAAAGAAAGCATTTCCAGTTGTGGACTGACCATTGCATTTACATTCTCTACATTTTGGTTACCTGCAGCCACCACAAGGGGGTGCCTGTATCTGTTAATAAACATTCAGGTCACTGTTACCAATGTCCCCCTACATATCAGATTTATAATATAGGGTTGCACCTACTAGTAAAGCATTATTACATTACGCCACAGAGTAGCTGCAAAGGTGATACAAGTTGTAGACTTGAATGGGTTTTTCCCATTCCCTGACCACTACTGTGCAGGTAAATGCTGGACAGCAATAATCATGTGAATATAACCAGGAATCTCATGTCATGAAGAAAACTGTGAGGGTAGTCTGTGCTAAAACAGTGCTACAGTCCCACCGATCAAAAAGTGTCATATTTTAAATTTGGATAAATCAAATTTCCTCTCCTTGCAGGTGAATGCTGTGTGCTTGGAAGAGGTTTCTCATGAAGAAGCTGTGACTGCTTTGAAAAATACTTTGGATTTTGTATGTCTCAAAGTAGCAAAACCTACCACCATGTTTATGAATGACAGCTATGCTCCTCCAGATATCACAAACTGTAAGTCAAGAAATGTTGTTCATGTGTTTCCCCTTTCCAATCATTTTCCTGCTTTTCTTGATTGCCTTGCCTAACAGGATTTAGCGGTTTGCGTGCATTTGTAGAGCACAAACATTGAGGTGCAGGTTAAAGGGGTATTCCGGCCAAAAGCTATATTGAAGCATTGTATTGCCCCACAAAAGTTATACAAATGCTCAATAAACACTAATCACGGATTGTTCATGTAAAGTGCTTTTTTTCCTGCACTAATCAGCACAGGAAGTCTTGTAGTTCTAGCTAAAACTCTGTCGTCACGTCACACTGTGTGTGGGGGCCATCTTGGGGCCGTGACGTAGCCTGTGGGATGTAGGGCCGGCCTGTATAAGCTGCTGCCCCCCCACTTTCCCTATCTCCCATTACAGTGCAGAGGCATGGCCCATGACGGCCCTGCTCTCTTTACACCTCCCCCTCCCATAACCTGCTGCTGGCTTCCTCCACTTTCTGGTTAGCTGGAGCATGGCTGTCCCTGAGGTGTAGGGGTGCTGTGCTCTGTGCTGTATGCTTACAGCTCCAAGGTAGGAGGAGGACAAGTTGCCAGGATGATGATTTTTTTTATATATATATATATATATATATATATATATATATATAATATATATATATATATTTAGTTAGTGATGTCCACGCAGCCCAGCCTTGCTTTTTTTTTTTTTATATATGATGGTGGTTGTAGTTATGCATTCTGGAGGGTCACAGCTTGCAAAACTACAAGTAATCGCTCTCCAGTTTGCATCGCTACAGCACCCGTCATTTTTTACATTGTAGATTGTGCTGAGGCTTTCCTTCTTAGCAGGTTAGCTCCGCAGTCAGGAAAGGGTCAATTACAGTGCAGGCTGCACACAAGATGGAGGGGGGGGGGGGACACAGATCCAGGGAGGCAGGAAAGTAATCCCAACTAGGGAGAGAGGGTAGAGAGTGGGCGGTGACTGAGGTGGGAGACAGACAGACAGTGCAGTGAGGCATGCTGGGAATTGTAGGCACTGACAAGAATTCAGGCAGGATGCAGAAGCAGGAATCGTCTAGAAGATATCATGGGTAGGGGGCACAGATAGCAGCCAGAGCAGATATAAACTGGACAGAAAGGAAGCCACTACTGATTCCTCAATGAGTGAATAGTTTTTATTTTTCAAGGGGATGGGTGGAATTCTTCTTTAAGGCCTTTTTACACTGACCACATGTCATTATTGAGCATTACTAGGAATGCCTGATGATCAGCCTGTGTAAAAGGGCCAGTGATCAAAAATCAGGAAACTTTTACATGGCACACATTTCAACACTTGTGCAGCCGTGCTCTGAGTTTGTGTGGATTGCTATTTGTGCTTGATTCAAATAAGTGTGGTTACATCACTTAAAAAGGTCCTGTCAGCACTAATGTACCCCATGTGCAGACAGGTTACCTGACCAGGATTTGCTCAGTTGCCATGAAGCCCTAGCCTAAATGACCCATTATCTCATTTGTATAAATTTTTTGTGTATTTTCATTTTATCTTTTCAAAATGTTACTAAATATTTGTTTTTGCAGCATATTCTCAGCAAACAGATAATCATATCAGTTCACCCGGATTTATTGGACATCCACTTCCACCATCCCCTAGCCGATATTCACCTGTCCCAAAAGGAATGCTTGGAGATGATGATTTAACCCGGTAAATATGTGTGTACGCATAAGTACATCATTTTACTCTTTTACATATTACTATTGTAACCTAATAGTTGAGTAATTTTGCATTGCAAGCTGACAGGTGCAGTTTGCCCAGATGCCCTTTGACAGCACCCCTGGAGAGGACCTCCCACCACAGTACAGGAAGATAAAAGTTTGACACACCTCTCGACACCTCAGTTCAGTGTCCTGTGGATAGGAGGCCTTTGAGGAATTTCATCTTGGGATGCAGATTTTGTCCCCTGCATTCTTTTCATTCCCTCTTTGCTGGGTGGCTTGTTCTGCAGAGGGGGAGGGGGGATGGGTAAACAACGACTAGGGGGTCTGTGGAAGGCATGAACTTCTCTTATCTGATGAGGATCAGGAAAGTGCTGCTAGTAGTAGAACCCTATTTCCATCAGAAGATACTGACCAACTGATAAAAACGATCAGAGCCTCTATTGCAGGGGTGGGGAACCTTTTCCATGTCGAGGGCCGGTCGGGCATTTATAAAATCATTCGAGGGCCGCATACCGTGCGCAGCAGGGTAGCGTGGGTTTGCAGCACCCGGGGCAAGGCAAAGTATTGTTCCCCTAATGCCCCTGCTATTGTAGTTAACCCTCTGTGATGCCCCTTGTACCTGATGTGAATCCTTAGTGATACCCTGTAGCCTGAGTTAACCCCCCAGTCATGTCCCTGGTAGCCTAATTACCCCCCCCCCCCCCCCACACCCAATGATGCCTCTGGTTGGCCTAGTTAATCCCCCCAGTCATGTCCCTGCTAGCCTAGTTAATCCCCCCAGTTATGTCCCTGCTAGCCTAGTTAATACCCCCAGTCATGTCCCTGGTAGCCTAGATAAGCCCCTCTGTGATGTCCGTGGTAGCCTAGTTTAGCCCCTCAGTCATGTCCCTGGTAGCCTAGATAACCCCCCAGTCATGTCCCTGGTAGCCTAGTCAGCCCCCCGTCATGTCCCTGGTAGCCTAGTTAACCCCCCGGTCATGTCCCTGGTAGCCTAGTCAGCCCCCCAGTCATGTCCCTGGTAGCATAGTTAACCCCCCAGTCATGTCCTTGGTAGCCTAGTTAACCCCCCAGTCATGTCCCTGGTAGCCTAGTTAAGCCCCTCAGTCATGTCCCTGGTGGCCTTCTTAACCCCCTCAGTCATGTCCCTGGTGGCCTAGTTAACCCCTCAGTCATGTCCCTGGTGGCCTAGTTAACCCCTCAGTCATGTCCCTGGTGGCCTAGTTAACCCCCCAGTCATGTCCCTGGTGGCCTAGTTAACCCCCCAGTCATGTCCCTGGTGGCCTAGTTAACCCCCCAGTCATGTCCCTGGTGGCCTTCTTAACCCCCTCAGTCATGTCCCTGGTGGCCTAGTTAACCTCCCAGTCAGGTCCCTGGTGGCCTTCTTAACCTCCCAGTCAGGTCCCTGGTGGCCTTCTTAACCTCCCAGTCAGGTCCCCGGTGGCCTTCTTAACCCCCCAGTCAGGTCCCCGGTGGCCTTCTTAACCCCCCCAGTCAGGTCCCTGGTGGCCTTCTTAACCCCCCCCCCCTCCCCCCAGTCATGTCCCTGGTGGCCTAGTTAATCCCCAGTGCCTGCCCCAAATAAAAAAAAAATAAACATCCCACTCACCTTTCCTCCGCTCCCACGCTATCCAGGTCCTCTTCTCCCTCCTCTCTTCTGTGCCGGTCTTCTCCTGCAGGCGGCGCGCGGTGAAATGACGTCATCGCGCGCGGCCCGCAGGAGTTACAAGACGTGTGCCGCTCTGTTGGGGAAGGAGCCGGCACAGACACAGGAAGATGCTGTGTATGCCGGCTCCTGCCTCACCACCGCGGCGCACATGACAGGAGAGCCGAAAACCGCAGAAGACGTGTGCCGCTCTGGAGGAGAAGGAGCCGGCATACACAGCGTCCTCCTGTGTCTGGTAACTGTCACAGACACAGGAGGAAACTGTGAATGCCAGCTCCTTCTGCTCCAGAGCAGCGCATGTCACAGGGGTGCCACGGGCCGCATCCGGAGGTGTCAGGGGCCCGCGGGCCGGCTCTATTGATATGGAGAATGTTAAAGTCCCATTATCTGCAGAGGATGCAATGTATGTGTAACCAGATGCCTCAGAGTTTGGCTCTCTTCCCTACAATCTCAGATGTCTAAAGATCAGTTTAAGCAGTTTAAGAAGACCTTTTGTGCCTCAGTCACACCAGAATTACAGTTCCTCCCTGGGATTTTAAATCTAGTCCTAGATGCTGTCACCAAGCCCCCCTTTAAAGGGAAGCAATCACGCAGAAAATCACCCTATTGATAAGGAAACGTGCTGGCACATTCCACCGCCCAGGACCATGACTAGATCCGCCCAGGACCGCCCACCGTGACTACTTGGCCAGCATTTACATACAGCGCAGGACACCATAAAAGTAAGAATACGATCTAACAGAGGGGGACACGGAGGGTACAGGGGGATGTTTGGGAAGGGTGGTGTGTCAGCACGTTTCCTTATCATTAGGGTGATTTTCTGCATGATTGGTTCCCTTTAAACCTTTAGAGCCTCTATCAATTAGAATTCTGACCATCAAACTGTCCTTCCTGTTAGCTATAAGTCTGGCTAGAAAGGTAGGGGAACTAAAGGCCCTTTTTGCTTTCCCTCTACAGACGCAGATCCTTGAGAGTGGTTATGAAAACCTTATCATCTTTTCTCTCTAAAGTGATATTCGAGTTTCATAAAAACCAAAACATTGTCCTACCTTCTTTCTACCTTCTTGTAGTCTAGATGTTAGGAGATGTATCCTAAAATATTGAGAAGTTACCAAAGGGTTTAGAGTTGCAGAAAACTTATTGATTCCACTTTCAGGAGTTAGCAAGGGCAAAGTAGCTTCCAAGCCTAGAGTTAGCAGGTGGATTAGGCAGGCAATCTCTCTAGCATACACCTCACAAAGCAAAGATCTCCCTACTTATTTTACTGCCCACTCTCCTAAGAGCTATGGCCACCTCCTGGGCAAAGAAGGCTGGTGCTTGATTAGATCCCCACACACCCTTTTTATGCCATTACAGGTTTTAGCTTAATCCTTTGTAAGATCCCCCCCCCCCCAAGGGACTTCTAATTTTATCCTCCAGGGGTGCTCTCTTACAGTGTCTGGGTAAAACCAGAATTCCTTACCATAATAATGTTATTGTAAGCCCATGGCAGCACCCATCCGGTATTCCCCCATTATGTTGTTCTTTTCCTGATTTATTAATTTATCTTTACACTTTATCTACCGATCTCCGCTGGTGTACTATTTTAGAACTGAGGTGTGGAGAGGGTGTCAGAATTTAATCTTCTCAGGTTTTCTGTTCTGTGGTGGGAGGTCCTCTCCAGGGGTGCTGTCATTGGCTTATGGAAACATCATTACCGTAAGTAATTCTGTTTTTTACTGCAGATTTTCACATGATTTTACATGTCGTCACACATGGATCCTCACTCCACTTTAGCGGTGCTAAACAATTATTCACAAAATAACACACATTACAAAGTTATACAACTTTGTAATGTATGTTATGTATGTGAATGGCCCCCTTCCCCGTGTTTCCCCCCACCCACGCTATACCCAGAAGTGTGGTGCATTATACTCACCTCATCTCATGTCGACCCCCGTCCGCCATCTTGGGACAAAGATGTAGTCTTCGGGAGGCCGGCCTAACCGCTCCATCCGTCCCTCATGTCGGCTCCCCTCTGCCGCGTCATAACTGTGCTCAGCCGCAATTGGCTAAGCACAGTTACGCTCAGCCAATCGCAGCTGAGCTGCTGATGACGCGGCAGAGGGGGGACAGATAGAGCGGTTCGGCCGGCCTCCCGAAGACTACGTCCTTGTCCCAAGACGGGGGTCGACACGAGATGCGGTGAGTGTAATGCACCACACTTCCGGGTCTAGTGTGGGTGGGGGGAAACACGGGGGAGGGGGCCATTCACATACATAAAACACATTACAAAGTTGTATAACTTTGTAATGTGTGTTATTTTATGAGTAACTAGAAAATGTACCCGGCGCCGCCCGGGTATAAAGTGTCAGTGTGTTAATTGGATTTGTTCTAAGGTGCCCAGGAGGCCAAGCTAAAGGTATTGTTTCATCTGAGTTAATCAGTGAAATTAGTGTATACCTGTAGTGCATAGTTGGAGGGGTTCTGTATACCCACAATGTATAGTTTTTAGGGGTCTCGCATATCTGTAGTGCATAGTTGGGGGGGCTGTATACCTATAGTGTATAGTTGGGGGGTCCTGTATACCTGTAGTGTGTAGTTGGGGGGGCTGTATACCTGTAGTGTACAGTTGAGGGAGGTCCTGTATACCTGCAGTGTACAGTTGGTGAAGGTCCTGTATACCTGTACTGTATAGTTCGGGGGTCCTGTATACCTGTAGTATATAGTTGGTGCTGTATACCTGTAATGTATAGTTGGTGGAGGTCTTGTATACCTGTAGTTTATAGTTTGAGGGTCCTGGATACCTGTAGTGTATAATTGGTGAAGGTCTTGTATACCTGTAGTATATAGTTCGGGGGTCCTGTATACCTTTAGTGCATAGTTTGAAGGTCCTGTATAACTGTAGTATAGAGTTGGTGGAGGTCCTGTATACCTGTAGTGTATAGTTTGGGGTCCTATATACCTGTAGTATATAGTTGGTGGAGTTCCTGTATACTTGTAGTATAAAGCTTTGGGGTCCTGTATACCTGTAGTATAGAGTTGGTGAAGGTGCTGTATACCTGTAGTATATAGTTGGTGGAGATCCTGTAGGGTATAGTTTTGGGGTCCTGTATACCTGTAGTGTATAGTTTGGGGTCCTGTATACCTGTAGTATATAGTTGGTGGAGGTCCTGTATACCTGAAGTATATAGTTGGTGGAGGTCCTGTATACCTGTAGTGTATAGTTTTGGGGTCCTGTATACCTGTATTATATAGTTGGTGGAGGTCCCGTGCACCTGTAGTGTATAGTTTTGGGGTCCTGTATACCTGCAGGGTCGTATTTACCATTAGGCACCCATGGTCTGGTGCGTAGGGTAGCACCTTGCAGAGGGGCAGTACCCTCCCATTGAGACTTGCCAGAAAATCTGGTGTCTTTTCGAGGGGGGGATGGCGGTATTGGTCAGGTCTGGTATAGCGGTGTTATCCAGTCACAGTACGGCGGTATTGGTCAGGTCTGGTATGGCAGTGCTATTTAGTCACAGTGTGTCGGTATTGGTCATGTCTGGTATGGCGGTGTTATCGAGTCACATTATGGAGGTATTGGTCAGGTCTGGTGTGGCGGTGTTCTCCAGTCACAATGTGGCGGTATTGGTCAGGTCTGGTATAGTGGTGTTATCCAGTCACAGTATGGCGGTATTGGTCAGGTGTGGTATGGCAGTGTTATCCAGTCACAGTATGGCAGTATTGGTCAGGTCTGGTATGGCAGTGTTATCCAGTCACAGTATGGCGGTATTGGTCAGGTGTGGTATGGCAGTGTTATCCAGTCACAGTATGGCAGTATTGGTCAGGTCTGGTATGGCAGTGTTATCCAGTCACAGTATGGCGGTATTGGTCAGGTGTGGTATGACAGTGTTATCCAGTTACAGTATGGCGGTATTGGTCAGGTCTGGTATAGCAGTTTTTTCCAGTCATAGTATGGTGGTATTGGTCAGGTGTGTTATGACAGTGTTACCCAGTCACAGTATGGTAGTATTGGTCAGGTCTGGTGTGGCGGTGTTATCCAGTCATGATATGGTGGTATTGGTCAGGTCTGGTATAGCGGTGTTATCCAGTCACGGTATGGCGGTATTGAGCAGGTCTGATATGATGGGGTTATCCAGTCACAGTTTGGCGGTATTGGTCAGGTCTGGTGTGGCAGTGTTATCCAGTCACAGGTTGGTATACCTGTAGTGCCCTGTATATACATGTACTGTATAGATGCTGTAGGGGGCCCTGTATATACATGTACTGTATAGATGCTGTAGGGGGCCCTGTATATACATGTACTGTATAGATGGAGTAGGGGGTCCTGTATATATATGTACTGTATAGATGGAGTAGGGGGCCCTGTATATACATGTACTGTATAGATGGAGTAGGGGGCCCTGTATACATGTACTGTATTTATGTAGTAGGGGGCCCTGTATATACATGTACTGTATTTATGGAGTAGGGGGCCCTGTATATATATGTACTGTATAGATGGAGTAGGGGGCCCTGTATATACATGTACTGTATAGATGGAGTAGGGGGCCCTGTATATACATGTACTGTATAGATGGAGTAGGGGGTCTACCAGTTATTACTGTGGATGTTGTGAGGCAGCTTCCCTAGCAACCATTGCTCCCTGTGAAGATGAAAGCAGTAATCCTATTGGTTGAATAGGCTCCAACTACCGTGTCTGCTGCAGCTAATTATATCACCTGTGTGTGCAGTGAGGAGATTTTCCCATTCATCTCTATGGGGCGCCTCTCTTTCCCCTCCCCCTCCCCTCCTGTACATCTGGCGGGGACGGGACCTTCGCTAAAACCTTCCCGGGCACCCAATGTATCTGTGTGCCAAATTTGGGGTCAAATGGTTCAGGCGTTTGGAAGTCTATTTGGGACAAACAGACAGAAAGACAGACAGACTTTGATTTTTATTATATAGATTGTTAAGCGCCGCACTACCCCTTTAAGGCTAGGGATAGATAGCGACTTTGGTTGCGCATCATGATGATCACAATGTCGCATTCATTTTTAATCCTAATTTAATCTTTATTAAAGGCGTTGTCCAGGCATAAATGAACATGTCCACTTTCTTCTAGAAACAGTAGCACTCTTGTCTCTAGTTTAGATGTGGCTTTGCAGCCCAGTTCTATTGAAGTGAACTGAACAGAATTAAGGACAGATGGGGTGCTTTAAATAACTCCTTTAACCTGTTGTGGGTTGCAACACAACTAAATTCATACACTGTGCAAAATCCACATACGTGTTTGGATTTTTTCTGTTGTCATAAAATTTTGACCTCAATGTAAGTCATGTGTGACTAAGATCTGCTTGCAACTTGTCTGTGATTTGGCTTTTTTTTTTGTTAGAGCCAAATTGCAATATGTCTCCATGATCATAACTTTAGCATGTATGTCCAGCTCTGAGAGCCTCCATTAAATAAATGTTTGTGATATTTAATAACTGCTAAGAATGTTTGTGATTCTTTAAATTTAACTGTTGTACTTGAGCTGTATAATATGTAATATTAATGTCTCTGTTTTAGAGAACCACGGAAAATTATTTTATTTCGAGGTGCCACAGGGCTAGGCTTCAACATTGTTGGGGGAGAAGATGGTGAAGGTATCTTCATCTCATTTATCCTTGCAGGGGGTCCTGCTGATTTAAGTGGAGAGCTTAGGAAAGGGGACCGTATTATATCGGTATGTTTTAGTTGTTAATGTCATGTGTTTCCCAGCTGCATCTTACACATCAGTGTCCATATCCAAAATGTATAATTAAAGGTGTTGTCAATCAAAAATCTTTTTCTTTCAGATCAACTATTGTCAGAAAGTTATATAGAGTTGTAATTTATTTCTATTAAAATATCTCAAGTCTTTCCGCACTTACCATTTTCTGCAAGAGATAGAGAAACTGATATTTTATTTTCAGTCTGACACACTGCTCTCTGCTGACATGTCTGGCCGTGAGAGGAACTATCCAGAGCAGGAGAGGTTCCTGTCCCGGCCAGAAATGTCAGCAGAGAGCACTGTGTCAGACTGAAAATAAAACATAATTTTCTGCAGGACATACAGCAACTGATAAGTATGGGAAAACTTGACATTTTTTAATAGAAGTACATTACAAAAATATGTCCACGGGGGGGGGGGGGGGTTACTTTTTTGCTGGGACCGGGGAGGAGGTGGGCGAGGGAAAATACGTCCACTCACCTCCCCGGGTAGCGCATCGCGGCCCGGAAGGGCTTACGTCTCAGGTCCGCTCAGCCACTCAGTGAAGGAGGCGGGATCTGAGCGGACTTGAAACGGATCCCGCCTCCTTCACTGAGTGGCTGAGCGGACCTGAGACGTCACATCTTGCGCCCATGTCAGACAACCGGAAGGGTCCGGCAACCGGGCACCAGAGCGCCGCGATGCGGGTCCCAGCAAAAAAGTAGTAGGCACATGTGAACAGTGCATCTTCAGGCATTGGGTCTGGAGCACTAGAGAGATTTTTATTAAAAAAATAAATAAAAATGCAGACAAGGAGGGAATTTACTAAGATGGGCGTTTCATATGCCAATGTTAAGTAAACCCCAGTTAGTGTACAATTACACTGATAAATAATCGCATATCTGCGGCTGCCCCAGGTGCCTGTGAGTGAAATCTACACCAACTTAAAGGAATAGGTTTTAGCAAATCCAATTTTGATAAGCCTACCTTTTTTCACACACTTCCCTTGTGTCATTTCCCTTCTAACCGTTGGACTGGGTTCACATCTTGCAGCCTGTGTGCAGTAGTGTGCCACATGGCTGAGGACTGTCTTGCAAAACCACACTGCAAATATCTATGGTTTAGTGGCAAATACAGGTGAGGGATTTTTAATTTTTTTTTCCTGACCAAAATGTTTCATGGTCACATTGGACACTGCATCCTCACAGCTGTGTTGAGACCAAGTCTAGAAATTTCTCCTGTAAGCCAGATAAGTGATTTATTCCCTTCAATCTTTTATGACGCAATTTTATTTTGTGCCAAATCCACTTCCACTGTTAGATGCCGCATGATAAGGAAACGCTTTTAAGAGAGCATCTAGAAAAATGTTTTTTTGTTTTTATATATATATATATATATATATATATATATATATATATATATATATATACAGCATTTATAGCTACAGAACTTTATCTTAAAGAGTGATCTTAACTTTGTGTGTTATTTATGTGTAATTGTTGTAAAAAAAAGATATTTCTTTCTTTACAAATATATCCTCTTGGTAGATTGTTCCTTTAAATCCTTAACATGCTTCAGCTGATTAACAGAACTTTTGCAAATTGATTTTTTTTTTTTTTTTGTCATAGCCCTGGCGGTGTAAGGGACTGGGGTATGGATTTTATACAGCCGTAGGACAGGCAAGCGTGTCACTCACAAATAGAAAGCAGATCAATGTAACAGAAAGGCTAATGTAATGGGAAGTGCTGTAGTTTGATGAAAAAGTACTGTATATACTTACATACATATTCACTTTGCCAAAAAAGGAACATAGTAATACTACATAAAGTATTTATTAATTCAGATCTATAACATGTCTACTTCATATTGGCCACATTTGGTGAACATGCTTTTACTTTTTCCGGATGTTATAAGCCATAAATGTTTAGTAGCAATTTTCTGTATTATTCATGAAAATTTCTAACTCAGTTTTGGAATATATTTTAGAGGCGTGTATGCTAGAACCCCCCATAATTCACCCCATTTTGAAAGCAAAGTTCACACTACACACTACATAAGACACCAGCCGTTCTGTGACACGGCCGTGTCACAGAATGGCTGTTGTCAGTGAAGTTCATACCGGCCAGTACACCCCCAGTTCCCCTGCCCCCCATCCCTTCACTAGCATATAAACCTTCAGTCCCCCTGCCCCCTCACCCCTTCACCAGAATACACCCCTAGTTTCCCTGCTCCCTCATCAGCATACACCCTCAGTCCCCCTGCTCCCATCCCTTAAAGGGGTATTCCCTCCCAAGACCTAAAAACATATGCTCCCAAACCTAGCTGGTCTTACTCACCAAGCCCCCCTGAGAATTTTGAGCCATCTCCCGTCTTTCTAGCTGCTTCCATTCCATAGTTACAAGTTTTTTTAAAAAGCTAATCTATAGCCAACATGGCGTCGGACAGAAAACTACATCTACCATCATGCAATGCTTATGCCTGATTGGTCCATGATGTAGCAGAGTTGAGTGAGTTGCATAGCAGAGTGGATTGTGTGGTTTAGCAGAGAGGAGTTATGGGGGGGGGGGGGGCGCAGGTCAGCCGCCAGCCCAAGTGTCACCGAAACTAAACATACTGCCTAGTGTGCAGCTGTGGACACCACACACCTTCACTGTGCAGGGGGGGGACGTTCTGCCGCCGGTGAGTTCCAGGGGCTGGGAGGACACTGACAGCTGCTGCTACTGATCAGTGTCTCCCGACTCCCCATCTCCCCCCAGCCCCCAGCTCAACTGTGGCCCCTGACGTTGCCCCCATACCCCCCCCCCCCCCCCCGGGGGGAGACAATGCCCATGTGCTGGAGGTGTACGGGACTCACCCGCGGCACCCCGCACCCCCCAGGGCTTACTCACTGCTACCTCCCGAACTCACACACTGCACCCCCACACCCCCCCGAACTCACGCACGTCACCAGGTGAGTCTGGGGTGCCGCGGTGGAGTCTGGGGTGCCGCGGGTGAGTCTGGGGTGCCGCGGCTGTCATAGTCTCACTGTCCTCCCTCTGGACTCACCCACTGCACACCCACTGTTTGTTTGTTTTGGGGGCGGGGATCTCTTTCTAATTTCTTAGTCCACAATTATGTTTTATAACTATATTTAGTGATATGCCTTACAGCAAGCCACATGGATATAGGCACAATCTCTAGACCCTGTTTTTTGTTTTCGGCAGATTTGTAAGCATGTCCTGCAACCTGTCCTAAGGTCATTCTGTGCAACACTGTTGCCTTAGCTATATATATCAATGTCACTTTCCAGCAGTCTCCTCCATATCTTTACAGGTAGAACAAGCCTCATCTTCGTTTTATGCGTAATTAGAATAAAAATTGCAAGAGTTTATAATATACACATTAAAATGGATAATTAGAAGTGTCCTTATCAGACAGGAGTACAAAGAAAAGTGACACCAGTAGCTTGCGGAGACAGAATCTTTTTCATTGAAAGACCACTGCACAGGTCACAGAGCATGCCTACAACTACAATGGTGCTTCCACCATTCATGTGTATAGTCAGAGTGGTGTAAGGGACTGGAGTATTCATTGGGACAGCATGCCTAGAAGCCTTCCCCGTTTATGTGCATTGGGTCAAGATCAGACAGTTGTGTCTATCTCCACGGGGCTTGCGTTAAGGCATATCTCTAAATGCAGTTAAAGGAAAAGTCCTGTAAAAATGAAAAACGTGAGGAAGGCAGGGGTATGCGGGAAAATAGAGTATTCTTACCCGTCCCCGTATTGCCATTGTGGTTATTTTACGCTCTTTATTATTTTATTACATCCCCTGCCTTCCTCCTGTTTTTCAATTTCACAGGACCTATTTAAAAACTGCTCAGGAAAAATTACTGTCAACATAAGGATGCTAAAAAAAATTACAGAAAACATATTAAAAGAATGTTTCAGTTTCTATATCTAATCGTTAAAAAAAATATCTAGATAATGAATTTAAAGGGTTTGTATTTTTTATCTCATGGGTTTTGTAAACCACACATTTAATAAAATAACATGTCCTTTCATTTTTAATCTATGCTTAATTTCCTAGGTAAATGGTGTTGACCTCCGAGCAGCCACTCATGAACAAGCTGCAGCAGCTCTGAAGAATGCTGGCCAAACTGTGACCATTATTGCACAATACCGTCCAGAAGGTACAGAGATCCCTTTTCTTTGCTAATTTTTTATGGGTACTTGTGCAACTGAGGGACATATAAATTATCAATGACATCTCTAAACGGGCAAGTGGGATCGGTAACAGTATTCTGTAATTTAAGTGGCTGCACAATTAATCGAGCTCCGCAAACAAGTACTGATCAGCAAGATTAATACTTGTTTGCGGCCTGCCATCGGGCTATGCAAAAGGGCTCTAGGATAAGTCCTTTTTTATAGAGACAATTATGTAGCCCATGAAATTAAAGGGGTTTTCCATAAAAAAGTTATTGATAGTATATACATAGGATAGGTTATCAATAGCTAACTGGAACAGCCGCAGTGCTGGAAATAACCAGAGTTAAAAGCCTTAGCTTTGTACATTTTTGTGCAGTGGTGGTGTTGAATTACTGCACTGCAGCTTTTTTAAGTCCTGGCATACAAAATCCTTTGTGTGGGAAAACCCCTTTAAAAGCTTATCAATTGGCACTGCTTTACCACCTTTCCAGGATAATCTAGGCCAGTGTAAATGGCTGAGTGTAAGTGCAGGCACATTATAGCAGCAGTGTGTATAGCTGAGTGTGAATACAGGCACATTATAGCAGGAATGAAGAGGATGGGAAACACAAGGGCTGACAGAGACTGCAGGGAGCATAAAGGAATGAGCAGGGCAGATGTGGGCACATACATGCAGCACTCTCTGTCTGGGGAGAGAGGGGTTACAGCTATGGAGAGATTTCCTCCACAGTCCTGTCCCCTCATGCAAGCCCCAGCCTGAAGTGGATCTGCTATGATTTGGAAGGTAAGGGAGACACTGCTATGCAGACCATGCCCTCCCACTCAGGATAGGGAGCTCTTAAACCAAAGTGATGCTCTTAATCAAAGTTACAATTTTGAAAAACTGTGAGCTCTTCTTGCAAATCGCTCTCAATCCAAGTTACTCTTAAACCAAGGTACCACTGTATACCATTAAAGGAGGGTTACTGGAGGGTTAAAGGGGTATTCCGCTCAGGTAAAATACATGTTAAATCATCCGCCGTCCTGGAGACTTAAGGCCCTATTACACGATGCAATTATCGGCCATTACGGCCCATAATCGCTACATGTAATAAAAGGCAACAATCAGCGGACATGCACAATGTTGGCTGATCGTCGTCTTTCAACGTGTTGAAAGAGCAATGATGCAGATAGCAACGATCTGCTGCCATCGCTCCATGCATTAGGAGCAGCGTCAGCAGACCGCCGCTATCTCCAATGGGCTCCCCTGACAGATCGGTGCTCGCTTGCTCCCTCTCATAGTCCCGTGTAATAGGGGCTTAACAATTTGTTCCACACTTATCTTTACAGTATCCTTCCCTTTAGTCCTGAGCATGTGCTTTGTGCTCTGTGTGATGTACACAGATTATTAAAGTATAAAAACAGAAGCAGGTTAGTGGGGTCAACAAGTACATAATTACATCTGGATATTATATACTTTTATCCCACCAGCTGGCTCATAAAACAGTGTGATATGAAAGTGATTGTACCTCACAAATGCACAACCATTACTAATACACTGACCACTGCTAATAAAAATGCTAGATAGCCTTCCTCAATATTTGGGTGGGTTTAGGTGACCAAGCTGCATTACAGGCACTGCCCTTACCATGTGTTATGCCTGCTAGATAGTGAAAAGGACACAGGGGCCCTTTTGCTCAGGAGGGTGATCCAGAAGTTTGAACACTACAAACCACATATTGATGGCCTAACTATATTATTCAGTGTGTTTTATGTATGCTTTTCTTTTTCTTTTCTAGAATATAGTCGTTTTGAAGCAAAAATACATGATCTTAGGGAGCAGATGATGAACAGCAGCGTCAGCTCGGGGTCAGGCTCTTTACGAACAAGTCAGAAACGATCTTTATATGTCAGGTGGGATTCTAAGAGAACTATACAACAAAATTACAAATTCAAATCTTGTTTTACTAAAATAACAGAAAAAGTAAATCTATGCATTTAGTTTGATAGTATGTAAATTGTTTAAAGGGAATGTGTCATTGGAACATGACGTACTCACGGTTAGTGGATGGGTTTTCCCAAATTTTCAATTTTTATATCCATAATATAACATAATCCTAAGATCTTGCAGCTGAGACTTTCTGTTGTGTTGTGTGGTGATCAGAGGAGACCTCTGTAAAGGGATCTGTACAGCATTACAGCAAACTGTGAAACCAGTAGATAGAGGGTACAATAGCAGCTCCCTGTGGAATGACCACTTTACAGATCACAAAGCATGCTCATTGATGTTTTACATTCATCTCAAAGAGACAGAGTTGTCATCTATGTCCATGTGTTGCTGTAAAGCAAGTCACTAAATGCTGTTAAGAACAGCCCAGGTAATATGGCAGCCCCCATAACAATGTACAAAAAGTGAAATAAAAAAAAATTAACGCCAGAAAGTAGAAACAGATTACAATAAAAGAACAACATTTAGTATGTGCTTCTAATCATTTAAAAAAAATAAAACCTAGGTGACGCATTCCCTTTTCTGGTGTGCTAAACCAAGTTTACTCTGGGTCTCTCTGTATATGTGTGTATTATGTTTTTCTTTTTCTAAACAGACAACAGTTTTTGTTCTAGAATTGATGGGATATTACAGGTTTACGCCATATTGCATAGATTGTCTTCTAGTCTCCCTGCAATATAAACTGCTGTTCTATTTTTATTATCAAAATGTCATCTCAGATCTAATGCTTCTAGATGTTGACAATGCCATTGGCAACTTATATACAGTATAATACAATTTCAAAGCATTATGCCCTTGAAAGGTTGGGTGGGATGTGTTTCTGCTTTTTTTTTTTTTTTAACAAGAAATAATATAGTATGCTGGTGTTTCTATAAAAGCACCAAAGATTTTATACATCAAAATATACCCTGCTACCAATAATAAATAAAATAGTAAAATAATTTACCCATCCTTGAGTTACACCTGCTCTTGGAGGCCTCATTCATAGTAACGAGGAGGTGGTAATTTAGACCCCCAGAGAAATGAGCATCTTTGAATAGTTAGGCTTGATCACAAGCATATAGTCAGTGCTCCAAAGTATAATGAAGTGATACTTCAGACAGATATTGACACATTCAATGAGGACCCAGATGCCTCCCTAAGATAAACTGTTAACGATTACTTCTTTATCCAGACATTCTGGGACATTCTGGAGATAACATTTAATCAAATGTTTCTTGGTGTTGAAATGTTATTTATTTAAAGACAAAAACAAATATTGCAGGTAGGGCTGGGCGATTAATCGAATTAATTCGATTAATTCGCCTAGATTTTGAGAATCAATTAGATTTTTTTGTTAAATCGAATTAAAAAAAAAAATCATTAGATGCGGGCGAGCGGGCGGGCTGCTCGCATCCTCCAGCTACTGAAACAGTGAGAGGAGCGAGAGCGCCCAGCAGTCTATGCAGAGCGGCCAGTAGCGCCCTATGCCCCCGCCCCCATAGCTGGATGTGTACACGCGCTCCCTCCCGGCCACACATGGAGGTCCCCGGAGAGGAGGCTGCAGGGACTGAAGCATCGGGTGATAGTGTCGCTGAGGTTACTGGAGCTGTACCACAGCGACACTATCACCCGATGCTTCAGTCCCTGCAGCCTCCTCCGAGGACCTCCATGTGTGGCTGCGAGGTGATATTCATCCCGCTATGGGGGCGGGTCAGCTGCGGGGAGTATGTGCGGGCGGGAGGAGAGCGTAAGTGCCGGTGGTGAGCGCCCGGGCAGAGGGGGTACACCAGGTATGTTCCCTCCTGCCCCGGTCTGCCCCATGCTCCCACCGATCTTCCCTGTGCTCCCCCAGGTCTGCCCAATTCACCCCCCGATCTGCCCCATGCTCCCCCAGGTCTGCCCCATGCGTGCCCCTTGCATGCTCCTCCTCCCCCCAGTGTGCCACATGCATGCTCCACCTCCCCCCAGTGTGCCTTATGCATGCTCCCCCCCCAGTGTGCCCCATGCATGCTCCCCCTCCCCCCAGTGTGCCTTATGCATGCTCCCCTCCCCCCAGTGTGCCTTATCCATGCTCCCCTCCCCCCAGTGTGCCTTATGCATGCTCCCCTCCCCCCAGTGTGCCTTATGCATGCTCCCCCCCAGTGTGCCCCATGCATGCTCCCCCCCAGTGTGCCCCATGCATGCTCCCCCAGTGTGCCTTATGCATGCTCCCCCAGTTTGCCCCATGCATGCTCCCCCTCCCCCCAGTGTGCCCCATGCATGCTCCCCCTCCCCCCAGTGTGCCCCATGCATGCTCCCCCTCCCCCCAGTGTGCCCCATGCATGCTCCCCCAGTGTGCCTTATGCATGCTCCCCCCAGTGTGCCTCATGCATGCTCCCCCTCCCCCGTGTGCCTCATGCATTCTCCCCCCAGTGTGCCTCATGCATGCTCCCCCTCCCCCCAGTGTGCCTCATGCATTCTCCCCCTCCCCCCAGTGTGCCTCATGCATGCTCCCCCTCCCCCAGTGTGCCTCATGCATTCTCCCCCAGTGTGACTCATGCATGCTCCCCCTCCCCTCAGTGTGCCCCATGCATGCTACCCCCCCAGTTTGTTCCATGCATGCTTTCCCCCACCCAGTCTGCCCCATGCTCTCCCCCACCCAGTCTGCCTCATGCTCCCCCCCACCCAGTGTGCCCCATGCTCCCCCCAGTGTGCCCCATGCTCCCCCCCCACCCAGTGTGCCCCATGCTCCCCCCAGTGTGCCCCATGCTCCCCCCAGTGTGCCCCATGCTCCCCCCCACCCAGTGTGCCCCATGCTCCCCCCAGTGTGCCCCATGCTCCCCCCAGTGTGCCCCATGCTCCCCCCAGTGTGCCCCATGCTCCCCCCAGTGTGCCCCATGCTCCCCCCAGTGTGCCCCATGCTCCCCCCAGTGTGCCCCATGCTCCCCCCAGTGTGCCCCATGCTCCCCCCAGTGTGCCCCATGCTCCCCCCAGTGTGCCCCATGCTCCCCCCAGTGTGCCCCATGCTCCCCCCAGTGTGCCCCATGCTCCCCCCAGTGTGCCCCATGCTCCCCCCAGTGTGCCCCATGCTCCCCCCAGTGTGCCCCATGCTCCCCCCAGTGTGCCCCATGCTCCCCCCAGTGTGCCCCATGCTCCCCCCAGTGTGCCCCATGCTCCCCCCAGTGTGCCCCATGCTTCCCCCCCCCAGTGTGCCCCATGCTTCCCCCCCCCAGTGTGCCCCATGCTTCCCCCCCCCCAGTGTGCCCCATGCTTCCCCCCCCCCCAGTGTGCCCCATGCTTCCCCCCCGTGTGCCCCATGCTTCCCCCCCGTGTGCCCCATGCTTCCCCCCCGTGTGCCCCATGCTTCCCCCCCAGTGTGCCCCATGCTCCCCCCCAGTGTGCCCCATGCTCCCCCCCCAGTGTGCCCCATGCTCCCCCCCCCAGTGTGCCCCATGCTCCCCCCCCCAGTGTGCCCCATGCTCCCCCCCCAGTGTGCCCCATGCTCCCCCCCCCCCAGTGTGCCCCATGCTCCCCCCCCCAGTGTGCCCCATGCCCCCCCCCCCAGTGTGCCCCATGCTTCCCCCCCCCAGTGTGCCCCATGCTTCCCCCCCCCCAGTGTGCCCCATGCTTCCCCCCCCAGTGTGCCCCATGCTCCCCCCCAGTGTGCCCCATGCTCCCCCCCCCAGTGTGCCCCATGCTCCCCCCCCAGTGTGCCCCATGCTCCCCCCCCAGTGTGCCCCATGCCCCCCCCAGTGTGCCCCATGCTCCCCCCCCCAAGTGTGCCCCATGCTCCCCCCCCAGTGTGCCCCATGCTCCCCCCCCTCAGTGTGCCCCATGCTCCCCCCCCTCAGTGTGCCCCATGCTCCCCCCCCCCAGTGTGCCCCATGCTCCCCCCCCCAGTGTGCCCCATGCTCCCCCCCCCAGTGTGCCCCATGCTCCCCCCCCAGTGTGCCCCATGCTTCGCCATCCCCCTCCCCCTTTGTCTGCCCCATGCTCTCCCCCACCCAGTCTGCCCCATGCCCCTCCTAGTGTGCCCCATGCTCCCCCCGGTGTGCCCCATGCTTCGCCATCCCCCTCCCCCCCAGTCTGCCCCATGCTCTTAGCTATGTCTCTGACCCTCATCTGTACCTGTACTACTACTACTGCACCCCTCATCTGTACTACTACTAATACACCCCTCATCTGTTCCTGTACTACTACACCCCTTATCCACTATACCTCCACTACTACTCCCTGCCTAGATGGAGGCACAAAGATGATCTCCTATACCATATGGGGCACAGAGTACATAGGGCACATATTTGGGAAAACTACTTATATGGGGCACAGAGTGGCGCAGAGAGGGCTTGTCTACTACATGGGGGCACTTTAGGAGCACTGGTACACTGGGAAGCAATATAGTTGTCTCAAACATCACTAAAATAGTATCTGACACTGCAGGGAGAAAAATGTTCTGTGTATTTAGCTAAAAGAAAAAAAAATCAAGATTTAAATCGAGAATCGTCCAAAAAATTTTAAAAATCGAGATTTTAATTTTTGGCCATATCGCCCAGCCCTAATTGCAGGTAATAAAACTTGGCTCTACAGTGAAGTTTAAATGCTGTATTGCCTGCATGAAAGACCATGAGATTTCCTGTTAGGCCAATTATGTACTTAAGAACCACAAAGCATTTATGTCAGCCATCTGACGCTTATGAAGTGCTTTGCATTATATACTTGGTATTAAAATGTAAGACTTTTTTCTTTTCTTTTTTTTCTTCCTCCTTTTACGGAATTGTAGCCTAGTATAATCAATTAGACAAAGTCTATACAGTTTGCTTATAATGTTTTGTGAAAAAGGAAAATTGAGGTCTGCTTTATTTTATTAAGCATTTTCCACACGTATAACTTTATCCAAGAGTCATTCCCCAATGACTTTCTTTATCCTTTTAGTTTCTTGTTGAAAATGCAATCAAGTTTTAATGAGAGTTGCCGTATTCATGCTTGGTGTATAACTTGATAGGTTGTACACTGGGGTGCAGTGGCAGCCACAGGCACCATCTATATTAAAGGCAGCGTCTACTCACAAATGCTGTTTCTGAAAAGGTCTAATACAGTTCTAGTTAAAATAAATATATAAATATTTCTGTTATTTAGAGCACTTTTTGATTATGACAAGACTAAAGACAGCGGACTCCCCAGCCAAGGCCTTAACTTTAAGTTTGGTGATATCCTGCATGTTGTGAATGCCTCTGATGATGAATGGTGGCAGGCAAGGCAAGTCACTGCAGATGGAGAAAGTGAAGAGATTGGAGTCATTCCAAGCAAACGCAGGTATAGTAAATTTTCTTTTTCTACAAAGGTCAGCAATTCCTTCTCCCTAGTATATTTCACATTACACACAGTATCATCAGAAATACGTTTTATGAGGTGATTTATATCACTGTTCCGGTCTATGCTGCCCCACTGACCACACATATCGTACATTTGTAGACATGGTGTGGTCACTCAGAACGTGTCACTGACAAATGAGAGAGAGAGAGATGTCAGAACTCGTACAAAGGAGAAGATTGTAGAGAATTACATTGAAATTTTATGGTTACAAAACCAGTTTTCTGTAGTTTATTCAGTGAAGTTACATGCTGGCTGTCAACAGGTAAAATACAATATAATCTGCAGTTTTGATTAATGACCCACTCTAAAGGTCTCCACAGAAATTCGAAAAGCTTCCAACACCTAACTGCATTTTAGGGAAATTACTGTCACATGTCAACTTGAGGAAAGTAAGGACTTAAATAGTCTAAGGCTATGTTCAGACTATGTTAGAGACCAGCCGTTCTGTGACCTGGCCGGGTCACGGAACAGCCGGTCTCTGAGAAGATCATATTTGCAGATGCAGAGTTCTGATGCGGGCGCATCCGTGCGCACCTGCATCAGAACTCCCCACAGCACACTATAGAGCAAGCGGCCGGAGCCGCTCGCTCCATAGTGTGCACTGACATGGTTTTCTGTGGCAGAATACTGACATGTCAGTTGTTTGAGTGACCTAACAAAGGACCACCAGTCACTACTATCCATAAGCATCAAATACAATACATATAACCTACAACTATAAAAAATGCTGGACAAAGAAATCACCGTTTATAAATGAATACTTTATTGTTATATATCAAAACAAATTAAATTAAAACCATTTAAAAAGGGAAGCAAAAACTATACATTACATACATCAGATGGTTTACAAGGCAGGAATAAATTAAATGTTCAATGCTCTATATGCTAAACAAACAATGGTATGTCAGTTGACTCCCGGAGGCACAGAAAATGTACTGGTGCAAGTAAACTAAGGACTCATAAAGTGCTTGAATCACCTATGTATATATTGCTGCAAGTGCAGACTAAAGTGCAAAATCACATGTGCTATATTAGGCTACAAAGCAAAAAAATGAAATAAAAAACAAATAATTCTTAAACCTCCGGGTCCAAAATGTAAACTGCCAAGTATTGCCACTCACCCGACGCGTTTCGCTGTGTGAGCTTTATCACCCTTGGTAAAGGCAACGTATATTCTCGTAATAATCACGGCCGTTGTACAACGGCCGTGATTTTACGTACATATACGTTGTGTGAACATAGCCTAATACTGTAGTGTCTTGTAAGATCTAAGGAACTTCTTATGGTAAACGTGGAAACAGGAAGAAATTCTTGGAGCACTGGATATTTTTGAATAAAACTTATTTCTTTACCAACAGCACAGTGGATACGTTTTCCTGGCATACATTGGCTGGCAGCTGAAAACACACCTAATGACTTAAACCCATGTGTTGAACTTAAATGACTTATGTTGTTGTTTATATTTTAGGTGTATTTACACAATTGTGCATTCTGGGTCACTGATACATCAGCATTCAGAATCTCACTTCTAGGGTCCTAATATAGTCTACTGGTGATTTCCTACACATATACCGGTTTATACTTGGGCTTAAAAGTGCAGAAATTAAAAAATAAACAAGCAAATACTCCATAAATTTCATACACATAAGTTTATTAACCTCTGTAAAGAGGCATCATTTTTTTTTTTGCCCAGAAAACGTCTTCAAGGCTCACCTTTTATTATCATTTAGTATGAAATATAAAGCTCAGAAACAGTATTAGCAAGCTGGATTTTATATATTTCTTAGAATATAAACAATTTTTTTTTTATTTCCTTTTAGAGTTGAGAAAAAAGAGCGAGCAAGATTAAAGACTGTGAAGTTTAATTCAAAAGCGAGGGGAGACAAAGGGGTAAGCCATTTTGTGCATGCAGCTTACCTGACAAATGTAATGTATATGGCGTACATCAAAACGAATCAATAAAATATTGCATGGTTTGGGGGGGGGGGGGGGGGGGGGCATTGGCAATTACATGTTGATATTCACAAGTTTTTGCTCTAAGAACCTGCTTCAAGCCCCTTTAATCCCTATCCTAATCTAATTGTTGGCACGGCCTCCTAAGTAGCAAATATTTAAAGCTCATTATGGCAGCAAGGGGGGAATATGCAGAGGAGCTAATGCAGAACACGCTGCTTATGCTGATTTCATGACGCACTTTTGTGATCTATTTTATGCATAGAAGCAGTTTTTACCGCTGTTTATAAAGGGTCATAAAGATACAACAGTTGGTATCATGTAACTGTGCTGTGATGTACCATAATAGCTGTTTTGCAAGGGTTCTGTACAGACCTAATGCATAGAAAAGAATTGAACATTAATGCAACATAAGGTAAAAAGCTAAATTAATGAGAATTGTTACCTAATACTTTTTTAGTGCAGTATATAGGTTTTTTGTGACTTCTAGGACATCCCATGCAATATTTTATATGGTTTGGGGATTTTTGCACACTTAGCCATAATAAATGCTTATAATAAGTACTTGGCTCTACTAATATTGTTAGTGAATGTTAGGTTGTGCTTTTTACCTTATGCAAGTAGTTGCTGCTGTTGTTCTATTTCATTCTCTATAATGTACAAATATGAGCTCTTCTTATGGAAGGGGCTACATACAGACTAGACATTTTGGAATTTATTCTCATGTGTCTTAAGTAACAAAATATCTTGATCACACATGGTGAAAACATTATTATTCTATTTGTAACCGATGCTATTGCAGTTGTTCTGCAGCAAGTATTTGCGTAACCCAAAACTTATACCTAGACATGAGTGAATTTTCAGTAATAACAAAGTGAAGCGTTTTATTATTTCTGCAATCCCCCCATCAGCCTGCTGTCTTTTATCTGACTGCCGCTCCTCCCCGGGTCCTGGGAAAAGCTGAATCCAGTCCTGGGAAGCTTCTCCCAGTTTCCAAGGACTGCATTCAGCTTTTCCCAGCATCGGGGGAGGAGAGGCAGTCAGTTAAAAGGCCGCAGGCTGATAGGCGGATTGCATATTACTGATGATTAAAAATCTATTAAGACTTTCTTCCATGGAAGTGAATTGTGCCTTTATATTTTGTAATGCTTGGTGAACATGGTACAGTATATTAGTTTGCTTTAAAATAACAATGGTGAATCTGTGTTCTTATTATGATGCATGTTTGTGTATTTTAAGAACAGTCTTCTAGCAATGAAGTTGTCTAGTGTTTTATAGAGCATGCTATAGGAATGACTGAACTTTTAACCAAATTTACTAAATGATGTCCTTGTTCTTTGAATGTATAACTGTTGTACACAGACTGTGTACTAACACTGCACCCAAAAAATGCATGAAATGAGTTGAAAAATACGCTTGCCATTGATAGAGAACTGCTCTTTCTTTTCATAAAACAACTGTAGTTTTTCCCCTACTCCTTTTTTTTTTTTTGCACTACTATTTTGCTCATGTTGACAACGTAGACCATAATTGTAAAATGGGCATTGACACCGCTTCACACCTCTTACATCATTTCAAACTGTGTTCAATTTATTTAGAATCAGATGTATCAATGATCAATTACGTTGTATTGTAGAAACAGAGGTTTGGTGAAAAGATATATTGTATCTATTTCTAACATTAAGGGGCTGAACTGTATATTGCCTGTATTGATAGATTCACTGGCCATAATGGTGCTTGGTCAAAGCATGCAATTAATACAAAGGATTTTCTTTATTGTAAAGTATAGCAACCAGTCCATTGTAGTTATTCCTAGATGATAATTAATTTAGGTGTAACAGTTAAAGCAAAAGTGTGTTTATGCTTCCTTTATATAAGGGCTGTATAAGCTAGTGACTGAGGCGCTGAACACAGTGAGGTATTACTTTGTACTGTGCTGCTGTTGTCCTAATATGAATATTAAGGATACCGAGAACTAATCTTCTCTATTATGTGTGTACACTCTGTAGTCCTTGATATATACGAGTTCCCATGGATGGAGGTAATTGAAGCAGGCAGTGCAGTGCTCTGATCCCTGCTCATTCTCCTCATCAGTCAAAACTTTTGACATATCCCAGTGACATACAGAAGATAAAGAAGTCCAACAAAAAGTTTTTTAAGTCAAGACCTGCTAAAGTCTAAACGTTGCACTTGTACTTGGATATGCAATAAATCTTGAATAAATTGCAATATCTCTGGGTGCTGTTGGACTTTTCTGTAAGTTCTATACAACTTTTATCTGGCGTTGTTGGCTTATCCAGTGTGCATCACCTATACGCTATATTAGACTGTCTTGTTTGGAGCTGTTGGGCCCATCATTTCATGATATCCAAGTGACAGGTCAAAAGTTTTTCTGAACGACGGGTACACTTTATGGGATACATCGGATTCAGGAGAGAAGCATTTTTACTAAGAAACTAAGCATAAGAGGTATAGGACACCGTCTGAAGTTAGTTGGGGAGAAAATTTGTAAGGAATGCCAGAAAACTTTTTACTTTAAAGAGTAGTAGATGCTTGGAACAACCTTCTAGCGAATCTAGCAGATTTGGGTGGTGAAGTGAATCGCTTCCTTCCTGTCTGCATTCTGCTCATCAGGCTATAGGCAGGACAGCCTTCTTTGTAATAGCTTTAGATACATTTTCCCAGTTTATTTGATGATCATAAGAATTCGGCTCCTCCTTCAGCCACAAAGTTGTATTAGATTTGTTGTATTTGATGCTGATTACCCCATTGTTGTAGTCCATCAGGGGTTTCATTGTGGTTTTTATCACAATGACACCAATAATTTTGTTGTATGCTATTTGTACCGCTAACAGACACTCTGAATGCATGTGTTAACATTGTATTATCTGTAATGTGTAAAGGACCTGGTTGCTGTAATTTACATTCCGTCTTGTATCTGGGTACTATGGCTAACCTGGTAAGCAGGCATAGTCAGGATTCCCAACATCTGCACATCTGTTTCCTTTTTGTAGTGGTGCTAGGGTATGGGGATCCTCTGTTTATAACATCCAGCTGATCTCTGATGGCCCTAAAATACATTCTTGCTTGTGCCTCTTTCTAGATTTCTTATGGGGTTTCAGTTTACTTTGCATTCTATTCTGTAACATGGTAGACTAACCCAACCCTCCTATAACTGGCCGTTTACTTTATTCCTTTTTGTTTTGTCTTTTATATTCCATTTTTTCTGTTGTTGAGCAGACCACATCACTATACATGTAGTTTAAAAATTAATGGGATCATTGCAGTTGAACAATCGTTGGTGTTAGCACCGTTCAGCTATTACTCTTGGATAAACCATTGGGTAAATGCTCATAATGGTAATAAAACATCAGGCTTTGTATGGCTACGATTAAAATCTATTTATTGAACGTGTTTGGCCTATGAGCTACAAATCTTCCAACTTATAAATCTACAGCTCCCATTGAATAGACTGATAGATTTTGTTTGTACTAATGTAAAGTATTGGGTTTACCTAACATATGCCATGTATCGATTTTAAATTTTTGCCTGGGGTCCTACCTTCTCACAGAGACCACTTGGTAAATCTACACCCTCCATAATGTGGTTGTGTTAATGCAAGCCCACTTTGAAGCATAGATTTAAAATTAAACTCAAATAACCAGAACATTGATTTGAAAAGGAAGATTTGCAAAACTATAAAATAGTAAAATGGCCTAAATGTGTTTAAAGGGTTTACAGAAATGGGCAGCTATTATCAGATGGATGGATTTTCTAGTATCACTCTTATTGATGGGTTATTTATTTTACCTGTCAAGGTATGGTACATGTTTTACTGGCCTCTAGTGACGTAACAAACAAACAGTCTTACGTTAGGAGCTACTGTTGCACATTGTTCATTGCAATATTTTCTTCTGACCCATTAACTTTAAGCTACATGCTATGGAATCACATTGGTCAGCATTCACATTCTGCTAGGGTGGGGCAATTGTACACATGGACATTAGACATCCTTTGTTTTGCCCCTCCTTTTCTTCTTCAGCAGTCATTCAATGACAAGCGTAAAAAGAACCTCTTTTCCCGAAAATTCCCATTCTACAAGAACAAGGACCAGAGTGAGATGGAAACCAGTGATGTTGACCGTAAGTATGTGATATAATGGCCCAAGCTTTAGAAAGGTTTGCTAGCCTATAGTAGGGTGTTACAAATGAGGCATTTTCAAGAACAGTACTTGGTTTTTACTTCACAACATCAACAAATTACCTTAATGTTTCAGTGCATTCTGGGAATATGTAACTTGGTGGATGATGCTTCTAACAAGTAATAAGTTTGCAGGGCTTTAAAGTATGCACTGTATTATATAAGGTAATAATGTTCCAGCAAATGATTAATTATTTCTAATTATACCTTAAGTTGTGGTTAAAGGTATTAGGGTGAATATTTTAAATTTGACTTTTGACCTTTTCCTGAACTTGGAAATGCCTTTTTCATGTAGCGCCAGTTATGTATACATTACTGACAAGTCTTTTTTTCTGTGATTATTTCTTTGTTTTTGTTTGCTCTCTGGGACTACAGGAGGTCCCTGACGACATGGGATCAAAAGGCCTGAGTAAGTGAAAGAAAACAAATTTACATTTTAGGAATTATAATTCAGGTGGTAATTTTTTTTTCTTTGGGAATAAGTATCCTGACATTTCTCCTTAACCCCTTGGGGACCAAGCTTATTTTGACCTTGAGGTTCAAGGCCTATTTTTCGAATCTGACCTGTCTTTATGTGCTAATAACTTTTTTGTTAACTTTTTTAAAGATTTTTTTGTGACACATTATACTTAGTAAAGAATTTTAGTTGATATCTTAAGTGAAAATAGTTTTTTTTTTTTTTTTTAAGTTTGATATTCTTATAAAGGACTTATAAATGCAATATAAAATGTGTAAAAAATATAAATAAATTAAGTTTTAAAACATTTCTTTTTTTAAAAAAAACCTTATAAAACAAAACCCCAATAAACGTTTATATTACCTCCTTTCCCATTATACAAATAAAAAAAATACATATATCATATTTCGTAGCGTGTGGAATTGTCTGATCTATTAAAATAGTTTTTATTTTATTTTATATATTATAAAAAAAAAATTGGTCAAATGCAGTCAAATTTTTTCTTTGACACCAGTATGATACCAATTAAAACTAAAGATTATGGTGCAGAAAATGTTGCTCCAACCAGCCCTGTAGGTGGAACAATAATAACAAAGGCTCTTAGAAGACGGGGAGGAACATTGCTTCAATTTGACTTGGACATCCGTGCATCAATGACCTTTGGTATGAAGGAGTTAAGAAAGATAGTAATGTCCATACATGAGCTAATAATTGACATTTGCAATATGTCTTCGTCATGTAAACATCATTTAGTATATGTAATTTTACTTTATTAGGATGTTGGAGGGCTTAGAAGTATAGCAACACATTTGCTCATTTTCATGACAATTTTCTAAGGCACCAGTTTATTTCTGACATGGATTTGAGAGGCTTGTTTGTCAGTAACTCCCATAAAGTAACTGCATTTAAAAAACTGCACCCCTTAAAGAATTCACAACAGGCTATATGAACATTAACCCTTAAGGTGGTTTACAGAAATTAAGACTAGCACATCAGAGTTGTTTTGATTCCACTGGTGTCAGCACAATGTATTATTATAAAGGATACGGATACATGTACTTGTCATACTTGTCAAGTGTGGGTTTCTACATGGATTCCTTTAGAACTTATTGGGGGTTATCAATGGACATATGAAAAAGCACTACCACAATTTAGTTTTTCCTTTCTGTCTGTAAATTCCTAAAATAATTTGCTACAGTGAGCGCTTGTGATCTCATGATCTTTCATTTATAGTACTGGTCTCTTCCTATGGGGAAAATAATCTTTATGGGCTCCTGGGCACTTTCTGTGTCCCCCTTTAGCCATTCACCTGTGCATTGGCTTATTGATTTTGATAACCCATAAAACTTTGGTAATACTTTTTACTTAATATAGGTAGTGTCATGTTTCACATTTTGTTCTAAGGAGTTTGTAGCCTGTTTCATCATAGGCTAGCAGAATATTGCAGTGTTTAGGCTAAGGTTACAAGGCATTTACTTGTCACACGACCAGGAACCACAGTGTTAAATGAGTTCCACAATTATGTGACCAGGCAGTATAAGTAAATGGTGTTACGTTGCGACCCACAATTGACCGTGACCCTATAGTCCATCCTTTCAGGCAGGCCAACACTGTGATTCTTGGTCATGCAACCAGGAATTGCTGTGTAGCCCTATCCCCACCCAACAACTTGCATTTCTGCAGCCTTCTTTTGTTGCTCCCTGGTGTCTTGCCCAGACCGGGTGTCTTGTAAAGGAATTTGCTAATTAAAAGTTTACTACTTATCCCACCACAGTTATACATGTTGAGGCAGTTGATATTGGTAAAGGTAACAAGAGCATATACATTTCTTTCCCTTAATTCTTGTTTCCATTTTTTGTTCCTACTGTTGTATGTATAAGGGACTGTTTACATCATATTTGAAATAAAATGTAAGGCTATGTTCCCACGAAATATTTTTGCTCAGTATTTTGCAACCAAAATCAGGAGTGGAGTGAAAACACAGGTTATGTTCTCACACTGTAGAAATGTAGTGGATGGCCGCCGTTTAATGGCAAATAACGTCCATTATTTTAAAACATCCATTTTTATTTTTATTTTTTTTAAAAAGGCAATTATTTGACATTAAATGGTGCCCTTTCTGTGTTTTCAATCCACTCCTAGTTTTGGTTGCAAAATACTGTGTGTCAACATAGCTCTAGCATGTATGTTGGGGAAAACTCCCAGTGTACATGTTAATGGTGTCCATTGGTTAACAAGCCTGATAATGTCCAAAATTCATCTCTTTGGCCGCAGTCTGACAAGTATAAATTGGTATAATGTTTAACAGGGATTAAATGCCATAGTAGACTATACCGTTCCCTCCCACATTCCTTAAAAATAAACATGTCCAATTTTTATTTTTTTTTAACACAATGGCTGTTTAAAACCTCCTGGGTGACAAATGCCACTGTAAGGTATCCAATAAACTAATACTTGAGAAGCTTTTAGCTGCCAGGAGACATTAAATGTCCACATATTGTGAATAAAAGTAAACTGCACAGCATACTGTTTAACAATGGTTCCTATAGATATTAGATGCCACTTTATAATGTGGCCGCAGTTATATGTATAGTTCATGTCATATAGAGGCTATGAATGTGATGTAAACAAACCCAATTCCATTCATTCTTCTTAACAATGTTTATTAGTGTTTTTGTGTTGCATTAATATTTAGCTTTTTTTCATTTTGTGCCCATTTTTAATGTTTGTATTCCTTATTTTTTTTCTCCCACTATGTTGCATTTCAGAACATGTAACCTCTAATGCCAGCGATAGTGAAAGTAGTTACCGTAAGTGATTTAAGATTCTTGCGTTCTTAAGGCCTGTTTTGTTTTTACTACCCATTCCATCTTTGTCATACATTCAGTCAGATACAGCACACCTTTGGTTTTAACATGAAGGGGTGTTTTAAACCACTGGTCTGCAAAGCTCTTGGTCCAGCTAAGTTACATGGCACCGTATAGGTCAGTTGTGAATTTGATACATTGACTCAAATTGGTATGTAAAATCGGATTTACTAACTTCTCCTGCATGTCATTTGTGTTGAATAATAAGTGCAGATGTTTACATTGTCTTTAATCTCTTTCTCTCTGCTGTCTATTATGAAAGTAATCTTGATTACAGATGAGTATGGATGTTCTCAAGGTCTATTACATTAATATTTTACCCACACAATATACTTTGAAACCTCAGAAAATTCTTCCTGACTACCACTCTCAGAACTTCATAAAATTGGTTTTCATGAGAATTTGGGCACAGATTCTGCATCATGTTACTTGTCAAATCTGTAAGCTTTTTTATCCAGTGCAAGGAATAGGGAACATTATACCCCATGCACATACACTGGAAAAAAACAAATTTTTCTGTGCATGTCATGAATGATATGCACATGAATACAGAGCATGTTGATGATTCTCGTGGATTCCACACAGATAAGCCACAAATTAACTCCATTGAATAACATTAAGATTAATCCTGGTGTAGATTGGTGGCATGTTGGCTACACAACCTTAGTAGAAATCTGGGAGTTTCTGCCACAAATTCTGTTGTGTAAAAAAAAAAAAGTTTGGAAATCTGCAACAAAATTTTTCAATGCAGCTAGATTTATTTAGCTTATTTTCTGTGAAGTTTTAATGAGGTTTCTAAAAGTATGATTTCGACTTGCATGAGTTCCTCATGTCACTGCTGCATGTTGTATGGATATTTTCAGCAGACTTATGAAAGATCATAAAGTAATAAACAGAGACTGTTGGCAAGAATTTTTACTTGTATGTTCACCTGCTACCACCATTTGTTCTACACATAGTTGGTCTACTGTTGAGTAAATTTGCTAATGCTTTCCTTTACAAACACACATTTTTATTATAGACTTGAAAATAGATCTTTACATACAGCAGTGATCTCCAACCAGTGGCTTGGGCACCATTTGTGGCTTGCAACCACAAGCTATGTAGTTCATCACGGGAGCCCTCTGTTGTAACCAGTAATCATATGGTCATAAGATTCATCCTGATAATAACATTGACATATGACATATTATCTAAAAGTGTTATTAATCCACACTTAATGTTCAAAGTTTACATTTGTTTCTTAAAGAGGTAGGTCACAAAAAGAAAATTCTCTTAAATCCACTATTGCCAGAAAGTGCCAGATATTTCTAATTTACTTCTATTTAAAAAAAAAAATAAAATGTCTACTCTCCCAGTACTTATCAGCTGCTGTTCCTGAACTCCAGTCCTCAAGTACCCCCAACAGGTCATGAATTGGGGATTTTCCTGTGGTGATATGTGATGTATTACCTGTGAATTACTAAGGAAATCCTCAAAACATGGCTTGTTGGGGAACACTGGAATACACCATAAAGTCCTCCTTAATGTATACAGTACATTTACTGATGGTTTAATTTCTGGGAATAATCATCATCATCATCATAAGGCAATTTACTGTGGTATAAAGATTTGTCAACTGTTTCTATTAGCAACCAACACAAATTTAAAACTTGGCTGTAATACAGGCCGTATCTGGGAATCAGTGCTAGATATGTAACTTCTAATGCAATAGCAGACTTATTCAACCTTGAATTGATCTATCTATGCACTCACACTAAGATGGTCTTAATAGGTGCAGATACACTTTAAAATAGAAAATGTATTATTTGTATCTCAAATCTAAATTAAAAAGCCATATATCCATTTTGTGTGTGTCATTTTTGATTGCAAACTGTGTTTCGGTTTTTGCTTGTAACATGGTAATTTGTCTCACCCCAAGCACCTTATGATAAAAGCATGCCAAATGTACACTCACTGTGCTGAATCGTGGGTGTATTCTTCTTTTAATCACTGTAATGAATGATGTGGTGATTGCTGAGTTTTTAAAAAAATATTTTTTCTAGGACCTGGTTGTAGTGGTGCATAAAATTTAAATAGGTTAGATGAGTAAAATAAAAATCAATTAAAGGTGGCATTTCCTCATTGACACGTTTGCAGCAAAATATAAGTTGAATTTTAAGCCCCAGCAAAATACCAGCAGCTTTTTGGAAAATACTTCCAGCAAGGTCTTAACTTCATTTGAAGAAAGGTCTAAGTAGTTTAGGGGGAGGCTTGACAGTGGGTACAGAGTCTCCTTAAACCCTTTCAGATTGATTATGCCGGGAGTTCGGAAGTCCGTCCCGTAGCACATCATCTGTATATACAGACTGTGCACGGAACATGGGAATGAGTCCTTACTGACCACAAATTTGCTCTAAAAGCAGTGGTCTGGCTGAATACACATACACACTCTCTTACAGAGTGATGGTCTGTAACCTAGACAATCAACAATGAGCTGTCAATAATGGGAGGAAAAGAGCAGCATATCAGGAAGCGTGCGCAAGTTTGCTAAATGGATGTATTTTCCAAAAATGTTTGACATGATGAGCCCTACATGTGTAACTTTATTAGTTAAGATGGGAACACCACTTTACTATTTATTCTTTTATGATCTATATCAATACAGCCTTGTTATTCTCTAAACTGCCCTATAAACAATGCCACTGAGATATGTCGGCAACTTCAATACTGATCATTAAAACGACATGTTGCGTGTATCTTTCATTGTCATCCTCTACATAACATGTTTGATGGGCTGATTATTAGATCATGCAGAGAAACAAGGGCAGCTTTATGCATGCAAATTCCTTATGCCTGGGCGACTTAAGTAAACATTTTTTTGTTTTACCTGTGTCCTGATAGTATTTTATTTCTTCAGGTGGTCAAGAAGAGTATGTTTTGTCATATGAACCAGTCAATCAACAAGAAGGTTTGTAGAAGTTTCAAGGCTTCAAATGCATATGAGGCCTTTTAAGTGCTTACTAAACTGCAAATACTTTGATGGTATTTTTTTTATAGGATATGCACTTGTTGCATGGTCTTTGTAAAAATCTGACCACTTGTAATCCCGAAAACAAAGCTACATTCTATACCTTTTTGTGCCCAGTCAACAATGCTCAGCTTTGGTCTCTGTTCACATGTTCATCATGACTTCCATTTAGAATGCATGCAACCAGATGGACTCATTTACTTGGAATCTGTCATTGTTTCTGCCACCAAGTGCTGCCACCAGGGTCGTAATTACCACTAGGCACCCGTGGTCCGGTCCCCAGGGCAGCACTTCTTTCGGGGGGGGGGGGGGGGGGGGGGGTTGCTGGGGTTGGAGAGAATTTCTTCACACAATATGCAGACTGCTCTAATTATTGATTTAATTTATGTTTTAAGCCATTGAAAACCAGGAAAAACACATTTCAGACAGTGCACTAAACAAAAGTAACACTCGGCACTACTACAACAAGCAGAGAGTCCAGAGTTCCAATAGCAGGTGGTGCTCAGCAGATCACGCAGAGTTAATAGTATCAAACAAAATCCTGTGAAGTAAAGGAGAGACTGCGGCAACTCACCGTTCTGTAGCAAATTCTTCTTTATTTATGGAACAGTCTTGTACAAAAAGGCATCAGGGGGGTGAATAGGAGGACATACAGTGGGTAGCGAAGATCGTTTCGTGTGGACTAGCCACACTTCATCTGGCTAACACTAGCCAGATGAAGTGTGGCTAGTCCACACGAAACGATCGTCGCTACCCACTGTATGTCCTCCTATTCACCCCCCTGATGCCTTTTTGTACAAGACTGTTCCATAAATAAAGAAGAATTTGCTACAGATCCGTGAGTTACGGCAGTTTCTCCTTTACTTCACATTTCAGACAATGTTTCAACATGTATAGAAATGCATGTGCCTGCAATCACTCTTCCTTACGCTCCCCAAGATGGGGCGTCTTCAGGTTTAGTGCCTAGGGCAGCAGCAGCTGTTAATACGCCCCTGGCTGCCACGTAACATAAACAGTACTTTGGGGGAGGAGGTTCTGCACACCTCCATAGCAAAGCGCAGCAGCCTCTTCACAGCGAACAGTGATTGCAGTCACTGCTCGCTGTGCAAAGGCTGCCTCACTATAGCAACAGGCAGCCTCCCCCCACCCCAGGTGCTGTATATAAGAATATACAGTACGTTGGCAGAAAAGGACCCTGCTCTGTGTGGCAGCACTTGATCAGAGCAGAGGATCAGGAACTGTGGGACTACACAAACATTGTTGGTAGTAGAGGGACCCTTATCACCCCTTACTGGGGCCACTCAACAGAAGTGGCTATAGAATGCAAAAACTATACATTTTATTTTACTGAAGTAGAAACAACTGTAATTTTATTAAAACAATATATAAACTAAAAAAAAAAAAATTAAGTGTCACTGTCGTGCAAAACTTTGAACATGTCATAGAGAAGTCAAAAGTTTAGATCAGTCTGGGTCTGAGAGTTCAGACCCATACCGATTAGGAGCTGGGACAAGTCCTCTCCCGGCTCTGTGTCATTTGATCAGCCAGGCTTATAATGGCGCTTTATGGAGCCCGATTGATTATGCTGACAGAGCAGGGAGAGGACACGCTGCAGTGTGGTCTTCTCCCCGCTTGTTCTCCCAATCAGTATGGGTCTGAACACTCAGACCCGGACCAATCAAAACTTTTGACATGTCTTTATGACATGTCAAAATTTTAGCAAAATAACAGTGACACTTTAAGTTTCTAAAGTACCCCTATTATTATAAGCCATAAATGTAACATTTTTACATCAGAAAGAAAGGTATTAGAAATCGTTTGATATTTCTGAGGTTTTCTTGTTGATTCTAAACATAATTTTTGATATTGTCTTGTTCTTATGCATAGTTAACTACTCCAGACCAGTCATTATACTGGGTCCAATGAAGGATCGGATAAATGACGACTTGATTTCTGAATTCCCTGAAAAGTTTGGATCATGTGTTCCACGTGAGTAATTCCAATTAATAAAGTCTTCACTTTTGTGTTCTGCTCATTTTATATATCCATTTTGGTTAAGCTTGTAATACTATTTCTGCATCCTAAATATTAAAATAATTTTTTCTCAGATTTTGTTGCTGAAATTTATTCAGTTCTGTCTGCTAAAAAAAATAGAATTAGTCTTACCGGTAAGACTGTTTCTTCGAACCTTCACGACGGCACCATAGGAGGATGGGTTGTACCCTAGGGACAGGAAAAAGCATGTAAGGTTAAAAGCCCCTCCCTTTCCTCCCAGCACCAGTGCCTTTATAACAACCAATAGCACCACGTGAGTATTATATTAATCATATAATACTAGGGAGGGATACTGGTGCCGTTGTGAAGGTTCGAAGAAACAGTCTTACCGGTAAGACTAATTCTATTTTCTCTCCTCACCTTCACGACGGCACCATAGGAGCAATACCAACCATAACTCTTAGGGGGGGACCACAGCCTGCAGAACCTTCCTGCCGAAGGTCAGTTCTTCTCTTGACTGCAGAAGTAGTCTATAGTGTTTTGTGAACGTGTGGGGAGACGACCATGTTGCGGCCCTGCAGATTTGTTCCAGAGAGGCCGAAGCCCCCTCGGCCCATTATGTAGATACTGCTCTTGTAGAGTGGGCTCTGATATTAATAGGAGAAGGAAGATCTTGAGCTTTATATGCTTCTGATATTGAGTTCTTTATCCATCTAGCGATGGTACTTTTTGACACCTTCTTCCCTTTATTTTTTCCCTGAAACCGAATGAATAGGTTCTGGTCGATTCGCCAGGGGGCTGTAGTTTCCATATACTGTAGAACTGCCCTTCTGACGTCTAGAGTATGGAATTTTTCTTCTAATGGATTTTTTGGATTTGGACAGAATGATGGGAGGATAATGTCCTGATTTTTATGAAATTCCGTAACTACTTTGGGTAGGAACGAAGGATCTGTTTTTAAGGTAATGCAGTCTTCTGAGATCGTACAATAAGGTTTACGAATAGTCAAGGCCTGGATTTCGCTTACCCTCCTGGCGGAACATATCGCATCCAAAAAGACAGTTTTGTATTAGAGAAGTTTTATGTTGATGTTTGATATAGGCTCAAAGGTGGGCTTTGTCAAACCCTCTAGGACTATATTCAGGTCCCAAGATGGAGGAATAGTCTGAGGTTTAGGATTAATCCTAGATGCAGCTCTTATAAATCTTTTAATCCATCTATGGTCTGCCAAATTTGTGTCATATATTGCTGACAGGGCAGAAACCTGCACTTTTAGGGTGGCCGGTCTGAGGCCCTTAGATAGTCCAGCCTGCAGGAAGTCCAGTATCTGGGCTATATTTGGTTCAGCCGGAAAAGGTGGAGGGGATCTACACCATGAGGAGAACACCTTCCAGAACATTAAGTAGATGGAAGCTGTTACCTTCTTTCTGCTTTTCATGAGTGTGGATATCACATCCCCTGATAATCCTCGACTCCTTAGCATTGTCTCTTCAGGATCCATGCAGACAGATGTAGTTTCTCTGGTTCTGGATGGAGAATCGGACCCTGAAAGAGAAGGTCTGTTAATTGGGGAAGCAGAACTGGATCTTCCAGTGCTAACATTTTGAGGAGGCCGAACCAGCTTCTCTTTGGCCAATACGGAACCACAAGAATAACTGTTGTTCCCTGGTCCCTGATCTTCTGGAGCACCTTTGGTATCAGTGGAATGGGTGGAAACGCGTAAGCTAGTTTTACTTCCCAATTCTGCGTCAGGGCGTCTACTGCTGCAGAATGGTCTGACGGATTTAGGGAGTAGAAATTTGTCACTTTCCTGTTTCTTCTCGTGGCAAACAGATCTATGTCGGGGTACCCCCAGCGATCCGCTAGTTGACGGAAGACTTGGTCTTTGAGACACCATTCCCCTGGATGAACCTGGTGACGGCTGAGAAAGTCTGCCTGAATATTTTTCGTTCCCTTCAGGTGAGTTGCTGAGAGGGACAGAAGGTGGGACTCTGCCCAAGAGAATATCTGTTTTGATACTGACCACAGGTGATTGTGTCTTGCACTGCCCTGATGTCTTAGGTGAGCCACTGTAGTGACGTTGTCCGACAGAACACGTACGTGGGTCTTTTTTTAGATGTTCTGAGCTGCCAGTAACAAATTCTGAACTGCCATGAGTTCTTTGAGGTTTGAGGAGTCTCTTAAATTTTTGGGGTTCCAAACTCCCTGGAAGAATTGGGTCCCTATCTGGGCTCCCCAACCTATCTGGCTTGCGTCTGTCTTTAGAATCACTTTGGGTTGAGGATTCCACTGTACCCCTTTTTGTAAGTTTTCCCTTTTTTGCCACCAGCGGAGGGATAATTTTGTCTGAGGGGTGAGGGAAAATTTTTTGTCCAAGTCTGAGGGTTTCTTGTTCCAGGTTTTTAGAATCTGAGCCTGAAACACCCGGGAATGGGCCTGACTCCATGGTACCGCCGGGATGGATGAGGTCATTGAGCCCAGCACTGACATAGCTTCTCTCACCGACGTCCGTGAACTGTTTTTTTACTCTCCTGACTTTTGTGAGGATTTTTTGTATCTTTTCTTCTGGAAGGAAAGACATTTGACAGGTCGAATCTAGGAGGATTCCCAGGAACACTTTCCTGGGTGATGGTATCAGGTCGGATTTGTCGACATTGATGATCCAACCTAGGTTTGTTAGAAGGTTGCGAGTTGTTTCCAAATCCTGTAGTAGTTTTTTCTGAGACTCTGCTATCATGAGAAGATCGTCCAGGTAGGCCACTATATTTATCCCCTGGAGATGGAGGCAGGATACGACCTCTGACATCACGTTGGTGAAAATTCTCGGGGCTGATGAGATCCCGAATGGGAGAGCTCTGAATTGATAGTGACATACCTCCTTTCCTATGAGTATCGCGAACCTTAGGTATTTTTGGGAGTCCTGATGTATCGGGACATGATAGTAGGCGTCCTGGAGATCTATGGAGGCCATATATGCATTGGACGCTATTAGCGGTGTCATCGTTTTTATGGCCTCCATCTTGAATTTTTGATACCTGACATATTGGTTCAATGGTTTCAGGTTTATAATTAGACGGAAGGTGCCGTTGTTTTTTTTTTTACTAGAAACAGGTTCGAGTAATGACCCGATCCTTTTTCTTTTGATGGAACTAGGGAGATTACTTTCATATGATGTAGTTTTTTTACGCTCCCTACTAATTCTCTTTGTAGGGGAATTGAAGACTGACGTGAGATGGTGAATCTGTGTGGGGGAGGGTGAGTAAGTTCTATCTGATAACCCTCTCTGATGATATTTGTTACCCAACTGTTGTTGGTAATAGATGCCCACACACCTGAAAAGCCCTGCAGTCTTCCCCCTACAGGACCAGCGTCACTGTTTGTCCTGGGAGGTTTTGGGGTTGAAAAAAATATTTCTCCCTTTACCTCCCTTGGAATAACTCCAGCGGCCTCCTTTCCCCTTGCCGCGATAGTTGTCTTGAAACTTAGGTCGCTTAAACTGTTGTTTCTTTTGGGGGGTCTTTTCTTCTGGTAAGGCCTTCTTTTTATCTGCTGATTTTTCAATAATTTTGTCCAGGTGAGCCCCGAACACATACTGACCTTCAAAGGGTATGCCGCATAGATTTGATTTGGCGGTATTATCCCCGATCCAGTTTCTCAACCAAAGCGCCTGACGGGCAGCATTAGTTAAGGCACCATCCCTGGCCGCAAATCTGATAGACTCAGCTGTAGCGTCAGCTAAGAAGGCAGTGGCGTCCTTTAGCAGGGGTAAGGAGTCCATCTTCTCTCTTGGACACTTATTATTTAAATGTCCCTCTAGCTGTTCTATCCAGAGATGAAGAGCTCTGGCTACGCAAGTGGCAGCGATATTATTCTTTAATGAGTAGGATACCGTCTCCCAGGATTTCCTGAGAAGGCTTTCCGCCTTGCGGTCCATGGGCTCTTTGAGTTGAGATGAGTTCTCAAAGGGTAATAGTGATTTTTTTGTGGTCTTAGCTACTTGAGCGTCAATTTTGGGAATGTCTCCCCACCTGGACGTGTCCTCTTCCCCGAAGGGTAGGCGTCTTCTAATCTCACTGGGCACCTGCAGTCTTTTCTCTGGTTCTGCCCACTCATCAGAGATAAGTTGTTGTAAAGTTTCATGAACCGGAAAGACCAATTTTTTCTTGGTTTTCAAGCCCTGAAACATTTTATCTTTAGGAGCTACTTGCTCCTGAACTTCTTCCACACTCAGAGCATCTCTGACCGCTTTAAGTAAGGCAGAGGTGTGATCTGAAGAAAATAAATATTTCCTTATTTCCTCCCTCTGTTCCGTCTCATTGTCACTAATCTCTACCGTTTCTGGAATTTGACCAGACTCACAAGAAGACGCAGATGAGTGTCTCCTACGTTTCCTGGATGAGGTTGATTCCTCTGAGGCTGCTACTGAAGCCGAATAATTAGAGATAGTATCTGCCGGTGCGTCATTAATCACCACCTGGTGACCTGGAGAAACCTGAGGAGGATCCTGATCTATAGGAGCAGGTAGAGGCGGAGGAGGAGGTAGTAGGGGCGGAGGAGGAGGAAGTCGGACTATAGAAGTAGCGATTTCATCCTTCATCATTTTTCTGATATCCTCCAGGAAGGATGTTCTGTCCTCTTTTATGAAGTCCCCAATCCATGATGGACAGATGTTTTTCTTGCAGCTAGAAGATAGCTTAGCATTGCAGGATACACATCTCCTTTCTGGAATTCTAGGTTTTTTCCCTTTTAGGATTAGGCTCTTTAGTCTCCTAAGGAGGATAGAGTAATCTATATGAGATCAAATATGTGTATTTATTAACACACATGTATGTAGACATATATACACACACAACATCAGTATATATATATATATATATATATATATATATATATCTCCATACATACATACATATATATAGACTAATCTCCCACACCCATGCAAATATAATGTGAGTGGTAGGGAACCCCCTTGTGAAATTGCCTGACTGCATATTCAGTGTGGGGAAGACAGTAGCACCCTCAGTGGAAGACATGTAATGAATCCAGAGAGAGACAGACAACAAAAATGCAGAGCTTGCATTGGAAGCGTACTGATTGCAGAGTTACGCATGCGGAAGCTGCTGACACCGGATCACTACTCAGTTACCGCCGGAGCAGTCTTGTCGGACGTGGAGGGATCCATCATAGGACAAGGAGACGACCCGACCAGTTCGCGCTGCTCTTTTGACTGTGCGGTCTCGGAAGCGCGACGCGACTTCCGGTGCGCGTGGCGTCTGACGTCACATCCGGGCGCCGCGGCGCCCTGAGTTGCGTCACTACGTCGTACGGAGCATCCTGCGGCCTGCTTCCGGTATCCGACGGCGGGGTAGAGTAGTAGTACCGCTCCCCCGTTACTCACCGCGCACCTGGAGACGGTACGAGGTTCCCAGAACGACGGAACCGCTCCTGCCCTGAGGCCGGCTGTCTGACTGGGAGGAAGGAAGCCAAGGCCCCGATCCATCCTTACAGCCACATGGTAATTTCTTATCTTCTAGAGGGGATCTCTCCTCGCTTTCACGCGGATCCCCTCCCTCTCGTGCCTGCCCTAATGGGACAGGAAAAAGCACTGGTGCTGGTAGGAAAGGGAGGGGCTTTTAACCTCTCGTGCTTTTTCCTGTCCCTAGGGTACAACCCATCCTCCTATGGTGCCGTCGTGAAGGTGAGGAGAGAAAAACTACGGTGTATCGTGTGTTTTCTAATAACATATCTGACTCTTCAGCTTCAGGCTTTCAATAATTATCTCCAGCTTTCCCCGATATTGCTTTGGCGATAAATTTACATGCTGCAATTTTTTTTGTAGCAGTTTTCATAATTCCACCAAGGCTGTTACATTTTGTAAACACTATATGAGCAGGCCTAACAGAAATCAAACATTACCCATAGTACTCAACCAGGTCCTCTTAACTTAATCTGTCATATGGTGAAGGTCCAAGGTGAACACCAGAGAAAAAACTTTATGTTAATGCAAAGTGTATAGGGTGAGAGGCACATAAATTTACTGAATTAATGTGCCTTAGATTATAGTAAATAACTACATGTTCCTCATATTATTAACCCTAATATGCCTAATGTGAGATGAGTTGGGATTATATGAGATTACATTTATACCATATATGTAGGTTCTCCAGTAGTCCCTATTACTCTTGCCATTATGTATGTACTGCCAGTTGTAACTTTTTATTTTATTTTTTAAAGATCCCCTTTAATGACCCTATGTACAGTCTCACTTTGGTAACCCCATTATTTCAGTGCGACTGACATGAGACACGTGGTTTTTAATGTGAGACTAATAGAATAGTGATGTTCATTATCCCATGTCTTTGTTTATTTGCCCGGTTTTGTTTTCATTTTGGAATTTTAACAGTGCATGGAATAAAGAGGTGGACACATTCAAGACAGGAACAATATTCAATATTTGTGTGCTACAGTAATCTGTTCCTGCTTTCCCTGTGCCAGTCTTGTCTCCACTGTGGGAGCCAAGTTATTGATGTAAGCCAAGGCACATTTTTATTTCATATAATTTAAATTATGTTCTAATTTGCAGATACCACTCGTCCTAAAAGGGATTATGAAGTAGATAGGCGAGATTATCACTTTGTCACTTCTCGGGAGCAGATGGAAAAGGACATTCAAGATCACAAATTTATTGAAGCTGGACAATACAATAACCACCTCTATGGCACAAGTGTTCAGTCTGTACGAGAGGTTGCAGAAAGGGTAGGATCTTCTCTCTCTCTCTCGTGGTTTTAAATAAGGTTTTTTCCAAATCTAAACACTTAGGGCCCTATTACACCAACAGATTATCTGACAGATTTTTTTGAGCCAAAGCCAGGAACGGACTATAAAAAGAGAACAGGTAACAATGAAAAGACTGAGATTCCTTGTCTTTTCAAATCCATTCCTGGCTTTGGCTTACAAAAATCTGTCAGATAATCCGTTGGTGTAATAGGGCCCTTAGCTATGCACTAATATATTTCTCTGTATTTCAGGGCAAGCACTGCATACTTGATGTATCTGGCAATGCAATTAAAAGATTACAGATAGCCCAGCTGTACCCAATCTCCATCTTCATCAAACCTAAATCGGTGGAAAATATTATGTAAGCTTTGACGTTCAGTCAGTCTGTAGTTTTTTCTGATAATACCATACAAAAGTGTAACATTTGTAGAATACTACCAGTGACCTCTGTCAAAACTGTTAAAATGCTACAATTGCTGTTGATCACAGCATCTAAACATCTTACTGGTGGGTGCCATCTACAGAGTGAAGCGAGCACCCACTGAGTATATCATACTCCCCTACCTAACCCATGCATGTCTTGCTTTGAGGTTAAAGGGGTTTTAACCCTTAGAAAAAAAATGGGCTAAAGTTAGGGCCCTATTCCACAGTAACGCTAATCTACCGGATCGGCCCCATTTGGCCCGATTCGGCCGATTATCGTTCGGTGAAATATAGAGAACGATCAGCCGATGATCGTGTCATCGGCTGATCGTTCATTTAAGGCCAGACCTAAGGGTCCTATTCCACGGGCCGAGGAGGGCCCGATCAATGATGTAAACGAGCGGCGATCTGCCTGATCGACGCTCGTTTACTGGGCCTATTCCACGGCCCGATGATCGTTGAGCGAGGGCTGCAAGGACATCGTTACCAATGTCCTTGCAGCATACATTACCTGTCCAGGCTTCTTCTCCACGCTGTCTTCATCCCTGGGTCTCGCGAGCTCTATCTTCAGAATGGCCGGTCAGCTGACAGGCCACACTCGGTCCAGGCCTGTGATTGGCTGAGCGCTCCGTCCGCTGACCGGCTATTCTGAAGATAGAGCGCGCGGGACTCGGGGATGAAGACAGCGCGGAGAAGAAGCCTGGACAGGTAATGTATGCTGCGGCTGCTTTTCGAATCGTTGGTCGCCCGCGGTGCACCGCTATTCAACCGTAGCGATGTGCGGTGGGGGAACAATGATTTTAGGTCTGGCCCTAAATGAACAATCAGCCGATGACACGATCATCGGCTGATCGTTCTCTCTATTTCACCGAACAATTAACGGCCGATTCGGGCCAAATGGGGCCGATCCGGCCGATTATAGTTACTCTGGAATAGGGCCCTAAAATCTTTGTTCCCCCACCGTGCATCGCTACGGTTGAATAGCGGTGTGCAGCAGCATCATACATTACCTGACCAGGCTTCTTCTCCGCGCTGTCTTCATCCCTGGGTCCCGCACGCTATATCTTCAGAATGGCCGGTCAGCTGATGGAGCGCTCAGCCAATCACAGGCCTGGACCGCCGCAGTCTGTGATTGGCTGAGTGTGGCCTATCATCTGACCGGCCATTTTAAAGATAGAGCGCGCGGGACCCGGGGATGAAGACCACGTGGAGAAGAAGCCTGGACAGGTAATGTATGATGCTGCAAGGACATTGGTAACAATGTCCTTGCAGCCCTCGCTCAACGATCATCGGGCCGTGGAATAGGCCCAGTAAACAAGCGGCGATCTAGCAGATCGCCGCTCGTTTACATCGTTGATCGGGCCCTCCTCGGCCCATGGAATAGGACCCTAAGGTGTATATCATTAGATAACCAAAGAACCATTAGTCAGGTAATCTATCCCCCACTCACTACTTCTATTATGCCCTGCTGCTATTTTTTCTACTTGGCTGCAGCAAAGTACCTGTATAACCATGTGACTGCTGAATCCAACCAGTTGTCTAACTGTATACACTGCCAAGGCTAATGATTAGCTGCAGCAGTCATGTGGTTATATAGGCATTTCATTGCAGCATCCAAATAAACATAGACCAGCAGAGAGGACTTGAGTGGCAGCATCGACAATGTGTAAACTCACGACTGTGCTGCTTTGTGTTTACACATATACAGGGAAATGAACAAACGGCTATCGGAAGACCAAGCACGGAAGACCTTCGAGAGAGCAATGAAATTAGAACAGGAATTCACAGAACATTTTACAGGTCTTTATCTTTTTCATTTTACTGCGTTGCAATATGTATACCCCGTATCAGACTAGGGTACTGTGGGCCCAACAGTAAATGATTTAGCTAACTCTACTGTATTGGTATAGTAGCACAGACAGGATGTCGCAGCAATAAAAGTCCCCAGGTAAAGGGTATCTTGGAGAGGTGAGTCTTTTCTGGGTAACGTGTTATTGGGTGTGTGTGTGGGGGGGGGCGGTGGTTCTCCAGTCTTAGGATAGTATTGGAGTAGGTAAAGACTGACAGATAGGGAGGTTGTTGGGTGATTGTGGAGAGAGAGGAGAAACTCTTCTTTGAATTTTCTTTTTGAGTAATTGGACGGCTGTTGGATGGATCACCCCACTTGGAGTAAAGATGGATTGATGGAGGAAAAGGAAGATAGTTCCTTAGTAGTGAGCATATATATGATATGATGGGTGAATATATTTGTAATGTGATTGTGGGGGAAATATGGGGAATATGTTAATTTTCTATGTATTAATCTCCTTTTTTTACATGGAGTAAAGAAAAACAATTAAAAAAAAAAAAAAGGTCCCTAGAGACTTAAAGCTTTTGTGAGGTGTGTCGGGCTCTCCCAACCATCCACCATGATGCAGTGAGATAACCTGGAGTCTGGCTGCAGCTTTCCCCTCCCCAGTAGAGAACTAACATCCAAACTATCATTTAGCCATCAGTTATTAAACCTAAAAGGTGACCATACACCTTTATCAGGTTATGTATGAATTAAAATCAACTCGATATGGACATTAAAATGTTTATTACAGCTGACAATTCACCTGCAACAGCCAGATCAGGGATCTTGCTGAACCACTTAGATGCCACAGTAAATAGTTTTAGACAGGTCACAAATATTGCACTCTATTGTACCTGTCCTCTTGCCTTCTAGTGGTTAAATCTAATAGTGGGAATTATCTTTTAAATGAAATAAACTAAAAATATCTTTTAAAATCCCATTTTAAAAAATCAACACACAATTTGATTTTGTCCATAAAAGTCTGAATTGTAAAAATTTGCATTACAGGGGCGCTGATCAGACACCTGACAAATGTGGCTACACTGACTACAGTGCAGCCATAGGCTCTGTAAAAACTTTGTCAGCAGTTGCTGTCCAGATCAGATACCCCCATAACAATGTGATTGATCTGCATGATGCTGAAGTTGGTTTCTTCTGCAGTTTCTTATTTACAGGATTTTTCTTTTTCGTTTTTAGCCATTTTTCTTACAAAAAAAGGGAAGTGCCCTGAAGAGAATGCAGTTGAGAATGGCTAAAAGTACCCAGTGGTACATATTAATGGAGATCAAAGGGATAACAAAAAATTGTGATTTAAAAAAAAAAAAAATTTGGGCAACTGATGTCACATTGCTATCACACACAGGAGAGTCCATCCTGGCCCAAACTCATTTATCCCTTTGAAAACATCAGTTATTTCTACACCAGAACCACTTTGAGCCAGGTTGGATTTTTCTGGGTGTGACGCAGGCATCCTTCTCTGTGTGATAGCAGTGTCAGATCAGTGGCCCAAAGTAAAATTTTTGTTTAAATCACTATTTTGTGTTTTCACTTTGAAGCTCCTTTTTATGCCATCCACTGGGTACTTTGTGCCATTTTTAATGACATTCTCTTCAGGGCACTTCCCTTTCGGGTAATTTTATGATTAAAGAGGTAGTTCACCAAAAGACGTTTTTCTTTCTAATCAACTGGTGGCAGAAAGTACCAGAGATTTGCAAGTTACCTCTATTAAAAATTCTCTACAATACCCTGTACCCAATAATTATGTTCCCTGTGGCCAGTTATACTGTTCACCCTGTAGCTAGGTAATGCCCCTTGCAACCACATATGCCCCCCTGCAGCAAGGTTTGACCCATACAACAAAGTATGCCCACTTCACCGCTATGCAGTCAGTTACCTTCCCCATGGTATGGTCCTCCCATGTAGTCAGAGACCCTCCCCCATGTATGATATTGGTATCTCTCAATCAGCGCTCCTATGTCCATGCCTCGATTGGTTCCTGTGTATCTGACGTGTATGTCCTACCCCGGTTGCCCTTTATGTATCACTAGCTTGTGGCTCGGCAGATATGTCTGTATGCAAAAGAAAAAAGCATCACTAACCTGCCAATCTCAAGTGTAGTAGGGCTGAGTTTCACCGCTAAACTGCGATGTCTGTGTGGAAGAAGTTTGTCTTTGGTGAAGACAGAAGACAAGGACCATCAATTAGGTCCTTGAAAGGGGTGTGCTCTGCTGTGTAACTCTAAACTGGTTCACAATGTTCAGCTACTAAGCCCCTTTCAAGGGGCTAATCGGAACATACATGGCATCTGGGATACAGCGTCTGTCTCCCCAAAATACAAACTTCATCCACACGGGACCCTTAAAGTGCACCTGTCAGCATGGCCACTGCTGGATCAGTGGTGATTTCCTCTGTCTGGAAGCTTGGGTCTCCAGTGATACAAACAGGCAATAAGACTGTAATGTGCATAACCCCCGTTATGATCCAGTAGAGGGTGTCGTACATTATGGTTTCATTGCATTTTTGTATCTATGGAATTCCTATTTTTTCTTAATATTTGACCAATAATTATCTATTGTCTGCTTTAATCACTTGTCTTAATTTTTTATTTTAGCAATTGTTCAAGGAGACACACTAGAGGAAATTTACAATCAGGTGAAACAGATAATAGAAGAACAGTCCAGCACTTTTATCTGGGTACCTGCAAAAGAGAAGTTATGAGACATGAAATGAACTCCATCAGAATCCCTACTGCCCGTACATATACCCAGTACCTTCTCCCATATGAACAGGGTCCATTTCCTTTGGGACTGTTCTCGCCACTTATTTGCTGCCGTTCCTTCCACCTTTTACATTGTCATATTTTAACTCATTTTAATTCCCAGTTTTTTTGTTTGTTTTTTTTTATAAGGTGGAAAGGCCGGGCCAGTTATTAAAGGTTAAAAAAAGGCAACAAGTGGCAAAATTCCTTAATGTTTAAGGGAAATAACAAATGCATTTTAAGAAAAAAAAAAAGCTTTATAGACAATTTTCAGATATAAAAACAAAAATAAAATAAATGAAATAAGTGGTCTTAACTATATTGTGAGCATCTTTGCACAATTTCGCTTTTAATAGCATGGTTTGGCCTATGCATTTCATTCTCTATATACTGTTTGACTTGATATGGTTCTCTACATAGGCAGAGGTTTTGAATTTGAAATCCATTGTTTCAACATTACTATACACCATTCTGAAATGGAAGGTATAAACTAAACCGTTAATTGTAATAAAATGTATTTTTTTAATCCCAGCATTCTTGCTAGCATTTACACTTTAACTCGGTTAATCGTGTATATGTAACACAATTTAACGGTCTGAATGTTTTTTTTAAGGATCACCTTTATGAAATGAGAGTTAAAACTTCAGGTAATTAACATAGCCTCTTGATGGTCTGGTCATGTATATAAACACTACATGAGAACACATTATCTCTTCATCTCACTTGGAGAATTGGATTCATAGACTTAATGCTGTATGTTTATTCTTAGAGGACAGATTTTAATATTTTACCCACTATAACTGCCTATTTTGTTATAATAAAATATTAAACTTTCTTTAAAATCTAACTATGGAAGTACTTTTATTGCACATGTGCATATATGAATATAAAAAATATATATATTTTTCTTTTATCACCTCCAATTTTTTTTTTTTTTTTTTTTGGGGGGGGGGGGGGATTTTGGGTGTGGGGGAGTAAAAGTATGAGGTATATCATATCTTCTTTTCACAAGAATTATGAACAAGACTTTGGTGGCTGTGTTAATTGATGCTGGGTTAAGAAAGGTTAGCTGCTTTATTAAAACTAGGCGTGTTCTCCTCTCTTCTGAAGAGTCCCTGGTGTGTTATTTTATGTAATGTGCATGTGTTTACCTTGTGTGGAATTTCACCTATAATGGTCCTGAGTTTTTATGTACATTTACCCTATGAGCTGCATGTACCATGTTCATGACAACCTGTGTTTAGATTTATGACAGATTCTTTGTTTAAAAGGTGGGAAATTTCAAAGAAAGTTATGGTCTTGGACAAGTACATTGTTTGGTACTAATTATCCATTGCTAGTTTTCTGGAATTGTTTTTACAAAAATGTATATGCTTCTGAGAGCCTTATTATACACCTACTAAATGAAAATAGTTGGTAATAAACAGGCAACATTATTCATTCCATTTGTCAGAAAGAGGAGAACAGCTAATAAAATGTTATTGAACCATTGACATGTGTGTAATGTGTCATAATTTAATTGAAATTTCATAAGATTCTTTCTTGCACTGCACCATACAAATAGAGTCCCACAGAGAAGAGTTGGCCACAAAAAAAATCACCTTTTTATTTAAAAATCTTTAAACTAGACTTAGGCCATTACGAGTACTGCTCATTTTGTCTAGTTTTTATATTTTAAAAAATTGTGACCTTATGTATTGGAATTAGAGATCAATATAGAAAGTATGTAGGGTTTAGTTTTTTTATTGTGATCCTTGCACCTTTGTCATTACCTTTTTCATCTCAGACCTATTAACCAAAATATGCAAAATCACTGCTGCAAAAGAATGACAGAGGTTAGTTGTTATTGCAGCTCCTGGCGTACAATGGCAAAAAATTGCAATTTTTGTGCAACCAGGCCACTCTTTGCCAGATTTATTGAAAGGTGTGTGCCTATCAATAAATCCAGCCTGGGACATTAGGGCGGGGACTAAATTAAGGCCAACACACAGATATGCCAATCTTGATAAATCCCCATTGATTGTGTTTATTTACCCATAAGAACTGCACTGTTGTAGCCCATTATCAAGGTGTTTTTTTTTTTTTTTTATTAAGCAGTGCAATAAAAGCAGCATCACAAGTATATAAATACATATGGTACCTCACTACATTTTAGAATAGCTCATCAATCACTAAATTACATAGACACCTCAGGTTAGTAGGAAAATATAGCTCTCGGCACGTAAACAGGACACATTAGTGCCTCTGACCATTAAAGGAGAAGTCAGGCGAAAAATTATATTAAAGTATTGTATTGCCCCCCAAAAGTTATACAAATCGCCAATATACTCTTATTACAGGAAATGCTTATAAAGTGCTTTTTTCCCTGGCTTTACTTCCTGGATAAAATGGTGATGTCACAACCTGACTCCCAGAGCTGTGCGGGCTGTGGCTGCTGGAGAGGATGATGGCAAAGGGATGCCCTGTGTCCCTCAGTGTCCCCCTGCCGTCATCCTCTCCAGCAGCCACAGCCCTCACAGCTCTGGGAGTCGGGTCATGACATCACCATTTTATCCAGGAAGTGAAGCCAGGGAAAAAAGCACTTTATAAGCATTTCCCGTAATAAGTGTATATTGGTCATTCATTTAACTTTTGGGGGGCAATACAATACTTTAATAAAAATTTTCACTGTACTTCTTTAAGTTTTCATGTGCTTAAAATGTTTGTGCTGTAAGGGTGCGCGCTAGAAAGGATGTGTGAGGGGCTGCTCCTCCATGACCTTTTTTAGTGCACAGCCTCATTACCCCAGAACTTTTATAGTGCAGCAACATGTTCTATTCCCCCCCCCCACGTGTATGTGTGTGTGTGTGTGTGTGTGTGTGTAATCAATGCTGCCTTGCCTCCTGCTCGCTCATGCTGTCAGTCAGACACAGAGTCTTACTTTAGAATATTGACTTTAAAGCATATAAGCACCTTGAACAGATGCGTAGTCAGCTTTTCCTACACAGGGATTAAATAATTCACTTTGACCCCTCCTCCACATCCCACACACCTTGGTGTTGAGAGCCATAACTGCACACTGGATATAAGGCCGCCTGCTAAGTATCATATAAGACACCTGTTGATAACTGTGCATTGATTCTTATTGATAAGATGCAGACACCAGTCAGTGGCCTCCATAACTCTACTGCCCAGCGAGCAGATGCATCTTTGTGAACCAAATGTCAGATCAGGCAATACAGTGCTGTCACCTACACAACACTATTCTGTTTTATAACCTGAACAATTTCAGTAAGGGGAAGTGTGGGTATAATAATTTCATAGAGGCTATTAACACCTTCCCGCATAATCACGTACAGGCACGTCCATTGCTGCACACTGTTCCGGCAGATGGATGTGCCGTTATGTGACAGGGATGACACGGGTGCACAAGCTGCTCCTGTGTCATCCACGGGGGGCCTGGCTGTCTGTAATAGCTGGGCACCTGCCAAAACTGCGAGACCCGGATCTCGTCAGTTAACCCTATAGGTGCTGCGATCAGCTTGGAGAATCCTCCCTTCATCCCCCATCGGGGCTGTACAGTTAGATCGAACAGCCCTGATGGTTGCTGTGACGTCAGGAGGCTTCCCCGAAGCTTGGTGTCTTTGCTACGGAAGCTTATCAGGCTTAGTGTAAGGCTAAGCGTGAGTCTGATCAGCTTTGCCTATTACAGGCATATTGCAGTGCAGTGCAGAGCAGATCAGCACTGCAATGCAATATGCATGTAATCAGGCAATTACATAGGGAAGTTCCCATGGTGGGACAAAAAAATTAAGTGTAAAAAAAAAAAAAAGTTATATATTTTTTATTATTGTTCCCATATAATCCCCATAGCCCCCAATACAATAATAAATAAAACAAATGCTAATTTTGTAATTTTTTTCATGATTGCATTTTTTATCTCAAAATCAGATAGAAAAGTTATAGCATCACGTAGCTATAACCGCATAAAGTGCGGAATAGGCTCTGGTCCTGAAGGGGTTTGTATACATGTATGTATATGTATGTGCTCCGCCCCTCCAAAATGAGGTATAATGTACTGTATCCCCCCTCAATACACTGCCTCGTTAATGAATTGTGCACTCTTCATAATAAGATATAATACTGTACATCTATATAAGCCACACGTTACCAAATAATGCTACAATACGAGGATAACCCCCACCCCCCTATACGGAGGATACTAAAAAAAAAAAAACACTGTCCTAAAATCAACATTATATAAAGACCAAATAATACCTCCATATAGTGACAAAATATCCTCTTACTGTTACTGAATAAAAACCACAGTACACAGGCCAATACAGTACACAGGCCAATTACTCCCATACATATAAAATTTTCTCCGTCCAGCCCAGACAACCAGCTGAAGCAGTGAGGCATGTGGCAGGAAGGTTAGTAGGCATAGTCAGGCATTGGACAGGAGGAGGGTCAGTAGGGACAGTGAGGCATAGGACAGGTGGTAGAGCAATAGGAATGCTGAGGCAGTGACAGAAGGAAGGGTATTAGGGATGTGGAAAGGGGGGGATGTGACAGGACAAGAGTCAGTAGAGACAAGCATGTGACAGAGGCAGTGATAGGAGGAGGATCAGTAGGGACAGTGAGCCAGTGACAGGGGGTGGGCAGTGGGGATAGTAAGGCAGTGACAGGATGGGCAGTAGGGATAAGGGACAGTGAGGCATGTGATAGGAGGGCAGTAGGGATAATATGGCAGTGACAGAAAGGAGGGAAGTAGGAATAATGAAGCAATGACTGGAAGAAAGGCAGTAGGGATATGAGGGACATATGACTGGTGGGGCAGTAGAGTCATGTTACATAGTTAATAGGGTTGGAAAAAAAGATGACTCCATTAAGTTCAAGCTATAACCATAATGTGTTGATTCAGAGAAAGGTAAAAACCCTCATGAGGCAGATGCCAATTGTCCCAGTCCTATCAGATGAAATCTAATGCCCATAATTGCTACAAGTAGGCAGTGAAAAGTTAGCCAGACATACCACAGGCTGTATGTAGACAGCTTTCTACACACCAACCTCATAAACCCTTATAAACTACCAGCCAAATGGTGACATAGGCAGTACTCTCAGTACACTCAGCTGTGTATTGTGTGCTGTCTCTAGAGATAAGTGAACCGGGTTCAGGTTTGAGTCTATCCGAACCCGAACGATCGGCATTTGATTAGTGGCGGCTGCTGAACTTGGATAAAGCTCTAAGGTTGTCTGGAAAACATGGATACAGCCAATTACTATATCCATGTTTTCCACATAGCCTTAGGGCTTTATCTAACTTCAGCAGCCACCGCTAATCAAATGCCGAAAGTTCGGGTTCGGATGGACTCGAGCATAGAGATGAGCGAACCTCGAGCATGCTAGAGTCCATCCAAACCCGAACTTTCGGCATTTGATTACCGGTGGCTGCTGAAGTTGGATAAAGCCCTAAGGCTTTATCTATGTTTTCCAAACAACCTTAGAGCTTTATCCAAGTTCAGCATCAGCCACTAATCAAATGCCGATCGTTCGGGTTCGGGTGGACTCGAACCCGAACCTGGTTGGCTCATCTCTACTCGAGCATGCTCGAGGTTCGCTCATCTCTAGCTGTCTCCTGTCCTTACTGATAAGGGCTCATGCACACTGAGCAAAAGGCGAGGAATTGAAGAGGAATCCGCTCTTAAAGGGGAACTCCGGATAAGAAAAACTTGTTTTCTATTAAAAGTACATTAAAAGTTATGTAGATGTGTCTATACAATAGATTACTGTATCTGTGCGATTCTGCCACACTGGTAGCTGATAGAAATCCAGGAAGTGAAAAAAATGGTCTCTTTTTATCAATTTACATTGTCTCCTGCTCCTTCTGCTCTCCCCCCTTAGGAGACAAATATTCCATGCCTCTGTCTCACATTGTGTGTGTTTGCTGAGATCAGGCTGATGATGTAGACAAGGGGGCAGGGCGTGATGTCACAGGAGGCTTGGCTGGATAACCCAATCCCCTGAGTGATTCACCATCTCTGACCGTCCAGAAGCAGCTGCTGCACTTATTTTACTGATTGTGTGGGGGACTGTGATGATCAGCTTAGGGAAAGCATTGCTTTCTGGGAAATGCTAAACCAGGAAGGACAGAAACACAATACAGAGCAAAAACCCCTCAAACAAATGGATTTTTGGTAGTTTCAATGCTATATGCTTCTGCAGAAGTTTCATTTTTTTTAACCTCTGCCTGAAGTTCCCCTTTAAATTCTGCTTGAAATTCCTCAAGTAAAAGAATGAACAGGGCAATGTCTCATTATGTTCAATGGGATTTCCTCTCTGTTGTTCACACTGCAGAATTTCCGAGCAGAATTTTCTGCCGCAGATCTGCTTTCCGCCCAAAGAAGTAACATGTCACTTCTTTTGGGAGAATCTGCTAGAGGAATCCTATAGAAGTCAATGGGGCTTGAATTCTGCCTGCATTCCGCTGGAATTCCACTCAAATTTAGCTCAAATTCACCTCCTATTCTGCTCTGAGCAGAATAGATGAGGAATTTAAAGCAGAAATCTTCAAGCAGAAATTCCTCGACTTTTGCTCAGTGTGAATGAGCCCTAAGAGTAACAATAAACAGAGAACAGGTCATAAAGGAAAGACTGAGATTTCTCCTGTTTTCAAATCCATTCCCTTCTTTGGCTGTAAAAGTCTGTCCAATATCTGTTGGTGTAATTGATTGGATCAATGAATAGACCACATGGCAAAGGCTCAAAGGTTGCTGCGTCGGCTAATTAGGACCGTAAAATGCAGCTGTCAAACATGACAGCTGCATTTAAAAGCCCCCTTTCCCTGGGGTATAGTGGCTGGAAGCAGGATGCGATCGCGGAGGGGGGGATCCCTTTGTCTTACCGGCCCAGGTCTCAGCGTCGGAATGATGATGATCACGTTTCAGTAATCTATTGATCTGGTCTGCAATCCACAGTCACATTTCCCCCTAGTTCCTTTTGCCATTTACTTTTACACTTGTCCCTATTGCTAAAATCTTTCCCTAGACCTATATAAAGGAGATTTCTTTTTTTTTTTTTTTTTTATTTGTTGCCCTCTGATCCAGGTCATTTAGCTGTAATTAGTTCTTATATCGGCACCTAGAGCTTTTCTCAACCTCTCATATTGCAGCCATACTTTGTTGTCCCAGATTCCCAGAGCTTCTTTACACCCTGCAATTTGTTTGTTTTGTTCAGCTTGTAATTACCTCATATCGGGGCAAAACCGCTAATACCTTTAATTTCTCGTATCTTCTTTACCTCTCTCCATATCTTCACCAAAGATTTTACCATAACTCAGTCTTTACAGGCTCCTGTCTCTAACACCCCGCTTTTAACTTCTGAAATATGTTGCATTTTTTCCCTACTGGGACCCCCCCCAGATTATCTAAAAATATACTGTTTATGGTGCGCCAACCAATAGCGCTTGATATCTCGAAGACCGAGCCCTGCTTTTCCCTTTGGAATACATAGATGCTCCCGCTTTATGCAAACTCTCTTTCGTCCCCATATAATGGCATTCTTTAACCCCTTATCGACCGGGGGCGTATATTTACGCCCTGCGGTTGTTAAGGACGTTCAGAGCGGGGCCGCGCTCAGAACCGCGGCGGTCCTGGGTGCCGCTTGTAGCCCGGGACCGCAGGTATTACTGTATTAGCGGGCACGTCGATCGGACCGTGCCCGCTAATACAGTAATCTGATGCAGCTGTCAAAGTTGACAGCTGCATCCGATTATCGTTTGCAGCGTCATCCCTGGTGTCTAGTGGGGAGATCGCTCCTCCAGGACGTTATCCCGGAGGATCGATCTCCGTTTCTGAAGCCGGCCGGGGACCGCTCCAAGATGGCGCCGTCCCCGGCTCGGCACTCGTTCACTTCCGGCTGCAGCAGCCGAAAGCAAACGAGTGCCGATCTCATGGATCTCTGCAGCATATCTATGCTGCAGAGATCTCTATGAAAGATCAAAGCACTTATACTAGAAGCCCCCCTAGGGGACTTCTAGTATAAGTGTAAAAGTAAAAAAAAAAAAAAAAAGGTGTTGTTATTAATAAAAAGCCCCCTCCCCCAATAAAAGTCTGAATCACCCCCCTTTTCCCAGGTTAATAAAAGTAAATAAATAAATAAACAAACATGTTTGGTATCGCCGCGTGCATAATCGCCCGAACTATTAATTAATCACATTCCTGATCTTGCATGGTAAACTGCGTAAGCGCAAAAAAAATCACAAAGTGCAAAATTGCGCATTTTTGGTCGCATCAAATCCAGAAAAATGTTAATAAAAAGCGATCAAAAAGTCATATATGCGCAATCAAGGCACCAATAGAAAGAACACATCATGGCGCAAAAAATGACACCTCACACAGCCCCATAGACCAAAGGATAAAAGTGCTATAAGCCTGGGAATGGAGCGATTTTAAGGAACGTATATTTGTAAACAATGGTTTTAATTTTTTACAGGCCATCAGATACAATATAAGTTATACATGTTATATATCGTTTTAATCGTAACGACTTGTGGAACATATATAACAAGTCAGTTTTACCCCAGGGCAAACGGCGTAAAAACACATATCCACTAAAAACACAAAATGTGGGGTTTTTTTCAATTTCACCACACATTGAATTTTTTCCTGCTTTTGCAGTGTACTTTATGCGAAAATTCAGCCTGTCATTGCAAAGTACAATTAGTGGCGCAAAAAAATAAGGGCTCATGTGGGTTTCTAGGTGAAAAAAATGCAACTGCTATGGCCTTTTATGCACAAGGAGGAAAAAACGAAAACGCAAAAATCAAAATTGCCCCGACCCTTAAGGGGTTAAAGAGGAACTCCACATAAGGAAAACTTTTTCTATTAAAAGTGTATTACCATATCTGTACGGTTCTGCCACACTGGTAGCTAATTGACATCCAGGAAGTGAGGAAAACTGGCCTCTGTGCCAATTCACATTGTCTCCTGCTTCCTCTGCTTTCCCCCCTTAGGAGACAAAGGTTTCCATGCCTCTGTCTCACATTGTGTGTGTTTGCTATGCACAGGCTGATGATGCAGCCAGGGGGCAGGGTGTGATGTCACAGGAGGCTTGGCTGGATCCCCCAATCCCCTGAGTGATTCACCATCTCTGACCAGCCAGAAGCAGCTGCTGCAATTTAATTTATTGTAGGGCTCAACCTCAAAAATAAAAGATGCTTGATCATAATATGTGCGTGGAGATGAAAAGAAAAAAAAAAATTTAAAAAGTTCTTTATTCCAATATCAGTGTTACAAGTAGAGAACACATTGTGCTGTGTGGGTGGGACTACCATGAAATGTACTGCAATTAATTCATTACACACAATAAAACTGCTATGTGTGAACACAGCCTAGATGTTCTGCAACAGTTTTGGGTGGGGAATGTGCAGAGTGGAGGACTGTGATGAACAGCTGAGGGAAAGCATTGCATTCTGGAACCTGTCGTACTGTGTACAACTGCTCAACCAGGAAGTACAGCCACAATATACAGAACAAAGACCCCCAAAACAAATGGATTTTGGTATTTTCAAAACTGGGTTAGATTGGTTACATTGCTCTTGGCATGATTATTGCAGTGTGTACCAATGTGACCGATTCTATTTAACTATCTTTGCACAGTGATCAGGCATGATTGGGACAAAGTAGCGATCTAAGGTGCCGCTCACCTGTATCTGATTTGGCTGAGGTTAACTGGGATACACCATCCAATGCACACAGTGTCTTCAATTTCTAAACATACCAGTCCGTGAAGCAAAATCTGATAATATATTTCAATTTATTGTAATAAAATGTAATTAAAGATAATCTTTTTTTTAGTTGTATTTTTATTAAGGGACTTTTCTTTCTTTAATTTACAAACAATATCACAGTGAATTATAGCAACAAAAACAGTGAAACAATAATAATGAAACTGACTTTAACGTTAAGCACCATTAACTCTCAAAGAGCTTATAACAAATAGCCAATGTTATCCCATAACATAACAAACATAAGGAGGTTGGTAGCAGGTAACAAATATGGCCCAAAAAATAGAAAAGAAAATACACAGGGGGGAAGACAGGACACAAAACACACTGGAAAAGGGAGGTAAGGGAAGAAACAGTACAATCTTGCGGGGGTGGGTTCAGTGAGGCCTAGCGTTGGAGGACTCTTTGCCTGCCCAATAAACATCCCACAAATCCAAGACTTTCTTAGGGTACAAACACACACACTGTATACGCAGCGTATTTTCTGCTGCGATACACAGCAGATACGCAGCAGATTAGATCTAAATAACTAAACACAGCATAAAACCTGCACCATCAAATCTGCTGCAGATCTGCTGCATATACGGTGTGTGTGTGTTTGTACCCTTCAATTGATCTAGTTTGTTAGCGAGCATAGCAGTCAGATACACCATGTTCCTCACATCCAGTATGCGGGCAAAAAGGTCTTCCTTAGAAGGAGGGACCATTCTCTTCCAATATTTGGCTACAAGGCATCTAGTCTATGTAAGAATATAGAGTAACAGTTTCAATACGTGGCATGGGACTATTAAGGGGCATGACCAGTAGACGTGTGGGAGTGAAGCCGTCATCCCTTGACAACTCCAACAAAATAAAAGATAATCTGAAACCTGAGGTATCTTTCTGTCCTTTTCAGGGTAAAATACTCATAAACTCATTAAAAGCATAAAACATACAAATGCATAAGCCCCGGGGCCCTTTTAGTGCAGTAGATCAACACAGAGGGTTAGGAAATGCGGTACAAAAGCATATAAAAACGTTAAAGAAATCATAAGGTGTATAAAACAATTAGACAATCATATAAAAAGCCATATAGTCATTATACTCAGATGCTTCAAGTGTGTGGTCAGCATAAATGTGGTAGAACTGGTCTTTTAGTTCAGACAAAGAGAGGGATTCCCATCATCCTCTCACTGACTTGCAATCATATCACACAGTAAGAGCAGGCAGATCGGGGTAGTAGCCATGGCTCACTGGACTGATCCAACTTAATTTTTACAATAGTCTGTTTGTTTGTAGGTTGGTGAGTGGAGTTCCAAAGTAAACTAGAATACTTTGGGAAATACATAGTGCTTGAAAAGAGCGCCCTTTTAACAGAGCGCCCTTTAACCCTGGGAACCGTCCCTTTAAGAGCGACATAGGTTCCATCCCTTTAAGAGCGAGATGGGTCCCGTCCCTTTAAGAGCGACATGGGTCCCTTTTAGAGGGACTTGGGTCCCTTAAACCCCTTAGTGACAGCCGATACGACTTTTTACGGCGGTCACTAATGGGCCTTATTCTGCTGCCATCAGCTTTTTACGGCAATGGCAGAGAATAAGGTAAGGCCTCTAATACCTGTGGGGTCAAAATGCTCACCACACCCCAAGATGAATTCTTTGAGGGGTGTACTTTCCAAAATGGAGTGACTTATGGGGAGATTTTACTCCGCTGGCACTACAGGGTGCTAGAGCTCCTAGAAGGGGAGGAGGAAAAAACGAAATCGCACAGATCAAAATTTGCGTGGTCCGCTGGGTCATTTTGGGCCTGGTCCTCAAAGGGTTAAGTTCACTACTGCTTGCAGAGTGTAAAGAGGGTGTCACAGAGTATATATAGGTGCAGCCTCCACCAGATTGTATCTCACAGCCCCCCAAAAACTAGTGGGACCACTAGTATATTTCCAGATTTCTGTCTTTCTTACTCAAGCCATATTTAAGTTCACTACTGCTTGAAGAGTGTAAAGGGGGTGTCACAGAGTGTATTGGTGCAGCCACCACTAGATTGTATCCCACAGCCCCCAAAAACTAGTGGGACCACTAGTATATTTCCAGATTTGTAACTTTCTTACTCAAGCCATATCTAAGTTCACTACTGCTTGCAGAGTGTATAAGTGCAGCCACCACCAGATTGTATCTCACAGCCCCCCAAAAACTATTGGGACCACTAGTATATTTCCAGATTTCTATCTTTCTTACTTAAGCCATATTTAAGTTCACTACTGCTTGCACAGTGTAAAGGTGGTGTCACAGAGTGTATAGATGCAGCCAGCAACAGATTGTATACCACAGCCTCCCAAAAACTATTGGGATCTGACGACCAGTAAATTTTCTTATTTCTGTATTTCTTACTGTGGGCATATCCAAGCTCACTGCTAATTGCCCTGTGTAAGTGCTGCTATACACCATATAGCAGCACTTACACACAGACTCTATACGACTACCTCCAAAAGTAGTCTGAGTAATATATTTTCTTGGCTTGCTGTGATCTGTAGTGCAGCTATCTCAGTCATGACTGTGCAGTGTCCATAAAATGGTGAAGCCCAGGGGTAAGGGTCAAGGATGAGGGCATGGGCGTGGGGTTCCAAGTGATGCAGTGGGCAGAGGCCGTGATTCTGGGCAGGGTAAACAGCAGCACCCGTTGAGGAGGGAGCAGTGGCACACCGCAGGCATTCAATCCCTAGCTTCTGCTCACAATTTACGGGGTCTCAGGGTACACCACTATTGCCAGGTCTGTATACAGACCTGTGTCTATCTGCTAGCATAAAATGATAACAAAACAAAAGAGGAAAAAGGAAAAAAAATCAGACCCTGCTGAAACTAAAAAAACAAATGACAATTCTAGTTGTTGGGCAGCACATAATTAGTAAGGCAGGGCCTCAAGTGATGATCCCTTTGCATTAGACAATTGCCAGATCCTCAAGGAATTAAAAACAGGATGCCTGAGCAACATCAGTTCTGCAGTTATGTTGAGTATTGTGCTGAGACAGCCATACCCCATAAACATCACATGATGCAGGGAATGTTTCTCCAACTGCTACAGTCAAATTCAAGATCAAAACAGCAGTGGGGGATAAGTGGGGAGTCACATGATGCAGGGAATGTTACCCCAACTGGTACAGTCAAATTCAAAGTCAAATCCAATTTAGCATCCTTGCCTTGTCCATTTCGAACCATATTTTCTGTGGATGCCATCTTACGGGTGTCCTCTGCCATCCTTTCACTAGTACCTTCTACCTTCTTTGGATGTTGCTATGCTGTGTCAGGCTAAATTTTGGGGTGGTTCATATGCTACCTCTGTTTTAATCCTTCACTGTGTGATCACTGCCATACTGTTGTCCATAATTTGGTGTAATAGTGCGATTAGGCAGCCTCAGAGGCATCCATGCATGCTGCCCCTGCTGTTTCCTGCCCATTTTCATGGTGTTTCCATCATTTTCTGAGGTTGACAGGTTTTCACACGACCTGTGAAAACCTGGGGTACTGGGCCCCTTTAAGGAGTCAACACAGATGGTCAGCGGCGATGCCGCCATCATCAGCCTCAACATCCCGCTACTGTTTCTGGTTCAAACCTCCCTGCTCAGCCTGAAGTCTGAGACTTTGCCTTTGTCTCAGGAGACGGGTGAAGAACATCCGCCGCTAGATAGCCAGACCACCCTGACGTCAGTTTCTCACCACGGAGTAGAGGATGAGAAGGATGAAAGGGAGGAGGAAGAGGAGCAGACTGCTGCCGCAACTGAAGAGGGTACCAATGCTCAATCCTTAGTTGTTGAGCGTGTATGGCCTGAAGAGGAGGAATTGGTGGAGGAGGAGGAGGAAATTGAGCCTATTGAGGAGAGGGAGTTCTTGCGTGTTGGGACCCTGGCGCACATGGCTGACTTTATGTTAGGCTGTCTTTCCCGTGACCCCCGGGTTAAAATTTTTTTTGATAACAACGATTACTGGGTGTTCACCCTCCTGGATCCTTGGTACAAACAGAACTTTTCCACTCATTCCTGCCGAGGAACGCAGTATGAGAGTGAATAAATCTCCTCCTCCTCCTTCAATTCTCAGCCAAGTCTTCTTCCGCCATGCTGTATCTGGCCTAATTATTGGGAGGCTCACTTGCTTCCTCACTCACTTTTTTTTTTTTCAAACATTTTTATTTAGTTTTACAAAAAAAAAGATCAAATAAAGAAGGAAACATCTTGTCTCATTCCTTACCGACATATACAGATGTTATCAAGTCATCTTAACAAAACATAGTAACACCCTACCCCCTTCCCTCCTCCCCCCTCCCCACTTGCGGCTGAAGGTTCCCTCGTTACATACCGACCTAGTCAGGTCCTCCTAGTCGGGCAGATGTAACCTGCCCAGAGTGCCAGCAATATCAGCCATCATATACCATTTTGTATTGCGAAAGGTCCTGCAGGACAGTGGAGTCTGTAAGCCGCAGCTCCGACTCCAACTCCGACTCTTGAATTTTATCAGGACCGACTCCAACTCCAACTCCTGAATTTTAGCAGGACTGACTCCGACTTCCAACTCCGACTTCTGCTCCTTTATAAATGGACAGTCATATTCCAGGGGAGTTATTTATCACACTGGCTCAGCAGCTTCTCCCTAATGTCCTACATGATCCTGGGGCAACTTCTGAGGGAATAAGGAAACATATAAAGCAGCTTCCAGCAGTGTCTCCAGCCTCCATGTCCTGAACAACTCAGAACTAGACTAGATGGAGCAGGTGATCTTTTCCTGCTGACAATCTTCTATGTTTCTAACTAAATATTCACCATACACACAGGAACACTGCTAACAATGCCAGATCCCTGTAATATAGAGGTCAGACATAGTGATATAGAGAGGGGTCAAACATAGTTATATAGAGGTCACATAGTGATATAGAAGGTTACTTTGGGGGCACGCAATAGCACACACACACACACACACACACACACACACAGCCTGCTGCAGCTATAGCACACATAGCCATAGCAAACACACAGCTTGCTGCAGCCATAGCGCACACCTCACACACACACACACACACACACAGCCTGCTGCAGCCATAGTGTGCACACACACAGCTTGCTGCAGCCATAGCACACATACACACAGCCTGCTGCAGCCATAGCACACACACACACAGCCTGCTGCAGCCATAGCACACATACACACAGCTTGTTGCAGCCATAGTACACACACACAGCCTGCTGTACTCATAGCACACACACAGAGCCTGCTGTAGTCATAGCACACACACACACAGCCTGCTGTAAGCATAGCACACACACACACACACACACACACACACAGCTGCAGCCATTGAACACTGAAGAAAAACACACAATCTTCTCCCAGAGAGAATACTCCACACTGAGGACAGAGGTTACTGCTACACTACTTATGTCTTCTCCTCCTCCTCTATATTACACAGGATATCTTTATATTACACTGTTGCTCATATACAGTCATCCAGCATCCAGGAAGAGAACCGCACAGATCTCCCCCCACACAATGGACTCTTCCAGCTCATAAACAAACAGCCAAATAGTGACCGACAACTTTTCCATGACCACCCTTATGTAATAGGGCCAGTGTCCTATTAGAATGTTGCTCATAATATATATTCATGAGCAAAACTTGTAAAATTCATATCAAAATTCAATTCTACATTTTTTTAAAGATTTTTTTAAAGCTGGAGTCGGAGTCGGTAAATTTTTTCAGACTTCGACTCCAGCCAAAGCTAGCTCCGACTCCAACTCCGACTCCAGCCAAAACTGGCTCAGACTCCACGACTCCGACTCCACAGCTCTGCGTCTGACCACCTTCTGTCTTTCTGTAGAGTCCAGGAAACTCCCTATGAATGTCCTCCATTTTTCAAAAAAGGACTTAGCCCTCTTTTCTCTAGATGGCTCAGCCTCTAAATGTTCCATTAGCAGATAGTGTTTAACCTGTTGTACCACATGCTCAACCGTGGGCATGTCCGGGGTGAGCCATCGAGACAAAAGACAGCATTTTGCCACTAGAAGAAAAGTATGAATTAATTAAGTTATTTTGCCCTCATCAGGGGGGATATGCAATATCATGAGGTGGGGGTCCACAGGGACAGTGCAGTTCAACTTATCCTGAAGTAAGGAGACCACCTCACTGCAAAAGGTACGGACTAGAGGACATGTAAATAGCCCATGATATAAATCTGTTCTAGCTTCCCCACAGTTCGGGCAGGCAATAATACGGTCTGGATGCTCCAGGGTTCTTGGGAACGTAAACCCAGACCTCCGGACTGTGGCCCACCCCTTGAGAATCAGGGCTGTAAGGTCAGGAAGAGGTAATTTGTCGCCCCAGTATTTGAACAAAGAGGGCTCTATCCCTCTCAGTGCGGCCTGGCGTAAGGTGACATGTAGGAAAGACACAGAATGAGTGGACATAGAAGTCCGTATATCAACGGATATAGGGTTAGATGTCAGTTAATTCTGTAGATCTAGCAGTCTGGAAGAAAGGAACCCATGTATATGTCGAAAAGCTAGGAAATGGTTCGGAGGAAGAAGGAAAATCTCCTGTGCCTCTGCAAACGACAGATACCTGTGTTCCGAAACCTTTATTAAGTCGGAGGCTGTCTTTACCTCTCTCAATTTCCAGATGCGGAACATTGGGTTGAGTTGTCCCTGTGTGAATTCCGGGTGTCACCACAGGTCCATATGTGTACTCACTAAAATGGGGAGACCCAGGATCTTCCAACTATGTTGCCCAGCCTTAACTTTATCCCGAAGAAGCAGACTCTGCTTAACTATTGGGGGCAGAGCAGTATACCTTGTATGTAGTAAGCTATTAAGTGACCAAGGACCAACCAGTTGAGATTCCAACTCATAATTAGAATATGAACTGGTGCCCTTCACCCAGTCTACCCCATGACGAAGTATACAAGCCAAGTTGTAAAGGCGAATGTCCGGGTAGTTAAGTCCTCCCTTTTCCTTGGGTAGGGTCAACTTTTTCTGGGAGATACGTGGTCTTTTTGAGGCCCATATAAAAGGTACTAAATGCTTTCATAAGCAGCTTAACATCAGTATGCTTAAGGAGTAGAGGGACTGTCTGTAACGGGTAGAGAATTTTGGCAAAGACGCACGTGCTAGTACCACCTCTGGAGATCTCCTTGGATTTTCCTAATAATGGGGGGGGGGGATTCATAGTATAAAGAGAGCTAGGATCCCTACCCACCTTAATTCCCAAGTATGTGATTGAGGTGGGGGCCCATTGCACTGAAAGGTGTAAATCAGGTGGAGGGTGGCGTGGTGTCCGCAGAGATAGAGCTAGCAATTCGCTTTTATCAACATTGACTTTGAAGCCAGAGTGGTTTCCAAATTGTTCTTGGTACCGTAGTACAGTTGGCAGATCTTTTGTGTAGTCATTCAGGAATACCAATAGATCATCTGCAAAAAGCGCTACCCGCATTTCTCTGTTCCAATCCCTATTCCCTCCACATCTGGCGCTGATTTCAGCCTTCAAGATAATATATATATAGCCAAATTGAAGAGCAATAGGGACAGCGGGCACCCCTGGAAAAGATGGGGAAAAGATGTAGATAGGAACCCTGGGATATGGACCCTTGCAAGAGGGGTAGAGTAGAGACTCTGTATATAGGTGAGAAAAGAACCAGTGAAACCCATCGTCTCCATTACCTCCAACATCCATCCCCAGCTTACGCTGTCGAAAGCCTTTTCAGCGTCAATGGACAGGAGAGCTGGGGATGGATGACCCTGAGGACCTGAGACCCTGAATCTAACCTCATCGAGGACTGCCAGTACCTTCCTGATATTCATGACTGCTGCTCGCCCTTTAATAAACGCCACCTGAGCTGGTGAAATAAGATCAGGCATCACCAAGGATAACCTATCCGCCATAATCTTTGAGATTATTTTTAAATCCAGATTAAGCAAAGGGGTAGTTACTCTCCTTAAGGAGAGCTCATCTTAAAGACGTGTGGAGAGTTACAGACCATTGCTGCTCCACTGAATTCTGGGAAGAAAGGATATGCAAAATAGCTCTCACACCTCTTGAGCAAAGAGATGTCCCTTTAAGTCAAAGCTTGCTCAGTCAAGAAGCCTTAGAACATTGCCTGGGGATTTTATGCTAAGCCAAACAATCTCTCCAAAAGGAAAGATTTCCCATCTGCAGATAGCTATTTCGGGGTTTTTGCCCCTCATCAGTGCAGAGCAGGGTGTTGGCTGGCTAGTGAAAGGTCTATCGATGTGGGTCAAAGGGGTAGTTACTCTCCTTAAGGAGAGCTCGTCATAAAGACGTGTAGAAAGTTACAGACCATTGCTGCTCCACTGAGAATTCTGGGAAGAAAGGATATGCAAAATAGCTCTCACACTTCTTGAGCAAAAAGATGTCCCTTCAAGTCAATTCTCACTTAGTCAAGGAGCCTTAGAACATTGCCTGGGAATTTTATGCCAAGCCAAACAATCTCTTCAAAAGGAAAGATTTCCCATCTGCAGAAAGCTATTTCTGGGTTTTTGTCCCTCATCAGTGCAGAGCAGGGTGTTGGCTGGCTAGTAAGAGGTCTATCGACGTGTGTCAAAGGGTTAGTTACTCTCCTTAAGGAGAGCACGTCGTAAAGACGTGTGGAGACTTATGGTGCGTTTACACAGACAGATTTATCTGACAGATCTTTGAGGCCAAAGCCAGAAACAGACTATAAACAGGGATCAGATCATGAAGGAAAGCTTGGGATCTATCCTCTTTTCAAATCCATTACTGGCTTTGGCTGTCAGGACTGGCGGTCAGAGCGCCCGTGCCATCGGTCCTGTTTCTGACACTGCAAGTGATGTGGGTGCTCGCTCGCGTTCTCAATCATTAGCTGCACGCTGGAGAACGTGAGCATTTATTCATTGCCATGTTCTTCTGACCTGGTCACACCAGGGTTAATTGTTTCTGGAGTTCTCCTACTCTCACCTGTGGGGGTGGGGATTCCAGCCTGCATTTAAGCTCTGCAAACTGGCTGCTGGCTGCCAGTGTTTGTTATCCCTGCACTAGCTAGTTTGGTGATTTGATCGCCACAGTTCTGACCTTGCTCTGTGTTCTGACCATCTCTTTGCCTGACCCCTATGTACCTTGCTACCGGTTGATTTTGACTTCGGCTTGTTTTTGACCTTTCTTAGCTTTCTGATTTTGTCCTGATGCTCTTTCCTGGTTTTTGAATTGGCCTGATTGACAATTCTTCTGTGTTTGTCTGTCTGTGTCTTGTCTCCCATCCCCTGCACCCTAGTCGGTGTATACGCAGTCTGTGTTGGTTGTCGCCCCACGGTCTAGCGTGGGTGTAGCAATAGGCAGGGACAGAGGTTGGGGTAAGCGCAGGGCTCACGTTCCTCTGTTGTCTGTTTATCCCAGCCCTGACAGAAACACTGGCCCAAAACAGACCTGCAACCTGCATATGACCAGCTACATTAATTCCACCTATGGAGCCTATGTCAGCTGTGGTCTCACAGGTCCAGGTCTTGACCAAATCAGTTCAAGATCTCACTTCTCGCCTTCAGGTCCAGGAAAGCAGGCAGGTGTTGGCCCCGGTGCAATCTCTGGCCATTCAGTCACCTGCACCTGAACCTAAGGTCCCCCTGATCGACCTTTTTTCTGGGGACCGTAAGAAATTTTTTTAATTTGAGGAAGGATGTAAACCTTATTTTTCTTTACGTCCTCGGTCCTCTGAGACAGAAGTGCAGAAGGTGGGGTTGGTGATGTCTCTCCTGCGGGGTGACCCACAGACTTGGGCTCTTTCTTTATCTTCTGACTCACCTCTGCGCTCTTCACTAGATGACTTTTTCTCTGCCCTGGGACAGATTTATGATGAACCAGATCGACCTGCAGTAGCTCTTTCCCATTTGTTGTCTCTCCCTCAGGGTAGACAAATGGCAGAGGAGTTTTGTGCTACGTTTAGACAGTATGTGACGGACTCGGGGTGGAACGATCAGGCTTTGAAAGATCTATTCATGACTGGCCTTTCTGACCGTGTTAAGGATTTGTTATTAGCTCATACTGAACCTAAAACTCTTGATGAAGCCATGACGCTCGCCATCCGAGCAGATCGATGCCTAAGGTCCAGAATATCCCCCCGGGTGTCTCCTGCTCCTCAGCCGACCCTCAGTCCAGTCTCTTGGCCAGAACAGATGGAACTCGGTAGCATCACCCCTGGATTCTGGTGCAGCTGCAAATTTCATTGACTATGACTTTGTCTCCCAGGTTTGGCCTTCCATGATTCCGCTGTCCCCAACTGTCCAAGTGTCTAGTGTGGATTTAACCCCATTGCGTGCAGGTCTGGTCAAATTCCGCACTCCCCAGATTAAGTTGATGGTGGGGGCACTGCATGAGGAATATTGTTCCTTTCTAGTTATGAAAAATTTGTCTGTAAATGTCATCTTGGGTCTACCATGGCTCCAAGAACACAATCCAGTAGTTAACTGGGTAACTCTGGATCTTGTTCGCTGTGGTCCTCAGTGTGAGGCCCATCTGTCACATGTTTCTCTCTGTACCACAGTTGCTAGTAATCCGGATATCCCGGATTTTATCTCAGATTTTTCTGATGTTTTTTCCAAACCTTTGTCTCAAGTTCTTCCTCCTCACAGGGATTTTGATAGTAAAATTGATCTTGTGCCTAATGTCAAGCTGCCTAAAGGTCGTATATATAATCTCTGTACCAGAAAGGAAGTCTCTTAAGGAGTATATTGATGAAAGTTTGGCTATTGGGCATATTCGACCCTCTGAATCACCAACTGGGGCTGGTTTCTTTTTTGTTGAAAAGAAAGACGGTGGGCTAAGACCATGCATAGATTACCATGAACTAAACAAAATTACTGTCAAGAACTTTGGGCCACTTCCCCTCATTCCCGACCTTCTGGGGTACAATGGTTCTCCAAACTTGATTAAGGGGAGCTTATAACCTGATTCGGATCCGGGAGGGAGATGAATGGAAGACCGCGTTCAATATGCCTCTGGGGCACTTTGAATTTCTTGTTATGCCTTTTGGTCTGTGCAATGCCCCCGCCGTCTTCCAAGGGTTTATGAATACCATTTTTCACGGTTATATTGGGGTCTTTATGGTGGTCTACCTGGATTACATTCTGGTTTTCTCTCCAGATCTGGTCTCCCATCATGAACATCTCTGTCCTATTTTATCTCGTCTACGAAAAAATTATTTATTTGCTAGGTTGGAAAAATGTATTTTTTGTGTGCAAAAAAAATTAGTTTTTTGGGTTATGCGGTCACTCCGTCAGATGCTCAGATGGATCCGGGTAAGGTTCAGGTGATTACGGATTGGGTCCAACACCACTAACTTGAAAGCCCTTCAGCGATTTCTGGGTTTTGCCAATTATTACAGGAATTTTATCAGGAATTTTTCCGTAATTGCCAAACCACTCACGGATCTTACCCGCAAGGGGGCTGACCCTGCTAACTGGTCCCCTGCTGCATATACTGCATTTGAGGAGCTTAACAAGGCTTTCTCTTCTGCTCCTGTGTTAATTCAGCCAGATTACTCACGTCTCTTTGTGGTTGAAGTGGATGCTTCTGAGTTTGGTGTGGGGGCAGTGTTATCTCAGAGGTCCTCTACTCTCACCAAACTCAGGCCTTGTGCTTTTTTTTCTAAGAAATTTTCTTCTTGTGAAAGAAATTATGATATTGGTAACCGCGACTTCCTTGCCATCAAATGGGCATTTGAAGTGTGGCGCCATTTTTTGGAGGGAGCTCATCATCCGGTGACAGTGGTAACAGACCACAAAAATCTTGTGTACCTCGATAATGCCAAACGTCTGAATGGTCTTCAGGCTAGTTGGGCCTTGTTTTTCTCTTGCTTTAATTTTGTAGTCACCTACCGACCAGGTACAAAGAATGTAAAGGAAGATGTCTTATCCCGGAGTTTCGGTACCCCTGAGGTTTTTGAGTCTGAATCTGGTAAAATTTTACCACCAGGTATAGTACTGGCAGCTGTCTCCTCTCACCTCTCCTCTCAAATTCTTGCTGAACAAAATTCCGCTCCCACTGACCTTCCGAAAGGATAATTGTTCGTTCCCCTCTCTTGTCGTTTGCGAGTGTTAGAGGAGACACATTGTTCAGTGTTGGCAGGGCATCCAGGTGTTCGAGGAACTTCAGATTTACTGAAACGAAGTTATCGGTGGCCTCGTATGACTAGGGACGTCTATGATTTTGTCCAGGCCTGACAAGTCTGTGTGCGGGGAAAGACCCCCAGGAGACGTCCTGAGGGCCCTCTTCTTCCACTCCCAGTACCACACAGACCCTGGTCCAATCTCTCTATGGACTTTATAACTGATCTACCGCCATCCCAGGGGTATACCGTCATCTGGGTGGTTGTGAATCGGTTCTCTAAAATGGGTCATTTCGTTCCATTAAAAAAGCTACCTTCGGCTGAAGAGTAAGCTGATCTATTTATCCAGCATGTGGTTCGGCTTCATGGTATTCCTGATGAGGTGGTGTCTGACAGAGGTGTGCAGTTTATATGGAAATTTTGACGTGCTTTTTGTTCTAAATTGGAGATTAAATTATCTTTCTCCTCTGCCTTTCACCCTGAAACGAATGGGTAGACTGAGAGGATGAACCAAGAACTTATCCAATACCTTTGTCTCTTTATCTCTGACTGTCAAAATCAGTGGGCTTCATATCTCCCGTTAGCAGAATTTGCAATCAACAATCATACCAGCTCTTCCACACTCACATCACCCTTTTATTGTAATTATAGTTTCCACCCCCGGTTTTCCTTCTCTCCTTCTTCTGTTTCTGATACCCCCCGAGCAGAATCGAGAACCAACCTACTGTGCACAGTGTGGTCACAAGTTCAGTAGAACTTGCTAAAATCACAAAACCGAATGGTTCACCACTCCAACAATAAACGTACAGTCTCAGAAACTTTTTTAGTGGGACATAAAGTATAGCTGTCTACCAAAAACCTCAAATTGAAGGTTCCTTCTCTGAAATTTGCTCCTAGGTTTGTTGGTCCTTTTGCTATAACTTATGTTATTAATCCTTTGTCCTTCAAGGTACGCTGCCTCCAGAATGGCATGTTCACAATACATTTCATAAGAATTTGTTAAAACGTTATGTCGACCCTGTTATACCCCTCCCTGACCCTCCCTCTCCATCGGTTGTGGATGGAGACCTTGAGTTTGAAGTGGAGAGAATTCTTGATTCAAGAATGGTAAGGAATTCTCTACAATGCCTGATCCATTGGAGAGGATTCGGTCCTGAGGATAGATCCTGGGTCCCTGCTAGGGATGTGCATGCACCCCGGTTAGTAAGATTGTTTCATCAAAGCTATCCGAGGAAACCATCTCCGCGGTCTAAGGGTCCAAAGGCCCCTCGTGTGTGTGTGGGGGGGGACTGTCAGGACTGGCGGTCAGAGCATCGGTCCTGTTTCTGACACTGCAAGTGATGTGGGTGCTCGCTCGCGTTCTTAATCATTAGCTGCACGCCGGAGAACGTGAGCATTTATTCATTGCCATGTTGTTCTGACCTGGTCACACCAGGGTTAATTGTTTCTGGAGTTCTCCTACTCTCACCTGTGGGGGTGGGGATTCCAGCCTGCATTTAAGCTCTGCAAACTGGCTGCTGGCTGCCAGTGTTTGTTATCCCTGCACTAGCTAGTTTGGTGATTTGATCGCCACAGTTCTGACCTTGCTCTGTGTTTTGACCATCTCTTGGCCTGACCCCTTTGTACCTTGCTACCCGTTGGTTTTGACTTCGGCTTGTTTTTGACCTTTCTTAGCTTTCTGATTTTGTCCTGACGCTCTTTCCTGGTTTTTGAATCGGCCTGATTGACAATTATTCTGTGCTTGTCTGTCTGTCTCTTGTATCCCATCCCCTGCACCCTAGTCAGTGTATACGCAGTCTGTGTTGGTTGTCGCCCCACAGTCTAGCGTGGGTGGGGCAATAGGCAGGGACAGAGGTTGGGGTAAGCGCAGGGCTCACGTTCCTCTGTTGTCTGTTTATCCCAGCCCTGACATTGGCTTTCAAAATCTTTCAGATAAATCTCTCTGTGTAAACGCACCCTTACAGACCATTGCTGCTCCACTGAGAATTTTGGGAAGAAAGGATATGCAAAATAGCTCTCACACCTCTTGAGCAAAGAGATGTCCCTTTAACCCCTTAAGGACAGAGCCAATTTCGATTTTTGCGTTTTCGGTTTTTCCTCCTTGTGCTTAAAAGGCCATAGCACTTGCATTTTTCCACCTAGAGACCCACATGAGCCCTTATTTTTTGCGTCACTAATTCTACTTTGCAATGACAGGCTTAATTTTTGCATAAAGTACACTGCGAAACCAGAAAAAAATTCAAAGTGTGGTGAAATTGAAAAAAAAAAACGCATTTTGTTTATTTGGGGGAAATGTGTTTTTACGCCATTCGCCCTGGGGTAAAACTGACTTGTTATATATGTTCCTCAAGTCGTTATGATTAAAACGATATATAACATGTATAACTTATATTGTATCTGATGGCCTGTAAAAAATTTAAACCATTGTCAACAAATATACGACACTTAAAACCGCTCCATTCCCAGGCTTATAGCGCTTTTATCCTTTGTTCTATGGGGCTATGTGAGGTGTCATTTTTTGCGCCATGATATGTTCTTTCTATCGGTACCTTGATTGCGCATATACGACTTTTTGATCGCTTTTTATTACAATTTTTCTGGATTTGATGCGACCAAAAATGCGCAATTTTGCACTTTGGGATTTTTTTGCACTTACGCTGTTTACCGTTCGAGATCAGGAATGTGATTAATTAATAGTTCGGGCGATTATGCACGCGGCGATAGCAAACATGTTTATTTATTTATTTACTTTTATTTATAACCTGGGAAAAGGGGGTGATTCAGACTTTTATTAGGGGAGGGGGCTTTTTACTAATAATGACACTTTTTTTTTTACTTTTACACTTATACTAGAAGCCCCCCTGGGGGACTTCTTGTATAAGTGCTTTGATCTCTCATTGAGATCTCTGCAGCATAGATGACGCTGCGTCCGGTAATTGGATGCAGCTGTCATGTTTGACAGCTGCATCTGATTACTGTATTAGTGGGCACGGCGATCGGACCGTGCCCGCTAATACCTACGCTCCCGGGCTACAAGTGGCACCCGTGACCGCTGCGGTTCAGAGCGGGGTCACCGCGCGGCCCCGCTCTGAACTCCCTTACCGGCATCAGGGCGTAAATTTACGCCCAATGTCGTTAAGGGGTTAAGTCAAGTCTTGCTCAGTCAAGGAGCTTTATGTCAACTCTCATTTTATTAAAGTTTTCAAATAAACATAGAAAGCCTCAGATGCATATTGAACATGGGCAAACAAAATGCTTGACAAAATACAAACCACACTGACAAATCTGTGAAACAAGTGTGCATCAGTACCAGTAGTACAAACAGAGCATATAGCATGATAAGAGGCTCGAAACCCCAGTCCAGATAGCCCCACACGCACGGGCCTCGATCTCGCTTTTATCACTGAACTACAATATAAAATAGCCAATGGCACACTATGAAAATAAAGCATGTTATCTCTCATAATGAGCAGTGCCCACAATATGTAGAAAAACAATATAAATGGAAAGGGAAGAGAAAAAAAGAAAAAAGAACAAAGAAAAAAAAGAAAAAAGGGGGGGGGGGGGAGAGAAACATCAAGACCAGACAAAACACAAATACACCCACAAAGTAGACACACACACCAGGATAAACATCCAACTGGCTAGAAAGAAGGCACCTCATACGTGTCAGAGGAGCAACCTTCTTATCTAAGAGGACAGAAGAGACTGGAAATCTGCAGAACTCTCAAAGAGAATCCATGGAGTCCATACCTTAGAACATTTCTCTGCACGGTCCTGTACCTCGGCCACCAATTCCTCAGATTTTTGTATAGTTTTCAGTTCACGGTGCCACTCGGATAACGTAGGCACTATCGCAGACCTTCAATGTCGCGGAATCACTGACCGCGCAGCAGCCAACAAGTGTCTTAACATGCCTTTTTTCCGTGCCACCAGGGTACCCGGTAGCAAAGAAAGAATTGCTACCTGGGGGGTATGTGGGACAGGCTTCCCTGCAAACTTTTCATATACAGCGAAAACTCCCTCCCAAAAACGTTGGATCAGGGCGCACCCCCACCAGACGTGTAACAGAGATCCTTCGTCCGTATGGCAACGCCAGCACCTATCTGATGCCTCAGGGTACATGCGGTGGAGGAAAGTCGGGCATCTATACCAGCGCGACAACAATTTGTAATTTTTTTCTTTGGAGTGGGAATCAAGGGACAATCCGTGCGAGAAAGAGCAAATTTTAGTTCATCTTCAGCGGAAAAGGTGACATTCAGATCCCTTTCCCAGGCTGAGAAGAAGGATGCTCTGTCTGCATTGCTCAGTGTAAGAAGCATAGCATACATTCTCGACAGTGTCCTAGACTCCCCCCCCCCCCGAAGACAGGACCCAATTGTCAAAATCGGTAAGATCAGGGCTAGTCGGCAGACCTGCATGAGATGCACGCATGAAAGAAGTGAGCTGATTGTAGGCGAACCAGGAGAGGGTCCTGTCAGGACACACAGCCTGTAGGTCGGGCAAGGATGGAACCCGGGATGCTATCAGCAAGTGGTGGAGCCTGGGCACATCTCCACGACTCCAAATCATGAAAGCGGCGGCCAACATGCCAGGCTCAAATGCCGGATTAGAAAAAAGCGGGGTCATGGGCCCCGGCCTGTTCGAGATCGTATATTTAGCCAGTCATAACCCCCATACACAAAACGTATGTTTGGCTAAATAGGGCCAGCCCGTCAGTGTCTCTCTGTGAGTTTTAAGTAGCCAAGGGGACGTGACAAGTATCGCCGGGGCGAGATGCATTTCCAAGGTGACCCATCTCTTAGTTGTAGAGTGGTGTGACCAATCAACGATTCTGGAAAGCACCGCCGCTTCATGGTAGAGCCTCAGATCCGGGAGACCAGTGCCCCCATGAAGCTTGTGTTTAGTGAGCAGTTTGGCTGGCTCTGCCAGATCCCCACACATATCTAACAAAGGCACACTGTAATTGTTTGAAATAGCTTGCGGGAACTGTGATGGGTATTGTCTGGAAAATATAGAGAAAACGCGGTAACACATCCATCTTGAGGACGTTCATGCGCCCGAACCAAGATATATATTTGCGTTGGTAAGCCTGATGCATGTCCATGGTCTTCCTGTGCAGAGGGGAGTAGTTCAACTCAAATAATAATTCCAAACGAGAGGGGATCTGCACCCCTAAGTATGTTATGCTCTCCGCCTTCCAGTGGAAGGAAAAGTTCGCCTGCACACTTAGTAGATCTTGAGAAGACATGGATACATTGAGCCCCTCTGTTTTGGAAAGATTGACTTTGAAGTTGCTAAGTCTACCAAATCTTTCAAATTCACGCAGCACCGATGGGAGGGACAGGAGAGGATGGGTAACATATAAAAGCAAATCATCAGCGTATAACGCAATCTTATGACGCTCCCCACCTATGTCCACACCCCTCACATCCGCATTAGCACGCAGTGCGACTGCGAGATGCTCAATAGTGAGAATATACAACAACGGAGACAGGGGGCACCCCTGTCTCATGCCATTCTTGATCAGGAAGGCCTCCGACAGGGTTCTATTGGCTCTGACCTTGGCCGAGGGTAAAGAATAGACAGCCATCACTCTAGATATGAACTCAGAGCTAAGTCCGATCTGAGTCAGAGACGCAACCAGGAACCTCCATCGAACCCTATGGAAGGCCTTATCCGCATCAACCGAGAGAAGGTACATTCCAGGAATAGAAGTACGAGCATGCGCCACCAGAGTGAGGGTACGGAGGGTATTGTCCCTCGCCTCCCTCCCCGGGACAAACCCCACCTGGTCATAGTGAATAACATGTGGGATAACCCCATTTAATCTAGTGGCCAACATTTTGGAATAGAGCTTAATGTCACAATTAATTAAAGAGATCGGCCTATAGCTGCTGCAGTAGGAAGGATCTTTGCCCGACTTTGGCAGGACCACAACATGGGCCTCCAACGACTGCTTAGGGAAGGGAGTAGAATCTGAAACTGAGTTGAAAACCCTGGTCATGAAGGGGAGCAGCCTCTCCTTGAAGGTCTTGAAGAACAAGGCGGTAAACCCGTCAGGGCCAGGGCTTTTGCCATTCTTTAGAGATGACATAGCCATACCTAGCTCCGCCTCCGTGAAAGGCATCGCCAAGCTTTCCCTAGAGTCCTGGTCAATAGAGGGCAATGCCGTGGCCTCAACATAGTTCTGGATTTTCGCCTCCAGCTGCTGAGGAGGGAGATCTGCATAGTGGCCCGCTATTGAATACAAAGAGCTATAATAATCTCGGAATTCCTTAGCTATCAAGCGAGGATCATGGACTAGCTTGCCCGTGCGGTCTCTAATGTGAGGGGCATACGTTGGAGATGTGTGAGGATGGATATATCTGGCAAGAGCCCTACCACATTTATTTGCATTGGCATACAAATAGCTCTGAAAGCGAATCTTTTGATTATGGTCTATATCAGATATACGTGACTTGAGTTGTTCCCTCACACTAGCTATCGACAGCAAGAGGAGTGGGTCGGACGTTTGTTTATGTCTACGGGACAAGTCTGCCAGTAGCGCTTTGATTTCGGCGCTCCGTTCCCGCTTAAGGCGGGCACCCTGTTGAATGCATATCCCCCTCACTACGCATTTCAAAGATTCCCACTGCACAGGAAGAGGAGTAGAGTCATGCACATGCACAGTGAGAAATTCAGTTATCGCTTTCTCTATTCCCGTTTTACAGACAAGGTCTTTCAAAAGGGTTTCGTTGAGACGCCACGTCCATTCTGTGGGTACCCCACCGGGAACCGCCACGGAGAGGAAAACCGGACAGTGGTCGGACCATAAAGCAGTGCCTATGGTAGCATGTGGAGCATGAGTCAGAGCATTGTGGGAGAGAAAGATCATGTCAATCCTGCTATAGGAACCATGCGCAGGAGAGTAGTATGTATAGTCCCTATCCGTCGGGTGTAACAACCGCCATATGTCTACCAGTCTGTGAGTGGCTAACAGTAATAACGGCGGCTCCCACCGCGAAGTAGACATTGATGAGCATACCAAACTCCACATATAACCCGCTAAGATTAACAGAATAACAGCCATACATGTATATAGATGCATATTATCGCTTGAAGCATGTGAAGGTTACCCCCCCTCCCACTCAGTTCCCATCTGCAGATAGCTATTTCGGGGTTTTTGCCCCTCATCATTGCAGAACATATCCTTTTTTGCATATCCTTTCTTCCCAGAATTCTCAGTGGAGCAGCAATGGTCTGTAAGTCTCCACACGTCCTTAAGGAGAGTAACTACCCCTTTGACCCACATCGATAGACCTCTAACTAGCCAGCCAACACCCTGCTCTGCACTGATGAGGGGCAAAAACCCCGAAATAGGCCCTAGTGTTGTCGGGGGATGAAGTGAGTCTGGCATACAGGGTTTGGTAGAATTTCTGCAAGAGAGAGACGATTTTTCGGGGTGGTTATGTGTTGTGCCCTTAGTGTCCTGTAATGCACTAATTTTCTGTGAAGAAAAGGGGCCCTTAGCAAACCTAGATATAATGTGCCCTGCTTTATTGCCATGTCTGAAAAGAAGTGCATCAAAATAAGATCTGTTAAGCGCCTCTTTCCTTTCCATCCACTGTTCATAATTGGTTCGCGCCTGTTGCCACTCTTTCCTACTCTGATTGGATGGGGCTGCAAGAAAATCAGTGTATGCTTGCCTACGTGAGAGGCTAAATTTGGTTATGTTAGCTGTAAGTTTCTTCTGAAGGGAGTATTTATATGCCATAATTCGCAGAGTTATTTGCAGAGTACTCCAGCCACCATCCCCCCATCGATTCTGGACCAAGAATCATGGGGAGCAGAATAAAAGGTATATTCCTGTGAGTCTAGGTGCAGATGTCTACACGTGTCATACAGTCTCACATTCTGAGTCAGTAGTTCTAACGTAGTAGGTCGATGAGGTGGCGGGGGCAAATCTGACCTTTTGCATGACCTGTCCTCCGCAACAGACATCACCTCATTGAAGTCTCCTGACACCAATTTGTTGGGGGTAGAGTCAGCTAAGAGTCTAGAGGCAAGCATGGTGAAGAAAGCAGTGTTATTCCCATTAGGGCTATATACATTACTAGAAAATGTACCCGGCGCTGCCCGGGTATAAAGTGTCAGTGTGTTAATTAGATTTGTTCTAAGGTGCCCAGGAGGCCAAGCTAAAGGTATTGTTTCATCTGAGTTAATCAGTGGAATTAGTGTATACCTGTAGTGCATAGTTGGAGGGGTTCTGTATACCCACAATGTATAGTTTTTAGGGGTCTCGCATATCTGTAGTGCATAGTTGGGGGGCTGTATACCTATAGTGTATAGTTGAGGGAGGTCCTGTATACCTGCAGTGTACAGTTGGTGAAGGTCCTGTATACCTGTACTGTATAGTTCGGGGGTCCTGTATACCTGTAGTATATAGTTGGTGCTGTATACCTGTAATGTATAGTTGGTGGAGGTCTTGTATACCTGTAGTTTATAGTTGGAGGGTCCTGGATACCTGTAGTGTATAATTGGTGGAGGTCTTGTATACCTGTAGCATATAGTTCGGGGGTCCTGTATACCTGTAGTAAATAGTTTGAGGGTCCTGTATAACTATAGTATAGAGTTGGTGGAGGTCCTGTATACCTGTAGTGTATAGTTTGGGGTCCTATATACCTGTAGTATATAGTTGGTGGAGTTCCTGTATACCTGTAGTGTATAGTTTTGGGGTCCTGTATACCTGTAGTGTATAGTTTGGGGTCCTGTATACCTGTAGTATATAGTTGGTGGAGGTCCTGTATACCTGAAGTATATAGTTTTGGGGTCCTGTATACCTGTGCTGTAAAGTTTGGGGTCCTGTATACCTGTAGTATATAGTTTTGTGGAGGTCCCGTGCACTTGTAGTGTATAGCTTTGGGGTCCTGTATACCTGTAGTGTCCTGTATACCTGCAGGGTTGTATTTACCCGTATGGAAGTGTTATTCAGTCACAGTGTGTCGGTATTGGTCATGTCTGGTATGGGGGTGTTATCCAGTCACAGTATGGCGGTATTGGTCAGGTCTGGTGTGGCGGTGTTATCCAGTCACGGTATGGTGGTATTGGTCAGGTCTGGTATTGCAGTGTTATCCAGTCACAGTATGGCAGTATTGGTCAGGTCTGATATGATGGTGTTATCCAGTCACAGTATGGTGGTATTGGTCAGGACTGGTGTGGCGGTGTTACCCAGTCACAGTTTGCCGGTATTGGTCAGGTCTGGTATGGCAGTGTTATCCAGTCACAGTATGGCGGTATTGGTCAGGTCCGGTATGACAGTGTTATCCAGTCACAGTATGGCGGTATTGGTCAGGTCTGGTATGGCAGTGTTATCCAGTCACAGTATGGCGGAATTGGTCAGGTCTGGTGTGGCAGTGTTATCCAGTCAGAGTACGGCGGTATTGGTCAGGTCTGGTGTGGCAGTGTTATCCAGTCACAGTATGGCGGTATTGGTCAGGTCTGGTGTGGCGGTGTTACCCAGTCACAGTATGGCGGTATTGGTCAGGTCTGGTATGGAGGTGTTATCCAGTCACAGTATGGCGGTATTGGTCAGGTCTGGTATGGAGGTGTTATCCAGTCACAGTATGGCGGTATTGGTCAGGTCTGGTATGACAGTGTTATCCAGCACAGTATGGCGGTATTGGTCAGGTCTGGTATGGCAGTGTTATCCAGTCACAGTATGGCGGTATTGGTCAGGTCTGGTATGACAGTGTTATCCAGCACAGTATGGCGGTATTGGTCAGGTCTCGTGTAGCAGTGTTACCCAGTCACAGTTTGGTATACCTGTTGTGCCCTGTATATACATGTACTGTATGGATGGGGTAGGGGGTTCTGTATATACATGTACTGTATGGATGGAGTAGGGGGCCCTGTATATACATGTACTGTTTAGATGGAGTAGGAGGTCCTGTATACATGTACTGTATAGATGGAGTAGGGGGTCCTGTATATACATGTACTGTATAGATGGAGTAGGGGGTCCTGTATATACATGTACTGTATAGATGGAGTAGAGGGCCCTGTATACATGTACTGTATAGATGGAGTAGGGGGTCCTATATATACATGTACTGTATAGATGGAGTAGGGGGCCCTGTATATATATGTACTGTATAGATGGAGTAGGAGGTCCTGTATATACATGTACTGTATAGATGGAGTAGGGGGCCCTGTATATACATGTACTGTATAGATGGAGTAGGGGGTCTACCAGTTATTACTGTGGATGTTGTGAGGCAGCTTCCCTAGCAACCATTGCTCCCTGTGAAAATGAAAGCAGTAATCCTATTGGTTGCTAAGGCTCCAACTGCTGTGTCTGCTGCAACTAATTATATCACCTGTGTTTGCAGTGAGGAGATTTTCCCATTCATCTCTATGGGGAGCTTCTCTTTCCCCTCCCCCTCCCCTCCTGTACATCTGGCGGGGACGGGACCTTCGCAATAACCTTCCCGGGCACCCAATGTATCTGTGTGCCAAATTTGGGGTCAAACGGTTCAGGCGTTTGGAAGTCTATAGAGGACAGACAGACAGACAGAAGGACAGACAGACAGACAGACTTTGATTTTTATGATATAGACTAGAAAATGTACCCGGCGCTGCCCGGGTATAAAGTGTCAGTGTGTTAATTAGATTTGTTCTAAGGTGCCTAGGAGGCCAAGCTAAAGGTATTGTTTCATCTGAGTTAATCAGTGGAATTAGTGTATACCTGTAGTGCATAGTTGGAGGGGTTCTGTATACCCACAATGTATAGTTTTTAGGGGTCTCGCATACCTATAGTGCATAGTTGGGGGGGGGGGTCCTGTATACCTGTAGTGTGTATTTGGGGGGGGCTGTATACCTGTAGTGTATAGTTGAGGGAGGTCCTGTATACCTGCAGTGTACAGTTGGTGAAGGTCCTGTATACCTGTACTGTATAGTTCGTGGGTCCTGTATACCTGTAGTATATAGTTGGTGCTGTATACCTGTAATGTATAGTTGGTGGAGGTCTTGTATACCTGTAGTTTATAGTTTGAGGGTCCTGGATACCTGTAGTGTATAATTGGTGGAGGTCTTGTATACCTGTAGTATATAGTTCGGGGGTCCTGTATACCTGTAGTAAATAGTTTGAGGGTCCTGTATAACTATAGTAAAGAGTTGGTGGAGGTCCTGTATACCTGTAGTGTATAGTTTGGGGTCCTATATACCTGTAGTATATAGCTGGTGGAGTTCCTGTATACCTGTAGTATATTTGGGGTCCTGTATACTTGTAGTATAGAGTTGGTGAAGGTGCTGTATACCTGTATTATAGAGTTGGTGTAGGTCCTGTAAACCTGTAGTGTATAGTTTTGAGGTCCTGTATACCTGTAGTTTATAGTTTGGGGTCCTATATACCTGTAGTATATAGTTGGTGGAGTTCCTGTATACCTGTAGTGCATAGTTTTGAGGTCCTGTATACCTGTAGTGTATAGTTTGGGATCCTGTATACCTGTAGTATATAGTTGGTGGAGTTCCTGTGCACCTGTAGTGTATAGTTTTGGGGTCCTGTATACCTGTAGTGTCCTGTATATTTGCAGGGTTGTATTTACCCGTATGGCAGTGTTATTTAGTCACAGTGTGTCGGTATTGGTCATGTCTGGTATGGCGGTGTTATCCAGTCACAGTATGGCGGTATTGGTCAGGTCTGGTATAGCGGTGTTATCCAGTCACAGTATGGCAGTATTGGTCAGGTCTGATATGATGGTGTTATCCAGTCACAGTATGGCGGTATTGGTCAGGTCTGGTATGACAGTGTTATCCAGCACAGTATGGCGGTATTGGTCAGGACTGGTATGGCAGTGTTATCCAGTCACAGTATGGCGGTATTGGTCAGGTCTGGTATGACAGTGTTATCCAGCACAGTATGGCGGTATTGGTCAGGACTGGTATGGCGGTGTTATCCAGTCACAGTATGGCGGTATTGGTCAGGTCTGGTATGACAGTGTTATCCAGCACAGTATAGCGGTATTGGTCAGGTCTGGTGTGGCGGTGTTATCCATTCACAGTATGGCGGTATTGGTCAGGTCTGGTGTGGCAGTGTTATCCAGTCACAGTATGGCGGTATTGGTCAGGTCTGGTGTGGCGGTGTTACCAAGTCACAGTATGGCGGTATTGGTCAGGTCTGGTATGGAGGTGTTATCCAGTCACAGTATGGCGGTATTGGTCAGGTCTGGAGGTGTTATCCAGTCACAGTATGGCGGTATTGGTCAGGTCTGGTGTGGCAGTGTTACCCAGTCACAGTATGGCGGTATTGGTCAGGTCTGGTATGGCGGTGTTATCCAGTCACAGTATGGCGGTATTGGTCAGGTGTGGTGTGGCGGTGTTATCCAGTCACAGTATGGCGGTATTGGTCAGGTCTGGTGTGGCAATGTTACCCAGTAAGTTTGGTATACCTGTTGTGCCCTTTATATATATATGTACTGTATAGATGGAGTAGGGGGCCCTGTATATACATGTACTGTATAGATGGAGTAGGGGGCCCTGTATATACATGTACTGTATAGATGGAGTAGGGGGCCCTGTATATACATGTACTGTATGGATGGAGTAGGGGGTCCTGTATATACATGTACTGTATAGATGGAGTAGTGGGTCCTGTATATACATGTACTGTATAGATGGAGTAGGGGGTCTACCAGTTATTACTGTGGATGTTGTGAGGCAGCTTCCCTAGCAATCATTGCTCCCTGTGAAAATGAAAGCAGTAATCCTATTGGTTGCTAAGGCTCCAACTGCCGTGTCTGCTGCAGCTAATTATATCACCTGTGTTTGCAGTGAGGAGATTTTCCCATTCATCTCTATGGGGCGCCGCTCTTTCCCCTCCCCCTCCCCTCCTGTACATCTGGCGGGGACGGGACCTTCGCAATAACCTTCCTGGGCACCCAATGTATCTGTGTGCCAAATTTGGGGTCAAACGGTTCAGGCGTTTGGAAGTCTATAGAGGACAGACAGACAGAAGGACAGACAGACAGACTTTGATTTTTATGATATAGATATATCATAACATCATCTGACTGTAATTTCACATGTAGGGAGCATAGGCAACCCACATCATCATGGTCAGAACCCAGCACTTCGCCCCGGAAAGCTCTGCTAATCAGGATCATTACTTCTCGTTCTACTGCAGGTGATCCGTATACCTCCTTTACCCAGAAATCTTCCTCTCCTAGATGGGTCTCCTGCAGTAGAACTATATCAGGTTTTAGCTTTTTCAGGTGTCTGAGGATCATGACCCTTTTTTGGGGAGACCGGAGCCCCTTTATATTCCATGAAATCAGGCACAACATTGGCACCAGTCAATAAATATCTGAGACCTGTAGGAACTTCAAGAGAGCCTCCTGCTTGCGAGCATCCCTATCCTCCCTCCCCCCAATCACACCCAACTCCCAACAGAAATAACTTGACAGGCTGCTCCGACGGCTGTGCCACAAGCACAGCGGTCAGAGAGCATCGTCCACTGACTTCACTTTTTTCCATGCCGTGAGGCATCGTTTTGCACATTTCACAAATTTCAAGCTCACAGCCGCTGCCCACCATGCTCGTCAGCCAACACAGAAAATGGAGCGTGGTATATAGTACCTATGCATAACTATATAGAAACTCAGGGGAAGAAATTAAACGATTAACCAGGAACTCAGGCATTCAGTGCCATATAATGCTGTTCATGTGACTCTAACTTGAGAAAAACAGGGGATCAGGGTGGTAGAGAGGATCTCCTGCGTCGCTATTCTTTAGGGGGGCAGAACTTGGAATCTCCTGGAGAAACCGAGTCTCCGACCGCGGCACAGTTTCTAGGCGAGAGTGACTTGCGACGACTGGAACGTCCCATCCCTTCATTTGGCAAAGGGTCATCAAAAAGTTGTAAGTCCTCCCTCGGAGTGTTGCTGGGTGCAGCAGGGCAAATTTGATCCTTTCTTTTGTACAGGGCAGAGCAAACAGGGGAAAACAATTTATGTTGTCTGGTAGTTTCAGCAGAGTAATCCACAAAGATGAGTAGCTTGATGTTCTCATACAGTATGCCTTCACGTTGGCGGCAAAATGCTCAGAGGATTTCTGCCTTGTCTGAATAATCTAAGTACTTGACAATGACCTGGCGAGGTCGTGAACTTGGCTGGAGAGCCGGGTGGGAGACCCCCTGGTCAGGGCTTCTCCAATCTGGGCCGAGTCTGTTCGCCCGCTCAACTTTGAAGTCATGTGGCAGGCCCAGGAGAGAAGGTATGGTGCTTTCACATAGCGACAGTAAATCTTGTTGGGCCACAGTTTCCAGGACCCCTATAACCCGCAGGTTGTTCCGCCGTGAGCGGTCTTCAAGGTCCTGAATCTTTTGCCATAGCTTGCGGTTTTCCGCTATCAGATCTCTAGAGGTAGGAACCAGAGAGTCCATACCTTCCTCTAGCTGCAGGATGCGGGTCTCCGCCTCCTCCAGGCGGTCGCCATGTTGTGTGACTTCAGCCTGCAGTTGTTTCAAGGCGGCATTCACCGGGCAGTGAGCGTGGACTGGATTGTTGGTGAGAGGCATTTGGCCACCGCAACGGCCAGGCGTTCATAGTCTATGTTCAGGGGATCTTCCCCGTCAGAGGCGTTGCTACCTGAACGGGCCAGGGAGCCGTCTCTGGGCTCTGTAGCTAGAAGCCTATCCGCCATCTTGGCACTCTGCGTCCTCTCCTTCACGGACTTCCACAGTGGCTTGCCGCGCTTTTTAGGGCCCATCGCCTGCACGAAGCGGTCCATATAGCTTCCCTGAGGCATCGTTGAAGCAATTCACTGAGCTATAAGCTGTTGTGCGGGTATGAGGCGACTTAACAGATGCAGCGGGCACGGAGCTGTGTCTCCGCGCATCTTCACCAATTGGCGCCGAAACCGGAAGTCCTTACTCACTTTTAATGGTTCTCTGTGTCCTCACTGCCATGCTCTGACGTCAATAATCTGCGGAGGAGCGGGACTGGTTTCCGGGGGCCCGCTGATCACATCCCCGGCAACCAGCCAGCTGTGTTATCTTTTTTTTTGTGTAGCCACGGCCAGGGCCTCACCACTCCCAGTCGATCGGCATCAGGTGTACCCTTGATGGTGACTGACAGCTGGCCTAGCCAGTTAGCTGCCAGCACCTAGGTTCCACTATAAATTTCTAGCCCCTGGCCTCACTCCAATTTTTGGGAGGCTCACTTGCTTCCTCACTCACTTTTAACCCTTTGAGGACCAGGCCCAAAATGACCCAGTGGACCGCGCAAATTTTGATCTTAGTGTTTCCATTTTTCCCTCCTCCCCTTCTAAGAGCTCTAGCACTTTCAGTTTTTTATCTACAAGGCCATGTAAGGGCTTATTTGTTACAGGAATAGTTGTACTTTGTAATGGCGTCATTCATTTTACCATAACATGTATGATGGAATTCCAAATATATTATTTATGAAGATATAAATTGGTGAAATCGCAAAAAAGAATGCATTATGGTAATGTTTGGGGGGTTCCTGTGTCTACGTAATGCACTATATGGTAAAAGTGACATGATACCATTATTCTATAGGTCAGCCCGAACACAACCACATGCAGGTTTACACAGATTCTCTAATTTTATATATTTTTTATAGTGCTTGAAAAGCACTATATTGTAATCCGTATTCTTCTTCTTCTTCTTCTTCCAGCCATTTTTCTGCGCGTAATACAGCCCGAACCGCTTTGTGCACACACTCCGTTCAAACTGCGTTTCGAAGCCCTCGGCGGTGTGTGGTGTGCTATCTATTTTTCGTTTTGATCGGATTTGTCGTTTTTAAGAAATTTACGTTAAACGACCCCAAATTTCCCATAGAAAATAATGGCCCATTGCAAATAATGGCCACACTCTAACCGCTGACAGCCAATCACAGCACATATGCAAATAGCTGAAATATAGCAGCCAATAGGAACTCTAAGGTCTCGTCATGCAATGTATCACACCATCCACAGTCACATGTCCACTATTGGCCAATAGAAGATGTAATATATGGAAGGTCCTTAACGATTTTGTCTCCCCGACATGAGTAAGATTGTCATGGTAACCGAGCAATGATCTTTACCATTATAAGTACTCAGATCGCTCTTAAAGGGACCCAGGTCACCCTTAAAGGAACGCAAGTCGCTCTTAAAGGGACCCAAGTCTCTCTTAAAGGGACGGGAGCCATGTCGCTCTTAAAGGGACCCAAGTTGCTCTTAAAGGGACGGGAGCCATGTCGCTCTTAAAGGGACCCAAGTCGTTCTTAAAGGTACCCAAGTAGCTGTTAAAGTGGCGGGACCCAAGTCGCTCTTAAAGGGACGAGACCCAAGTCGCTCTTAAAGGGTCCTATGTAGCTCTTAACCTCTTAAGGACATAGGACGTACCGGTACGTCCTATGTCCTCACTTGCACTTCAAAGCGGGGCCGCGCGGCGGCCCCGCTTTGAAGTGCCGCGATCCCGGGTGCCGCGTGTAGCCCGGGACCGCCGCTATTAGCGGGCACGGTCTGATCGCCGTGCCCGCTAATTAGCTAATCGGAGGCAGCTGTCAAAGTTGACAGCTGCCTCCGATTACCGGAGGCAACGTTTCCCTGGTGTCTAGTGGGGGAGATCGCTCCTCCGGGACCTTGTCCCGGAGGAGCGATCTCCGTTACTGATGCCGGCCGGGGACGCGTCCAAGATGGCGCCGTCCTCGGCTCGGCACTCGTTCGTTTTCGGCTGCAGCAGCCGAAAGCAAACGAGTGCCGATCTCATGGATCTCTGCAGCATATCTATGCTGCAGAGATCTCAATGAGAGATCACAGTGTATATACTAGAAGTCCCCCATGGGGGCTTCTAGTATATGTGTAAAAAAAAAAAAAAAAAGTGTTGTTAATAGTAAAAAGCCCCCTCCCCTAATAAAAGTCTGAATCACCCCCCTTTTCCCAGGTTTTAAATAAAAGTAAACAAATAAATAAATAAATAAACATGTTTGCTATCGCCGCGTGCGTAATCGCCCGAACTATTAATTAATCACATTCCTGATCTCGTACGGTAAACGGCGTCAGCGCAAAAAAATCCCAAAGTGCAAAATTGCGCATTTTTGGTCGCATCAAATCCAGAAAAAATGTAATAAAAAGCGATCAAAAAGACGTATATGTGCAATCAAGGTACCGATAGAAAGATCAAATCATGGCGCAAAAAATGACACCTCGCACAGCCCCATAGACCAAAGGATAAAAGCGCTATAAGCCTGGGAATGGAGCGATTTTAAGGAACGTATATTGGTTAACAACGGTTTGAATTTTTTACAGGCCATCAGATACAATATAAGTTATACATGTTATATATCGTTTTAATCGTAACGACTTGAGGAACATGCATAACAAGTCAGTTTTACCCCAGGGTGAATGGCGTAAAAACACATTTCCCCCAAATAAAAGAAATGCGTTTTTTTTTTCAATTTCACCACACTTCGAATTTTTTTCTGGTTTCGCAGTGTACTTTATGCAAAAATTCAGCCTGTAATTGCAAAGTACAATTAGTGACGCAAAAAATAAGGGGTCATGTGGGTTTCTAGGTGGAAAAAATGCAAGTGCTATGACCTTTTAAACACAAGGAGGAAAAACCGAAAACGTAAAAACGAAAATGGGCCATGTCCTTAAAGGGTTAAAGGGATCCAAGTCGCTCTTAAAGGGACGGGACCCAAGTTGCTCTTAAACGGACGGGACACTCCAAAAGGTATGGGACCCATGTCGCTCTTAAAGAGACCCATGTCGCTAGAGCGACCTGGGTCCCTTTAAGAGCGGCCCGGGTCCCTTTTAAGAGCGACCTGGGTCCTTTTAAGAGCGAAATATATCCCTTCAAGAGCGACCAAGGTCCCTTTAAGAGCGGCCCGGGTCCCTTTTAAGAGCGACCTGGGTCCTTTTAAGAGTGAAATATGTCCCTTCAAGAGCGACCAAGGTCCTTTTAAGAGCGAAATTGGTCCCTTTAAGAGCAACCTGGGTCCCTTCTAGAGCAAAATATGTCCCTTTAAGAGCGACCTGGGTCACTTTAAGAGCAAAATATGTTCCTTTAAGAGCGACCTGGGTCCCTTTAAGAGCGAAATATGTCCCTTTAGGAGCGAAATATGTCCCTTTAAGAGCGACCTGGGTCCCTTTAAGAGCGAAATGTCGCTTTAAGAGCAAAATGGGTCCCTTTAAGAGCGATCTGGGTCCCTTTAAGAGCAAAATGGGTCCCTTTAAGAGCGAAATGGGTCCCTTTAAGAACGAAATGGGTCCCTTCAACAGCGACCTGGGTCCCTTTAAGAGCAAAATGGGTCCCTTTAAGAGCGACCTGGGTCCCTTTAAGAGTGACCTGGGTCCCTTTAAGAGCGACCTGGGTCCGTTTAAGAACAAAATGGGTCCCTTTAAGAGCGATCTGGGTCCCTTTAAGAGCCAAATGGGTCCCTTTAAGAGCGACCTGGGTCCGTTTAAGAGCAAAATATGTCCCTTTAAGAGTGAAATATGTCCCTTTAAGAGCAAAATGGGTCCTTTTAAGAGCAACCTGGGTCCCTTTAAGAGTGAAATGGGTCCCTTTAAGCGCGAAATGGGTCCCTTTAAGAGCGAAATGGGTCCCTTTAAGAGCGACCTGGGTCCCTTTAAGAGCATAATATGTCCCTTTAAGAGCGAAATATGTCCCTTTAAGAGCAAAATATGTCCCTTTAAGAGCAAAATGGGTCCCTTTAAGAGCGACCTGGGTCCCTTTAAGAGCGAAATTGGTCCCTTTAAGCGTGAAAATGGTCCCTTTAAGAGCGAAATGGGTCCCTTTAAGAGCAAAATGGGTCCCTTTAAGCGCGAAATGGGTCCCTTTAAGAGCGAAATGGGTCCCTTTAAGAGCGACCTGGGTCCCTTTAAGAGCATAATATGTCCCTTTAAGAGCGAAATATGTCCCTTTAAGAGCAAAATATGTCCCTTTAAGAGCAAAATGGGTCCTTTTAAGAGCAACCTGGGTCCCTTTAAGAGTGAAATGGGTCCCTTTAAGAGCAAAATGGGTCCCTTTAAGAGCGATCTGGGTCCCTTTAAGAGCAAAATGGGTCCCTTTAAGAGCGAAATGGGTCCCTTTAAGAACGAAATGGGTCCCTTCAACAGCGACCTGGGTCCCTTTAAGAGCAAAATATGTCCCTTTAAGAGCAAAATTTGTCCCTTTAAGAGCAAAATTGGTCCCTTTAAGAGCGACCTGGGTCCCTTTAAGAGCAAAATGGGTCCCTTTAAGAGCGACCTGGGTCCCTTTAAGAGTGACCTGGGTCCCTTTAAGAGCGACCTGGGTCCGTTTAAGAGCAAAATGGGTCCCTTTAAGAGCGATCTGGGTCCCTTTAAGAGCCAAATGGGTCCCTTTAAGAGCAAAATGGGTCCCTTTAAGAGCGACCTGGGTCCGTTTAAGAGCAAAATATGTCCCTTTAAGAGTGAAATATGTCCCTTTAAGAGCAAAATGGGTCCTTTTAAGAGCAACCTGGGTCCCTTTAAGAGTGAAATGGGTCCCTTTAAGCGCGAAATGGGTCCCTTTAAGAGCGAAATGGGTCCCTTTAAGAGCGACCTGGGTCCCTTTAAGAGCATAATATGTCCCTTTAAGAGCGAAATATGTCCCTTTAAGAGCAAAATATGTCCCTTTAAGAGCAAAATGGGTCCCTTTAAGAGCGACCTGGGTCCCTTTAAGAGCGAAATTGGTCCCTTTAAGCGTGAAAATGGTCCCTTTAAGAGCGAAATGGGTCCCTTTAAGAGCAAAATGGGTCCCTTTAAGAGTGACCTGGGTCCCTTTAAGAGCAAAATATGTCCCTTTAAGAGCGAAATATGTCCCTTTAAGAGCAAAATATGTCCCTTTAAGAGCAAAATATGTCCCTTTAAGAGCAAAATGGGTCCTTTTAAGAGCGACCTGGGTCCCTTTAACCCCTTAAGGACAGAGCCTGAAATGGCCTTAATGACAGAGACAAATTTTATGAATATGACCTTAGTCATTAATAACTTCGGGATGCTTTTACCTATCCGGCTGATTCTGAGACTGTTTTCTTGTGACATATTGTACTTTACATTTCTGGTAAATTGGAGTCGATACTCATAACAAATCTTTATGAAAAAAACCCAAATAATGTGAAAAAATTTGAAAAAAAATGCATTTTTCCAACTTTGAAACTTTTTTGCGTATACAGAAAGTGGTTATACCACATAAATTATATATTAAATAGCATTAGCAACATGTCTACTTTATGTTGGCGGCATTTATTAAACGATCTTTCATTTTTTTTAGACAATAGGGAGCTTAAAACATTAGCAGCAAATTTCCAAATTTTCAGTAAAATTTCAAAATCAGATATTTTTAGGGACCTGTTCAGGTTTAAAGTGTATTTGAGGGGCCTGTATGTTAGAAAGCCCCACAAAGCACCCCATTTCAGAAACTGCACCCCCCAAACTCTGCAAAAGCATATCCAGAAAGTGTTTTAACCCTTTAGGGGAGTCACAGAAATTAAAGCTAAGTGTGTAAGGAATTTGAAAATTTTAATTTTCTGTGCAGAGATTTTATTGTAATCCAATATTTTTCATAATTATAAACCTATTACCAGAGAAATGCACCCCAATAATTATTGTCCAGTTTCTGCAGTTTATAGAAATACCCCATATGTGACCCTATTGCGCTATTTGACGCAACCACAAGCCTCAGATATAAGGAGCGCCTAGTGATTTTTAACGCCTCCGTTATATTTGGTCATTTTTGACTGTACCACTTCAGGTTGGCAGAGGCTCTGGGGTGCCAAAACCTAAAAAACACCCCTAAAGGGACACCATTTAGAAAACTACACCCCTCAAGGAATGTAACAAGGGGTGCGGTGAGCATCTGGACCCCATAGGTGCTTCACAGATTTTCCGAACAATATGGCGTGAAAAAAGAAAAATTTATTTTTTACACTAAAACGTTGTTCTAGCCTTCAATTTTTCATTTTCTTAAAGGGATAAGAGGCAAAAAAAGACACAAAATGTGTAGCGCAGTTTCTCCCGAGTACGGAAATACCCCACATGTGGCGATAAAGTGCCAAGGGGGCGCAGGACGAGCCTCCAAAGGGAAGGAGCGCCAATTGGCTTTTGGAAGCTGAATTTCACTGAAAAGGATTTCAAGGGCCATGTCGCATTTACAGAGCCCTCGTGCTGCCAAGACACTGGAAACCCCCCACAAGTGACCCCATTCTGGAAACTACACCCCTCAAGGAATCTAACAAGGGGGGCAATGAGCATATGGACCCCACTGGTGACGGGCACAAATGTGGAACAATGTGACGTAAAAGTAAAAAATTTCATTTTTTCACTTTCATGGCACAAATGTGCCCGTCATCAAGGGGTCCATATCCTCACTGCACCCCTTGTTAGATTCCTTGAGGGGTGCAGTTTCCAGAATGGGGTCACTTGTGGGGGGTTTCCAGTGTTTTGGCAGCACGAGGGCTCTGTAAATGCGACATGGCGTTCATCATCCATTCTAGCCAAATCCAACCTCCAAAATCCAAATGGCGCTCCTTCCCTTGGGAGGCTTGCCCTGCGCCCACATGGCGCTTTATGTCCACATGTGGGGTATTTACGGACTCGGGGGAAATTGCTCTACACATTTTGTTTTTTTTTCCTCTTTTAACCCCTTGTGAAAATGATAAATTCAAGGCTAAACCAACATTATAGTGTAAAAAATGTAATATTTCATTTTCACGCCACATTGTTCCACATTTGTGCCCGTCACCAGTGGGGTCCATATGCTCACTACACCCCTTGTTACATTCCATGAGGGGTGCAGTTTCCATAATGGGGTCACTTGTGGGGGGTTTCAACTGTCTTGGCAACACAGGGGCCTTTTGAATGCAACATGGCCCCTCGAAATCCATTCCATCCAAATCCAGCCTTCAAAAACCAAATGGCGCTCCTTCCCTTTGGAGGCTTACCCTGCACCGAATGGCGCTTTATGTACACATGTGGGGTATTTCCGTACTCAGGGGAAATTGCGCTACACATTAAATGTTTTTTTTTATCTTTTAACCCCTTGTGAAAATGAAAAAATCATGACAAGATTAATGATTTAGAGTAAAAATTTTACAAAAATTACACTAAATGTTGGTCTAGCCTTGATTTTTTTCCATTTCCACAAGAGGTTAAAAAAGAAAATGAACACAAAACGTGTAGGGTAGTTTCCCCTGAGTACGAAAATACCCCACATGTGGACATAATGTGCCATATGGGCACAGGGCAAGTCACCAAAGGGACAGAGCGCCATTTAGAGGCTGGAATGGAGGATAGAGGCCATGTCGCAATTACAAAGCTCCTGTGCTGCCAGGACAGTAGAAACCCCCGACAAGTGACTCCATTCTGGGAACTACACCCCATAAGGAATCTAACAAGGGGTGCAGTGAGGATATGGACCCCACTGGTGACGGGCACTTACGTAGAACATGTGCCGAGAAAATAAAAAATACAATTTTTTTCATTTTCACGTCCCAAATGTGGCCGTCACTTGGGGGCTATATCCCCGCTGCCCCCCTTGTTAGATTCCTTGTCGGGTGTAGTTTCCAGAATGGGGTCACTTGTGGGGGGTTTCTACTGTCCTGGCCGCACAGAGGCTTTGTAATTGCATCATGGCATCCTCTAATGGGAATGGTGGCCATACCTACTTAGCTGGGGAAAAGGGACAATTCTAATTTATTTGGGGGTATTAGGCCAATTATTAGTTTATAAGGTTGGAAATGACAGGTGTCCATCAAATTCAACCTGTGTTGATCCAGAGGAAGGCAAAAACCCCTCGTGAGGCAGACGACAGTAGCCTCATCACTGGGAAAAATTCCTTCCCGACTCCATAATGGCGATCAGAATAATCCCCGGATCAACGTGACCCCTGAAATAGGAATAAGGGACAGAATTTAGATAATGTAGAACCCCAATGACGTGTGGTGCGCCTTGAAGCGATCCAGTATGCAGAGGCCGGGGGGATCAGGACAGGTGTCACACTGGTAAATGGTGTCCTTCCTGATCCCCCTGTTACTCCACACTCTGCACTTCTTCTGGGGTCTCCCGTTCTCCAGTGTGGGGGACGTCACCTGGAAAATGTTGTCCTGGTGTGATACGGGGTCCTTCATATCCAGAAGCGCTGGGTCAGCTCCATGGCTGCTAAATATTAGGGCTCTATTACTACTTCTGATATTTTCGGATCGTGCCGCAAGCTACAGTAGCTCGGGCAGCGAGGGACCGGAAGAGGGGGTGCTGGTATAAAGGTTATCCCCGTACAGGTGGTAACCTTTATCCAGCAGTGGGAAGATCAGTTCCCGGACGATATTCCCACTTGTTCCAAGGATGGGGGGGGGGAGGGGGCATCTGGGGGCATCTGGGGCTGGATTCGGGTGTCCCTTCCTACATACACTCTAAGGGTACGTGCACACTGCGGAATCGCGACAGATAACCCTTCGTGCATTCCGCAGCTGGCACCCGCCGGCTGACTGATGCAGGCGCACGTCTCCGTCCGTGTCATAGACTCCATTCTATGCACGGGCAGATTCCGCTCTCCGTCCAACGTGTTCATTCTTTGGACGGACGATGGAATCCGCCCATGCATAACATGGAGTCTATGACACGGGTGGAGACATGCGCCCGCATCAGTCCGCCGGCGGGTGCCAGCTGCGGAATGCACAAAGAGTTATCCTTTGCCATTCCGCAGTGTGCACGTACCCTAAATCTGTAAGTGTACCCTGAGGTACTGTCACAGAGTTTGTAGAATTTCACGCCATACCGTCATCTCTTATTGGGACGGTACTGGCGGAAAAGACGTGTCTGGGAGGCAGTGTACGCTACGCTACCCCCAGACACGTCACAGGATGATGAGGAGGATGAGGATGAATGGAGGAAAGAAGGATCCCCCCCATTCATCCTCACTGGCTGTTTCGGTGTCGGAGGCAATAATAACGTATCCCTCTGACGCCGAAAACACCCTGGGGGCCATCTTTATACGGGGACTAGTATATGGGGTATGTAGTGGTGTAGTGTCAAACTTTATTCAATGTAGTGTGGTGTAATGTAGTGTTTTTTTACGTGTTTTTTTACAGTAAGTATAAAAAAAAAACCCTACGCCAACAAAGGAGTTGCTGATAAATGCCGCACTTATAAGCAGACCGTGGCAGTAGAATATAGAAAAAAAAACCTACGCCAAAAAGGAGGAGTTGCTGATTAGCAGCGCACTTTCGTGCGATGCTGATCAACACTCAGCGGCGATAGGGTGCGGAAAATAGAAAAAAAAAAATTTGAAAAAAAAAACAAAAAACTTTTTCTACATTCTGAACATCCCTGTAGCTGCTGATAAGTGTATTACACATATCAGCCGCTAGAGGGCAGCAGAGCGCAAAATACGGAAAAAGCCGACGCTGGAGCCGAAAATAGCCGAGAGAAGCCAAACGTGACGTCACGGAGGAAGCCGAAGACCCGAACGAAGACGAGGACGCCGCGAACCCGGAAGACGCCGATCAGGAGCCCGGGACAGGTGAGTAATGTACAAATACCTGCTCTGGACCCCTCGGCTACCTAGCTGAGGGGTCCAGGGCAGGTATTTACTATTTGTGGAACTCTGATCGCCGTGCCACCAGCCCGATCGCCGTGAACGGTGACCACCATTACTTTTTACAGTAATGGCGGTCGGTGCCGTCCTCGGACAGCACCGACCGCCTTTTTTTTCCGGGTCATCGGGTCACCGATGACCCGGAAAGGTTCCGATCGCCGCTATTGGCTGATCTGAATTGATCAGCCTATAGCGGCGATCGTAAGCACGGGGGGTGTTAACCACCCCCCGTGCCGTGAAGCTAAGATGGCCTGCTATGATTTATAGCAGGCCATCTTCCCCGACCGCTGTGTGTGAACACACAGCGATCGGGGAAACATCGGGCGTACCTATACGCCCGTTTGCGTTAAAGCCCACGCTGCGGGGGCGTATGGGTACGCCCGATGTCGTTAAGGGGTTAAGAGCGAAATGGGTCCCTTTAAGCGTGAAATTGGTCCCTTTAAGAGCAACCTGGGTCCCTTTAAGAGCGACCTGGGTCACTTTAAGAGCGAAATATGTCCCTTTAAGAGCAAAATGGGTCCTTTTAAGAGCGACCTGGGTCCCTTTAAGAGTGAAATGGGTCCCTTTAAGCGCGAAATGGGTCCCTTTAAGAGCGAAATGGGTCCCTTTAAGAGCGACCTGGGCCCCTTTAAGAGCAAAATATGTCCCTTTAAGAGCGAAATATGTCCCTTTAAGAGCAAAATATGTCCCTTTAAGAGCAAAATGGGTCCCTTTAAGAGCGACCTGGGTGCCTTTAAGAGTGAAATTGGTCCCTTTAAGAGCAACCTGGGTCCCTTTAAGAGCAAAATGGGTCCCTTTAAGAGCGACCTGGGTCCCTTTAAGAGCAAAATGGGTCCCTTTAAGAGCGAAATGGATCCCTTTAAGAGCAAAATGGGTCCCTTTAAGAGCGACCTGGGTCCCTTTAAGAGCAAAATATGTCCCTATAAGAGCGAAATATGTCCCTTTAAGAGCAAAATATGTCCCTTTAAGAGCAAAATGGGTCCCTTTAAGAGCGACCTAGGTCCCTTTAAGAGTGAAATTGGTCCCTTTAAGCGTGAAATTGGTCCCTTTAAGAGTGAAATTGGTCACTTTAAGAGCGACCTGGGTCCCTTTAAGAGCAAAATGGGTCCCTTTAAGAGCGACCTGGGTCCCTTTAAGAGCAATCTGGGTCCCTTTAAGAGCAATCTGGGTCCCTTTAAGAGCGATCTGGGTCCCTTTAAGAGCGAAATGGGTCCCTTTAAGAGCAAAATGGGTCCCTTTAAGAGCGACCTGGGTCCCTTTAAGAGCGAAATATGTCCCTTTAAGAGCAAAATATGTCCCTTTAAGAGCGAAATATGTCCCTTTAAGAGCAATCTGGGTCCCTTTAAGAGCGACCTGGGTCCCTTTAAGAGCGAAATTGGTCCCTTTAAGCGTGACATTGGTCCCTTTAAGAGGGAAATTGGTCCCTTTAAGAGCGACCTGGGTCCCTTTAAGAGCGAAATATGTCCCTTTAAGAGCAAGATATGTCCTTTTAAGAGCGACCTGGGTCCCTTTAAGAGCGAAATTGGTCCCGTTAAGAGCGAAATTGGTCCCTTTAAGCGTGAAATTGGTCCATTTAAGAGCGACCTGGGTCCCTTTAAGAGCAAAATATTTCCCTTTAAGAGCGAAATATGTCCCTTTAAGAGCAACCTGGGTCCCTTTAAGAGCGAAATATGTCGCTTTAAGAGCGAAATGGGTCCTTTTAAGAGCGACCTGGGTCTCTTTAATAGCGACCTGGGTCCCTTTAAGAGCGATCTGGGTCCCTTTAAGAGCGAAATATGTCCCTTTTAAGAGCAAAATGGGTCCTTTTAAGAGCGACCTGGGTCCCTTTAAGAGCGACCTGGGTCCCTTTAAGAGCGAAATATGTCCCTTTTACAGCGAAATATGTCCCTTTAAGAGCAAAATGGGTCCTTTTAAGAGCGAACTGGGTCCCTTTAAGAGTGAAATGGGTCCCTTTAAGCGTGAATTTGGTCCCTTTAGGAGCGATCTGGGTCCCTTTAAGAGCGAAATGGGTCCCTTTAAGTGCAAGGGGGGCCCTTTAAGAGCGACCTGGGGCCCTTTTAGAGTGAAATTGGTCCCTTTAAGAGTGATCTGGGTCCCTTTAAGAGTGAAATGGGTTCCATTAAGAGAGACCTGGGTCCCTTTAAGAGCGACCTGGGTACCTTTAAGAGCGACCTGGGACCCTTTAAGAGTGACCTAGGTACCTTTAAGAGCGACCTGGGTCCCTTTAAGAGCTACCTGGGTTCCGTTAAGAGTGACCTAGGTCCCTTCAAGAGCGAAGGGACCCACGTCGCTCTTAAAGTGACCCAGGTCGCTCCTAAAGGGACCCATGTCGCTCTTAAAGGGACGGGAGCCAAGTTGCTCTTAAAGGGATGGGACCCAAGTCGCTCTTAAAGTGACGGCACCCAGGATTAAAGTTAAATGGAAGTCACTGGTAAAGGGGCGCTCTTTTCAAGCACTATGTATTTTCCTGGAAATGCAAATCTAGTTTTAAATGAAATCCTTTTTTTTGGCAATTAATTATAAATAAAATGGGCCTATTGTGACGCTTATAACGGTTTTATTTTTTCACCTATGGGGCTGTTTGGGGTGTCATTTTTTCCGCCATGATCTCTAGTTTTTATTAATACCATATTTGTAAAGATCAGACGTTTTGATCACTTTTTATTAATTTTTTTTTATATATAATGTAACATAAAATCGGTAATCCGCGCACTTTTTTCCCTCTTTTCGTGTACGCCATTTACCGTTCGCAATGACGCTTGTTATATTTTAATAGATTGGACAATTACGCACGCTACGGTATATTATATGTTTATTTGTTTATTTTTATATGTTTTATTTATATTATGGGAAAGGGGGGTGATTTCAACTTTTATTGGGGGAGCGGTTTTGGGGTTTTGTGTTAGTGTTTTTAACTTTTTTTTTTTACATATTTGAAGTCCCTTTGGGGGACTTTTACATCCAGTACTTGGATTTGTACACTGATGATTGCTATGCCATAGGCATAGCATTGATCAGTGTTATCGGCGATCTGCTCATTGAGCCTGCCTGTGCAGGCTTAGTGCAGCAGATCGCCGATCGGACCGCACGGAGGCAGGTAAGAGACCTCCGGCAGTTCGTTTTATCAATCTGAACCCCTGCAGTCACACTGCGGGGGTCCCGATCGGTAAGTGACAGGGTACTCCCCCTGTCACTTACACTTAAACGCCGCAGTTGCGCCGCAGCGTTTAAGGAGTTAATGACACGCGGCAGCGCGATCGCTGCAGAGTGTCATTGCCGGTGAGGTCCCGGCTGCTGATTGCAGCAGGCTCCCACCTGCTATGAAGCGCGCTCCGCTCCGGAGCACGCTTCATAGCGGGAGAAACACCCAGGGCGTACAGTTACGCCCTAGGTCATCTGGGGACAGACTTCCATGGCGTAACTATACGCCCTGGGTCGTCTAAGGGTTAATGGTTCTCTGTGTCCTCACTGCCATGCTGTGCCTGGTTTAATTTTTGGGAGGCTCACTGGCTACCGATTCTACCTTGGTCACTCTTTCCTCACCGCCATGCTGTGTCAGGCTAAATTTTGGGGTGGTTCATATGATACCTCTGTTTTAATGGTTCCCTGTGATCTCACCGCCATGCTGTGTCAGGCTATGTTTTTGGGTGGTTCATATGCCTACCTCTGTTTTAACCAGGCTGTTGACAAGAATTCGGCATAATGGTGCCATTAGGCAGCCTCAGAGGCATCCATACATGCTGCCCCTGCTGTTTGCTGTCCATTTCCGTTGTGTTTCCATCATTTTCTGAGGTTGACAGGTTTTCACACGACCTTCCCTCTACCGAACTTGGGTCCCCTGCAAAAATGCCCCTTCAATGGGGTTTGTTACTCGAAACTAGCACTTGAGTATTGGGAGATATTTGTCTCAAGTAACGAGCACCCAAGCATTTTAGTACTCGCTCATCACTAGTTATTATAAAATGTTGATAAAAATATTTTGAACCATATTTGACATGTTACAAGGACATGTCAAAAGTTATGCTGAGACCTGTACCGATGAAGAGAATGAGCGGTGTGCAGTGCTCGGCACTTCCCTGCTGTCAATCATCTCTGTCTAGGCAGCACCATAGAGTTAATGGGACTACTCTAGACTCATTCTCCTGATCAGTGGTGATCTCAGCAATGAGTCACTGACTAATTACATTTTTGACATGTTCCTGTGACATATATATTGTCATATAAGTCCATCAGCACCATAGGAGAATGTCCAATATTCCATGTTAGCGTAAAAAGGATGCACGCCAACAATCCCAAATGTAGGCTAAGATCAACTTACAGCTATGAGAGAGTTCAACATCATCCAAAAGTAGTATCAAATCTTAAAACTTTATTGCATGTTCAAAGTACATGCAAAGTTTCAACGTAAGCAAAGTTTCGAAACAACCCGCCCACTTGGTATGAATTGTGTTTCTCCTGACCAAACTGCAGAGCGTGTAGGACTGCATAACTGGAGGCACACAAAATAATAAGTTCACTTTCAACAGTAGTACAAGGGAAAGTAAGAAACTTTGTACTATAGCATCTTATTAGGGGAAATTGTTATACACTGCCTATAATAGTCAAAAGTAATCAAAATTGTATAATAATCCAAATAATCTTTTCTTTTAAACGTAAATAAGATTTTTTGCTGGACCACATTGTGGCATTTGGCAGCTTTTCAGCCATTTTTATTTAGGTAAGAATAATTGTTAGGGGTTTACTGATCTTAAAATGTACATGCTATAAAGCAGGAAAGATACATACATGCATATCATTTACTTATATGACACAACTTATTTAAACAGCTTACTTAATGTAATTTCTGTGGTTTGTCGTCGTAGATATATACATTTTTATAAAATATGTGTATTATTGGTTGATAAATTACATGAAGCTTGAAAATAACTTGTGTCCTGCTTATACATTGACTACAAACACTTTATTGAGTGAGTTACGAAATTGCTGCTTCATGTATGAATGACTGTGATGACTTCAGACATTTTTCCCTGGTGTTTTCCATCTGCCAGCCCCTCTTTGCCCTTTAGTCAAACATTCCTGGATGTGGAACCTAGCCAGCAGGGATCAGGCGTGATCACCAAACACCTTTTCATATGAGTACATGCCTGCAATATAACAGTCTCTTTCTTGGAAGCAACTTGAAGAGGAGTCTGGAGTTCAAGGAGAAATGATCTGGAAAAGTTTATTTTTCATCTTTTACTTCCAGACAAGTGAGTGTTTTCTTGAGAAATATGTTCTATTATTAGTATTATTGTTATTATTATTATTACATTTTATGCATTTAAAGATATATAAAAAAAAAAAAAAACACGACAAACCCTGGGAATAGGTGACTGATGTAAGCAGTCTTCATGTTACATTTGTTACGTGAAGACTCTTGAGCACAAGATAGATGCTCTTTCACCTGAAAAAGTTAATCTATTTGCATTATAATAGGAGATCAGATAAGTTATTCAAAATGCTGAGTAACCATTTTTATATAGCATTTCCTATATTGTATTACCCATGAACCTGGTCCCTTTGTCTTTGTCTTTATATTAAAATGTCATACATTTGCCTATTCTTTAATGTAAACTAGATGAATGACGAGCATAGAATATTCAAATAAAAGCAATCCACGAAATATTTTTATACTACCTTATTGATGGTATACTTTACTTCTTGTGCCAAAAACCAGCACCCACTGTTAATGTATTTGGTTTCTTATGATGACTTTTATCAACATCATATTTTTTGTAGACCCTTTTTAAAAGTGTCAAATAAAGTTTAAAAAGTGACACACATGTATTCTACTTTTATTTATTATTATAACTTATGTAAATTTTTTTGTCAATTTTTTTTTCCTATTGGGATTATCTTTATCTATAATTTTCAGGTTTTTTACCACATTATTTGTGGATAGTATACTCATATAGTATACTCAGATTGTATGCTGTACAACAGCTTGTTGCCTGTTCTATACAGGCAGTCTGTATAGAACAGGTAGTTCTAGGGCAAGTTATTATTAAAATGCTCATATTACAGAACTATTATTTATCCAATCATCAACATATATCTTTAAAAGTAACTCCAAAGATGAAGCCTGGCCAACATAAAAAATACGCTGCAGGCAGCGGCTACAGGAACATACCCGAGTCACTGCTCCCAGACCCCCACCAGCCTCCTGGATCTCCCTCTCAAGCAATGTCACAACCCAGCTCAGGATACCGCTGCAGTCATTGACTGGCTAAGAGGGCCTTTCCCATTTGGTCATGACAACAATGAAGCTCATGAGAAACTGGAGCATGGCGCCTTTCAATCTACCATAAAATGAATGACAAAACCCCAAAATAGTATTTATGGGGGGAAATTGGGAAAGAAAGTACAATTCCGTAAATTTTATAACAGTATTCTTTAGGTCACTCTGAATAATTAAAAAAAAAAAAATAGGTGTGATTAAAATGGCCTTGTTGTGACTCCTGTAATGATTTAATTTTTTCACCTATGGGGCTGTATGGGGTGTCATTTTTTGTGCCATGATCTCTAGCTTTTATTAGTGCCATATTTGTGTAGATCGGATGTATTGATCACTTCTTTTTTTTTTTTTTTTTTTTTATATATAAAATGTAATAAAAAAAAAACAGCAATCCTGGCCTTTTTTTAGTGCTTTTTGTTCACGCAGTTCACCCTGCGGGAACAATATTGTTTTATTTTAATAGATCGGACAACTGCGCATGTTATGGTAACTAATTATTTATTTCTTTTAAATGTTTTATTTATAAAATGGGAAAAGGGGGTTATTTAAACTTATTGGGGGAGGGGCTATGGCATGTTTTTTTTTTTTTACATTGGCATGAAGCACTAGGGGCAGGCCCGTCGGTCCCCAGTGTAACGATCTTTCCTCCCCTCTGTGACGTGGCTCCATTACATTGTTCATGTAAAAGACACAAAACAATGTACCTAGTTGTACATTTGCTTCAAGTGCAGATTATCTGCTTAGTAAATATATGATAAACAATCAAATGCATTAATGCAGGAAGTATGGGAACCCTTATATTTATTATTTAATTGTCAGATCTACTGCCATCATGCCACAGAGGTAGAGAAGCTGAGCAGATTGATATAGTTGTTTGTCAGACTCAGTATATTGTAACATATTGATTGACATTTCAGCTTTTTCTGTGTTTAAGAATCTAGTTTGTGCTGCCACAGTTATTAACAGCTGTAGCTGTAGTACAAAGGGATACATTAAATGGTGTACAGCCATCCAGGACACTTATGCATATCCACAGAAAACTACAGAATCCAGCAAGTTATGCAATTTTGCAGAACTTCTATTGGCTTTATTAGTAGTTGTGCAAACGGCATAACTCGCAGGGGTACGCAATCAAGTCAATGGAAATTAATTATGGCCTATCCAGATAGGTATATCCTTTTATGTTGTGTACAATGTTGTAGAATACAGCTGTCACTCATGAGTTAAAAATGAGTCACCAGTGCAACTAGGCAGTAGGGAAAGCAAATCGTATGCTGGTCTGTATAGCTAGAGGTATAACCAGTAGGAAAAGGGAAAATATGATCCTGCTGTATAGAGGTCTAGTGAGACCCCAAATGGAATACTGTGTCCAAATCTGGAGAACTCAAAAAGTAAAAAGATTAAATAAAATAGAACAGGGTCATAGACAGGGCAGACTTAAGGATCATGAAAGACTTAAATCGGGTAAATGTTTTAAAGAATAAATGTGCAAAATATATGGGCCAAATGTATTAAGAGGTTAGTGTCTCTTAAAGGAAAACTCTTAGGGCCCTATTACACCAACAGATATCCATTCCTGACTTTGGCTTAAAAAAATCTGTCAGATAATCTGTGCGATATCTGTTGGTGTAATAGGGCCCTTAAAGTATTGAAAGTATCTAACCTGCTGATATGTCTCTATAGCACAGGGGGTGCTGAGGATAGAGATAAGTTTCTTTCCCATTTTTGGGAACTTTGTAGTTAAATTAATATGGTAATAAGGCAGTTTGGTGCATTGGGGGAGGGACTACCATCCTCAGTGCATCAATCTGCTCCAGCCAGCCCGCCCCTTTTAATGAATATTGGGGCGGCACTTAAAACTACAGAGTGCTGGTCTGTAATAACACAGCCTGTTATTCCCATTTAGCAGGAATAAACTGCATCCAGACTCCTCTGGCAGGTGGCAAGAAACACCAGGCATAGACTGTACATTAGGAATCTGTCCTGTTATGTAATTACATAATATTTCCCTTATTCCTCCCTGTAAACAGTGTACGCAATAGTTTTCTATTCAAGAAGCAATAGTTGTTACTGTGAGCCACTCTAAACCTTTATAGAAAAACTAATCTCACACCAGGCTTATAGCGCAGGCAGCGCAGGCTTGAGGTTTGTTTCCAAGAATGAAAAGATTTACCCGTAAGACTATACATCCTTCTATTACTGACATTTGTATAAAAACATGATGCAAATCATGATGCACATATTTGTTCTTTAAAAGGCTGTGTTTAGACATTTACATTTGGAAAGTATTCCAAACACTAGCCGAAACCACGTCCCAATTTCTTATCCAATAGGCGAATTATGTTGCTGATAAGACCAGCAACATTGTGTGGCTATTGGTTTAGAAAAGGGATTGGGGGGGGGGGGTTCTGTCGTGTTAGGAAAGTATTACAAACACTAGCCGAAACCACATCCCAATTACTTATCCAATAGCAGAATTATGTTGCTGATAAGACCAGCAACATTGTGTATTGTGTGGCTATTGGTTTAGAAATTGGGGGGGGGGGGGGGGTTCTGTTGTGTTAGGAAAGTATTCTGACTGCACATGTAGAAACACAGCTTAAAGGGGTTGTCTCACGGTGGACAGCCATTTATTTTAAATATGGGTATATAATAATTGACCCCTGCAGGGTCATCAGAGTGTGAACCATTCCATGTTAGCAGCTCTAGCTCTAGTTCTAATGTTATCAAAGAACAACCTGTATTTTTTCAATAAAATCCTGAACTTAAAGGGGTTGTGCCATGATTCAAAGTTGGTAAAAATCAGGTGTGTGTGTAAAGGAATACAAATATGCTTTTTTTTATTAAAATAACTCACATCACTATACTGTTTTTCTTTCCAATTGATCTAATCACCTTCTGGTTTCCTCTCTAAACTATAAAGGCCCTATTACACCCATACATATTTTACAGCAACCTTTCAAGTTCGCTTCTCCCCTGTTCTGCGCTCGCCGCAGACAGCGAGAAGGAAGCAGCAGGAGGGGCCATCTAAACAATTTAAGAATTGTTCAGGCGGTCTGTTGCTGTCTGCTGCTGTCGCTCCTATTACACAGAGTCAGTGGCGTAGCTACTATGAAGGCAGGGAAGGCGACTGCTATGGGGCCCCTGCATGAAGGGGGCCCGAGGAAGCCTGCCCTGCCTTCATGGTAGGTACCCCGCTCCCCCAGGGGTCCAGAGAGGAAAAGGGACCCCCACTGCACTGTTCAGCCCCCTCACTGTAGTGCCGGGTGAGCGGGCTAAACAGAGGAGCAGGACCTGCCAGACGGCACAGGAGAGGGATTAAGGACCTTTGGGTCACATGACCCAAAGGTCCTCAATACCTATGTGAAGAGCAGCCCGGACTACAGGAGGAGGAGGGGGAAGCCTGGGAGCTGTAAGTGCTGTGTATATGTGTCAGTGTGTGTATATATGTATCTGTGGGTATATGTATATGTCAGTGTGTGTATATATGTATCTGTGGGTATATGTCAGTGAGTGTATATATGTATCTGTGGGTATATATGTATATGTCAGTGAGTGTATATATGTATCTGTGGGTATATGTATATGTCAGTGAGTGTATATATGTATCTGTGGGTATATATGTATATGTCAGTGAGTGTATTTATATGTATCTGTGGGTATATGTATATGTCAGTGTGTGTATATATGTATCTGTGGGTATATGTATATGTCAGTGTGTGTATGTATCTGTGGGTATATGTATATGTCAGTGTGTGTATATATGTATCTGTATATATGTATATGTCAGTATGTGTATGTATCTGTGGCTATATATATGTGTTTGTGTATGTCAGCAATGTCTGTAGCACTGGTGTATATGTGTGTGTTTGTGTATGTCAGCAATGTCTGTAGCACTGGTGTATATGTGTGTGTTTGTGTATGTCAGCAATGTCTGTAGCACTGGTGTATATGTCTGTGTTTGTGTATGTCAGCAATGTCTGTAGCACTGGTGTATATGTGTGTGTTTGCTCCCAAAGATGTTCTGCAGCAGCTTCTATTAATGTTGGGCTCTAATAAAAGAACCCACCACTAATATCTGCTGCATTTTCTTTTATTTCTGCTTGAGTATTTCGTATTACACTGAGATGATTTCCCTGTGTACAGTCTACTCATGGTGTATACATCAGCACTAATGTAATCACATTACAGCGTATATATGTGTGTATGTCAGTGGCGTATCTGTATATATGTTAATGGTGCCTCTGTGTGTGTATATGTGCGTCAATGTCTGTGTTTGGCGGGGGGGGGGGGGGGGGGGGGGGCGTACAGGATTTATGGGGCCCCATACAGTTTTTTGCTATGGGGCCCCATGAATCCTAGCTACGCCCCTGCACGGAGTGATGTGTAATTGCTTACCTTTCAACATGTTGAAAGACCACGATGATCGAACATCGTGCATCTTGGCTGATTGTTGCCTCTCAACTTGTGTTGTTATACTAAATGATTATCATCCTGAACGGTCGGTAACCAGCAGAAGTGAGGTCGATAATCGTTCAGTGTAATAGGGCCTTAAAGGGGTTATCCAGCACTACAAAAACATGGCCACTTTTCCCCCTATTCTAGTCTCCAGTTCAGATGTGGTTTGCAATTAAGCTCCATTTACTTCAATGTAACTGAGTTTCAAAACCCCACCCAAACTGGAGACAACAGTAGGGGGGAAGTGGACATGTTTTTGTAGCGCTGGATAACCCCTTTAACCATGCTGTTGCCATTCACATACGTTCCCACAATCCACCTTGCTTGCAGGCCATGTGGACACCAACTGCCAGTACTTCCTGGAGATTGCAGTTGAACTTAGATGTTAGAGGAGAGATGTTGTGGGTATATTGGATTTTGATTCCTGATACTTTTGTTCTCAGGGAGCTAAGCTGCCACTAGAGGCATCTGACAGTAGCTTTCTCCCCTCTTTCCATTTAAATTACCTGCAAGCTCAGCTTGGCTGGTCGTGCATGTGTATGCGGGGATATGGAGCCGTAAGCCCAATAAGTATTTAGCTTATATCTAGCTGAAATGTATAGCCTGCTTAAGAGTTTTCGAATCACCATGTCATTAACTATTCTAAGTTTATGGTCATTTCATCATGTGGGAAGTCAATAAAAACTGCTGATTGAGTATGGAGGCACAAAGTTCTTGGTTTGTCCATCATTCTTGCCATGTTAATTTACAGCACCTTCAGATAGATAGTGTTTTAACAGGTTTAGCAATGATTAACAGCAACAGCCACCATACAAGTATGTGTTACCTAATTATTAACAATGGTTGTCCGATCTCAGCAGCCTTTACCCATATGTATAATTCAGATATAATATATAGAGAGGAGGTTCCCTTTTATTTGTCACAGCAGAGAGTCCCTGTAAAGAGTGTCTCTTATTTTGGAGGACCCAAAGGTGGCATGTGTCATTACATTTCATTACATTTCCCCTGTAGCTGCCAGAGGTTACACAAGACAGGCCAATGATGATCAGACAATGGCCAATTTCATCTTGAGTCGGTGATCCCTCAATGGTGCAACCATATTTATAAGGATTGATCACGTACAATAGGATACTCACTGATCCTAACATGCAAGAAAATATCAGTTCATTATATATATACAGTATATCACAGTTATGTTCTTTATCTTTAGACTATACTTTGTATCACGTTTCTTTTCTTTTTTATATAAATGATCAATTCATTCTTTATGTGCTAAGGATTTCATGAAATGTCCACATGGCTATTAATCAGTAAAATTTTGGAATGAAAAATGCAAACAAAAGATGAATCTATGACTGAAAACAATGCAGAAAAGGGTTAGACAAGGAATCAAGATTAGGTATCAGCAGGTTTATGTTTCTAGTGACCTGTTTGATTCCTAGAGAACCTAATGAAAGCTGAATGCAGATTGTTGCCATGGTTACAACGCCACCTTCCTTTGAGATATTTGTGATGCATGAGATCTAGCCTTCCCCAACCTGCATAGAAATTCTCCTTTAGGGTACAAACCCACTTGACGTTTTTGCTGCGTGAATCAGTCTTAAAAATAAGCAGGCAAAACGCAGGTTGGCTTTATACAATTGTTCTGCGTTAAAATACGCAATTGCGTATTTTTGAAGCGTGAAGCTTGTTGTTAGCAAAGCATCAGTTGTTAACAACCTGTGCGAAAAACGCATGTAGCTTCATGCTTCAAAAATACGCAATTGCGTATTTTAACACAGAACAATTGTATAAAGCCAACCTGCGTTTTGCCTGCTTATTTTTAAGACTGATTCACGCAGCAAATACGTCAAGTGGGTTTGTACCCTTATGGTGCGTTCACACCTACAGGATCTGCAGCTGATTTTCTGCAGCAGATTTCAGTTAAATAACTGAACACAGCATCAAATCTGATGCTGTGTTCAGTTATTTAACTGAAATCTGCTGCAGAAAATCAGCTGCAGATCTGTAGGTGTGAACGCACCCTTAGGGTACAAACCCACTTGGCGGGTCTGCAGCGAGTCTCCATGCTGCGTTTTTGCAGCGAGACTTGCTGCAGATCCCGGCCCTATACTTTTAATGGCAGACAAACACGCAGCAGGGATGTACATTGTCTGCAGCCCACCCCATTAACCCCCCGGCCGCCGGAGCTGATACTTCACCTGATCCCGGCTCCGGCGGTTCCCGATGTCTTCAGCAAGCCGGAGCGGGGACCAGGTGAAGTATATGCTCCAGCCAGCCGCCCGCAGCCCCGGCCGCCCGATCGCCCCCCCGCAGCCCCGATCGCACACACGACCCCCCGCAGCCCCAATCGCACACACGCCCCCCCGCAGCCCCGATCGCACACACGCCCCCCGCAGCCCCGGCCGCTCGATCGGGGGGGCGTGCGATCGGTGCTGCGGGGGGGGGGGCGTGCGATCGGGCGGCCGGGGCTGCGGGTGGGCGATCGAGCGGCCGGGGCTGCGGGGGAGCGATCGGGCGGCCGGGGCTGCGGGGGGGCGATCGGGCGGACGGGGCTGCGGGGGGGGGGGGGGGCGATCGAGCGGCCGGGGCTGCGGGGGAGCGATCGGGCGGCCGGGGCTGCGGGGGAGCGATCGGGCGGCCGGGGCGGCGGGGGGGTGGGGGCGATAGGGCGGCCGGGGCTGCGGGCGGCTGGCTGGAGCATATACTTCACCTGGTCCCCGCTCCGGCTTGCTGAAGACATCGGGAACCGCCGGAGCCGGGATCAGGTGAAGTATCAGCTCCGGTGGCCGGGGGGTTAATGGGGTGGGCTGCAGACAAACTCGCAGCAGGGATGTACATCCCTGCTGCGTGTTTGTCTGCCATTAAAAGTATAGGGCCGGGATCTGCAGCGAGTCTCGCTGCAAAAACGCAGCATGGAGACTCGCTGCAGATCCGGCAAGTGGGTTTGTAACCTAAGGGTACAAACACACACGGCTTATACGCTGCGTATTTACTGCTGCGATACGCAGCAGATACGCAGCAGATTAGATCTAAATAACTGAACACAGCATCAAATCTGCTGCGTATCTGCTGTGTGTGTTTGTACCCTTACAGAGGAATGTCTTATAGCCCAGTGTAGAAAATAACTGTGTTTCAAGCATATTTCATGACCAAACCCACACTTGGGGATATACAATATTTTAAGTTCCAAGTTAAGCAGGAGAACTGGTAGCAAAGGAGAGGCAATCATTAAGTGTATGTAGTGCTGTGAGACATGGATCTGCCCAGGTTATAAGTACTTCTGGATGTTCTGCATGGTGCAGTGCACTTTGTACATGTAGCTGATAGTGTTCTCAGTGTAATGCAACTTTCCCTAACAAAGTTCTTGTTCAAAGTCCAAAAGTTGCCAATTAGTACTTAACAGCTGTGATTGCAATTAGCTACTCTCATGCTGCGTTTACATTTAACAATTATCGTGCGAATTTGCGCGATAATCGTACGTGTAAACGCAGCAAACGATCAAACGACGAGCGAGAAATCGTTCATTTTGATCTTTGAACTTGTTCTTAAATCGTCGTTGATCGTCCGCAAAAAAATCGCAGATCGTTCCGTGTGAACAGTCATTTGCTGATTTAACCAATGTGTGAGATAGGCTTAAGCGATCGCAAAATGATCGTAAAACAAATTTTCCGTACGATATATCGTTCCGTGTAAACGCTGATCGTTATGAAAAAAAATCGTTACTCTGACATCGTTAATCGTACGATCAGGCCAATTATCATTTCGTGTAAACGCAGCATCATACCTCTAAATGATGTTCATGTGCACATGATGTGAGCAAAATGTGCAGAAACATGTTAACCTTTAAAAAAAAAACAACTAAATGTTATTAAAATTGCTCTATGACCATTCTTATAAAGCATTTATTTTTTGGTCTATGGGGCTGTGCGGTGTCATTTTTTGCACCATGATCTGTACTTTCTATCGGCACGTTGCTTGCGTATATGCATCTTTTTGATTCCTTTTTCTGGATTTGATGTGAAAAATCAGCAATTTTGCACTTTGGCGGGTTTTTACGATTACACTGTTTACTGTGTGAGATCAGGAATGCCTTCATTTAACCCTTAGAGCAGTGCTTCTCAAACTTTTTCTACGGGAGCCTCACCCAACAGACCAAGAGGGTGTTTGGGCCTCACCATCTGTGGTGAAAGTCATTTTGAAAGCTGAAAATTCTAGGGCTACCTTTCACCCATCCCACAAGCACTAGGTACTAATAAATTAAGTACAAAATAAATTAATAATGTTGCTAAAATGGAGATTTTTGCAATCTGCAAAAGGACTGTGCAGATCATAGTTACTTTGTGCAAACTGCCTCCCCATCTGGGCCTCACCAGCAACTAGGGGGCGCCTCACTGGTGAGGCCCGCCTCACAGTTTGAGAAGCACTGCCTTAGTGCAGTGCTTCCCAACCTTTTCCACCTCGGGGCACACCTCGGGAAAAAAAATTTCCTCGGGGCACCCCTACTAAATAATGTTATACAAAATAAGAAAACCGTCATACAGTGACTCACAGGTGACGTCTTCTTTGATCTGAGGAGTCACTTTCCCTTTTCCTCGCCATTCCCAATGATGATTTCTTCCAGCTACTTTTCATCTCTTCAGAACCTGCGAGACAAACAATTTAGGCTCCGCACATTTCTAGCAACTTCCTATCCTTTCTCCCTGCTGTCAGCTCCCAAAGTAACTGCGCTGTTTGGTGTTATGTGCAGTAAAGCGAGTAGGAATGTGGGATGCCCCTTGTATGTAGGATCCCCTGCTGTGATGAACTAATAATGCCCCAGAGGTGCCCCCTATGAACTAATAATGCCCCCAGAGGTGCCCCCTATGAACTAATAATGCCCCCAGAGGTGCCCCCTATGAATTAATTATGCCCCCAGAGGTGCCCCCATGAACTAATAATGCCCCCAGAGGTGCCCCCATGAACTAATAATGCCCCCAGAGGTGCCCCCATGAGCTAATAATGCCCCCAGATGTGCCCCCATGAACTAATAATGCCCCCAGATGTGCCCCCATGAACTAATAATGCCCCAGAGGTGCCTCCATGAACTAATAATGCCCCCAGAGGTGCCCCATGAACTATAATGCCCCCAGAGGTGCTCCCATGAACTAATAATGCCCCCAGAGGTGCCCCCATGAACTAATAATGCCCCCAGAGGTGCCCCCATATACTAATAATGCCCCAGCGGTGGCCTCCATATACTAATAATGCCCCCAGAGGTGCCCCCATGAGCTAATAATGCCCCCAGAGGTGCCCCCATGAACTAATAATGCCCCCAGAGGTGCCCCCATATACTAATAATGCCTCCAGAGGTGCCCCCATGAACTAATAATGCCCCCAGAGATGCCCCCATATACTAATAATGCCCCCAGAGGTGCCCCCATATACTAATAATGCCCCCAGAGGTGCCCCCATATACGAATAATGCCCCCAGAGTTGCTTCCATATACTAATAATGCCCCCAGAGGTGCCCCCATGAACTAATTATTCCCCCAGAGGTGCCCCCATATACTAATAATGCCCCCAGAGGTACCCCCATATACTAATAATGCCCCCAGAGGTGCCCCCATATACTAATAATGCCCCCAGAGGTGCCCCCATGAGCTAATAATGCCCCCAGAGGTGCCCCCATGAGCTAATAATACCCCCAGAGGTGCCCCATGAACTAATAATGCCCCCAGAGGTGCCCCCATGAACTAATAATGCCCCCACAGGTGCCCCCATGAACTAATAATGCCCCCAGAGATGCCCCCATATACTAATAATGCCCTCAGAGGAGCCCCCATATGCTAATAATGCCCCCAGAGGTGCTCACCATATACTAATAATGCCCCCAGAGGTGCCCCCCATGAACTAATAATGCCCCCTGCTCTGCCCCTTAAATAAAAAAAAACCATCCTACTCACCTAATCCGCGCTGTGTGGCTGCAGGAAGCAGCTCTTCTCCTCTTCGGGCTACATCTTGCGAGCCGCGGGGACGGGACTTCCGGCAGGCGTGATGACGTCACATCATCACGCCTGCCGGAGAGGTCACATCCCGGCCTCCCATAGGCTGCTGGCATGAAGTGCCGGCGGCCTATGGGAGTGAATATAGGAGCAGGACGCTGACACTTCCTGCTCCTATATTCTGCTTACTTTAATGTTCCGGCCGCTCATAGTGCGGGCGGAACATGAAAGTGATCCGTGCATCCCGAGAAGCTGCGCGGCCGCAGCTTCTCGGGATGCTTAAAGAGACAGCACACATTTCCCACCGGGATCCCGCGGCACCCCTGGCTGGTTCTCCCGGCACACCAGTGTGCCGCGGCACCCCGGTTGGGAAACGCTGCCTTAGAGGACTGGGCCAATTTAAATTTTTGTTTTTTTCTTGTGCTTAAAAGGCCATAGCACTTGCATTTTTTCACCTACAAACCCACATGAGCCCTTATTTTTTTGTGCCACTAATTTTACTTTGCAATGACAGGCAAAATTTTTTCATAAAGGACACTGCAAAACCAGAAAAAAATTCAATGTGTGGTGAAATAGAAAAAAAAAAACGCATTTCTTTTATTTGTTTTTTTTTTTGTTTTGTTTTTACGCCTCTCGCCCTGGGGTAAAACTGACTTGTTTTATATATATATATATATATATATATATATATATATATATATGTTCCTCATGTCGTTACGATTACAACGATATGTAACATGTATAACTTTTATTGTATCTGATGGCCTGTAAAAAATTCAAACCATTGTTAACAAATATATGTTCCTTAAAATCGCTCCATTCCCATACTTATAGCGCTTTTATCCTTTTGTCTATCGGGCTATGTTAGGTGTCATTTTTTGCGCCATGATGTGTTCTTTCTATCGGTACATTGATTGCACATATGTGAATTTTTGATCACTTTTTATTACAATTTTTCTGGATTTGATGCAACCAAAAATGCGCAATTTCCATTTTTTTTACGCTTATGCCATTTACCGTGCAAGATCAGGACTATGATAAATTAATAGTTCGGGCAATTACGTATGCGGCAATAACAAACATATTTATTTATTTATTATTATTTATAACATGGGAAAAGGGGGGTGATTCAAACTTTTATTAGGGGAGGGGGCTTTTTATTAATGGAAACACTTTTTTTTTACTTTTACTTTTATACTAGAAGCCCCCCTGGGGGACTTCTAGTATAAGCACTCTGATCTCTCATTGAGCTGAGCCCGGCAGGAGTAGGATGTGTGGATCGCTCCTTCAGGACAACGTCCCGGAGGTGCGATCCACCCCACTAGACACCGGGGAAGTGCTGCATTCAAGTAATCAGATGCAGCTGTAAACTTTGACAGCTGCATCCGATTACTTTATTAGCGGGCACGGCGATCGGACCGTACCCACTAATAGCCGTGGTCCCGGGCTGCATGCCGCACCTGGGACCGCGGTGGTTCAGAGCGCGGCCACTACGCTGCCCCTGCTCTGAACGCACGTCGGCGGCCCTGGCCGTACAGGTACGTCGAGGGTTGCCTGGGTTAATAGTTTGGGCGATTACACACTGACTGTCTACACATGCGTCATTCTCTTTTGGAGGAAAGAGTGGTTTGGTTAATACAAGATATTAATAGAAGGGTGTGGGCTCAACCTTAAAGGAGAAGTTTTTATTTTTTTTAAAGTTTTTTAATTTTAATTTAAGTATTGTCTTGCCCTCCAAAAGTTATACAAATTACCAATATACACTTATTAAGGAAAATGCTTATAAAGTGCTTTTTTTCCCCTGCACTTACTACTGCACCAAGGCTTCACTTCCTGAATAAAATGGTGATGTCACAACCCGACTCCCAGAGCTGTGCGGGCTGTGGCTGCTGGAGAGGATGATGGCAGGGGGACACTGAGGGACACAGGGCACTGGAGGGACACTGAGCATCCCTCTGCCATCATCCTCTCCAGCAGCCACAGCCCGCATAGCTCTGGGAGTCGGGTCATGACATTACCATGTTATCCAGGAAGAGAAGCCTTGATGCAGTAGCAACTACAGGGAAAAAAGCACTTTATAAGCATTTCCTTTAATAAGTGTATATTGGAGATTTGTATAACTTTTGGGGGGGCAATACAATACTTTAATAAAAATTTTCACCGGACTTCTCCTTTAAGTCCTGGATGTGGATCAGATTAGGTGTATTAAAACCCTTTCAGGACCAAGGCAAATTTTATGAATATGACCTGTGTCACTTTAATTATCAATAACTTGGGAATGCTTTTACCAATCCTTCTGATTCCAAGATTGTTTTTTTGTTACATATTCTACTTTATGTTAGTGGTAAATTTGAGTTGATAGCTTTAGAATTTTTTTGTGAATAACTCCAAAATGTTGGTAAAAATGTAAAAAAAAAGCGCATTCTCTACATTTGAAAGTCTCTGCCAATAAGGAAAATAGTAATACTACATTCATTATTTATTAATTCATATCTATAACATGTCTACTTTATTTTAAAAGCATTTGGTGAACATGCTTTTACTTATTTGGGATGTTAGAGGCCGTAAATGTTTAGTAGCAATTTTCAAAATGTTCGTGAAAATTTCAAACTCAGAAATTCTTTAGGCACCAGCTCAGTTTTGGAGTATATTTTAGAGGCCTGTATACTAAAACCCCCCACAATTCAACCCATTTTGAAATCTTCACTCTTTCAAGTATTTAAATTTACATTCATTCAGTTATTTAACCCTTTCTGCATTTTACAGGAATAATTGCAAAGTAAGAGTGAAAAGTTAACATTTGCATTTTCTTTCCAGAGATTCCAATGTAATCCTATGTGTTTTTTACAAAACCAATTACCGTTACTGATCCACCAAAGCCAGCAATCGCCGATGCTGGACCCGATGTGGCAGTTACACTAAACTGTCAGCTATCAGCTGAAAGTTTAGTTGCAGCTTCCGGTCACTGTTTGTCTAAACAGTGAGCATCTGAAGCAGGTCAGTAAATTTACTGACTTTTGCTTGAAAGGGTTAAAAGTGAGATTTTTGTGCACTAACTGGTTTTGCACCTTAATAACCGATAAATTAAAGGAGAACTCCAGGCAAAAACTATTTTTTAATATGTTATTACAAAAGCAAATATAGACCAATTCCTAAACAGGACGACACCAACTTGTCGATATGCCTGGAAGTTTCAGCAGGGAGGGGCAGTATATGTAGAAGTATAGAAGTAGAAGTCTATGTATAAGTCTATGTAGAACATATGCATAATATATGCATATTTAGCAAAATATATGCATATTTTGCGTGGAGTTCTCCTTAACCCCTAGACGACCCAGGACTTAGAGTTATGTCATGGAAGTCTGTCCCCAGACGACCCTGGACGTAACTCTACGTCCTGGGTGTTTCTCCCGCTATGAAGCGTGCTCCGGAGCGGAGCGCGCTTCATAGGAGGTGGGGGCCGGCTGCAGTGAGCAGCCGGGACCTCACCGGTAATGACACGCTGCAGCGATCGCGCTGCCGCGTGTCATTAACCCCTTAAACGACCGCGGCGTTTAAGTGTAAGTGACAGGGGGAGTCCCCTGTCACTTACCGATCGGGACCCCCGCAGTGTGACTGCGGGGGTCCCGATCGTTGAAACGGACCGCCGGAGGTCTCTCACCTGCCTCCGTGCGGTCCGATCGGCGATCTGCTACACTGAGCCTGCACAGGCAGGCTCAATGAGCAGATCGCCGATAACACTGATCAATGCTATGCCTATGGCATAGCAATAATCAGTGTAGAAATCAAACTAGTGTATGTAAAAGTCCCCCAAAGGGACTTCAAATGTGTAAAAAAAAAAAAAAAAAAGTTCAAGACACTATTACAGTACCCCAAAACCCCTCCCCCAATAAAAGTTGAAATAACCCCCCTTTCCCATTATATAAATAAAACATATAAAAATAAATAAATAGATAAACATATAATATACCGTAGCGTGCGTAATTGTCCGATCTATTAAAATATAACAAGCGTCATTGTGATCGGTGAACGGCGTACACGAAAATAGGGGAAAAAGAGCTTGGATTACCGATTTTATGTTACATTATATATAAAAAAAAAATCAATAAAAAGTGATCAAAACGGCCGATCTTCACAAATATGGTATTAATAAAAACTAGAGATCATGGCGGAAAAAATGACACCCCATACAGCCCCATAGGTGAAAAAATAAAACTGTTATAAGTGTCACAATAGGCCCATTTTATTAATATTTAGTTGCCAAAAAAAAGGATTTCATAAAAAAATATATAAATAACATTAGAAAATCTGTGTAACCTGCATATGGTTGTGTTCGGACTGACCTATAGAGTAATAGTATCATGTTACTTTTACCATATAGTGCATTACGTAGACACAGGAACCCCCCAAACAATACCATATTGCATTCTTTTTTACGATTTCACCTATTTATATCTTCATAAATAATATATTTGGGTGTTTCATCATACATGTTATGGTAAAATGAAAGACACCAATACAAAGTACAACTATTCCTGTAACAAATAAGCCATTACATGGCTTGTAGATAGAAAACTGAGAGTGCTAGAGCTCTTAGAAGGGGAGGAGGGAAAAACAAAAACACTAAGATCAAAATTTGCGCGGTCCTCAAAGGGTTAATGTAAAGAAAGTAGTGGTAGACTCTAGAAAAATTGGAAAATTAAAAAATAATAGTTAAAAACAACAATGATGCAAAAATGACACCTTCATACATACAAATATTAAATGAAAGAGACAAAGAAAAACTATATAAAAAATATTATACAAGATAATATCCCCTGTGGTATACATAAAGTTTGTTATATAATCATATATTTACAGTGTTATTTAGTTAAGTTATTTAACTTATTTAGAATAGCTCAACATGTTTCATGTTTTCATGTAGTTTCTGTTTGTAGCGTTTTTTGTTTTTTTTATGTTGCTGCTGTTGTTTTTTTTGTAGAGAGGTTACTCAGTGTTAGTCCATTATGAAAAGATTTCGGTGGCTACTTGAATGATTTGTTATATTATCCATTAGGTGCATAGTTGTTACTTGTAGTCTGTTAGTAAATGGCAGATGCTTTGGCAACAAATCAAATGTATGGTGGATACCTCCTTTTACCACTCCTGTAGCTCCTTGGGATTGGCTTGGTCACTCGGAACTGGCTTAGTTGCACTCTGGAGCCGGCAGGGATCCCCACATCTTGAGGCCGCATGTTAATCTCTCACTGAACCAGGAAAAGTAGGAACGCCCGTGTGCAAGAACCTACATATGATCACTGCACACCATCAGAGAGAGAGAGCGGTGGAGCTACAGGAGTGGTGAGAGGTGGTATCCACCATACATTTGATTTGTTGCCAAAGCATCTGCCATTTACTAAGACTACAAGTAACATCTATGCACCTAACGGAATATGTAACAAAACATTCAAGTAGCCACCAAAATCTTTACATAATGGACTAACACTGAGCAACCTCTCAACAAAAAATGCAGCAACATAGAAAAGCACTACAAACATCAGAAGCATGAAAAACATATTGGGGGAGATTTATCAAACTGGTGTAAAGTATAATTGTCTTAGTTGCCCCTAGCAACCAATCAGATTCCACTTTTCATTTCTCACAATGTCTTTAAAAAATGAAAGGTGGAATCTGATTGGTTGTTAGGGGCAACTAAGACAATTCTTAAACCAGAATCTTTCTTAAACCAGTTGATTTGAAAGAAAAATATTTTCACTGGATAACCCGTTTAAATATTTTTTGGCAGTCCAATAGTAATTGGATGGACTGACAAGTACATACTTAGGCTATGTTCACACTACGTAAAAGTGGCAACAACGGGCGTACTTTTTTAGCGCGGTGGAACAATGCCTTACTTTCCGCTCCGACCGGGATCCCATACAGGGCCGCAAATAACTGACATGTCAGTTTTCTGCGGCCGGAATTAAGTGAATTCCGTCCGCAGAAAGATCTGTCAGTTCAAACAGTGAAGCGAGCAGCTCCGGCCGCTCGCTTCACTGTGTGCTATGGGAAGCTCTGATGCGGGCGCACGCTGATGCACCCGCATCAGAGCTCTGCAGCCGGAAAGATCATCCGGCCAGTACTTAAGTACCGGCCCAGATGATCCGGCCAGAGACCGGCCGTTCCGTGACCTTGCCGGGGTCACGGAATGGCCGGTCTCATGCGACGTGTGAACATAGCCTTAAAGGAAATGTGTGATTGAAAATGACATGTTGTTTAGCTTAAGATTTATGTTAAACATTTTTTTAAAAAAATTGTGATTTTTCTAGTTTTCCATTTTACTGTCTTTATTATAAGATAATGTGTGCTCCAAAAATAAATGCAATCTGTTTTTTTTTTTCATGAAACAATGGTGTGCTGTCTACTTAGTGCTTTATAATCTTCAGCTGGAATCCCTCTCCCAAATCTGTCATCAACAAACCATTACACTAGTTGTGTCATGAAATACCTCTGATCTGACTGAGTCCTTTAATATAATGTAATGTATGTACATCTATTAGTCTGTTGTCTGTAAACTATATCCCTTTGTTGAATTAATACATGGAAAAAAAACTGTATAGAAGCACTGAAGATTTTTTTTTCTTCTTACTAAATTTTATCTAGAGAGTAAACAATCTGTAGACAAATTAAAATTCATTTTGCTGTTGACTGCCAGAATAATACAAGAATTATAAATGTGCTACTGGTATGTAATAATATTCAGGCTGGAGATATTCTGGGATATAGTGGAGGATAGAAAGGACTTGATAAAGAGCATCTAGACTGCATTACAGGGGGGTATGGATTGGGGGATTTGTTGCAACAATTGGTTTGAAATCTATATAATAAAAATGAAAGTCTGTCTGTCTGTCCTTCTGTCTGTCTGTCCTCTATAGACTTCCAAATGCCTGAACCGTTAGACCCCAAATTTGGCACACAGATACATTGGAGGGGAGGGGGAGGGGAAAGAGAGGAGCCCCATAGAGATGAATGGGAAAATCTCCTCACTGCAAACACAGGTGATATAATTAGCTGCAGCAGACACGGCAGTTGGAGCCTTAGCAACCAATAGGATTACTGCTTTCATCTTAACAGGGAGCAATGGTTGCTAGGGCAGCTGCCTCACAACATCCACAGTAATAACTGGTAGACCCCCTACTCTATCTATACAGTATATGTATACAGGGCCCCCTACTCCATCTATACAGTACATGTATATACAGAGCCCCCTACTCCATCTATACAGTACATGTATATACAGGGCACTACAGGTATACCAAACTGTGACTGGGTAACACTGCCACACCAGACCTGACCAATACCGCAATACTGTGACTGGATAACACTGTCATACCAGACCTGACCAATACCGCCATACTGTGACTGGATAACACTGCCACACCACACCTGACCAATACCGCCATATTGTGACTGGATAACACTGTCATACCAGACCTGACCAATACCGCCATACTGTGACTGGATAACACTGCCATACCAGACCTGACCAATAGCGCAATACTGTGACTGGATAACACTGTCATACCAGACCTGACCAATACCGCCATACTGTGCTGGATAACACCGCTATACCACACCTGACCAATACCGCCATACTGTGACTGGATAACACTGTCATATCAGACCTGACCAATACCGCCATACTGTGAATGGATAACACCGCCACACCAGACCTGACCAATACCGCTATACTGTGCTGGATAACACTGTCATACCAGACCTGACCAATACCGCCATACTGTGACTGGATAACACTGCCATACCAGACCTGACCAATACCGCCATACTGTGCAGGATAACACTGTCATACCAGACCTAACCAATACCGCCATAATGTGACTGGATAACACTGCCATACCAGACCTGACCAATACCGTCAAACTGTGACTGGGTAACACCGCCACACCAGACCTGACCAATACCGCCATACTGTCACTGGATAACACCATCATATCAGACCTGACCAATACTGCCATACTGTGACTGGATAACACAGCTATACCAGACCTGACCAATACCACCATACCGTGACTGGATAACACTGCCACACCAGACCTGACCAATACCGCCATACTGTGACTGGATAACACTGCCACACCAGACCTGACCAATACCGCCATACTGTGACTGGATAACACCTCCATACCAGACATGACCAATGCCGACACACTGTGACTGAATAACACTGCCATACGGGTAAATACAACCCTGCAGGTATACAGAACACTACAGGTATACAGGACCCCAAAACTATACACTACAGGTGCACGGGACCTCCACAAAATTATATACTACAGGTATACAGGACCCCAAACATTACACTACAGGTATAAAGGACCCCAAAACTATACACTACAGGTATACAGGACCTCCACCAACTATATACTTCAGGTATACAGGGCCTCCACCAACTATATACTACGGGTATACAGGACCCCAAACTATACTTTACAGGTATACAGGACCCCAAAACTATACACTACAGGTATACAGGAACTCCACCAACTATATACTACAGGTATACAGGACCTACACCAACTCTATAATACAGGTATACAGCACCTTCACCAACTCTATACTACAAGTATACAGGACCCCAAAGCTATATACTACCGGTATACAGGAACTCCACCAGCTATATACTACAGGTATATAGGACCCCAAACTATACACTACAGTTATACAGGACCCCCGAACTATATACTACAGGTATAGAAGACCTCCACCAATTATACACTACAGGTATCCAGGACCCTCAAACTATAAACTACAGGTATACAAGACCTCCACCAACTATACATTACAGGTATACAGCACCAACTATATACTACAGGTATACAGGACCCCCGAACTATACAGTACAGGTATACAGGATCTTCACCAACTGTACACTGCAGGTATACAGGACCTCCCTCAACTATACACTACAGGTATACAGCCCCCCCCCCCCAACTACACACTACAGGTATACAGGACCCCTCAACTATACACTATAGGTATATAGCCCCCCCAACTATGCACTACAGATATGCGAGACCCCTAAAAACTATACATTGTGGGTATACAGAACCCCTCTAACTATGCACTACAGGTATACACTAATTCCACTGATTAACTCAGATGAAACAATACCTTTAGCTTGGCCTCCTGGGCACCTTAGAACAAATCTAATTAACACACTGACACTTTATACCCAGGCAGCGCCGGGTACATTTTCTAGTCTATATCATAAAAATGAAAGTCTGTCTGTCTGTCCGTCTGTCCCGTATAGACTTCCAAACGCCTGAACCGTTTGACCCCAAATTTGGCACACAGATACATCGGGTGCCCGGGAAGGTTATAGCGAAGGTCCCGTCCCCGCAAGATGTACAGGAGGGGAGGGGGAGGGGGAAGAGTGCCCCATAGAGATGAATGGGAAAATCTCCACACTGCACACACAGGTGATATAATTAGCTGCAGCTGCCCAGAGGAAACGGCAGTTGGAGCCTTAGCAACCAATAGGATTAATGCTTTCATTTTCACAGGAAGCTGTGGTTGCTAGAGCAGCTGCCTCACAACATCCACATCCACATCTACAGTAAGGCTGCCTTCACACCTACCGGATCCGCAGCGGATTTCACGCTGCGAATTCACAGCGAAATCTGCTGCGGATCCAGTGTTATTCAACCCTATGACCCTATTGACATCCCGCTGTAAGTATGTAAATTAATCCCCTAGGCAGCCGGAGCGTAACTTACACTGACAGAGGCCGCCATCATCCCGCCCGCACAGACCGCTGTTAGATCGTGCACGCTCGCCTCCAGTGTGTTCAGCGCTGTGCTTCTGCTGCCGGGCACATCTCTCTCCTCACGGCTCTGGACGCTGCACACATCGCTCCAGCTTGCTTCGGTGGGGACATAAAGAGCCGTGAGGAGAGAGCTGTGCCCGAACACACTGGAGGGGAGCCTGCATGATCTAACAGCGGTCTGTGCGGGCGGGATGATGGGTGCCTCTGTCAGTGTAAGTTACGCTCCGGCCACCGAGGAGGTTAATCTACATACTCGCAGTGGGATGTCAATGTCACTGCAAGTATGTAGTATCATAGGGTATAATGACACTGGATTTGCAGCGGATTTTGCTGCGAATTCGCAGCGTGAAATCCGCTGCGGATCCAGTAGGTGTGAAGGCACCCTAACAGTGTACAGCGTATATACAGTGTATACAGTAAGGGGCTTACCTGCCGGGTGATGGTGTTGGGGAATGTATACAGTAAGGGGGTGTTAGGGAATGTATACAGCATGGGGGGCTACCTGAAGTGGGGAGTGTATACAGTATGGGGGATACCTGCAGGGGGGAGTGTATACAGTATGGGGGCAACCTGCGGGGGTGGAGTGTATACAGTATGAGGGCTACGTGCAGGGGGGATGTATACAGTATGAGGGCTACCTGCAAGGGGAGGTGGGGTGGAGTGTATACCGTATAGGGACTACCTGCAAGGGGGGGAGGTGTATAGAGTATGGGGGGCTACCTGCAAGGGGTGTGTATACAGTATGGGGGTAACCGGCAAGGGGGGGTGTATAGAGTATGGGGGCTACCTGCAAGTGGGGGAAGCATATAGAGTATGGGGGCTACCCGCAGGGGTGGGGGGTGCATACAGTATGGGGGCTACCTGTGGAGTGGAGTGTATACAGTATGGGGGCAACCTGCAAGAAGGGGGGCAGTGTAAAGAGTATGGGGGCTACCTACGGGGGTGGGGGGGTAAAGTGTATAGAGTATAGGGACTATCTGCAAGGGGGGTGTATAGAGTATAGGGGCTACCTGCAAGTGGGGGGAGTGTATAGAGTATAGGGGCTACCTGCAGGGGTGGGGGTGTATACAGTATGGTGGCTACCTGCGGGGGAGTGTATACAATATGGGGGCTACGTGCAGGGAGGGAGTGTATACAGTATAGGAGCACCTGCAAGGGGGGGGAGTGTATACAGTACGGGGCTACCTGCAAAGGGGGGGGGAGTGTATACAGTATTAGAAACTTTGAAACCTCGTCTGTGTTGTCCTCACCAAGGATGAAAGGTAGTGCCTAAGAGGGCCAGATTTTGATGATGCAAAATTGTATATGCACTTATTTTTATAAGCTGTAGGTTTTCTGCACACACACACACACACACACACACTGAAGTCGCGAGGGGAGGACCCCAAACTACACACTACAGGTATACAGGACCCCAGAACTATACACTACAGGTCTACAGGACCTCCACCAACTATATACTACAGGTATATAGGACCTCCACTAACACTGTCAATGTTGTATATAACCAGGCTCAGCATAACACTACCAATGATGTACATAACCAGGCTGTATATAACACTGCTAATGTTGTATATAACCAGGCTGTATATAACTGCCAATGTTGTATATAACCAGGCTCAGTATAACACTGTTAATGTTGTATACCAGGCTGTATACTGTATAACACTGCCAATGTTGCATATAACCAGGCTCAGTATAACACTGTTAATGTTGTATACCAGGCTGTGTATAACACTGCCAATGTTGCATATAACCCGGCTGTATATAACACTGAAAATGTTGTATATAACCAGGGTCTCTATATAAAACTGCCAATGTTGTATATAACCAGGCTCTGTATACAGTCTGATCACATGACATCTCAGTTTGGCTATTAGGTATTTAGGATGTTTAATGTTTTTAGTTTATTTCTAACCTACAATTTACATAAACAGTGCAGAACTGTAGGGGTATATAGCGTATAAAGGGATATATAGGGCTCCTGGCGATTTCCCCTTAAACAAAAAAAACAAGGGTATAGATTGGCCTCCTGGACGACCTTGGAACAAATCTAATTAACACACTGACACTTTATACCCGGGCAGTGCCGGGTACATTTTCTAGTGTTTCTAAATTAACACTCAACTTTTTCTGTGGATTTTATGTAGTTTTCCCACCTAGCTTTAACGAAAAATATTGATGGACAATACAAATTTAATAAGTGGAATAGTTTTAATAAAAATAAATGAAAATATGTCAGTTTGTCATAAACTAATAAAATTTGAGGAAATGGAAGTGAATCTGACTCCATGCACAATGCTTTTTTTCTTCAGTTTTTTGTCTGAATGAAATCCGATGGTGTACAGTGTCTGAGGGGGAAAAGAAAAAATGCAATGTAATGAAAGAGAATTTTGCTGAAGCGAAAATTGTTCCTTCTTTGTCCTGTGTTGAAGGAACTTCACCATTGAACTGTATCAAAATTGTGCAGGTGAGTGGATGTCGCGTCTACAAAGAGTCAATTAATATACATGAAAATAGTCAGGTACATTACACATTGAGGCATTTAAAGGGGGTTACCTATGTCATCAAATTGATGTTAAAATATTTTCCTGGACAAAATAATATATATATTTTTTTTTTTACTTAGGTTATTACCTTTCTGTTAATTTACCTTATACTGTTTGGGAGATATGACTGCCAGCTGAGTTTAATAGTGTGCCTGGTGTTTTTCTTACATACCATCTGTGCAGCACTTTAGTAGCACAGGCCATGCATGATCATTGTCCTCTGGCTATTACAATATAGGGGACGGCAGAGACCTGACAACACTAATAACTTGTGGGTCCAGCCAGCTCCGGGCAGGCACTCAAGCCCTAGCAGTCTCAATATCAGACATGTTGCTGCTTAGCCTGTCTCAGAGCTATTACAATTTCTTCTCTCTGAGTCTATGTTATCGGCAGTATCGACCGGGAGCCGTACTTTACACTGTGAGCACAGCCTATATTGTACAAAATAGACCTGTCAAAACAACAGTCATAGTGTATATTGGGTGTTTACACTATGGCCGTTGTTCCATACACTTTAATGTGATCGATAGCTGTCAATAAACAACGGCCATTGTTGCAACCTACAACAACGGCCGTTGTTTAATGCTAAAATACAGTGTGTGAACGTGGCCTTAGGCTATGTTTACACTATCTAAAAACAACAGCTATTTTTGATGGCCTCATGCAATGCTCTAACACAGTATTTTTGCTCAGTATTTTGGAACCAAAACCAGGAGTGAATTGAAAACACAGAAAGGCTATGTTCACACATTGGTAAAATTGAGTGGATTGCCACCATTTGATGGCAAATAATGGCTTTTATTTCAAAACAACGGCTGTTGTTTTGGGAAACCCTGTCATTAGGATGGGAGTCTGGGCTCTTGTACAGTAAGGATGTGAGTCTGGGCTTGTGTACAGTAGACAGAGTTGTGCTATGCACTGCTATTTAGTGTATAGTGGAGGAAGGTGAGCCGCTATACAATGTCCAACCACTTAATCCCTTACACTGTGTGGCCTGGTCATTCTGCATTTGACCCCTGGAGTGTAATACCAAGGGCCGGTGTGTGTGTGTGGGGGGGGGTACAAACTGGGTAGTATATACACAATTGTGTGTGTCTAGGTTATATGTCATGGGTTTAGTGCTTGAGAACCGTAATAACACCCATGGCACGCCACTCCACGGCATGAGTGTGAAGGTGTTTCTGGTACAATATTTCAGCATATGGGGAGCTTCACTTCGCTTCATTTTGCCTAGGGCCACACTTTGCCTAAAATCGTCCCTGGCCTTAAAGGGGTTATCCAGCGCTACAAAAACATGGCCACTTTCCCCATATTGTTGTCTCCAGTTTGGGTGGGGTTTTGAAGCTCCCTTCCATTGAAGTAAATGGAGCTTAATTGCAAACTGCACCTGAACTGGAGACAAAAGTAGGGGGAAAAGTGGCCATGTTTTTGTAGCGCTGGATAACCCCTTTAACATTCCCCCACCCCACCACCACCGCTCAGCTACTACACAAGGACTATGCTGTGTAAATAAATGTAAATACATACTAACCACTGTAACAAGTCCACAGAAAACATACATTTATATTACGATTTGCTCATATGTGAGAAGCCATAATCATATTTGACTGTTTACTAAATTCATTTTGTGGCCGTTCACCAAAAATTATTAGGGGTTGGAAGGGTACATAGGCGGATTATAATGAGGGCACTGGGCTACTGCCCAGGGTCCAGGTTTTAGGGGGGCCATTGGCCCTTCACTCAGCCAGTCACTCTTGTTACCGGAGGAAGCTTTACACCTCCGGCCACAAGAGGCTGCTCCCTCCCCCAGAATACCTGTGACGTGTTAGCAGAGCAGGGAGAGGAAGGGGAAGAAGAGGAGGCGTTCAGCTGGCCCGAGAGCAAGGTTAGTATGTATGGTTTTTTTTTTCTATCTGCTTTGCAAGGTGATTGGGACTGAGGTGGGGGAGGCTTACTGCATGGGTGAAACTACTTATAGAAGGAGAGAGATATATACATGACAGGGATTGCCTAAAGGGAAGGGGAGATTTCCTACAGGGGGCATCACAGAGGGATTAGCTACAGAGGGGTCATTGCCTACAGGGGGTTCATTGCCTACAGTGAGCATCACCTATTTGGGGGGGGGGGGGGGGCTGCATTGCTTACAGGAAAGGGAGCTTGCTACAGAGGCATTGCCCACAGTGGGGCTATACTGTAGATAGATAGATAGATAGAGAGAGAGATACAGTGGTTTGCAATAAATTAGAATATCAACCCCAAATTTTTTTCCAGTAATTCAATTCAAAAAGTGTCCTCATATATTCTATTACATACAGAGTGAATTCTATTACATACAGAGTGAACTTTTTTAAGCGTTTATTTCTGTTAAAGTTAATGATTACGGATTACAGCCAAGAAAAACCCAAAAGTCAGTATTTCAGAAAATTAGAATATTATATAAGGGGGGGCGTGGCCTGACTGTTGGAGAGAGCAGACGCATGTAAGCTCAGCTCTGTGAGGCGATCGCTGCCGACATCATCCTGAGCTGATCCTGAGCCCTCAAACCAGCTGCAAACTTATCATATAGTGACCCCAGCTGCTGACCGCACGATGAGCCCTAACAGAGCGCAGCAAGCCGCCGCAGAACGGCTAGCGGAGTTCACCCGCCACGAGGGCCAAGATGGCGCCCGCACCTCCTCACAGCAACACCAGCAGAGAGGGGAATCTAGCAGGACGACACCCGAGCCTTAGCCAGACTCAGAGGAAGACCCCGAACCCACGTTGAAGGAGGTATCGGATCAGCTCACCTCGGTCCTGGCAGCAATAGCGGCAAGTACCACTTCCCTGACCGGGAAAATTGAAGAAGTCAAAATTGACGTGGGCCTCATCAGACAGGACATGCAAGTCCTGAGGGAGCGTGTGCGACATATGGAGGACAGGGTGTCTGGTCTAGAGGATCGGGTACAACCGATACCGGAGGCGATAGTCTCGCTGGAAAAACAAGCTGAGAATTGGCGCCAGAAAGCCGACGATCTGGAAAATCGCCTTAGGCGAAATAATCTACGCATTCTGGGCCTACCATTGCGCTTTCACTGCGCAATGGCTTACAGATCTCCTGCCTGATGTTACCTTCTCGGCGGCGTTCGCTGGGGAACAAGCCCACCGTGTTCCAGCTAGACCACCGGCCCATGGGGCCCCTCTGCGACCGTTTTTGGCAAGACTACTTAACAGCACCGATAGGGATCTAGTCCTACGCCATGCCAGACGTCTGCCCGAAATCAAGTATAATGGTGCCCCGATATCGATCTTTCCCGATTTTGCAGCTGAATTGCAAAAGCGACGTGCCACCTACATCTCTGTGAAGAGACGGCTGAAGGAGTTACACATTCCGTATTCTATGGCGTATCCAGCACGCCTCCGGGTGGTAGATGGGGATAGAGCACTATTCTTTGGGACTCCACGAGAAGCGTAGGAATGGCTATACCGCCAGAATAGGCGCTCTCCCCGACCCTGAGGCCATCCGGAGGCACGGCTACACCGCACGAGTCGCCGTGTGTGATTTACGAACACATAACTCTGTTGCTGGGTGGTAATGTATGCCTAGAGTGTCTATTATGTTGCTACAGAGAGGTTCTGAATGTTTTACTTCTTCCTAGGAGTCATGTTACGCATTTTTTTGAGCTATCATATATTGTTGTGTTCAATTTCGCTTATATCTAATGAAGCTCTCTATGTGTTCAATTGCTGCTGTTCTCTTTGGATCCAGCAGGGGGCAACATAGTTGGTCTACTTTTACTTTCTGTTTCCACCAACATTGTATTGCTGCCTACATAGATCTTAATGGTATATACCCATGTGTTAGAGGGTCTCTTTCTTGGTGGCCTAAGCACTCATAGAAATGGGCAGCCGGGTAGGGGGGGATGCTTGACATTGGTTATGTATGTTGCAGCGGGAGTCTTCCCCCGTACCATAACTTTGGCTACTTCTGTATGTGCAGAAGAGAGTCATTTCTCTCTTTTCCTTTCACTGTTTCAAGTTACCTTTGTTACGCCGCCACGGTTGGGCGGTTTGGTTATTCAGCACGGGTACAAGAGGACACCACCTACTTTTTCCACGTGGGTCTATATGCTAGTGAACACGAACCGACATGTATACTCAGCACGACAGTGGGTTGGAGGTATGGCTACTGCACATTATTACGAATATAATGAATAATGGCTTCTATCACAATATTGTCGTGGAACATAAGAGGCCTGGGCACCCCTAGGAAAAGGGTAATGGTATTCTCACAAATACGTAGATCTAACCCCCACATAATATGCCTGCAGGAAACGCACCTCACCTCAGACACTTCCCACAGATTGAAGAGACAATGGGTGCAATGGGCTGAACACTCCTGTCATACGTCGTACTCCAGAGGTGTATCTATCCTAGTGAATAAATCCCTGAAGTGGGACCCTGTAGCAGTGAGAAGAGACAAGGAGGGCCGATATATTTTTGTCTTTGCGTACATTGATGGTACCCCGTATGTTATCCTGGGGATACACAACCCGCCCCCGGCATCCATGTATGTATTGCACCAAGCGGCTATCTTTGCTGCCACATACCCCCAAGCCAGAACACTGTGCATTGGTGACTTAAATATGACCATTAACCCACTCCTAGATAAGCATACTCCGACTCCCCCACCGGCAAACACACAAACCTCTCCACTAGGTTCACTGCTGTTAGAACTTGGGTGGGTAGATATTTACAGACACTATCACCCGGCGGGGATAGATAGAATAGATCATGCTATAGGCAACCCTCCCATGGTATCCGTTGTCAGCGGCATAACTTACCTACACTCAGCCCTTGTCCTGCACATTAGATCTTCCTTGTCTCTTAGACGCAGAAACCATAGAATCCACCCCTTCTGGCTTTCCTTGATAGGACCACATGACAGGATTCCGGACCAACTGTCCCAGTTTGCCCAAGCGAATGACCCCCACGCAGATAAAAAGTTACTATGGGAAACATTTAAGGCATACTTTAGGGGCTGTGTACAATCCACAATATCGTACCTGAAAAGGGAGTCTACTCGGATAGAGATAGAGCTAGCCACACTGTGCACCCAGTTGGAATCCCAGTATATACGGGAACCTACGGACTCCCACAAGCAAGCTTGGTTAGCCGCAGGTCGCCAATATATGTTACACCTGAAGGAAAAAGCTAACAGGAAACTATTCTTCACCAAACAAACTTTCTTTGAGTTGGGCAACCAATCTAGCAAGTTGCTGGCCCACCTCATCCACCAAAATTCAGCTTCACCAGCAATCCTACGGATTCGCGACCCTATGGGTGTAGTGCACACATCAGATCAAGATATAGCGACACATTTCACTAATTTCTACATGGATCTATATGCCTCCAGAGTAAATTATAGCCCGCAAGAACTAAGTAGTTATTTGCAAGACATTTCCTTCCCCCAATTATCTTTAGACAGTAGAGCAAGTCTGGACGCTGCTTTTACTGAGGAGGAATTTAGAGATGCGGTGTCAGATATAAAATAGGGAAGGCATCCGGTCCTGACGGAATCCCGATAGAGGCCTTTAAAACATACTTGGACCAGGTATCCCCACTTATGATGGAAATGTTTAAGTATGCGTTTGAAATTGGTAGCCTACCCGAGTCCATGAATGACGCAACCATTATAGTCTTATTGAAACCAGACAAAGATCCCCTGGAGTGTGGTTCTTATAGGCCCATATCCTTGTTAAACTTTGACTATAAAATTTTAACAAAGATGCTGGCAAATAGATTAAATAGCTATATTACAGAAATCATTCATAGTGACCAATCAGGATTCATTCCCGGCCGATCCACCTCTGATAATATTAGAAGGGTGCAGGCAGTTGTACAGGTGGGGGGGCTGCGAAGGGGGAGGAGTGGGCCTTGGCCTCGCTAGACGCGGCCAAGGCTTTCGACTCTGTGGAATGGAACTACTTGCTAGAAGTCCTCCGTAGGTTCGGGTTCGGTCCAAACTTTATTAAATGGGTATCCATCATATATCAATCACCTAAAGCCCGGATAATGGTAAATGGCATTTTCTCCGATTATTTCCCATTGTCTCGGGGCACAAGGCAGGGCTGCCCTCTGTCGCCCTTACTATTTGCTCTGGCTCTGGAACCCATGGCTCTCAAGCTCAGGCGTCACCCACTGTATAGGGGAGTAGTGGTTGGAGATAGAGAGGACAGAGTAGGCTTATATGCAGACGACACTATCCTCTTCATGTCATCACCTAGAGAGACTCTGCCGCTGGCCATTTCACTTATCAATACCTTCGGCAGATTCTCTGGCCTACACATCAACTGGTCAAAATCGGTTTTCATGCCCCTGTGTCCAGCAGGTTGGTCAGATAATGAACAGGGTTTGCCGGTGGTGGACTGTTTTAAATACTTGGGGATAGTGATATGCAGACGTTATTCACAGGACTTGCAGAGGAATGTTCTACCCTTACTGGATCATGTGAAACAGAAATTTAAAATCTGGGCGACTCTGCCTTTGGCAGTCCCTGGTCGTATAAATCTAATTAAAATGGTAATCCTACCTAAATTTCTCTACATTCTGGAGCATTCCTCTGCACCAGTCCCCATGAGTTTTTTTCGGCAACTCCACTCACTATTCCCTTCTTTTGTTTGGGGGGCATCCAGATCCAAGCTTAGTCTACAGACGTTACAAAGACCCAAACAGTATGGAGGTATGTCCCTTCCGGATGTGTACCTGTATTATCTAGCAGGCCAGGTGCGTTACCTTAGTAAATGGGTAGAAGCTGGAATTCTCCCGAATAGAGAACACCATTTGGCACATTTTCTGGATCTGAAACATCTATGGCCTGTCCTTGAGGGAGGTCTTATCAGACTGGCTAAACTGTTACCATTGCATAAGCTAGCCCACCAGGTCTGGGAAGCTATCAGAAAACTGACACAATATAGTGACACAATGTTGGAGACCCCTATTTGGTACCACCCCCGTCTTTCCCACTTCTCTGAAAACCTAGAACCGCGGTTCTTGAAAGGGAAAGGGGTATGTAAACTAGGGGATGTGTGTGATACCCGAGCATTCTTCTCATTCCAGCAATTCCAAGACAAATATGACCTTCCTAGGGGCTCTATGTTCCGTTACCTGCAACTTAGACATGCCTTCCATGCCCAGTTCCCAGGCCCTCACATGCCCTTCTCCAATTACCCATTGATAGGTGTGTTTAAGTCCCAGGGACCTAGAGGTTTAATCTCGGCACTATACTCATTCCTGATACAAACGAGAATAGAACTAAACCCTGTACAGGCAGAAAATAAATGGAAACAATGTATAAGTGATCTGGATGACGAGGAGTGGTCTGATGCTCTGTCCTCTCACCTCTATATATCACCGGCCGTTAATAATAAGTTAATTCAGTTATTTATCCTACATCAAAGCTACTTGACACCAGTTCGGATGTTTAGGATGGGTAGATACCCCTCAACAGAATGCCACAGATGCAGATTTGCTAGGTCTGATTTCTGGCATATGATATGGGAATGTCCGTCTGTTTTAGATTTTTGGCGTGCAGTAGTGAACTACCTGACACAGATGATAGGTATAACTGTACCCTGCACACCTAAAATTTGCATTCTTGGCCTCCTAGACGAAGAATCCTGGCCACATTACCATAGAATATTTTTGAGAGAATCCTTATTTATGGCGCGGAAAGTCATAGCTATGAGGTGGATGGACATCAGACCCCCCACGTTAGGAAAATGGATTAAACTCACTAACTCTACTGTTTCATATGAATACATAGGGTGACATTTATCATTTGCACCTTTTTTTGCGAATATTTTTAGCACTGTGCACTGGCTTATATGTTTGCAGCCTAGTAAGGTATTTATGAACATTCACATGTTGGTTCATAAATCACCTGCTATAGCTTCCCTGGCGCTGTGCATTTTACTGCAGGTATTCATGAATTGACCCTGGTTAAAAAAGTTCCGCTACCCTGGGACTGGAGTACAGATGCGAACGAAAATGCAAAAATTTCAAAATTCTCACATGATAAATCCCGGCTGAGAATATTCTTACGGATAACCACGCCCACAAATGTCAAGAAGGCAAAAAACTGGAGTAAGCTGTCATATTCACACATACACCGAGCTACACTGTTTAGTAAATCTGACGAAGGGCTGTGCACATCACACTTACGCCAAAAAATACTAAGGAGCACAAGGTACACTGCTTGATACATGTCCCCCATAGTGTTTAAACACAGAGGTTGTGCCGGCAAATTTAAGAAGGTATGGGGCTGGTGGTGTGATTCCCCGTTGACAGCTTTCCGACCAAATAGGTTCGCAGGGATGGACAACAACAACCTACCCTCACCGAGAGGAATTGACTGATGTGCCCACGGTGTGTGCACTTGTGGAGTAGACCTGAACTTGTTCTTATAGATCTGTGATGGCGCCCGCGGACCCAGTGCTGATAGTTCGCAACCTGTTGTACCCTTTTATGTTTCGCTTTCCATCCGTCTCAGTTCACATAAGAATGCCTTATCCTGATGTATGATTACGTATCGCAGATGTTGTATTACATGTTTTCACCTCTAAATGTCATCATGTTCTATATTCTGGAACTGTTTGCGTTAACATTATGCATTACTTATGTGACATGTGTACACCCTTCAATAAAAAGAGTTTCGAATATTATATAAAACCAACTGAAAAAAAAAATGTTTTTAACACAGAAATGTCGACTAAAGAAAAGTCTGTACAGTAAATGCCCTCAATACTTGGTCGGGGCACCTTTTGCATAAATGACGGCATCAATACGTCAATGTGGCATGAAGGCGATCAGCTGATGGCACTGCAGAGGTGTTATTGAAGCCCAGGTTGCTTTGATAGTGGCCTTCCAACTCGTCTGCATTGTTGGGTCTGGTGTCTTTCATCTTCCTCTTGACAATACCCCATAAATTCTCTATGGGGTTAAGGTCGGCGAGTTTGCTGGCCAATCAAACACAGTGATGCTGTGGTTAGTAAACCAGGTATTGGTACTTTTGGCCATGTGGACAGGTGCCAAATCCTGCTGGAAGATGAAAATTCCATCTCCAAAAATCTTTTCAGCACAGGAAAGCATGAACTGCTCTAAAATTTCCTGGTAGACGGCAGCGTTGACTTTGGTGTTGATGAAACACAGTGATCCTACACCAGCAGATGACATGGCTCCCCAAACCATCACTGATTGTAAAAAAAACTTCACACTAGACCTCAATCAGCTTGGATTGTGTGCCTCTCCATTCTTCCTCCAGACTCTGGGACCTGGATTTCCAAATGAAATGCAAAATTAACTTAAATCTGAAAACAGCAACTCACATCTGTATGTGGTGGCTTTTGAAGCACTGACTTAAGCAGCAGTCCACTCTTTGTGACTCTCTCCCAAATTTTTGAATGGCATTTTCGTTACAATCCTGTTAAGACTGCGGTTCTCTCGGTTGCTTGTGCACCTTTTTCTACCACACTTTTTCCTTCCACTCAACTTTCCATTAATATGCTTTGATACAGCACTATGAGAACAGCCAGCTTCTTTAGCAATGAACTTTTGTGGCTTACCATCCTTGTGGAGTGTGTGAATGATTGCCTTCTGAACATCTGTCAAGTCAGCAGTCAGAGTAAATAGGAACGTAGTATTTTATATGATATGCAGATAATTGTTTCAATATTCAATTGACAAATTACAATTTAGGAAGTTCAACATAACTGCTGTGCATATAAGCCATGCCTCACATTATGTTATATTTCCACGCAGGATAATATGGCAGATGCTGTAACGCTCAGTGGTATCCTCACATATAAAGCTGGTAAATGGTACAACCTAAAGCCTGTGGTTGGAGAAGTATATGATCAAGGTTAGTTACACAACATACTTTGCAATTTATATTGTATATATTTTAGCTTGGTATTTACACCAAGCAAAAGTTCATGACAGCCAGGCAATCTCACCAATAAGCAGAGGTCAGCAGTGGACTTAGAGCTTATCCCGCCAATACAACACTACACGGCAGGGTTGGTGTTCCTTTTCCGGCTTCTGTGCAGTTACTTAGCCATTCCGTTTGCTTCCATTCTAAAAACAAACAAACAAAAAAACCTTAGCTACACACTTATTAGGGTGACCTTCCCGCTTCCTTCCAGCTATGTCCCTTCTAATACCCTCTTCCTCCTCTCTAAACGACTTTCTAGCGATTATAATCTGTTTAAGGAGCACCCCTCTCAGGAAAGCCTTAAAGGTGTCCCAAACCACCAGAGGAGAAGCAGTTCCTCTGTTAACTTGCCAAAAGGTAGATATTCCTTGTTTAACCTCTTAAGGACATATGACGTACCTGTACGTCATATGTCCTCATTAGCACTTCAAAGCAGGCCGCGCGGCGACCCCGCTTTGAAGCACCGCGGTCCCGGGTGCCGCGTGTAGCCCGGGACCGCCGCTATTAGCGGGCACGGTCTGATCGCCGTGCCCGCTAATTAGCTAATTGGAGGCAGCTGTCAAAGTTGACAGCTGCCTCCGATTACCGGAGGCAACTGTTCCCTGGTGTCTAGTGGGGGAGATTGTCCAAGATGGCGCCGTCCCCGGCTCGGCACTCGTTTACTTCCGGCTGCAGCAGCCGGAAGTAAACGAGTGCCTATCTCATTGATCTCTGCAGCATATCTATGCTGCAGAGATCTCAATGAGAGATCAAAGTATATATACTAGAAGTCCCCTAGGGGGGCTTCTAGTATATGTGTAAAAAAAAAAAAAAAAAAAGTGTTGTTTATAGTAAAAAGCCCCCTCCCCTAATAAAAGTCTGAATCACCCCCCTTTTCCCAGGTTTTAAATAAAAGTAAACAAATAAATAAATAAACAAACATGTTTGGTATCGCCGCGTGCGTAATCGCCCGAACTATTAATTTATCACATTCCTGATCTCGCATGGTATACGGCGTCAGCGCAAAAAAATCCCAAAGTGCAAAATTGCGCATTTTTGGTCGCATCAAATCCAGAAAAAATGTAATAAAAAGCGATCAAAAAGTCGTATATGCACAATCAAGGTACCGATAGAAAGAACACATCATGGCGCAAAAAATGACACCTGACACAGCCCCATAGACTCAAGAATAAAAGCGTTATAAGCCTGGGAATGGAGCGATTTTAAGGAACGTATATTTGTTAACAATGGTTTGAATTTTTATAGGCCATCAGATACAATATAAGTTATACATGTTACATATCGTTTTAATCGTAACGACTTGTGGAACATGCATAACAAGACAGTTTTACCCCAGGGTGAATGGCGTAAAAACACAGTTCCCCCAAATAAAAGAAATGCGTTTTTTTTTTCAATTTCAACACACTTTGAATTTTTTTCAGGTTTCGTAGTGTACCAAATGCAAAAATTCAGCCTGTCATTGCAAAGTACAATTAGTGACGCAAAAAATAAGGGCTCATATGGGTTTCTAGGTGGAAAAATGCAAGTGCTATGGCCTTTTAAACACAAGGAGGAAAAACCGAAAACGCAAAAACGAAAATGGGCCCCGTCCTTAAGGGGTTAATTAGCTCCTTTTTTTTTTTTTAAACCAAATTTTATTGGCACAAGTCTGCAGGAAAAAATAGCAATACAAGATGAACAATGGCACAGAAGATATCGAGAAGTTCTAAACAGTTCGAATTGTTCGCCCTATATTGTCCAGGTTGCATAGTCCTTGTATTTTCCAATTTTTTGTGTAGCGTTCGCCAATCTAGCGTTGTTGCATCTGCATATTGTGTTGCCAAAACCAGATAGATTTTCATAAAATTTAACCATTAACAACTATAACCAGCCGTTAACACAAACAGAAACACAAAAACGCAAAAGCCAACGAGATCCCCCCTCCACCATTTTCCATGTCAGGTGAGCTTCAGTGGACCCAGTGTGCCCTTCAAATCTTCTGTATAGTACCATTTGGTATGTCTAAAGGGACTCATGAGGTGTTTGATCTCTTCCCTCGAGAAGGTTTGGACTATAAAGGCCCTCCATTTTGCGAAGTAATTTTTTGTGGACTGTTCCTTGTTGATAAGTGTATCTGTTTTATCCATGTTTATTAAGTGTTTTAGAGTGTCGCTAATGTCCTGTATCGATGGGACCTTGTCTGTCAGCCAGTTCCGCAATAAACATTTAACCACAACCAGTAGTACATTGTGAATGGCTTTGTTAGCTACGAGAGGTGGTTCGGGATCATCCGACAGTTCACAGGTATAATGAAGCAAACAGCTAACAGGATCAATCTTAACAGGCCGCTGCCATATTTGTCTAATAAAATTCCCGACTGTATTCCATTACGGGGCCACGTGAGAACATGTCCATAGGGCGTGAAATAAGTCAGCCTTGGGGCTGCATTTGGGAACGTGTCGCAAATATTGTGCGGGGGTCTCTTGTAGGTGAAATTGAAGGCTTAGATGGCCTTGTGAATGAGCCGGATGTGCATCTCTCTCCACCTCTCGCTTACAATGGATTAGCGAACAAGCCTTATACCCTGGCAAATTTTATGTAAGTCTGCGTCTTCTATATGTGTCGACCAGGCATTAAAGAGAGTGTGGCCCAACGTATCTAAGGCGTGTGAGGCTAGGTATTGATATGAGTCGGACAAGGACATTTTGTCCGCGTTCCCCATCAGCTGATCGAACCTGTTAGTCCGCTCAGCTTTAGCAAAATCCAGCACTAAGCTCCTACAATAACTTATGAGTCTGTGGTTTTGCGGAAGGTCAAATTTCGCTGACACATAATCCCAAGAATGGAGAGTACCTTTCTCTGCATCCATCAGGTCATTTACACATAGAACCCCTTTGGATCTCCATGTGCTCAATAATTTATTTTGTCTCCCTAAAGGGAAGGAAGGTGAGTTCCAGAAAGGCATGTACTTGGATATACAGTAGGGTGTAGAATAAAGTTTCCTAATCGCTTTCCATGCAGCTATGGTATCGCTCATCATCAAACTATTCCTGATGGGGCGAGGTAAATCTGCTCGTTTAGTATGTAAGAGCGCTCCCAGATTCCATGGGTGTGCAAAGCTACGTTCTAGGGGTAGATTGGAATACCACAATGTGCCCCAGACCCAGTCCCGTACGTGTCTAGATAGTGATGCCAAGTTATACAGTCGGATGTCAGGAAGCTGCAGGCCACCGCTACTCTTTGGAAGGCAAAGTTTCCTGTACACTATGTGTGGACGTTTGCCCTGCCACAGAAATGCAACAAAGGCGGATTGCAGCTGCCTGACATCCAAGTGGCATAGCAGGAGAGGTAATGTCTGCATGGGGTAGAGAAGTCTCGCAAAGCTCACCATTTTGAGCAAGCTCCTTATTTTTAATAATAGTCACCCAGTGGGGATTAATTCTCATACTCCGAAGTGGAGCAGAGGAGCACCCCCCACCAATCTCCACTAAGAGGTGGGCATAGTCAGACACTGTCCTGGGTTCGTATTTCACTTTCGAGATTGACCGTATAGCAAGATCATTGCATAGTAATAGGTCAATCTGCGAGGCTGCATCATAGGATGTACTAAAGCACGAGAATTCTACCCTATCCGGGTGTAACAGACGCCAAGCTTCCGACTATCCCACCTCCCCACAAAAGTCGCGAAGAGGTGACCGTCCCAGCCAGAACTACCATCCCTCCTCCTCCTATCTATAGAAGGGTCCATGGCACAATTAAAGTCGCCCAGGATATATAATTGGTCATATATTTTGTCTTTGGTATATTTCAAGAGCTTGAGCAGGCTATGTGTTTTAAACGGTGGGGAAATGTAGATGAATGCTAGCATTACTTTGCTCCCTTCCAATTCTCCGTACAAAAACACAAAGCCACCCCGCTCATCTCTCTTGGAGTTAATCACCTGAAAATTAACCTTCTTATGGACAAACACCGAAACCCCCGCGGCATATGAGGATAAAGTAGAATGGAATTTATAGCTGGCCCAATATTTTTTAAGTTTACCCAGATTATCTCTATCCGCATGTGTCTCTACTAATCCGACTATAGCAGGTAGATGCCTGTTCAGGATATCAGTAATAGCGCTTCTCTTTAGTCGGTCCGCCATTCCGCGGACATTCCACATTAGTATACTAGTCATAATGCTTTAACTTGGAATACTGCAGAGGACCCCGAGGAGTAGGCCAGCCAGACACGACGCAAAAAAAAAAAAAAAAAAAAAAAGCAAACTCCTAACTCCACTGCTGCTCCCAGGTCCCGCCCTTCCCCCTCCCCAACCAACCCCACCCCCTCTTCCCTCCCCTCCCCCCTCCCCACTTGTTGCGCATACACTTATGCACAACCCTGACCTAGGCTTCACATCCCCCCCTCCCATCATCCCCCATAGCCATACATCTCAGGGTTATCTTAAAGGGGTATTCCCCCCAAGAGCAAAAAAAATGAAATGCTCCCTAGCTGGTCTTACTCACCAAGCCCCCCCTGAGTATTTTGAGCCGTCCCCCATCTTTCTAGCTGCTGCCGTTCCAGAGTTACAAGTTTTTCTAAAAGATGGTCTATTATCAAAATAGGAAACTACATTTCCCATCATGCAATGCTTATGTCTGATGATTGTGTAGCAGAGCTGAGATGGTGATGGGGATATAGCAGAAACAAACTAACAAGGGCCAAGAGCCCAAATCTCATCCAGTAGTACCTTCCACTAAAGTAAAACGTAGCTTTTATTGGCTCTCTTATTAAAATGTAACCAAAGTAGTTGTTGTGACACATAAAAACCCACTGCTACTAGTAGTCATCAAAGTATTCACTTCATGATACACATAGTGTTCGTAGCTGCAGACTACTCACTATCTCAACGTAATTACTATCTAACTAAACTAATAGTGCAGTGAAATTAAAATACAGCCGCAAGCCCCTCAACTAGTTTCACCCATACATGGGCTTCATCAGGAGGAGGGCTTATAAGCAGGGGGAGCGATCAGGGCGGACAGACATACACAGCACGACACTGTCACATAATGCATGTTGTGTATGTCTGTCTGCCCCGATCGCTCCCCCAGCTGGCCGCCCGGCACCCTGCTCCTATAGTGGTTTCTACCGGCGCTCTTGCAGGACATACAGCGTACCGTTCCTTTCTACACCAAAGATAAGTATACAGAGCTGCCTTTCTGCCCGTGCGCCTCTATGGCTGATCGCCAGCGTCTTGTGCGTCCCGACGGACGAGTGACGTCACTGGAGCGACGCCCGCCGAGCTGAGGAGAGGAGACGCGTGGCGGGGAGCCAGGTGAGTTAAAGTGTCTGTTTTTTTTTTGTATGTGTGTTTGTTAGTGCCTACATGGGGAGGGGGTGGCAACTCCCTACCTACAGCTACCCACAAGTACCTACCTACAGTTACCTATAACTAACTACAGCTACCCACAACTACCTATAACTAACTACCTACAACTACCTACCTACAACTACCTACCTACAACTACCTATAACTAACTACCTACAACTACCTACCTATAACTATCCACCTACAGCTACCTATAACTACCTACCTGCAGCTACCCACATCTACCTACAGCTACTTATAACTACCTACCTGCAGCTACCCACAACTACCTACAGCTACTTATAACTACCTACCTGCAGATACCCACAACTACCTACAGCTACCTATCTATAACTATCTACCTACAGCTACCGATAACTACCTACCTGCAGCTACATACAGCTGCCTACCTACAGCTACCTATAACTACCTTCCTACAGCTACCTACAGCTATCTTCTTACTGCTACCTATAACTACTTACAGCTACCTATAACTACCTACAGCTACCCACAACTACCTACAGCTACCTACCTATACCTATCTACCTACAGCTACCTATCTACAGCTACCCCCCATCTCCTCTCTGTACAGCTCCCTGCCCACCCTCCTCATCCCCCTCCTCTCATCTCTCTCCTATTGTTTTTAATGGCTAACCGCCATTTTACATCTTTCCCCAAATTTCCTCTTATTTCCATCTTTTCCCTGCCCTTCTTTCCTTCTCCGATACTGCCAATTCCCTCTCTCTATGATCTATCTCAGGAGATCGCTCTTGCTCTGACATTCTGGTGCTCAAGTGACAAATAAGTGCGCTTGTGCATTATAAGGGGGCACAGAGGGGGCCTGACTACTGTTTGGTGGCATGTATCGGGCATAATGCTTATTTGGGGGCACAGAGCAGCCTGACTACTATTTGGAGGCATGTATTGGACATACTGCTTATATGGGGGCACAGAGCAGCCTAACTACTATTTGGAGGCATGTATTGGGCATACTGCTTATATGGGGGCACAGAGCAGCCTGACTACTATCTGGAGGCATGTATTGGGCATACTGCTTATATGGGGGCACAGAGCAGCCTGACTACTATTTGGAGGCATGTATTGGGCATACTGCTTATATGAGGGCACAGCGCAGCCTGACTACTATTTGGGGACATGTATTGGGCATACTGCTTATATGGAGGCACAGAGGGGGACCGACTACTATTTGGGGGCATGTATTGGACACACTGCTTATATGGAGGCACAGAGGGGGGCCGACTACTATTTGGGGGCATGTATTGGACACACTGCTTATATGGGGGCACAGAGTGGTCTCTGTTACTGTGTGAAGCGATACAGATAAGGATTTGTATGGCGATGAGGATGGTGCTGCATTAGAGAGGAGCCTAATATGTTTCTCTGGCAGATTCTGCGGAGTCGAGGTGTCACCAGGAAAAGTCTCCATGATGGTCTAAACAAGAAGAAAAGAAAAAGGGCCTGCAAAAACATCTCCTGCCATTCATACAGAGAAAACGCCCCCTGTGAGTCTAGTGTTGAGTATTGTAGTATGTTAATGTATTATTTTTTAGTTGTATGTGGTATTACAGTTTGTCTCTATTCACACCAATGGAACTGGGTTGTAATACCACACACAACCTGAGGACTGGGATGGAGCAGTTTATGAAAGATAGTAGCCATGGTTTTTTTAATCCTGGATAACTCCTTTAATAGGGTTGTCTAAAATTGGAAAAGGACAGCTACTTTGTTGCAGAAACAGTACAGCCACAGGGCCAGCAGCAGCTCCGTCCCTGTGTGTGTGTATATATATTTTATTATGGTGTCCTGGGGGGGGGGGCAGAAGACGGTTTCGCACAGGGCGCCATCTACTCTAAGGCCGGCCCTGACTGCTACAAACAGACCTCGCCATTCTATTCCAACTGTAAGATCCCACAGTCCGTCTATAGGCCATATAGCAAGTATTGGATATACATATATGAACTTAGCACATCAGCATCATACAGTTTATTTAACTCTTTACGATTTAGAGAGGAGGAAAGACAGATTCATTTCAGTTCATGATTCACTTGCTCTTAGATGGACATGTGTCGGTAGAGGGGAATCTAGGAGACCTGCTCTTCTGATGCTGTCCTCATAAGTCCAAGGTTCTGAGCTGCTTTTGCTTAAAAAAGAAAACAGAGAAAAAAAGGGGACAATAGCAAGGTGCACAGATATTGAAAAGTTCTTCCCATAGGAAAACTGTCTGTTCCCCAATGCAGAAACATTCCCCACTCTCTGAACAAATATATAACTTGGCTCCTGTGTGAGTTCTCTGATGTCTAATGAGGTGCGGTTTTAAAGTCCAGCCTTACTCCCGCTCTGAGAGGTACAAGGACCAGCATTACTTTCCTCATACCCACATTCCCCTCCCTGTGGCAGAGGCAGGGCAATAGAACACCAAAGACAAACAGTCACCTGTTGCTCTTGCCCTTACAGGGTGCAGAGTGACCCAGACGCTCCTTGCAGCGGGGTTTAAACACTAATAAAGGAGAATCTATGTCTGATATCCACACTTCTGTAGACTGTGACACAAATCTGCCGGGAGAAGGAGCTATAGTGAGCATGTGCCAGACCATTCCCCCCGGAATCGATCCTCATATCTTGCAAACAATAAAGTACCTTTAGGCTGCTGACGCTTGCTTAAAAGTCTGCTCCGGTCATTGCGTTGCCCGAGATGGTATGTGCCATAAAGGAGGGGGAGTGCGTCACAATAGAGGAATCACCAGCTCTCTGATGGCGGATAGGGAAGAAAAAGAAAACAAAGGCATATTGTTTCCACACCCTTGCTTACCCCCTTGCGCCTACTACACACCAGGGCTGGCCATAGGCTCTTACCACCTATTTGCTGTGGGTTAGCTCATCAGAGATGGTGCCAGCAGCTCCAGCGCGCTGCCCGCTAAGTCCCGTGTTCCACAGCGTGCCACGTGACGCACGCCACCCTCCTCCGTCTGTTATTCCTCCGGGGTAGGCGGTCTTTAATACCGCTTCCCGCTTCTCCACCAATCGCAGGCGTCGCATAGAGCATGTGACGGGCCTGCCTCCTGCTTCCTGACGTGCTTTTCGTTCTGAGGTCGAACCTTCCCCACGAGGACATCCTGCCCCGGCTACAACGTGAGGCTGATATGCCCCAGCATCAGCCTTCCTCTCCGGCCGCCGCAAACCCCATCTCGGCATCTAATATCCCGGCCCGCTTCAGGTATCAGATTCATGGCATGGGGTCGAGGTGGGAGGGACCGGATGTGTGTGGCTCCTACGTCATGCGGCTAGCCTCCTCACCCTCAGAGACCGGGTACAGGAGTCTTATCTTAGTTGTACACTTGCCTAATAAACTTACCTTCTTGTTAATGATGCAATCACATGCATCTTCATTAAATGCACAAAGTTTCATTCAATTTCTAACATCCCCTTCTTGGTGTGTCATGTTTTTGTCAATAAATGCACATGTATATACCTATAATGACCTATATCTACTCTGCTTCTATATATAGAATTGCCCTTTTTCTCTAACAAAAAGGTTTTTTTTTCAACAAAACCCTAAAGAATCAGACAAGGGCTACATGGCAACTATGATCTCACGACATCCAATCACTTTCACTGTAGTCACATTGTGATATAACCATTGTTACAAAAATATAAATGTGCTGGTTCTTTGTGGTCATGGGCTACAAACTGCATGTGACCTTGCCGTTAGAGCCTCGAAATAAGCTTCATGTGACTGCAACTTGCTTACAGCTAAATTACAAATGCAAAAAGCCGAGTACCCAGGGCCATATTTACAGCTCATGCTAGGGACTTGGACTAAATTGACCACATTAGGGTGATTCCACAGGCATCAGAATTTTTTCATGCGGACCTGTCACAAATACACAACAAAACCAAATGTGTTACGTTCATCCCTTTACAGAAAGTAGTGAAATCAATCAGAAATCCACAACATAATGAAAGGCTGGATTAGGGCACATTCACACTGAGGAAAAGTGGTGAAATTTCAAATGGACCCCATGGACAGTGCTTAAAATTCTGCCTGTCCCATTAATTCAATAAGATTTCTCGCGCGCTTCCACTCTCTGCCCAAAGAATTTACATGTCAATTCTTTGGATGGGGAGCGGAGGCATGTGAGAAATCCTATTAAATGGGACAGGTGGAATTCTGCTCAGTGTGAATGGGCCCTTACAGGGGAAAACAGCTACATCAGAAGTATTTATTTATTTGTTTTTCTTTTGTTTTTTTACTTTTTTATTTTGTGCACAGCACCATGAGTTCAAATACAGCCCTGAGAGTAACCCTAGCCTTGTATGTGGATAATGTAATTTACAGGTGCAGGGACCTCCTATTATGCTGTGGCTGTAGTCAGAAAGAATTCTACTATCACAATAAATAGTCTGAAAGGAACAAAGTCTTGTCACACTGGCTATGAGAAGACTTCAGGATGGAACGTACCAATTGGGTTTCTCATCGATAGTGGACGCATGTCTGCTGTAGCCTGTAACATACCAAAAGGTAAGAATAAAAACTTAACAAATGATCTGTAAATACCCATTTATATTGGCCAATAAATCATGCCAACTGCTTGTCTCACAATTTAGAGGGGCAATGATCATGGAGGCACTTGAGTGGGTACTTCATTGGATTTTTTTTTTTTTTCTGATCTCCCTAAGCTCAGCGATTGTTGTCAATACCCCCAAACAGCTGTCTGTGGGTGGATGGATGAGTGCCTTGGTAGCCCCTTGTCATTACTCAATACTCGCAAATGAGTTAGACTTTGACGCAAAAGGGGCCACCCTGGCACGTCCCTACTTGTATCTTTATACTAGAGTAACAAATCATCCGTAAATAAGAATTCATGTTGGTCACTAAATCATGCCAACTGCTTTTCTCATAATTTACTTATTATACATATTCTAAAAGTCACGCAATTCGAAAAAAAGGAGAAAGGCAAAGTAAACGTTAGCGGTGAGCGAACCGGCCGAGGTTCGGGTTCGGATGAACCTGAACTCTCGGCTTCTGATTCCCGCCCTCTGCCTGCTCCGTGGAGAGGGTGGATACAGCCGGAGGACCGCCTGGAAAACTGGGATACAGACATAGCCATAGGCTGTATCCCAGTTTTCCAGGCGGTCCTCAGGCTGTATCCACCCTCTCCACGGAGCGGGCAGACAGCGGGAATCAGAAGCCGAGAGTTCAGGTTCATACGAACCCGAACCTCAGCTAGTTCGCTCATCTCTAGTAAACGTCCCCGTATAACAGCTCTCGAGTCCAGCTGATGGCCTTGAGTGTCCTGCAGCTCTTCCAGCTGCAACGTCACATACCAGGGTGAGTGATTGACAGCTCAGCCAGTCAGTGACTAGGGTGGGACACTGCCCCAATCACTAACCAGCTGAGCAGGCTGATAATGACTCCTGTCGGCTGTTATCAGGACCTGGGAGCAGCTCTACGGAGGCAGGGGAACAGGTGAGTTTGATAAGACTTCTCCTTTAAACATTTGTTATTGCTATCACCACTGATATATTTAATCTTTTAAGTGTCACCGTCGTTATAAAAAAAAACGTTTGACTGTTCAGCGAGAACAAGATGGGAGAAGCTCTTGATGAGTCAGACTCATAATGTAGGTCTATGCCACAGTGTGGTCCTCTCCCTGCTTGCTCTCACAATCGGTCAGGGTCTGAACACGAAACTGCCCCCAGTACCTTACAGAACTATGGGGGCTGCTTATATCACTCTGGGGTCGTAACTGGCCTCTTTTGGGTTAGCATAATCTGAGTTTTTATTCTTACTGGTTCTAATACATATATTGGGATATTTCCACTTATAGGAGTAAGTGATTTCTTTTCTGAAAGTTGTGTACCTGGAGCTGAAATATCGTCACTCCCCTCTCTCTGTGATCTATGCAAGGGAGACAACAGCAATCCAAGTCAATGTGGGACAGATAAGTACCAGGACTATGATGGAGCCTTTAGGTATACACACAGTGATTATTTTATATGCTGAGAGAATGCGTAATATGTAATTCCAAATGGCTAGGAGACATATTATAATTAAACTGTAACACTTGAAGCCACTAAAGGAGAGTATAAAAATAGTATGAGGATCAATTTTATAGTAATATGTGGCTACAGGACTCTATCTAGACTACTTAGATCTCCAAAAGGAAGGAAGCTGACTCTCTACTGCCACCTATTGGACATAGCTACTCTGTAAGCAATGGCATACATACCACAATGCAGCTGTAGCTCTAACTTGTCCCATACCCTTTGCTTCTCATAGGAAACTGTGCAGTACTCCTCTCCTCAGGAAACTGCGCTGTCAGCAAATAAAGGGATGATGGAGTTGTCCCATTGGTAATGGAAAGCAGGTGGGAAAACTGGGGGCCTGGGGGCAAAATCAGATGCCATAATAGGAAGCCCTTTTAATATTTACTGTCAGGCCCTCTTTCTTCTGTGGTAGTCACTGTCTGTATGATAGATCTGTTGGACAATTAAAGAACCTTTAAACACGACTATGAATCAGGCTATTTGACAGGGTAGCTACATCCAGTAGGTGGCACTGGATAGGAGGAGTAGGAGCCAACGTTCTTCATTTAGAGGAGAGCTAATTTGCATACTTTTTACCAGGGAACATTGCCTGGCCTGTAGGACTGCCTTAGGTTAGCTTGCAGATACATTACCCCCTCAGAATGTTACGTTCAATGAGGTAATTCCAGTTATGATAGGCTAAGCTGGAGAGTAACACACAAAGACCCGATCTGTACTTGTCCTACAGACCTATCAGCAGGTTTAGGCCTCAGTAGCAGATTTACAGACTACTACTTAAAATATGCCTTGGTCGTGTGACAGACACACGGTTGCATGGCTCGGTACACTACAGATTGTAACGCTGTGTCTTGGTTTTGTAACATTCAAAGCTGAAGAACAATTGTCTAGGACAAATTTTCATCCACTGGAAGTAAACAATGAAGATAAATAATAATTATCATTACTTCACAATCTAAATTTTAAATGAACGTATTAGAATGTTTTTGGGATGCGGGAGGTAACATGAGTATCCAGAGGATACACCATGCAGTTGTTGACCCTAATGGGATTTGAAGCCAGGACCCAGTGCTGCAACATTAAATGACTGCAAACAGATATCGTAACTAGTCTATTAAAAAGTAGTATAATTTTTTGTCGAAACGTTATGTTTCAATGAGAAGCAAGGTTAGAATTGTGAAGCTTAGCATTCTGATGTTACTTATATAATTAAATAATTGTCCTAATGATCTCCTAGTGATAAGCTAGCCATACACATTGAATATGTGCTGACCTGCTCTCACATAGGTGCTTTGGGCCTCCTGACCCACCTGATTTTATGATGTTGAGGGAAAGAAGGATTTGCCATGTTGGATTTAAACAGCTTGATCCTTTGGTCTCTTTGAGATAAGCCACAACAGAGGAGTCTAGTAGCAACTTTCTCCTCTTTTCCCCTTTAAGAACACATGCTCGCCGCTGTTTGTTGAATGAGCTATGAGTTATATTATATGTATTATATTTTGGGATATGTGTGCAAATTTGGCACCTTAGATATAGTTGCCACAACACTGAAGGACAAAATTCCATCTAAAAGGAAGATAACTGATTTGTAATATTTATCGATGACAATAGATTCTTTCTATCTCATTTGCTTCTCCAGGTGTCTGGTGGATGGAGGGGATGTGGCTTTTGTAAAACACAGTACAGTGCTGGACAATTCGGATGGTGAGTTTATTTTTAGTTCAGAGCCTTTAGGGCAAAGTATCATCACTTTAATGCTACCTGAACCAAGTCATCAGGGCCATCCACTGCAGCTTCTCTCTGCTTCACCAGCCTTGAGTGACAGTTCTTTCCCTGTGTTGCAATCAAGGCTGTTCGGGAAGCCACCAGGAACCAGTCTGATGACTTGTGGTTAGTGCAAGCACCATGAAAGTGATGACATGTTCCCTTTAACGCTTTAACGTCCATGTACATGGTTGTGTTATTAAGGGTGCCTTCACACCTACCGTATCGCAGTAGAAAATCCGCTGCGGATCCGCAGCAGATCCGCAGCGGATTTAACTAAATGAATGAACACAGCATTAAATACGCACTGTCAAATCCTCTGCGGATCCACAGCAGATTTGTAAGTGCGGATTTAGTGCTGTGTTCATTCATTTAGTTAAATCCGCTGCGGATCTGCTGCGGATCCTCAGCGGATTTTCTACTGCGATACGGTAGGTGTGAAGGCACCCTAAGGGTGTATAAAGTGGGCTTGGGCTTTCCACAGCTGATGCCTGCCTCTTACAGCCTCCATTGGTTTTGGTGGCTATTTAACCAATTAAAGGGAATGTGTCACCTAAATTTTCTTTAACTGATTAGAATCACACACTAAAACTTGTTCTTTGATCCTAATCTGTTTATATTTTCTGACTCATTTTTATTTCACTATTTGTACATTGTTATGGGGCTGCCATATTGCCTGGGCTGTTTTTAAAAGCATTTAGTCACATGCTTTACAGCAAGACTCATGGACATAGATGACAATAGACAGACTCTGTCCCCTTGCGATGAATGTAAAACATCATTGAGCGTGCTCTGTGACCTTCCAAAAGGTCATTCCACAGGGAGCTGCTATTGTCTTGTATTAATGATATTTAACTACAGCAGCCTCCTATTATCACTACAGACAGAATAGGAAGTCTCAGCTTAGTTTTAGCCCCAGTGGTGAGAGTGAAAACTGCAAGGTTTCCAGATTATAATATAATATAGATAGAAAATTATAAAAAAAAAAAGTTACCAAAAATTCTTAAAAAATATGTTTAACATAAAACATTACTTAAACAATAAATCATTTTCTGAAGACACATTCCCTTAAAATGCTGTTGTCAAAGCTGACCGCAGTATTTAAATGGCCTTATTATTTCATATACAATTTCTATAAATAGATAAAAGCACATTTTATGATGAAAACAATTGATTTGTAGACTTGTGCATAGATAAATTAATCCTATTTGTTCCCACAATCTAGGAAAAAAATCAGACTCTTGGGCAAAGGATGTCCTGTCCTCAGATTATCAGCTGCTGTGCCGGGATGGTACCCGAGCAGAGGTCACTGAATGGAAAAGGTGTCACCTGGCCAGGGTACCAGCTCATGCTGTTGCAGTCAGGTCAGATGTGGATGGCTCTCTTATTTACCAGATGCTACATGAAGGCCAGGTGGGTCAGGATAGTCAAGAACAGCTATTTTAAAATGAACTTGCCAGTTGGAAAACAGGGATGTAAATAAGCCCATGACTAGATAGGGCTTTTCATTAGGATTCTAGGCATTCCTTTATGTTAATATGTGCAGTAAATACTCTTTGTTATTTTTTTGTTACAGTATGTTCTATATATTAATATAAAATTAATGAAATATTTGGAATATATGTAATATGTAAATGAAGCTTAAAAGCAAAGCATAGTAATGGCCATTGTAAGTCCAGCCTATGTCCTCATATTAAACATCTCTGTTCCCCCCTTACATCCACCTACCCTATTAGACTGACAGTTACTAGATACAGAAGACATGTGCTATGGGCTCTGGTTATGTTTGGGATCGGCCCTGGGCTTTTCAGCCTCATTTACACATTAACAAAAAGGCTTATATCGGTGCTGGAAAGGACTACGGAGAAATTAAAGATATGATAAAAGGTATGATGATTATGATAAGCCCGAGCTAGCCATTTACACCCCTGTTTTCCCACTGACAGGTGTGCTTTAAAGTGAACCTGTATCCACCCACCACCCCCTCCAAACCACTGGTATCCTTGCTGACATCAAATCCTTCCCTGTCATCTGTTTCAAATTGCTCCTGGTGCTGAAGCACTGTCAACGAGGCGGAACCTAAAGTGCCTGTGCCCTAGACCTGCAACATCTCAGGTTTTCCTCTCCACCCTCTTTGTCTTTAGCGATGCCCCCAGGAGGGATATATCCTCTTTAGCACTGTTTAAGCTATGCGCATGTGCTGTAGCAATCAAAAGTGGCACAAGCGCACTGACAAAGTTGGGCTCCTTGTTGTAGGCTACCTTGTCATTGCACCTGTGCCGTCTTTTTCACCAGCATTAGGCCATGTTCCCATGCAGTAAGATACCGGCCATTCCTGGACCCGCCTGGGTCACGGAACGGCCGGTATCAGAGAAGATCATCCTGGACGGATGATCTTCACTGCCGCTGAATTTGGATGTGGGCTCACCTGTGTGCGCCCGCATCCAAATTCCCTACTGATCACAACGGAGCTGGGGCCGCACGCTCCATTGTGTGCGCTGTCATTTTTTTTGCAGCGCCACTAGGGATCCCGGCTGGAGTGTATACTATATGTGTCACTATGTAAGTTACGTAGTAATCACAGTCGTTGTTGCAAATTGGCTTCAACACCTGTGATTATTACGTAACTTATGTAGTGTAAAAAAAGACTTATACTGCACAAATGACAGGTCTCGAATGCTGGTAAAGAAGATGGCACAGGCACAATGACAAGGAGCCCAGCTGCGTCAGTGCACCTGTGCCGATTCGGAATGCAATGGGGCATGTGCAGAATTTAAACAGCGCAGAAGTGGGAAAGGGCAGAGGAGGGGCAGGGAGGAAGACCGAGAGGCATTGCAGGCCTAGGGCAAGGACACTCTAGGTCCCCCCTCTTTGACACTGCTCCAGCTCAATAAAAGAGCATTTTTAACCCTAAAGGTGGTATCAAGAGCAATTTGAAACAGATGACAGGAAAGCACTTGATGTCAGCAAACAGTAGCAGTGGTTTGGAGGGAGTGGTAGGTGGATACAGATTCCCTTTAGGCTTGTTCTCAGTCTGTGTTTTATTAGTATGTCCTTAGTTGATTTGGTAAAAGTAGCAAAACAAAATATAGGATGAAAGCGGGTGACTGGTGAGCCATTATACGGCTTGCATTTGCAGCATGGATCCCCAATCTTGAATGCAGGGGAACATTCCCTGAAAAAAGCCTTAGAACCTAAACATATGGACATAGGTAACATACATCATACTTTGCATTAAACTTGTAATTCCTGAAATGCTGATTTTTTCTAATAGCAATTAATGATGATTTGCATAAAAGTGATCTAATAGTTGTACGATAGTAATTTTATAATGTTAATGCTTACATGTTTCTTAGTTCTGTACATTCTGTAGATTCTGATGACTTATACATGAGCCCGTGTCCAGAGGCATATAAATCAAATTTCACATAGTAGGATCAATTTATTGGTGGCAAATGTATGAGAATGTGGAAGGAAACCAATAATCTCCATACAGATATAGTCTTTATGGGATTTGAATGTAGACCCACAGTTTTACCACCACACTATAGTACTGTCAATGTGAGGAAGGTTAAGCCCTGCAAGTAGAGATCAGCGAACTTTTCAAAAGTTCGTTCCGACCGGACTTCCTGATTTTTTCGGAAAGTTCGGTTCGACCAAATTTCGAATTTCTTCGGATTTCATAGTTTAAAGCATCTATATGATACAGGGGTAGTGTATTTGGTTGAATTTAGGGCTCTACATGTCAGTAACATCATTTTTTTTTTAGACTTCAATATTCACCATTACAGGGTCTATGCAGGAAATTCACCATTACAGGGTCTATGCAGGAAATTCACCATTACAGGGTCAATGCAGAAAAAAGGTCACAAATGCAGTAAAGGAGCAGCAGTAGTCATTGGAGGTCAGTGAAGGTCCAGCAAGTCATTTGAGGCCAGTACAGGAGCAGCAGTAGTCAACATGGAGGCCAGGCAGGAGCAGCAGTAGCCAACATGGAGGCCAGGCAGGAGCAGCAGTAGCCAACATGGAGGGCAGGCAGGAGCAGCAGTAGCCAACATGGAGGACAGGCAGGAGTAACAATAGCCAACATGGAGGCCAGGCAGGAGCAGCAGTAGCCAACATGGATGACAGGCAGGAGCAACAGTAGTCAACATGGATGCTAGTTAAGGCCCAGCAGTAGTCAACATGGATGCCAGTGAAGGCCCAGCAGTAGCCAACAAGGAGGCAAGGGCAGGCACACCAGTAGTCAACCTGGATGCCAGTTAAGGCACAGCAGTAGCCAATAAGGAGGCAAGGGCAGGCACACCAGTAGTCAACCTAGATGCCAGTGAATGGCTGAAATGGTTGCACAGCTTTCGAGCCATTGACAGCACAGTCTGTAAATGGGATGAAGACTTTAGTGTGTAACTATTAGGGATGGGATGAAGACTTAAGTGTGTAACTATTAGGTTTAAAACATGTGCCATACACGGGGCGTGCCTCATACCTCCTCGACGCAGCGCGGAGAAAATGTTGCTCACTCACCACCATCTCAAATTTAACATGGTGTGGAGTCAGCCATGAGAGGATTTCCGTCTCGAGCAGGCGGCGCAGCTCTTCCCCTGTGTGTCTCCTTTCACCCAGGCAGGCTAGATGCAGCACAGCGTGACACCTCCGTGCTACACCCAAGTGGTACAAGGGAGGAGCACTGGAGGTTGAGGAGGTTTGGACCTACTGGAGGAGGTGGAGAAGGACCGCGACACAGGAACCCTGCTGTGACAACGGGGTGGTGTCATCGCCCTTCCCTGGCCAAGTTGCCGGGGGTCCGCCGGCCATATTACATTTACCCACTGAGCAGTAATGGATATATACTGCCCTTGCCCGTAATTACAGCTCCAGATGTCTGTGGTAATGTACATGTCTGCTCACTGAATGGCTCAGCGAGTCAGCAACCTTTTCACGAACATAGCTATACATGGCTGGGATAGCTGTGTTGGAAAAGTAGTGTCGACAACTTTAAACGGCAGAGCCTGGAGCACCAGCAACTTGGCCAGATGGGTGTTCAGCTTGACTGCTGCGGGATTGCTGGGTGCATATGTCTGCCTCTGGTATAGGGACTCCATGATGCCAGGCTGCCTACTGCTAGCAACACAGGGGCCACCAGCCGAAGAAGGGAGTGAAGCCACACTCCCTTCCACAGAGGAGGTCTGACTCTGTGAAAGGCCCCCCTGACTACTGCTGCTTCCTGTTGCTGTTGACCGCGGGTCTGCCTGGGCCCGCTGTGACCCACTATCACCCCGTTTCTCCCAGGCGGAAAGGTGGTGGCGCTTCATATGGGCAGCCATGGTGCTGGTGCCAGGATGGCAACTCTTGCCTCTTTTAATGCGCCTGTCGCACAGGTGACAGATGACCACATAGGTATCATCTAGGCACTTTTTAAAAAACTGCCACACAGGTGAGGTGTAGAGTCTAGTACCGACAGGCTGCGAGGATTGGCAGGCGCTGCCGATACTAGGACCTGAAGTGGAGGAGGTTTCCCCAGTGGTCATCTGCTTGTCCTGGCTATGCTTACGACTTGTTAGTTGACTACTGCTTTTTAGTTGTGGCGGGCCTGCTGGCGGACGGTTGACAAATCCATTGAATAAGCCAAATCCTGCCGTGGATCCCATGTAACATCCGATGTAGCATCATCCTGTTCCAGAATGATGCTATCATCCTCATCAGGCTCCTGCCCAGCCCTCTCTCGTCTACTGCCTACTGCTCTCCTGCCAGGCCTAACATGGGCCTGCTCTGATATCGCCTCTGACACAGCTATGCCCTGCACTTGATTGTCCCCTGTCTCTTCCCCCACGTGCTCATCATCATCAAAGAGCAGTTGGCTGCTCATAGACGCCAACAGTTCCCTTGCGTCCTGAGCGTAAAGTACGCCGGAGAAAAGTAGGCAGCAGCAGTAGTAGCCAGAGACGACTGAGGGTGTCTTGTGCTTATCGCTCGGTCGTTAAGTATCGTCAAGTCGATAGAACCACAGAGTTCACTTGTTAGTACCAACGGCCGTGGTGCTTATGTCTGACCGCTACAGCTGCCTATGTCCCAACAATTCTCCCGAGTAGAAGACATTAATTACCCTGCACTCTATTTTAGATTCACAATTTCACTATGTTTGTCCTCACATTGTTGTTTTATGTTGATGTAAACAAATAAAAGTTAAGTTTTAAGCCTCCGGGCTATACAAAGGCATAAGGGGCTTGTCCCCACAAATAGCCAAATAAACGTGCCTCCCGGATCAGGCTGGGATCACCCCACTCTGTCTGAACAGTTCCCTTGCAGGCAGCGGGTCAAAAGTAAGCGGGATGTTGCTGAGGATGTCAGATGGAGGACGTGGGGGAATTGCTGCGTGCCTGTGCCAAGTCAGGGTCGTGTCCGAGGTACCCACAGATACCTGGCTGGCTGTCTCACTACTGATCCTTGTGGACGTCGAAGTGTGAGCCAGCCACTCCAGGACTGTGGAATTAGACGTATGGACACGACCCTGGTGTGACAAAGGAAGCTCAGGCCTGCCACGGGACCCTCTTCCTGCGCTACTTCCTCTTCTGCCCCTTGAGCCAGACTCTGCCCTCTGCCTGAAACACTTTGTGAGGTTTCCTGCTGCCGCTGTGCCATGACTTTATATTCAAATTCTGATTTCTACACTTGGTAGATGAGAACAGTATTTTCTGTAATATATATATATATATATATATATATATATATATATATACAGTATATAGGACTTGTAATATATAGGACAAGTATAGAAATTGTCTATATATGTAGCACTTTTTTAAAGACTTTTGTGCTATACACCTGCACCAGGTATTTTTGTCTCTCAGGATAAGACGGATGTGATATACACACTATCAGAAGGGTCCAAGTATAAAAAATTGTCTATATATTGTGGAGAATGGCTCTGGTCGACCCTAGGTAGTAGTGCAGTAAGCAGGGACACAGACAGGATGACGTCTAATTTAAGTGTTTTTATTTCACACTTAAGCTTAAGCAAAAGCACAAAGCAAAACCTTAACAAAGGCTTAAACAAAAATAAACCCTGCTCAGCTGAGCTCTTACTAGTACATATCCAATCCCTAACTATACGTGAGACCAGCTACCCAGCCCCCCGGGTACAAATAAAGTATTGTATGGCCCATGCAATACCTTCAGTATTCTAGCAGTCAGCTCTCCAGGTATGGCCACACCTTAGCTCTGCAGTGAGCGTTTTTTAAGGCCCCGATGACCCCCAGCTGTGGGCTATGGAAGCCCATGACCAAAGCCCGGTGGAGTGAGCGTCCCACTGCCAACCTCACTCACTCCAGAAAAAGCAGGTCCCAGTACGTATTTTACAACCTGTCTATGTTAGCTATGGCTAACACAGACAAAACAGGCTATCAGTCCTGCTTTACCTGTGTCTGGGTTAACCCCTTGGTTACCAGAGACACACCCAGGGCTTACCAGCCACAGTTTAACCACTTCAGTGGCAGATATCTGTGCTCCCAAACCATGTCTCTCTTACAACATATATATAGCACTTTTTTAAGGATATTATGCTATACACCTGCACCAGGTATTTTTGTCTCTCAGGATAAGACGGATGTGATATAGACACATCAGAAGTATAGGACTTGTATATCTGTACAGCATGTTTTTGTTCCGTGCAGCCTTTGCTGTCCTATGCCTAATCTATCTTTCATCCCTTCTATATTTCTCTCTCAATCACTAGATGTTTCTCCTCTCCGCTTTCCGAATCTTTCCTTTCCTACAATATCTTCTCAGTAGTCTGTAGTACACAACAGCAGCAGTAGCAGCAGCAGCACCACCAGCAGCGTTTTGTCAATGACGAGCTCTGTGCACCGCTAACAGTATGCTTTCTCTCTCTCTCCCTCTCTCTCTCTCTACACACTGCGTGGTGCGGTCATGTGACCACTCCTCTTAAAGCAATACCGACGTCACACAGGGGGTGGGCTAGTGCAAGATCCCTGTTGATTGGATGTGTTCCGGGCATCATGGGAAAGCGATTTTCCCACCCGGAACACTTCCTGCTTTCTAGAATGGCGGCTGCGGAGCGGATTTCCAAAAATCCAAATCCGATTGTACTCGGATTTTTGGAAAAATCCGAACCGGATCCCATACCGGCCGAACAGGTTCGCTCATCTCTACCTGCAAGCTGACCAACAATTCTTAGAAATCATATAGAAGTCATAACTTTTATAAATTTTTCACACTAAGTAGACAACATGATCCCCACGTAGGCAGAGATTGGCATAAAGTGGACATAGCAAAAAGCATGAATTCTGAAATATACCAGCAAATTCTAAAGTTGATATAGGACCATAAAATATCTGTCCATGAGCTGAGGAGAATGTGGGAGAATGTGTATAGGCCCTATTACACAGAATGATTATCTGCCTTACTTGGCCGATAACTGGACGTTCCGACCAATAATTGTTTTGTGTAACAGCACATGTTAAAAGGCAAGTATCAGCCAACATGTATGATGTCGGCTGATGTAGTCTTTTAACATGCCAGAACATCAAGATGATGTCATCGATGGTCTGCTGCTTGTCGCTCCATGTAATAAGAACGGTGGCAGCAGACTGCCGCTGTCTTCATTGGGTAGCCTGAATGATCTAAAGACCGTTCGGCAGGGCCGGGACAAGGAGTTTTGGTGCCCTAGGCAGGGAAGGCAAACGGTGTTATGAGACTCGGTGCACCACAGTATAAAGCCCTGAAAGTGCCCCCTCATTGTATTACGATCCCTAGTACATTCAGTAGTTATCTTATAACATTCTTACCACCATACAGTGATTACATATTGCCTCTGAACAAAACCGAAAGATATCAGCAATGATACAATTGAATAATACCGCCACATCATGACCACTATCGCTACAGAGTGCAGTTACATTCAGTTGCTCATAAGGGCCGTCTTCTCTGATCAGAGTCTTTCACATTTTCTCTTTTTCTCCATCCAGCGTTCGTCACCTTGAAGTCTTCTCCTGGGATGTGAATCCTCTCTCCAGAATCTGCCAGAGAAACACTTTAGGCTCCAGCAGCACATAGAGTAGTTAGGTCCCCTGTACCCCTTTATAGTAATTTCACCCCTCTGTGCCCCCATAGTTTTAAGGTCTCCCTGTGCCCCCACTTAATAATTAGGTATGCTCTGCACCCCAGTATAGTAGTAAGGCCCCTCTGTGCAGTCCCAATGTGGTATAGACCTCTGTGTGCTGGCCCCAATAGTATATACACTACCGTTCAAAAGTTTGGGGTCACCCAAAAAATTTAGTGTTTTCCATGAAAAGTCACACTTATTTACCACCATACGTTGTGAAATGAATAGAAAATAGAGTCAAGACATTGACAAGGTTAGAAATAATGATTTGCATTTGAAATAACATTGTTTTTACATCAAACTTTGCTTTCGTCAAAGAATCCACCTTTTGCAGCAATTACAGCATTGCACACCTTTGGCATTCTAGCTATTAATCTGCTGAGGTAAGCTGGAGAAATTGCACCCCACTCTTCTAGAAGCAGCTCCCACAAGTTGGATTGGTTGGATGGGCACTTCTGGCGTACCATACGGTCAAGCTGCTCCCACAACAGCTCAATGGGGTTCAGATCTGGTGACTGCGCTGGCCACTCCATTACCGATAGAATACCAGCTGCCTGCTTCTGCTGTAAATAGTTCTTGCACAATTTGGAGGTGTGTTTAGGGTCATTGTCCTGTTGTAGGATGAAATTGGCTCCAATCAAACGCTGTCCACTGGGTATGGCATGGCGTTGCAAAATTGAGTGATAGCCTTCCTTATTCAGAATCCCTTTTACCCTGTACAAATCTCCCACCTTACCAGCACCAAAGCAACCCCAGACCATCACATTACCTCCACCATGCTTAACAGATGGCATCAGGCATTCTTCCAGCATCTTTTCATTTGTTCTGCGTCTCACAAACATTCTTCTTTGTGATCCAAACACCTCAAACTTGGATTCATCCGTCTACAACACTTTTTTCCAGTCTTCCTCTGTCCAATGTCTGTGTTCTTTTGCCCATCTTAATCTTTCTTTTATTGGCCAGTCTCAGATATGGCTTTTTCTTTGCCACTCTGCCCTGAAGGCCAAAATCCTGCAGCCGCCTCTTCACTGTAGATGTTGACACTGGTGTTTTGCGGGTACTATTTAATGAAGATGCCAGTTGGGGACCTGTGAGGCGTCTGTTTCTCAAACTAGAGACTCTAATGTTCTTATCTTCTTGCTTAGTTGTGCAACGCGGCCTCCCACTTCTTTTTCTACTCTGGTTAGAGCCTGTTTTTGCTGTCCTCTGAAGGGAGTAGTACACACCGTTGTAGGAAATCTTTGATCTAAACAATTTCTCGCATTGAATTGCCTTCATTTCTAAGAACAAGAATAGACTGTCGAGTTTCAGATGAAAATTCTCTTTTTCTGGCCATTTTGAGCGTTTAACCCCTTAAGGTCAAAGCCAATTTTCGTTTTTGCGCTTTTGCTTTTTCCATTTTATGTTTAAAAGTCCATAGCGCTTGCATTTTTTCACCTAGAGACTTATATGAGTGCTTATTTTTTGCGAAACCAATTGTACTTTGCAATTACAGGCATAATTTTTCCATAAAATATGTTGTGAAACCGGAAAAAAATCATTTGCGCTGTCAAATTGAAAAAAAAAACGAATTTGTTTTGATTTCGGGGAGTTTTGCATTTACGCCGCTCACCCTATGGTAAAACTGACTTGTTATGCATGTTCCTCAAGTCGTTACGATTACAACGATATATAACTTATATTGTATCTGATGGCCTGTAAAAAATTCAAACCATTGTTAACAAATATATGTCACTTAAAATCGCTCCATTCCCAGGCTTATAGCGCTTTTATGCTTTGGTCTATGGGGCTGTGTGAGGTGTCAGTTTTTGCGCCATGATGCGTTCTTTCAACCGGTAGCTTGATTGCGCATATACGACTTTTTGATCGCTTTTTATTACATTTTTTCTGGATTTGATGCGACCAAAAATGCGCAATTTTGCACTTTGGGATTTTTTTGCGCTTACGTCGTTTACCGTGCGAGATCAGGAATGTGATTAATTAATAGTTCGGGCGATTACGTGTGCGGTGATACTAAATATGTTTATTAATTTATTTATTTATTAATTTATATTTATAAAATGGGAAAAGGGGGGTGATTTGGACTTTTATTAGGGGAGGGGATTTTTTATTAATAAAAACTTTTTTACTTTTTTTTTTACATACACTAGAAGCCCCCCTGGGGGGCTTGTATATACATAGCACTGATCTCTCATAGAGATCAATGCTGTGTATATACACAGCAAAGATCCATTAGATCGGTCATAGATTGCTATGGCCTGCTGCAGGCCACAGCAATCTATTGCCGAGGCGGGATCAGCGTCATTCCGACGCTGAGGCCCGACACGGGCAGAAGAACGGCTATCCCCCCCGTGATCGCATCGCGGGGGGGAGATCCGTGCCACTACACACCAGGGATGCACGGAGGAAAGCACTTCAATGCAGCTGTCAGGTTTGACAGCTGCATTGAAGGGCTTAATTAGCCGGCGCGGCAATGGGACCCGAGCCGGCTAATAGAGGCACTGCCCGGCTGCAGATTGCAGCCGGGATCGGTGCCGTTCAGAGCGGGGTCCCGGCGGGACCCCGCTCTGAACACCCCCTGCGGCACCATGACGTATCAGATACGTCATGGGTCGCTAAGGGGTTAATTGACCCCACAAATGTGATGCTCCAGAAACACAATCTGCTCAAAGGAAGGTCAGTTTTGTAGCTTCTGTAACGAGCTAGACTGTTTTCAGATGTGTGAACATGATTGCACAAGGGTTTTCTAATCATCAATTAGCCTTCTGAGCCAATGAGCAAACACATTGTACCATTAGAACACTGGAGTGATAGTTGCTGGAAATGGGCCTCTATACACCTATGTAGATATTGCACCAAAAACCAGACATTTGCAGCTAGAATAGTCATTTACCACATTAGCAATGTATGGAGTGTATTTCTTTAAAGTTAGGACTAGTTTAAAGTTATCTTCATTGAAAAGTACAGTGCTTTTCCTTCAAAAATAAGGACATTTCAATGTAACCCCAAACCCCGAACGGTAGTGTATGTCCCCTGTGTGCTGCCCCCAGTTGTATATATGTCCCCTGTGTGCAGCCCCCGGTTGTATATATGTCCCCTGTGTGATGCCCCCGGTTGTATATATGTCCCCTGTGTGCAGCCCCCAGTTGTATATATGTCCCCTGTGTGCTGCCCCCGGTTGTATATATATCCCCTGTGTGCTGCCCCCGGCTGTATATCTGTCCCCTGTGTGCTGCCCCCCCCCCACCCACACACACACACACACTTATGTATACAGATACACACACACACACACAGGCCCACACTTATGTATACACACACACACACACACACACATTTATATACAGTATATACACCCAGGCACACTCTTATGTATACACACAGATACACACATTTATGTACAATATATACAGACAGACACTTATCTATACACACACAGATACACACATTTATTTGCAATATATACACACACAAGCACACACTTATGTATGTATACACACAAAGACTTATGTATACACACACAGACACAAGACACCTACCTCTCAGTTAGGTGTGTGGAGCTTGCACTTTCTCTCTTCACCATCCTGGGACTGTCATTGAGGGGTCTGATGATGATGATGATGATGATGTAGATAAGCGACTGACAGGAGAGGCCCAGAACACAAGGCACAGGTAGACACTTCCTGGTCACCATGTGTGGTCTCTGTAGGCTGCCATTCTGCACCACCTCCTCCTCTCTGGCCCGACAGCTCAGCAGCTCCCAGAGGCTGGAGGATGTGCAGCAGGGGATGGGAGTAACGCTGCACATTCCTCCAGTCTTGGGTCCTTGAGCAGGTCAGAAGGCCTCCTGGCAGTGGGAGTTCAGCTAGAGCAGTGTCCCCGGCAGCGGGCTGCCCCTCCCCCTCCTATGTACAGCAGCATTGAGAACTCACAGGCCTGTGAATCGCCGGGCATGATGCTGATGCAATCAGCTCCTGTATGCTGCTTCCAGGTTCGGCCTTTCATTTGGCGCCCTAGGCCATTGCCTACCCCTATCTACTCTTTGGCCCAGCCCTGCCGTTCGGGCTATCCCTTCCGCTGCTCCTGCTTGCTATCTGTGAGTGTATTAACCCTTTGAGGACCAGGCCCAAAATTACCAAGTGGGCCGCGCAAATTTTGACCTTTGTGCTTTTGTTTTTCCCTCCTCCCCTTCTAAGAGCTCTAGCACTTTCAGTTTTCTATCTACAAGGCCATGTAATGGCTTAATTGTTACAGGAATAGTTGTACTTTGTAATGGCGTCTTTCATTTTACCATAACATGTATGACGGAATCCCAAATATATTATTTATGAAGATATAAATAGGTGAAATCGTAAAAAAGAATGCAATATGGTAACGTTTGGGGGGTTCCTGTGTCTGCATAATGCACTGTATGGTAAAAGCGACATGATACTATTATTCTATAGGTCAGTCCGAACACAACCATATGCAGGTTTACACAGATTCTCTAATGTTATATATTTTTTTTAATGAAATCCTTTTTTTGGCAATTAATTATTAATAAAATGGGCCTATTGTGACGCTTATAACAGTTTTATTTTTTCACCTATGGGGCTGTATGGGGTGTCATTTTTTTCTGCCATGATCTCTTGTTTTTAATTAATACCATATTTGTGAAGTTTGGACGTTTTGATCACTTTTTATTAATTTTTTCTTATATATAATGTAACATAAAATCGAGAATCTGTGCACATTTTTCCCTCTTTTTGTGTACGCTGTTCGCCGTTCGCAATGACGCTTGTAATATTTTAATAGATCGGACAATTACGCACGCTACGGTATATTATATGTTTATTTATTTACTTTTTATATGTTTTATTTATATAATGGAAAAGGAGGGTGATTTAAACTTTTATTGGGAGAGGGGTTTTGGGGTAGTGTGCAGGCTTAGTGACCAGAGTGCCGATCGGACCCCACGGAGGCAGGTGAGAGACCTCCGGCGGTCCGTTTTAACGATCGGGACCGGGATCGCGATCGGTAAGTGACAGGGATCAGGACCGGGACCGGGATCGGTAAGTGACAGGGGACTCCCCCTGTCACTTACACTTAAACGCTGCAGTCGCGGCATTTAAGGAGTTAATGTCACACTGCAGCGGGATCGCTGCAGCGTGTCATTAACAGTGAGGTTGTCGGCTGCTGATTGCAGCCGGCCCCCACCTGCTATGAAGCGCGCTCCGTCGTCTAGGGGTTAAAGGGGTTGTCCAACAAAAATTGTTTTCTTTCAAATCAACTGGTGTCAGAAAATTATATAGATTTGTAATTTACTTCTATTTAAAAATCTCAAGTCTTCCCATACTTATAAACTGTTGTATGTCCTGCAGGAAGTGTTGTTTTATTTACATTCAGAAACAGTGCCCTCTGCTGACATCTCTGACCGAGTCAGGAACTGTCCAGAGCAGTAGCAAATCCCCATAGAAAACCTCTCCTGCTCAGGACAGTTCCTGTCTCGGCCAGAGATGTCAGCAGAGAGCACTGTTTCTGAATGTAAATAAACAACACTTCCTGCAGGACATATAGTAGCTTATAAGTATAGGAAAACTTCAGATTTTTAAATAGAAGTAAATTACAAATCTATATAACTTTCTAACACCAGTTGATTTAAAAGAAAATAATTTTCGCTGGACAACCCCTTTAACACAGGCAGCGAGCAGGGAACGTTAGGGAAGCGAGCTGATAGGTCAGCGTTGCTTCCCCTGGCAAAATGTGCCCTGTAATATGGCCTTAAGGTTTAGAAAGGCTAAGTTCTGCCCTTAGTCCAACAGAGATGTAGTGGAAGCACCTAAAGTAAACTGTTCACGGATGAAACCCACAACATAACAGAAAGCTGTTTTGTATGGCAGAAGGTGTTAAAATTTCTTCAAGCCAATATACAGGACTAATCAACAATTGCTGGAAATGTTTAGGTGCAGTTACTGCAGCACAAGGGGGTCACACCAGATACAAAGGTTGACATATTTTTGCCACTTACAGATATGTAATATCGGATAATTTTCCTTAATAAATAAATTATCAAGTTTAATATTTTGTTATTTTAGGTCAAATTTGTGCAGAATTAAGGAAAAATTCAAAAGTTTCACAAACTGCCAAGTACCACTGTATCTTCTAATAAGGCATTTGGAAAGGGGTTGCCTTAAAGTTACCCAACTGGTCCCAGCAAGATTTGTAATTTACGTCTATTAAAAAACATCAAGTCTTCCAGTACTTATCAGCTGCTGTATGTCCTGCAGGAAGTGGTATTCTTTCCAGTCTGGAGAGGAGGGAGATGTTTTCTATGGGGATTTGCTACTTCTCTGGACAGTTCCTGTCACTGACAGAGGCGGCAGCAGAGAGCACTGTGTCAGACTGGAAAAAATACACCACTTCCTGCAGGGCATACAGCAACTGATAAGTACTAGAAGACTTGAGATTTTTTTTTAATAGAAGTAAATTACAAATCTCTGGCACTTGCTGGGACCAGTTGATTTAAAAGAAATTTTTTGGTGAACTACCCCTTTTATGAAATAAACTCAGTATTTCCAATACTGCAAATGGAAAATAAATGCTAGACTACATGAAAGAAGCCTAGCATAGCTAGTGACCTCATAGATATTTAATATATGCACAGTAAAGCATCTTTGAATGGCTTGCTAGATCAATAGAAATTTAGCCCAAATCCCTTGGGAGTATACAAAGAAACCGGAACTGGTACGTTAATAGAGATGGACCTTTGTTCTTCAAAGGTTACTAGATTAGACTAGATAGTGCATGCCATTTTCTTCTTTTACATCATTGCATTTGTAGTGGGATTGTATTGATCTTTGACTGGCCTCCAATGGATAAACCAGCAAAGTACTGTTTTACTCACCAGCATTCGTGCTATTCAGTGACACATGAAAACATATCAGTATGCAGTGACCCGGGAAAACTAAGATACCAATTTCCTATATATGTGATAAAATATGTAATCTGCTTCTATGTTATATAGCAAAAATACAACAGCCCCAGCTCCAGCTTCAAGATGTTCGACTCTGCTCCCTACAATGGCACTAACTTACTGTTTAGAGATGCCACAATAGAACTCAGGATGATTTCTAACCAGACGTATCAGTCCTGGCTCGGAGATGAGTTTCTGCAAGCAATGACAGGAATAGACTGTGACCTTGACAGTAAGGACAATGTCATTTATAATTCATATTTGGACAAAATCTGCAACTCTATTACTCTAAACAGTGTTTTTATGGCTTGTAATATTTTCTTACTTTAAAGATGCAGTGACTCAAATTATTTATTGTATCATTGGGGCATTGGGAGGGTATAGTCAAGGTATAGTATATGTGACTGGCAGATGTGTATGCTTGCATGTGCCGTGTATGTGCAAGTGTCTATGTCTGTTTATTGTTTACTGAAGTCCTGGCACTCTAAAACAGGTAGACTGGCACTGGAGGAAAGCTTGGCTTGTACTCAGAGGAGGACAATGTGTCAAGCATTCTTATTTAGGTGTTGAGTCTGGCACTTACATTATTTATTTGGCTGGCACTTTCTTCCTAGTCCGAGCCGCACGAAAAACTGACAGCTTACACATTTTGAAAGTGAGGCTATACTATAATGTAGAAATCATCCAGCAATAAGTGATCTGTCAATGCTTTTATGTTCCTATGTATTTAAGAGTTACCAAAATCCCTGCGTTGGTGCAGCCTTAGCACACAAGAAGTCTGGAAGTGTGCAGATATGGCCATTGCATTTAAAAACCAAACATTGGATCCCCCAATTCAATGTGTCTCTGCTGAGAGCTATGAAGACTGCATGAAACTGATTAAGGTTAGTATACACTGTGTGTGTGTATATATATATATATATATATATATATTACACTAGACTATACTGATGAAGCAAGAGTGTTGTCCTGTGCTAGGGCATATGGAGGTTATATAACTGGTGCAATATCATATATTAAGTAACAGTATCGGACAACAAAGTTTTAATTCCTATGTGCATATTTATTATTACATTACCCTCATCAATAACTTAATACTTTGTAATTCACCAGCACTCTCTGTTTTATCCATTCAGCAAAAAGAAGTTGATGCAGTAACACTGGATGGAGGAGACATTTATACAGCTGGGAAAACATATGGACTTGTGCCAGCAGCTGCAGAGAGTTATTCTGGTAAGTGTTTAATGCAGACAATGAGGATGTACATATGCATATTGTAGTCTATTGTCTACCTAACAGTGGGTTCATGTGTAAACAGTCAATATGAAATACAAATGTTTGTATGTATAGTAAATATGTCACAATCATCTAAGTCTTAGTCTTTCTAGGAGTAATAAATGGAAGCTCTATCTGAAGTGGAGTCCCTATGGCTTTACACAACTGAGACATGGATGCTTTATGTGTTACCATTTGGTGCTCTGTACAACCCAGATGAATAAATTCAGTAGGCCTCAAAGGTATATGAACATACAGCAGGGTCCTATAGACTCCTTGAGGCACTATTTTACAGCTCTGTTGAACTCCAGGGTTGTACTCCATGCACCCATCTATTTCACAAGTTTAACCCTTAGAGCAGTGCTTCCCAACCTTTTCCACCTCGGGGCACACCTTGGAAAAAAAAATTTCCTCGGGGCACCCCTACTAAATAATGTTCTACAAAATAAGAAAAGTGTCATACAGTGACTCACCGGTGACGTCTTCTTTGATCTGAGCAGTCACTTTCCCTTTTCCTCTCCATCCGCCATGATGATTTCTTCCAGCTACTTTTTATCTCTTCAGAACCTGCGAGACAAACAATTTAGGCTCCGCACATTTCTGGCAACTTCCTTTCCTTTCTCCCTCCTGTCGGCTCCCAAAGGAACTGCGCTGTTTGGTGTTATGTGCAGTAACGCGAGTAGGAATGTGGGATGCCCCCTGGATGTAGGATCCCCTGCTGTGATAAACTAATAATGTCCCCAGAGGTGCCCCTATGAACTAATAATGCCCCCAGAGGTGCCCCCATGAACTAATAATGCCCCCAGAGGTGCCCCCATGAACTAATAATGCCCCCAGAGGTGCCCCCATGAACTAATAATGCCCACAGAAGTGCCCCCATGAACTAATAATGCCCCCAGAGGTGCCCCCATGAACTAATAATGCCCCCAGAGGTGCCCCCATGAACTAATAATGCCCCCAGAGGTGCCCCCATATACTAATAGTGCCCCCAGAGGTGCCACCATATACTAATAGTGCCCCCAGAGGTGCCCCCATATACTAATAATGCCCCCAGAGGTGCCCCCCATGAACTAATAATGCCCCCAGAGGTGCCCCTATGAACTAATAATGCCCCCAGAGGTGCCCCCATGAACTAATAATGCCCTCAGAGGTGCCCCCATATACTAATAATGCCCCCAGAGGTTCCCCCATATACTAATAATGCCCCCATATACTAATAATGCCCCCAGAGGTGCCCACCATGAACTAATAATGCCCCCAGGGGTGCCCCCATATACTCATAATGCCCCCAGAGGTGCCCCCATATACTAATAATGCCCCCATATACTAATAATGCCCCCAGAGGTGCCCCCCATGAACTAATAATGCCCCCTGCTCTGCCCCTAAAAAAAACAAACATCCTACTCACCTAACCCGCGCTGTGGCTGCAGGCAGCAGCTCTTCCTCCTCTTCTGGCTCCATCTTGCGAGCCGCAGGGACGGGACTTCCGGCAGGCATGATGACGTCACATGATCACGCCCACCGGAGAGGTCACGTCCCGGCCTCCCATAGGCTGCTGGTATGAAGTGCCGGCGGCCTATGGGAGTGAATATAGGAGCAAGACGCTGACACTTCCTGCTCCTATATTCTGCTTACTTTAATGTTCCGCCCGCTCATAGCGCTCATAGTGCGGGTGGAACATGAAAGTGATTGGTGCATCCCGAGAAGCTGCGCGGGATGCTTAAAGAGACAGCGCACATTTCCCACCGGGATCCCGCGGCACCCCTGGCGGGTTCTCCCGGCACACCAGTGTGCCGCGGCACCCCGGTTGGGAAACGCTGCCTTAGAGGACTGGGCCAATTAAAATTTTTGCAATTTTGTTTTTTCCTCCTTGTGCTTAAAAGGCTATAGCACTTGCATTTTTTTTTACCTAGAAACCCACATGAGCCCTTATTTTTGCGCCACTAATTGTACTTTGCAATGACGGGCTGAATTTGTTTATAAAGTACACTGTAAAAGCAGGAAAAAATTAAATGTGTGGTAAACTGCATTTTTTTCATTTGGAGGGTTTTTGTTTTTACGCCGTTCGCCCTGGGGTAAAAATGTCTTGTTATATATATTCCTCGAATCATTACGATTACAACAATATGTCACATGTATAATTTTTATTTTATCTGATGGCTTGTAAAAATTCAAACCATTGTTAGCAAATATATGTTCCTTAAAATCGCTCTATTCCGATGCTTATAGCGCTTTTATCCTTTGGTCTATGGGGCTGTGTCAGGTGTCATTTTTTGCGCCATGATGTGTACTTTCTCCCGGTACCTTGATTGTACATATGCGACTTTTTGAATGCTTTTTATTACAATTTTTCTGGATTTGATGCGACCAAAAATACGCAATTTTGCACTTTGGGATTTTTTTGCACTTACGCAATTTACCGTGTGAGATCAGGAATGTGATAAATTAATATTTTGGGCGATTACGCATGCAGTGATACCAAGCATGTTTATTTATTTATTTTATTTATAACATGGGAAAAGCGGGGTGATTCAAACTTTTATTAGGGGAGGGGGCTTTTTATTAATAATAACCCTTTTTTTTTTACTAGAAACCCCCCTGGGAGACTTTTACTATAAGTGCACTGATCTCTCATTGAGTTCTATGCAGTATAGTTATACTGCATAAATCAATGAGATCGGCACTCGATTGCTTTTGGCTCCTGCAGCCGAAAACAACCGAATGCCGAGCCGAGATCAGCGCCATTACGGCGCAGACCCCTGCCAGGTAAGGACACAGGGATCGCCCGCTAGACACCAGGGAATCGGCTATATGTAGTAATCAGATGCGGGCACGGCGATTGGACCATGCTCGCTAATAGCCGTGGCCCCGGGCTACAATCGGCACCTGGGACCGCGGCGCTCTGAACACCCCTAGGCTGCCCAGGACGTACCTGTACGCCCAGGGTCATCTAGGACAGTGCTTCTCAAACTTTTTCTACTGGAGCCTCACCTGACATACAAAATGCTGCCTGGGCCTCACCAGACTGACCAAGAGGATGCTAAGGCTTCACCATGGTGGAAGTCCATGCAGATATAAGAACTACTGATTAGTCTACCCTTCATTTGTCTCCTAGTCTCTGTATAATATTAAATAAGTGCAGAATCAGCCAACAATGTTCTATAACCAGAAATTGTTGAAGTCGGGGAAAGGGTTGTGCAGCTTACAGTCACTTTTATGAAAACTCCCTCCTCAGCTGGGCCTTACCAACAACTAGGGGGCGCCTCACTGGTGAGGCCAGCCTCACAGTTTGAGAAGCACTGGTCTAGGGGTTAAAGGGGTAGTTTGGCAAAAAAATATCTTTCAAATCAACTGATGCCAGAAAGTGCCATAGATTTGTAATTTACCTTTATTAAAAAAATCTCAAGTCCTCCAGTACAGTAGTGCCATAATTTGTTCCATGACTGTGCTTGTGATCCAAATCACTCTTATACGAAAGCAAATTCTCCCATATGAAATCATTAAAATGTACACAATTGTTTCCACACCCCCAAAAATTTATTTTTTTTAATTCTAAATAACATGTAAAAGAAATGAAGCAAACATTTAGAAACAGCAAAATATGTGATATGATAAGTTACTGTACAGTATAGCAATCAGCATGTGGAGTATAATGTATAGTAAGAGCATAAACCTGAAAAAACAGCAGCAGTTTGCAGATACAGGATGGAATTGCAGATCCCCATAAAGCAGTAGCATAGTACAACTGGTCACATGACAGCAATGGGGAAGGGGTTATGTTCAGCATGGGCCAATCAGGAAGTGAGAATCACAGAGCTGTGCAGGAGGACAGTGACAGAAAGTTTTCTATACAGCAGTGTGAATGGCTGAGTGTAAGTGCTGGCACATTATAGCAGGATTGTAGAGGACACTCTCTGTCCAAGGAGAGAGGGGTAACAGCTATGAAGAGATTACCTCCACAGTCTTGTTGTCCCCTGATGTAAGCCCCAGCCTGAAGTGGATCTGCCATGATTTGGAAGGTGAGGAAGACTTCCTGGGTGAGAGTACAGGGCTGTAGACCAGGCTATGTAGACCATGCCGCTCCCCCACTCCCCCTCCAACCCAGTACAGGGAGATCTTAAACCAAAGCAATGCTCTTAAACCAAGTCTCAATTACAGTTACAAAACTGTGAGCTCTTCTTGCAAAGTGCTCTCAATCTAAGTTACTCTGAAACTGAGGTACCACTGTACTTATCAGTTGCTATATGTCCTGCAGGAACTGGTGTATTTTTTCTATTGTGACACAGTGCTCTCTGCTGCCACCTCCGTTCCTGACAGGAACTGTCCAGAGCAGTAGCAAGTCCCCATAGAAAACCTCTCCTGCGCTGCAGACTGGAAAGAATACACCACTTCCTGCAGGACATACAGCAGCTGATCTCGGATTTCATGTAATTATTCAAAGTATATGATGGACCTTTTCATCAGTACACTCATTGTATTGTTTCATGTAAATGTGGGTATGTGAGCACTACCTCTGGGACTTGTCACGTGGGCTGTTTTGCGTAGTCTAAGTAACTCCCATAGACGTTAATGGAAAATAGGTAAACAGAGCATACCACCATGAGCTGCACTGTTTCTTTAAGCTATGGAATTGGTATATCTTACAGTGCAAAGCTATTTGTGCAGCTTCCATTAATATCAATAGGAGTTGTAAACTACATAAAACAGTCTGCTCTACTGTTTCTGGATTTTCCGCCACCTCCAGCTGCCATAAGCATCCCAAATGGACCCAATGGTTATAGAGACACATGTAGGTCCCATTGGTGGCTTGGCCTTCATCATTACCAACCTTATCTTGTTTTACCTTTATTCATCTAGACAATCTGTCTGATAACTACTATGCAGTGGCTGTGGTGAAAAGAACACCTCAGGATTCCTTTACCGTTCATGAACTTAAGGGCAGAAAGTCTTGTCACACAGGGTATATGCAATCAGATGGATGGAATATCCCAATTGGTCTGCTTACTAGAAGGGGTCTCATCAGACCAGACGGCTGTAATATTGTCAAAGGTAAGTGCATGACAGAACTCCAAGGCATAATTATGTATATGCTTACAAATAAAGTTTCTTTTCAACAAGTCAGACTTTAGGATTAAAGAAGTTCAAAAATGTAATTTACACTATAGAGGCAACAATTTCTTCCACATACCTTCAGTGGCAAAATTTTCTGCCGTGGATTCCGCTTTCCACCCAAAGAATTGAATCGTCCGCTGGAGAAATCCTATAGAATTTAATATGGCTTAAATTCTGGTTGAATTTGCTTAAATTCCTCTTGAATGTCCATTCTTTTGGCGGGCGGTGGAATCTGCCTGTGCATAAAATGGAGTCTATGGCACAGGCGGAGATGCAAGCGGGGACGACCGACTGAACTTCTCTGCATGGACTCCTCAGTGTGAACCCACCCTAGGCGAGGAATTTCAAGCAGAAAACTTTCCTCTTCAATTCCTCCCCTATTCCTCAGTGTGCACACACCTAAGGGAATCTGTCAGCTGCAATTCACGTTTCAAACTGCTGACACTGTTAGATAGCTGATAGGACAAGAATACACATAGCACCTTTTCATATATCTGTCTGTGCTCCCAGAAAAATGTAGAAAAATGCTTTTATTCCATAATATAAAGAGTGAAAGAGGCTTTACCTGACCCTGCTTGGGACTCAGCTTTCAAGTTTCAATCAACCACAAGGAAGGGGGGGGGTGAGGAGACATTCCAGCTGACATCAGATCCAGAGCTTGGAAAAGCCTCTTTGACTCCTTGTACCAGAGAATAACAATTAGTAAACTGCATGTCTAAAATATTGTACTCACTTTCATCTCACCTTTTTATTAAAGCTGTTAGTGATTTTTTCTCTGAGAGTTGTGTGCCGGGAGCAAACCAAAAAGGTTTCTCATCCAAACTTTGCCAACTTTGCAATGGTGATGGAAAAGGAAATAATAGATGTGAAAACAGCAACAAGGAACAGTATTATGACAATTCAGGGGCTTTTAGGTAAAAAAAAAATCTATTTAATTTATTTTTCTATTTATTTATTTCTCATGTATCACAACTATTTTAACCTGGCAGTAGTTAAAATAGTATATGGCGGGAACTTTACTGCCTGTCAGGTCATTGCTGTAATAGATTCATAGCTATAAAATGTCATATTCTGCATCATGCTGGAGGCTTGGGCACTATGGGCATACAAACATACTGAAAACATACCAAAGAATCATACAAATGAATAGTTTACAAAACTACAGGTACGCTCCATACCCAACCCTTAAACTACCGCCCTTTCATTTCCAACCAACTGGCATGCAGTAGCAAGCGGTATGCTGCAGCAGACTCCTACCACACATGTACACCTTGCCACCCAGAGCCTGCTTGGCATGTGTTTTTCCACCAGCTGTGACTTCTTCTGCACTAAGCAACTTGTGAACTGCTGAACCAAAGGGTGGGTGGGGGGGGACAACTGGCTAAGCTGAGATTTGTGGACTGAAGGCAGATGGAAATCAGCTAACATATATAGCAGTCTGGAACTCATGCCTTGAGATGCCACATACAGCCACTGGGCATCCTCCATAGACAATTGGGTACCCTCCATATACATTATATACATATCCCCCCCCCCAATAAATAAATACAAATTTTGAAAATATAATCAAGTTGTCTTTTTTTTTATATATAGCAACCTGAATTAAGACCTGCATACATATGGTACATTTGTGTTCTCTTCTTGAGTTGTACTAATTTTAAATTATTTTCTATGTTTATGACTGCAGGTGTTTGATTGAAAAAGGAGATGTGGCCTTTGTGAAGCATAGCACAGTTTTTGGAATTTGTGATGGTATTTATTCAAGCCTTTCTATGTCTTAGAAAAAATCAAATGTTCATTATAGTTATATATTTTTGGAGTAATGAAAAATACAGCAAACTCAGCAAGAAGCTGTCCTTTCACAGAACATAATAAAGATACTATTTTACCTAAATACGTTCCTCTGGGGTCTTCCTGCAGTGTCTTTAGGTCCCCTGCTAAACAATCTCGCCACCACTTCCAAGATGGACCTGTCTCCGCAGTGACAGCCTGCTTAGCCAATCAGTGGCCGCTATGCTGTCCTGTCTCAGTCAATGATTAAATGAGCTATCACTGCCGAGATGAGTAAGTTTTAGAGGTACCAGCATTATCGTTCAGCAGGGGACCCAAAAGTAAGACTAGCGTGGTGAGATAAGAAGCATGTTTATTATGTTCTACAGCAGGGCAGCAGTTAATAAAAAGTTTTCCATGGCCTGAGTACCTTATTAATTGACAGGTGGATGCTGCTTTTAGGTTGGTAGCAGTCCCTTTTATTTACTGGGCTGGCAGTGTCAGCAGAATGTAGGAACTACTTATGGTAGCATATGTTCTTTCCATGAGGCTGTAAAGTTGGCCATCATCAGCTGTAGTTCTCTCAGGTTATTTTCACAAATTTCTAGATGTTTTCCTGCTACTATTTTCATACAGACTTTTACTATTTAGTGTAACTAAAGTAAAGGCAATATATGAAAGAGGTTCTTACCCCGGTTTAATCGCTGTGCCCACTAATTAGCATTTTAAATGCAGCTGTCAAAGCTGACAGCTGAATTTGAAAAGCTGCTTGGCCACTTCCCTGGTGTCTAGTGGGGGGGGGATCATCCTCCCCCCCCCCATGCGGCGTTGTCGCGGAGGAGCGATCCCCACATCTGAGTCCGGCTGGGGTCTGCGCCGTAATGGCGCTGATCCTGGTTTGGCATTCTATTGCTTTTGGCTGCAGCAGCCGAAAGCAATAGAGTGCCTATCTCATGGATCTATGCAGTATTACTATACTGCATAGATCTCTATGAGAGATCAGAGCAGGCATGCTAGAAGTCCCCCAGGGTAGCTTCTAGTATGTGTGTAAAAAAGTCAATAATTTTTTTTTATTATTAATAAATATTCCCCTCCCCTAATAAAAGTTTGAATCACCCTCCTTTCCCCATTTTATAAATAAAAATAAAAAAATAAACAAACATGTTTGGTATCGAATCACATTCCCGATCTCTTACAGTAAATGGCGTAAGCGTAAAAAATTAAATGGTACAAAATTGCGCATTTTTGGTCGCATCAAATCCAAAATAATTGTAATTGTAATTGTACCGATAGAAAGTACACATTATGGCACAAAAAATGACACCTCACACAGCCCCATAGGCCAAATGATAAAAGCGATATAAGCCTGGGAATAGAGCGATTTTAAACATTAATGCGGGTTTTTTTCCAATTTCATCACACATTTAATTTTTTTCTGGTTTTGCAGCGTACTTTATGCAAAAGTTAAGCCTGACATTGCAAAGTACAATTAGTGGCGCAAAAAATAAGGGCTCATGTGGGTCTGTGGGTAAAAAAATGTTAATGCTATGGCCTTTTTAACACGAGGAGGAAAAAACAAAAGCGCAAAAAAAAAATTGGTCCAGTCCTGAAGGGGTTAACACTGAGGAATGGGCGAGGAACTTGAAGTGGACTCCAGTCCAGTACACAGATAGAAGTCTCTTTGAATATTACAGTTTGTATAGGAATGACTTGCAGCACTCACCTGCCACCTACTCTTTATGAGCAATATTTTTACAATGACTAAATTAAGCAAAGGTATATTGGTGGCTTTTAATCTTATAATTGCTTTGGGGAACAGAGCAATGTCCCATTGTGTTCACTGGGATTTCTGCTCTGTTGTTCACACGGTGAAATTTCCTCGCAGAAATTTCCGCTGCGGATTTGCTTTCCGTCGAAAGAATTGACATGTCGATTCTTTGGGCAGATTCCTATGAAAGTCAATGGGGCATGAATTCTGCTTGAATTCTGCCAGAGCTGAATAGGCGAGGAATTTTAAGCTTCCCTTTTAAAACTTTTCTTGCCTATTCCTTAATGTGAAGATATTCTTATTAAGTCAACAGGAAGCTGCTGTCCACTTTTAATTTACAGCTTTTAGGTAGCAAAATAAAATTTCTTACAAACACTTCATCGCACGAAAATCAACTGCAAATACCACAAAATAAATAATTAAACATACTTAGAAAAAACATAGATATTTTATAAATTTAGTACATTTTGCATTTATATAATTAGTGTTCTGCAAAGGTAGAACCAGTGCCGTTTTAATACATTGGTGGGCCCAGTGCAGAGGCCTCAAGAGTGCCCCCCCCAACCCAGCGTTATCAGAATCGGAGCTCCACACACAGTATAATCCCCTGAAAATGTCCCCACACTTTATTAAGAGCCCCAATACATACGGTAGTTACCTCATAACGATATCACCAATGATACCATTATATAATACCGCTACACACCATGACCACTATCACTACAGCCCTATAACAGTTACATCCATTTACTCACAGGGGGCGTCTTCTCTCATCAGTCTTTCACCTTTTCTTTCACTCCATCCAGCCTGGGCCACCTTGAAGTCTTCCCCAGCTGTGAATCTTCTCTCCAGAATCTGCCAGAGAAACATTTTAGGCTCCAACACATACAGTAGTAAGGTCCCCTGTACCCCTATACAGTATTTACCCCCCTATGTACCCCTATATAGAAGTTACCCCCGACCTGTCAGTGCCGCTGCTGCTGCCTATACCTATGAGCGCTCTTTACCAGCGCTCATAGCTACAGTGCAGAGCGCAGCAGCAGGCGGGGGGGGGGCCTGCAGGGGGCGCCATGGATGGGTAACTTACCCATCCCGATGGCGCCCCCCTGGCAGGCTGGTGGCCGGAGTCCTGTGCGACCCCACTGGTCGCACAGAGCAAAAGTCGGCCCTGCGCAGGGTGGGCCCCTTTAACCAGTGGGCCCGGTGCACGTGCACCATGTGCCCTCTTGTTAAAGCGGCCCTGGGTAGAACTCATAGACTGTCATATAAAATACAAAGATTTGACATCCTAAATAATTTTATTTTCTCTCTAGGAAACAGTACAGAAGATTGGGCAAAGAATTTAAAATCCTCTGACTTCCAGTTGCTTTGTCCGAATGGTGCCAGGGCAGAGGTGACACAGTATGCAGATTGTAACTGGGCCCAAGTCCCTGCACGTGCAGTTATGGTTCACCCAGATACAAATATATATGCATTGTTTGGCCTTCTGGATAAAGCTCAGGTAAGGGTTATAAGCAGAAACATTCCTACACAATAGAACATTATGGGGTAATAAATTCTGTAATTCTGCCATGTATCATTACTTCCTATACACAGGGTGACATTTTTTGACAGTCATTACAGTCAAGTCACTGACTGATCATACTTGTTTCAGCTTTGGCACAGTACCTGTGTGTATATTACATTTGGCGGTATTCTGATCATGCCATATTATACACTATTAAAGAATATATCATTAGCCATCTTCATACTACATTATTAGCCTTTCGCTTGAGGTATACATTGGGAAGACTCCTGACTTATAAATTGGATGGAAGGCTGCTGCGTATCCCACTCCTACATTGTGAGATGTTAACAGCTCTATATAGAAGAGAGTCTCCCAAATCTGTTATCTGTTTGATACATTGTAACTTTATATATTTGGGCAATTATACAGTTTGAATAGGAATAACTTGTGGCACACACCAAAATTCAACTTTGCCAACGTTTATTGCACATAAGAGGTTATAAGACGCAGACACAGACACTGCTTGTGTATGTGTCTTATGACCTTGTGCAATAAATGTTGGCAAGGTTGGTATGGGAGTTGTTGAGCTCGGAGTGCTGTTGGTGATTCTGATTTGGTAGTGCTATCCAGATTTTCACTTTGTACACATGTTATTTGGGCACTTATTTCATTAGAATCCCACAGAGGCAGTGTACTACCTTCCTTTCCTTGCAGTGAAGGACCCTCTGCCCCCTGGCCTAACCTGACTGCAGCAGTAACACCCCATGCAGTGCTTTAAACAAGGACCCCTGTTGCAGCTCTGTCACAATGGCTCAAAATAACTGTGCTGATTTCCAGTGATAATCCCTCATACAGACATTCTTACTTTTACATGTGCAAAAAAGTCTGTGGAGCCTCAATTAAGAATCTTAAAATAGGGGACTAGCCAGATATCCCTCCAGGGAAAGACCCAGCCAAGGGGTTGGCTCTGGTAAGGAGACCACCAAAACCACCATAATTTGTGGCTCTTTCAGTAAACATCCAACTCAATTTCGAGTCTAAGTACATGACAAGGGAAATATCAAAGCCAGGTATCCACCCACAGACAGCTGTTTCAGGACATTTCCCTTCATCAGTGTGGAGTAGGATTCTGGCTAGGTGGGAGCAATGCCTAGTAGACCACTATGGCAAAATGATCACTGATCTTAGGAAGACCAAATACAGAAGACAATGTCGGGTGCTAGTTAAAGTGCTCAAAGGAACAGGGACAATCTTATTTTTACATGCACATTTAGGATTTCGATATTGTCCAACTTCAATATTACACTATTTATTACTTATTCAAAGTGTCCCTGTCATTTTGAAAAACGTCCAAAAACTTGTGCATGTTTAGACCCTGACTGATCTCTATATATTGCTGGGAGAAGCACACAGCAGCACGTTTCACTTCCCAGCTGGGAGAAATCCCCATCCACCTGCACCGGATGAGCTCCGTACAATTATAATGGAGCTTGTTTAGTACAGCTTTTGGAGAATACAGACTTTTCGGTAAAGAAGCAAATTATCACACTCTCTCTTCTCAGCGATATCTACAGATCATACGGGGTTCTAAGCACTTAGACCCCGAATGATTAAAACTTTTCACATGACATCTGAGATGTCAAAGGTTTTCCTAAATGACAGGGATGGTTTAACTGCTTGATGAGAGATTTCAGCTTCAAATGAGAGACTCTACATAATTATTCGGCAGACTTTATAAAATCTCAAAATCCCTTTCTAAAATGTCTAAATGTATAAGGCAGTGCTTCCCAACCTTTTCCAACTCGGGGCACCCCTTAGAAAAAAAAATTAGCTCGGGGCACCCCTACCAAATAATGTTCTACACAATATAAAAACCGCTATTCAGGGACTCACAGGTGACGTCTTCTTTGATTCGAGATGTTCCTCTCAGTTTCCTCTCCATCTGGTCCAGACCTCCGTGACGACTTCTTCCAGCTACGTTTCATCTCTTCAGAACCTGCCAGACAAACATATTAGGTTCTGCACATTTCTAGCAACTTGCTTCCCTTTCTCCCTCCTATAGGCTCCCAAACTGCCCATGCTGTGTCCTCAATATAGTAATCATGCCTCCTGCTGTACCCCCATATAGTAATCATGCCTCCTGCTGTACCCCCATATAGTGATAATGCCCATGCTGTACCCCCCCATATAGTAATAATGCCCATGCTGTACCCCCATATAGTAATAATGCCCATGCTTTACCCCCCATATAGTAATAATGCCCATGCTGTACCCCCCTATATAGTAATAATGCCCATGCTGTACCCCTCCATATAGTAATATTGCCCATGCTGTACCCCCCATATAGTAATTATGCCCATGCTGTGCCCCCCATATAGTAATAATGCCCATGCTGTACCCCTCATATAGTAATAATGCCCATGCTGTACCCCCCCTCATATAGTAATAATGCCCATGCTGTGCCCCCCCATATAGTAATAATGCCCACGCTGTACCCCCCATATAGTAATAATGCCCTTGCTGTACCCCCCCATATAGTAATAATGCCCATTCTGTGCCCTCTCCCTGCTCTGCCTCTCCCCCATGCTGCCCCCTCAGTATAAATAGCCCCTGCATGTTGTGCCCCCACCTATACATAAAAAAACAAACATACTACTCACCTAATCCTGGCTGTGTGGCTGCTCTTCTTCTCTTCGGGCTCCATCTTGTGAGCCCCGGGGACGGGACCTCTGGCAGGTGTGATGACGTCACATCATCACGCCTACCGCAGAGGTCATGTCCCGGAGTCCCATAGGCTGCAGGCATGAAGTGCTGGCGGCCTATGGGAGTGAATGTCGGAGCAGGAGCTGACACTTCCTGCTTCTACATTCTGCTCAATTGAATGTTCCGCCTGCTCAATGTGTGAGCGGAACATCAAAGCAATCGGTATATCCCTAGAAGCTGCGCGGCCACAAAGGGACAGTGTCGCATTTCCCACCAGGATCCCGCGGCACCCCTGGCAGGTTCTCCCGGCACCCCGAGGTGCCGCGGCACCCCGGTTGGGAATCGCTGGTATAAGGTGTCAAGTTCTCAGAGTTTTTAAAGTCAAGAAGGTTATATTATGATCACTATTCCAGAAGAATAATGAGAAAAAGATTTTACAGACAAAGTAATATAGAGAAAGGGCCCAATTACATGGAAGGATTGTTTAGCAAAAAATCGTTAAATCGTTCATATTTAACCTCTTAAGGACCCATGACGTACCGGTACGTCATGGATCACTGTCACTTAAGGACCCATGACATACCGGTACGCGGGTCCTTTAAGAGGCGCCGCGGACCGGCCGCATGTGATCGGGAGAGATGGCCTGCAGAAATACACTGCATGCCATCTCTCCCTGTCGGCATGGGGGGTTGTTAACCCCCCCCCCCCATGCCGACGATCGCCGCTATTGGCTCATCAGTTCAGATCAGCCAATAGTGGCGATCGGAACCTTTCCGGGCCAAAAAATGGCGGTCGGTGCTGTCCGAGGACAGCACCGACTGCCATTACTGTAAAAAGTAATGGTAGTCACAGTGCCACCGGCCCGATAGTGAACGGCGATCAAAGTCCCCAAAAGTTATAAATACCTGATCCGGACCCCTCAGCTAGGTAGCTGAGGGGTCCAGAGCAGGTATTTGTACATTACTCACCTGTCCCGTGGTCCTGATCGGCGTCTTCCGGGTTCGCGGCGTTCTCGTCTTCTGGTCGGGTCTTCGACATCCCGTTCGGCTTTTTTCGGCTCCATCGTCGTCTTTTTTCGGATCTTGTGCTCTGCTGCCCCCTAGCGGCTGATAAGTGTAATATTGTTCAGTATGTAATAAAGTTTTTTTTTTTTTTCTTCCAAATTTTTTTTTTCTATTTTCCGCACCCTATCGCCGCCGAGTGTTGATCAGCATCGCACGAAAGTGCGCTGCTAATCAGCAACTCCTCCTTTTTGGCGTAGGGTTTTTTTTTCTATATCCTACTGCCACGGCGTAGGTTTTTTTTTTATACTTACTGTAAAAAAAACACGTAAAAAACACTACATTACACCACACTACACTACATTGAATAAAGTTTGACACTACACCACTACAAACCCCATATACCAATCCCCGTATAAAGATGGCCCCCAGGGTGTTTTCGGTGTCGGACGCATATGCCTCCGACACCGAAACAGCCAGTGAGGATGAATGGGGGCGATCCTTCGTTCCTCCATTCATCCTCCAATCACGTATCTCGGGGTAGCGTAGCGTACGCTGCCTCCCAGACACGTCTTTTCCGCCAGTACCGTCCCAATAAGAGATGACGGTATGGCATGAAATTCTACTAACTCTGTGAGAGTACCTCAGGGTACACTTACAGATTTAGCGTACGTGCACACTGCGGAATGGCGAAGGATAACCCTTTGTGCATTCCGCAGCTGGCACCCGCCGGCGGACTGATGCAGGCGTGCGTCTCTACCCATGTCATAGACTCCATGTTATGCACGGGCGGATTCCATCGTCTGTCCAAAGAATGAATACATTGGACGGAGAGCGGAATCCGCCCGTGCATAGAATGGAGTCTATGACATGGACGGAGACGCACGCCCGCATCAGTCCGCCGGTGGGTGCCAGCTGCGGAATGCACAAAGGGTTATCCTTCGCCATTCCGCAGTGTGCACGTACCCTTAGAGTGTATGAAGGAAGGGACACCCAAATCCACCCCCAGATGCCCCCCCCATCCTCGGAGTTAGTGGGGAGATCATTCGGGAACTAATCTTCCCACTGCTGTATAAAGGTTACCACCCATACGGGGATAACTTTTATACCAGCACCCCCTCTTCCGGTCCCTCTCTGCCCGAGCTACTGTAGCTTGCAGAACGATCCAAAAATATCAGAAGCAGTAATAGAGCCCTAATATTTAGCAGCCATGGAGCGGACCCAGCGCTTCTGGATATGAAGGACCCCGTATCGCACCAGGACAACATTTTCCAGGTAACGTCCCCCACACACAGGAGAACGGGAGACCCCAGAAGAAGTGCAGAATGTGGCGTAACAGGGGGATCAGGAAGGACACCATTTTCCAGTGTGACACCTGTCCTGATCACCCCGGCCTCTGCATACTGGATCACTTTAAGGCGTTCCACATTATCTAAATTCCTTCCCTTATTCCTATTTCAGGGGTCACGTTGATCCAGGGATTATTTTGATCGCCATTATGGAGTCGTGAACAATTTTTTTCCCTGTGATAAGGCTACTGTCGTCTGCCTTACGAGGGTTTTTTGCCTTCCTCTGGATCAACACAGGTTGAATTTGATGGACACCTGTCATTTTCAACCTTATAAACTAATAATTGGCCTAATACCCCCAAATAAATTAGAATTGTCCCTTTTCCCCAGCTAAATAGGTATGGCCGCCATTCCCATTAGAGGATGCCATGATGCAATTACAAAGCCTCTGTGCGGCCAGGACAGTAGAAACCCCCCACAAGTGACCCCATTCTGGAAACTACACCCCATAAGGAATCTAACAAGGGGGGCAGCGGGTATTTGGCCCCCTGGTGACAGCCACATTTGGGACGTGAAAATGAAAAAAATTGTATTTTTTATTTTCACGGCACATGTTCTACACATGTGCCCTTCACCAGTGGGGTCCATATGCTCACTGTACCCCTCGTTAGATTCCTTATGGGGTGTAATTTCCAGAATGGGGTCACTTGTGGGGGGTTTCTACTGTCCTGGCAGCACAGGAGCTTTGTAATTGCGACATGGCCTCCATTCTCCATTCAAGCCTCTAAATGGCGCTCTGTCCCTTTGGTGGCTTGCCCTGTGCCCATATGGCACATTATGTCTACATGTGGGGTATTTTCGTACTCAGGGAGAATTACCCTACACGTTTTGTGTTTATTTTCTTTTTTAACCCCTTGTGGAAATGGAAAAAAATCAAGGCTAGACCAACATTTAGTGTAATTTTTTTTTTATTTTTACTCTAAATCATTGATCTTGTCATGACTTTTTCATTTTCACAAGGGGCTAAAAGATAAAAAAAAAAACACAAAATGTGTAGAGCAATTTCCCCTGAGTACGGAAATACCCCACATGTGGACATAAAGCGCCATGCGGGTGCAGGGTAAGCCTCCAAAGGGAAGGAGCGCCATTTGTTTTTTTGAGGCTGGATTTGGCTGGAATGGATTTCGAGGGGCCATGTTGCATTTAAAAGGCCCCTGTGTTGCCAAGACAGTTGAAACCCCCCACAAGTGACCCCATTATGGAAACTACACCCCTCAAGGAATGTAACAAGGGGTGTAGTGAGCATATGGACCCCACTGGTGATGGGCACAAATGTGGAACAATGTGGCGTGAAAATGAAATATTACATTTTTTACACTATAATGTTGGTTTAGCCTTGAATTTATCATTTTCACAAGGGGTTAAAAGAGAAAAAAAACACAAAATGTGTAGAGCAATTTCCCCCAAGTCCGTAAATACCCCACATGTGGACATAAAGCGCCATGTGGGCGCAGGGCAAGCCTCCAAAGGGAAGGAGCGCCATTTGGATTTTGGAGGTTGGATTTGGCCAGAATGGATGATGAATGCCATGTCACATTTACAGAGCCCTCGTGCTGCCAAGACAGTGGAAACCCCCCACAAGTGACCCCATTCTGGAAACTACACCCCTCAAGGAACCTAACAAGGGGTGCAATGAGGATATGGACCCCTTAATGACGGGCACATTTGTGCCGTGAAAGTGAAAAAATGAAATTTTTCACTTTCACGTCACATTGTTCCACATTTGTGCCCGTCACCAGTGGGGTCCATATGCTCACTGCACCCCTTGTTAGATTCCTTGAGGGGTGTCGTTTCCAGAATGGGGTCCCTTGTGGGGGGGTTCCAGCGTTTTGGCAGCACGAGGGCTCTGTAAATGCGACGTGGCCCTTGAAATCCGTTCCAGTGAAATCCAGCTTCCAAAAGCCAATCGGCGCTCATTCCCTTTGGAGGATCGTCCTGCGCCCGCTTGGCACTTTATGTCCACATGTGGGGTATTTCCGTACTCGGGAGAAACTGCGCTACATTTTTTGTGTTTTTTTTTTCCTTTTATCCCTTTGTGAAAATGAAAAATTGAAGGCTAGAACAACGTTTTAGTTTAAAAAATACTTTTGTCTTTTTTCACGCCACATTGTTCGGAAAATCTGTGAAGCACCTGAGGGGTCCAAATGCTCACCGCACCCCTTGTTACATTCCTTGAGGGGTGTAGTTTTCTAAATGGTGTCCCTTTAGGGGTGTTTTTTAGGTTTTGGCACCCCAGAGCCTCTGCCAACCTGAAGTGATACAGTCAGAAATGACCAAATATAACAGAGCCATTGAAATTCACTAGGCGCTATAGGGCCACATATGGGGTATTTCTATAAACTGCAGAAACGGGGCAATAAATATTGGGGTGCATTTCTCTAGTAATAGGTTCATAATTATGAAAAATATTGGATTACAATAAAATCTCTGCACAGAAAATTTAAATTTTCAAATTTCTTACACACTTAGCTTTTATTTCTGTGACTCCCCTAAAGGATTAAAAAACTTTCTGGATGTGCATTTGCAGAGTTTGGGGGGTGCAGTTTCTGAAATGGGGTGCTTTGTGGGGCTTTCTAACACACAGTCCCCTCAAATACACTTTAAACCTGAACAGGTCCCTAAAAATATCTGATTTTGAAATTTTACTGAAAATTTGGAAATTTGCTGCTAATGTTTTACGCTTTCTATTGTCTAAAAATGAAAGATAGTTTAATAAATGCCGCCAACATAAAGTAGACATATTGCTAATGCTATTTAATATATAATTTATGTGGTATAACCATTTTCTGTATAAGCAGAAAAGTTTTAAAGTTGGAAAAATGCATTTTTTCACAATTTTTCACGCTATTTTGGTTTTTTTCATAAAGATTCGTTATAAGTATCGACTCCAATTTACTAGAAATGTGAAGTACAATATGTCACGAGAAAACAATCTCAGAATCGGCTGGATAGGTAAAAGCATCCCGAAGTTATTAATGAATAAAGTGACAGAGGTCATATTCATAAAATTAGCTCCGGTCCTTAAGGCCATTTTAGGCCCGGTCCTTAAGGGGTTAAGCAATAATCGTTTCGTGTGTATGCAGGCAACAATCAAAAGGCTAACAAAAATTTTTTTGTGTGTCCTTTGCAGCTTTTGAGATGACCACAAAATCATTGTTAATCGTTCGCCAATCGTTCACAAACCTTTTGGTGTATGTATACATCGTTTGTTCGTAATTATGAACATTTATAGACTAGAGCAGTGCTTTTCAATTCCAGTCCTCAGGCCTCACCCACAGGTCATATTTTGAGCATTTCCTTAGTATTTCACAGGTGATATAATTATACTTGGGACATCAGGTATTATCACAGGTTTTCTTTGTATGGGATATCCTGAAAACATGACCTGTTGGTGAAGCCTGAGGACTGGAATTGAGAAGCACTAGACGAGAGTATATGAACAACTGTAATTGTGAACGTAATTGAGATCGTAACTAACGACTTGTTCTGACTATCCAGGACAGTGAACTATAGCAATTGACTAAGCAGGGGCACATGCAGGATTTTTCAACACAGGGATTTAAAAAATTTAAAATAATACCTCCACACCAGGACCACATTTTACCACCACATAGTGAATGGATAATACTGCCATACTATTGCTATTTAAAAAATCTCTATACAATGGTAAACATTAACCTCACAGAGTACCAGATATAAGTGCAATATATAAGCGATTACACTGAAATTACATCCATTATTGGAGTCATTCACTTTCCCTTGTTTTCCCCATCTGGCCTGATGACTATTCCAGACACAATTTGCCTCTGCAGAAGTTGAAGGCAGGATGTCTTTAGCTCCTTGTTTTTTTTTTTTTTACATTCCCTATCTATTTTCCACCCAGTACACAGGGTCTCATAAAGTAAAGGTGCTCTCATAAAGTAAAAGTGACCTTTATGTGCCCTAACACAGTAAAAGTGTCTTCTCAGTGTCTTCATACACTAAATGTGCCCCATGATTGCACTCATATACTAAAGGTAGCCCCATTAAAAAATAAAATGAATACTCACTAGAGATGAGCGAACCGGGTTCGGGTTCGAGTCCATCCGAACCCAAACGGTCGGCATTTGATTACCGGTGGCTGCTGAAAATGGATAAAGCTCTAAGGTTGTCTGGGAAACATGGATACAGCCAATGACTATATCCATGTTTTCCACATAGCCTTAGGGCTTTATCCAACTTCAGCAGCCACCGCTAATCAAATGCCGAAAGTTCGGGTTCGGATGGACTTGAGCATGCTCGAGGTTCACTCATCTCTAATACTCACCTAAACTCATTCTCACAATGAACGGAGAATCTTCAGCTACAGACCACTTCAGGGCTGTCACATGTGCTGTCAGTGGCAATATGCTGATGAGTGCAATAACTATCACATCGGACTGCATCTATTCCCATAGGCAAATATCAGGAAAACACAAATAAAAAACAAGAAATACCTAAAAAACTTAAAACACGGACAAGAACCATAGAATTAGATATACACATGGACCGACTGACAATAGCATATGCTATAGTCCACAGATAATTGCACAGGCCATTGATCTTTTAAAAAGATTCCACCCAAAACTATCCAGCCTGATCCATTGCTGTGGAACAGGCTATGAGACAACTGAACATCAACTGCCTCAATAAGACTAAGGGTGGTATTACACGGAACGATTATCGTTCGAAAAATCGTTAAATCATTCGGATTTGAACGATAATCATTTCGTGTAATAGCAGGCAACGATTAAACGACCAACAAGAAATCCTTGATTGTTTAATAGGATCCGGACTTATTTTTATTGTTTGATCGTTCGCTCATCGTTCGCACATTGTTCGCACATCGTTCAGTGGAATAGGAATTCACAGCTGAAACGTACGCAATAGCGACGACTAAACGACTGCAAGAACGTTCATAAATAACGATCATCGTTTCGTGTACTTGGGCGAATGATTTCGGGTTGTTTGTCTTAGTGGTCGTTTAAGATCGTTTATCATTAATCGTTAGTCGTCGGAAAATTGCTTGGTGTAATAGTACCCTAAGAGAAGAATGAATAGCAGAAAGACTGCGGGTATTCATAGCATTATCCATTCACTCACCTACCCTTCATATAGTTCACTAGATTACTATGAAATATTTAACCCTAATTTATAAGGCCATGTTCATACAACGTAAGTTAAGTATTAATCACGGCTGTTGTTGCCGATTTGCAACACAGCCGTGATTAATACTTAACTTACATTGTGCTGCAGCTAGAGGGAATCCCGGACAGAGTGCATACACATAGAATACACTCCAGCCGGGACGCTAGTGGCAACACAAAAAACTGACATGTCAATGAATAGCAGCCGCAGAGAACCTGTCAGTTCACACAATGGAGCGTGCGGCTCCGGCTGCACACTCCATTGTGTGCATCGGGGAATACGGATGCGGGCACGGGGTGTGCCCGCATCCGAATTCAGAAGAAGTGGAGATCATCCGGCTGGTACTCTTTAATTGACATATAATGGTGTTGTCAGCGCAATCTATCGTTCTGTTTAATTATTATATTTTCATTACAGGAATATTATGGGAGTGACAATAACACGGAATTTAAAATGTTTGACTCTTCACATTATTATAAACATGATCTGATCTTTAAGGACTCTACTAGTAAGATTGTCCCAGTCGAAGAGAAAAAATCATATGAACAGTGGTTAGGTAGAAATTTTATTGAAACTATCGAGGGTTTCCAATGTTCATCATCTAGTAAAGGTAAGAAATTTGCGTAATATAAACTTGACTATATGGTCCAGCTCTATTAATATGTGTAAAACCGACTGGTGTAAATTACCCATAGTAACCAATCATAGCTCAGCTTCCATATAATTTATTTTACACACATGTATCTGGGCCTATGTGTTTAAACATAATGTACATTCTAACATTGTTGTTTGCAGCAAGCAAACAATTTACACCCAGCTACAATGGCCGGACTATTTACTAGTAAAATAATGCTATATATATATAAATAGATCACTGATCTTCAGGAGACCTGCCAAAGATAACACTGCTGGCTGCTGGTTAAAGCAATCAATGCAGTGAAGGTGCATTGCTCCCTGGGAGTCTTGAAACACAGGAATTAGCCAGATATCCCACTGGGAAGGACCCAGCCAAGGGATGGCTCCTGTAGGGAAACCACCAAAACCATCATATTAAGTGGCCCTATGATTCAATGTAATGACAAGGGAAAAACCAAAGCCAGGTATCCATTAACAGACAGCTGTTTCGGGGTGTTGCCCCTCATCAGTGTGGAGCAGTGTGACTAGGTGGGAGCAATGCCTAGTAGAGCCATAAGAGAAACAGATCCCTGATCTCAAGGAGACCAGTCAAAGATAACACTGCCGACTGCTGGTTAAAGCACTCAATGCAGTGAAATCCTAGGTGCATTGCTCCCCTGGGAAATATGAATATGCAAAAGAAATAGCCCTTCCCGGAGGGATATCTGGCTAGTTCCTGTGTTTCGAGACTCTTAAATGAGGCTCCACGGGCTCTTTCCTTTGCATATTCATGTTTCTAGGGAGCAATGCACCTAGGATTTCACTACATTCAGCGTATAAACCAGCAGCCGGCAGTGTTATCTTTAGCTAGTCTTGAGATCAGTGATCTGTTTCTCTTATGGCTTTACTAGGCATTGCTCCCACCTAGCCAGAATCCTGCTCCACACTGATAAGGGGCAACACCCAGAAACAGCTGTCTGTCGATGGATATCTGGCCTTGGTTTTTCCCTTGTCATTACATTGACTTATAGGGCCACTTAGTATGGTGGTTTTGGTGGTTTCCCTACAGGAGCCACCCCTTGGCTGGGTCCTTTCCGGAGGGATATCTGGCTAGCTCTTTCTTTTGCATATTCTTTGCTTTAAAGGCAATGACCAACTGGTGTATATATAGCTATAATGTGATGTACAGACACTGAGTTAGTATGCAGCAATACAAAACATTTATTAGGGTGGGATCCCTGTGCTGCCTACGGACTCTAGCTAATGAAAATTACAGGTGGGACAAATTTTTTTCTTCCCTGGACATCCTTCGGCAGCACTGAATGGGATCTAAACAGCAGTGCAAACACATAGGGAGGGGTCATTTAGCAACAGCAGCACATAGCACTTTTTTGCCTAAGGCTGAGGATTCTGACATACTGAGTCGGTAATGCTTGATGAATGTTGAGGGCGAAGACCAGGTTGCAGCACAACATATTTCCTCCAATGGTATTCTAGAGAATTTATGTTTACCGAAAAACTGTGTAAACGGGTTTTCAGAGACTCTAAAGGGCCTGATTTGATCCAGATAACATAGCACCGCCCTTCTGACATCCAGCAGATGTGTAGATGGATCTTCATCTGACGATAAGGAAGGAAGGATTATTTCCTGGTGCATATTGAATGATGATGCCACTTTGGGTACAAAGCCTGGAAGCCTACAAGAATGCTTGTAACTCGCTCACCCTTCTCGCAGATGTTATTGCGACCAGAAAACAGGTTTTCCAAGAGAGATGTTTCAATGTTGCAGAAGCCAGAGGTTCGAAGGGTGGCAAGACTAGGTGTTTCAGCACAACCTGAAAGTCCCAGGAAGGTAATGGTTGATTTACAGATGGTTGTAAATTATTTATTGCTCTAAAGAACTTCTTCACTAGAGGGTGTTTGGTGAATTTTTCTTGAAGGAAGTGATTGATTGCAGTAAAACGCACTTTCAAGGTATTCAATTTTAGGCCTTTTTTCAGACCATTTTGGAGGAACTGTAGAATTAATGGAAGATCTATTTCTGAGGAAGAGGCGAAAGATTTAAAGATTTTCCAAATCCTATTGTATTTCCGTATTTGCATTAGACAGGGTAGTAATCACAATTTCCGAAAAGCCTTCTTGCCTCAATTCATTTTCCAAGCAAACAAGTTGAGCCTCTTGAGGTTTGGGTGATGTAAGCCCTTCTGAGAGAAGCTCCCACAGCTGGTTGTTGGCCATTGATATCGCCAGGGTGAACCAGGACCTGCGTGGCCAGAATGGCAGAATCACAATGGCTGACACTTTCTCCCTCCTGATTTTCCCTAAGGTCTTCTGAATCAAGGCTGGAGGAGGAAAGGCATAAATGAACTTGTTCCCCCAGGAGATCGACAAGCCGTCCACTGCCCATGGAAGGTGATTGGGACAGAGGGAGCAAAAGTTCTTCAGTCTGGCATTCTCCTTCGTGGCGAAGACATCCAATTCGGGAAGGCCAAACTTCACAGTGATATGATTGAAAAAGGCCATGTCCAGACACCATTCTCCGGGTAGAAGGGTTTGTCTGCTCAGAATGTCCGCCTTGTGGTGCACCCTTTGATGTGCACAGCCATCAGAGATCTTACATTGGCCTCTGCCCACTGACATATCTCCTTGCATTCCTTGATGAGGGAAGGAGATATTAGATCTTGTAGCCCCTGTTGAGATAGTAAACAGTTGGCATATTGTCTGACTGCATCAGGATCTTTCTTGTAGAGAAGATCTCTGAAGTGAAACATGGCCAGTTTGACCGCTCTGAGCTTCCTGAGATTGGAAGGCATCCATTTCTTTGAAGGTGACCACTTCCTTTGTACCGACTTGCTCAAGGCATGGGCACCCCAACCGAAGGAAGATGCATCCGTAGTGAGTACAACTTTCGGAGTCTGAAGCAGAGATACTCCCTTGGTCAGATAGAAAGGTTTCAGCCACCAATGGAGACCCAGACAGGTCTGGGGAGAAATTGTAAGAGGTTTGTCCAGCGAGGATGGATTTCTGTTCCACACCTGCAGAATTTCGTGCTGGAGTGCCCTGAAGTGTGATCTTGCCCACAGAACTGCATCTATCGTTGATGTTAGAGAACCCAATATTTTCATGGCAGAGCGGATAGTGAGTTGAGGATTGGCAATTAGATGGGATACCTCTTTCTTGATCTTCCTTATTCTCTCTCGAGACAAAGTAGTGGTCATTGTTGAGGAATTGACCACAAATCCCAAGAACTGAATAGTCTGAGATGGGAGCAAATGCGACTTCTGAAAATTTATTAGGAACCCGTGTGATTGTAGGAGATTGGTTGTGATCTGGAGGTGCCGCAACAGCTCTTCCCTGGAGGAAGCTTTCAAGAGCCAATCGTCGAGGTACGGTATTATATAAATGCCCTGCATGAGTACGATGGCAATCTTTGTAAAAACTCTCGGAGCAGAACTGAGGCCGAAAGGAAGACAAGTGAACTGAAGTCTCCAGGTCTCACATCCAACTTGTAAAGCCAATCTGAGGTACTTCCTGTGGGCAGGGAGTATGGGGACATGGAGATAGGCATCTGTTAAGTCTAGAGTCACCATATAATCAAAGTAGGACAAGATGGGTATTACAGACTTGATGTTTTAGATCTTGAATTTCTTGTTTACTAGATGTCTGTTCAGATACGTCAGATCGATCACCAATCTCCTTTTGTTGTTTGGTTTTGGTACTGAAAATATTCTTGAGTACACTGCGCCGGAGGGGTGAAGGTGAGTGACCCACTCCAATGCCCCTTTCTGAATGAAGTCGTTTACCAGCGAAAGAAGGTGAGCATCTTCTAATGGTATTGAGGAAAAACTTGTCTTCCGGAATGGTGTCTAGTTCTATGGCGTAACCGTGTTGAATTGTAAAAAGAACCCGTTCACTGAGCTTGCCCATGCTGGAAAAAATATCTGTAATTTTTCCCCAACACCTGGGACTGACCTGGCGTCAAGCCTCTGATTTTTTGGTGTTGGACTTGCTTTTGGAGGAGCTGAAATTTTGCTTTTGGTTTGGCTTGTAACTACGAAATTTACTACTGATTGGTGACGAACGACGTTTCTGCTGAAAGGACTTTGCTGGTTCTTTCTTGCCCAGAAAGACAGAGCCTTTATTTTCATTGAGATCTTTCCAAATCTCTTTGAGCTGAGACCCAAACAAACTATCAGGTTGAAAGGGAAGACTGCAAAAGTTCTGTTTAGAGGCTAAGTCCCCAGCGGACCACTGTTTGATTCATAACGACTTCTAATAGACTTCTCAGAGATCTGGCTACTGGAACCGATGATAGAGCAACCTTGAAAATGGCAGCTGAGGCTGTATAAGACTTTTTAGCCAGAGCATCCGCTTTTTTGTCTAATGGATCAACTAAAAGTGTAGAAGCACGGGATAGGAATAATGACTTTTTGGCCAGTTTGGCCAGAGCCAGATCTACTTTTGGAGGAAATTCCCACTGGCTAGTCATCTTATCGGCCAATTTGTATATGGATTTGAAGCGAGCCCCTGTATCAAACCGTTTATCGGGTTTTTCCCAGTCCTTTTGGAGCCATTATTTCAGCAGTGGATGATCTGGGAAGACTTTTTTTCTCCGACGCTGGGAAGTAATATAATTCATCTTTAGGCATTCTACCTTTAATACTCTTATCTGACTCCATAGTGCGTTTAACTGCTTTAAGCAGGCTTGACAAGTCCTCTTTATGAAATAAGAATATATCTTCTGGAGTGTCCAAATCTGAATCAGAAGAACTTGAGGAGGCTTGGCCACCAGAGGTAGAGGATCTAGCAGTAGAGTTCTCTCTGGCATTCTTTTTTCTCTTTTTCTTAGGAGGCTGAGCATTAGACATCATTGCAGACAGCTGCCCCTTAAACCAAGAGAAGAAAGACTGTGCTTGTGCTTTGAATGGATCAGCTGACTCTTCCAGCGCATAGTTCTCCTTCCAGGTCATCTGGCAATGGCTGAGAGCAAGAATTACACAGTCTATGTTTGGACTTGTGTCTCCTCTTTCCTACTGATGCTGAAGACTCTTTGCTTAAGTGATACTCACTGTGATCAACAGAAACCCGGTTTAAATTTCCGCGTGTTGATTGACGTCTGACGCTGCATCCGGGATCCCTTCCGGGATTGGCGCCATCTTGCTACACCCCCGCAACCCTTTTGGACTTACCAGCGCAGCACCATGGCAGAGAAGCAACTCCTTGCACGCCCCGACATCCGTTCCTCAAGCCAACGTCACAACCGGTTGTCCGAGGCTTGCGCAACGTCACATCTGGTCAGGTGGTACGGACCGTCTGGGTCACTTCCGGTCTGGCACGCGCGGCGTGTATGAGGCAGCACACACAGCGGGAAGGTAATCTGATACAAGATCAAGCCTCACTGTAAAAATCCCTTGACTACCACACTGTTAGGCTACTGGGGAATACTCATACCCACCAGGTTCCGTACTAGCAACACTGCTTAGTATAGAACCGATGCTGTACAGATGGCTACTAGATATTGCTAGAGGCATCTTGTAATAAATTTACAGTTCAAAAAAAAAAAAAAAAGAAAGAAAGAAAAAGCAAAGAGGAGATAACAAAGTAATTGTCTCTTCATCCAAATGCAGAAGAAAAAAACTCAGTGCCTATCTGTCTCTATGGGGGTTTTATAGAGGAGGTTCTACACTTAATTGATTCATTACTGCTGATTATGTCTCTTCTGCCTCATTGTAGGTATATATATATATATATATATATATATATATATATATATATATACTATAGCTATTTATATACCAGCCAGACCACTGCATTTAGAGTGGTTTTTGGTAATCTAAACCAGTTTTTCTCAACATTTAAAGCCAGTTGAGTAAGGATGTGAAGGGTTATAAACTTTGACTAAATAGGGCCGAGATCACAATGCCACCATAGGCTCTGTATAAAGCCTATTTCAGCTATTGATTCCCAGATCAGATCTACAGTATAACAATGTGACTGACCTGTACATCCTAGTAATAATGCTCAAGTAATGGCAAATAATAATGCCCCCTGTAGCCAGATATAGTGCCCTTTGTAGCCTAATACAGAACCCCCTCTAGCCATTAAAAATGCCCCTTCCATAATAATAATAATGCCCCCTGTAGCCAAATATGCCCCCTGTAGCTAGAGGCAATGCTTCTTGTAGCAAGATATGCCCCCTTTACACAGAAATGCTTCATGCAGCCAAGCATGCACCTGTAGTAAGATACAATGTCCCCTGTAGTCAGATACAATGCCCCTTGTAGCCAGGTATGTCACCTGCAGCTGGATATTCCCCTTATAGTCAGTTATACCCCATACAGCTAGATATACCCCTTGTAGGCAGGCATGTCCACTGCAGTCAGATATGCCCAATGCATGCAGACTTCCCCCCTGTAGCTAGATATGCCCCTGCAGCCAGGTTTGCCCCATGTAGATATGCCCCCTGCAGAAAAACGATGCCCCCTGCAGCAAGATATGCCACTTGTAGTCAAATATAATGTCTGTAGACCTTTATAGTCGGGTATGTCCCTCTGCATCCAGATTTCCCCTTTGGTATTAGGTATGCCCCCTGCAGGCAGTTATACCCCTTGTACAAGTTTACCTATATTAGTTGAGGAGGAAATACTTTGGTAATTTAGTAGTCAAAATACACAGGAAATAGCATACAGTGCACATAGGCATTAGAAGCTCTATATAGGGCTTCTGGGTACTGGTGGGTGCAGGAATGCCAACATATTTTTAAAGGGGTCTTTCTTCATGGAGAAGTTTTTACTGTTTATCTAATAACCATTTTAAACCAGTCTGCCTACCTATACATCTTCTATGGAGCTCACATTTATATCCTACATTAACAAGTTAATAATAAAGCTATTTCTAAACCTCATCAAAATTAATTGGCTTCATGATAAAAATGGCATCATTTCATTATGTTCTTTCTCTCTCCTACAGCTATAACTCCAGTGAACGCCGTCTTATTGCTAATTAGCAACATCCTACTAATTAAGTTTTGTGCATAATTACCAACTACTGAGTCTTCAAGATGCCTTTGGAAATTGCAGTGCTGTAAACACGGTGATTCTTTTTTCTGCTGAAGACACAAAAGTCTAGAAATGATGAATGGACTTCTGTTCCATGTGTACCTGTCTTAGAACAACCCTACCCCTCAGTCATCACACATGATGTCTGTCAACTTGTTTCTAAATTAAAAACTGGAAATTCACTATTTATTTCACTAGCATTACAATTTGACAGCTATGTTTACATATATGAATGCGTGATATGATATGTACTGTATATCTTCATTGCCTTCAGAAGACCATAGAAATAACTTTATTGTTGTTTGTAGATGTTCTTTAAGCGACTATTGAAGTATAAAATTATTGGGTTACATCATTGGGGGTCTGGAAGCTGTGAATCCCACCAATACAAGAACAGAAATTCACGTCAACGGGAATTACCGAAATAGGACATCACTGAGTTAAATTGGATGCTTGTCATGCTTTTGGTTTTCTCAGTTTTAATGTCACATTTGAACACATTTCTTCTGAAAACAGGTGGGATCCTTGTCGACTGGCATTTAAGTCTTTTATAGGAAAATCTCTTTAGCAGCTGGACTAGAAGAATATAATTTAGTCGCACATAATAATGACATAAAGCTACTTTAAGATCTTTACTTTACTTCACTAAAAATAATACCTCCATTTTTCCTCTTATTCTGGCAGCTGCCTGCTTCAAGATGTTGTGGAGACATATACTCTCCAGCCTCATCTGATAGCTGATGGCTAGAGAATAGGGATGGTCCGAACCCTCCGAGGTTCGGGTTTGTATGAACCCGAACGCTCGGCATCTGATTCCCGCTGTCTGCCCGCTCCGTGGAGCAGGTGGTTACAGCGGGAGGACCGCCTGGAAAACTGGGATACAGCCTATGGCTATGGCTGTATCCCAGTTTTCAAGGCGGTCCTCCCGCTGGATCCGCCCGCTGCGCGGAGCAGGCAGACAGCAGGAATCATTACCGAGAGTTCAGGTTCGTACGACCCTGAACCGAACTCAGTTCGGACCATCCCTACTAGAGAATATTATGCACTGGTCCTATTCTAATAGGACTTGTGTAAGATCACAGTCACTGGCTATCATATGGCTGCCTCAGCAATACACCTGCCCAGCGTGCAGCTGCCTCTATCCAGGTGTGATGTCAGATCAGGCAGGAGAGTATACCAGTACAACTTTTTAATGCAATGTGCAGCCTAAAGTTGGACAGTAAAGTGCACAGTGAAAGGTATTATATTTCCTGTCCCCCCAGTGCTCCATGATGACATGGCTCATAGTTTCCCCTGGCCTGAAGGAGGTGGGTCACATCCCAGGAACAGGTGCTAAATTATGACTAAATTATTCTGAATGAGGGCAAAACCACTCTTGTACAGTATCGCTTCACAGTGTTGCTGATGTTGCCACAACATTGCCTGTGATTGGCCACTGCATGCAAGTGTGGTTTCACCCCCATGCGACTGTGACAATTTAGTACCTGCCTACCTCAGCACAGCGTACAAAGTGAAGGGCCAGGGTCCAAAGAAAGGTAATACCCTTTTCAATTTTCAGGAACCCCTTTAGACTACATGCAATTTGCAATATCTTGTACTCCAGTTTGTTTAGGAATTTTACTTCCCATGTTCCATTATTGTAGGTAAAATGTTGCCAATGTGTTGATTTTCTTATGATGATGATTAGCAAAAGTAAAGCATTTTGCTCCCATTTCATAAACAATGCAGCAAATAACCAGGTCAGCTAGATTGTCAGTTATCCCAATACTGAACAATGGTACCAATGAGTACAACAGCATCCAATGCACAATCAGTTTTCTTCAAGCTTTATTGCATATCTGAAAGCATAACCGCATGCTTGCATGGACATGCATGCATGGAGTCAAATGTTGCAGTTATGTTCTCGGAAATGTAATAAAGCTTGAACAAAATGAATTAAATATTGCATCTGCATAACATGGCACAAGTTGTGTTTAATGTCATTTTAAAGAAGATACCAAATCCTGAATATATTCATAATATCACAGATGATCACAGTTTCTATTTTGTTGTGTGTTTGGTGACCACTGGCAGTACTGCATAAATCACTCTAAGGCTATGTTCCCGCAAGGGCTTTTCTAGGCATTGATAATTATTCATGGCCGTGATTATAACAAGATGGCTCCCTTTCCCTGCTATATTCCCAAAGTGGGAACAAAGTCTTGAGCTAAATTTCCAATTATTTCTTCAAAATATCTTGTTCCTCAGGGTATACTATTAAAATGCTATATTTTTGTTTAAAATGTTATGTCTTACTATGTTATCATAGCTATTTGATAACCTTCCCAGTGAAATGAGTTGAAACTTTGTTGAGTGTTTTGCTGCTACTGAAGTTCCTACATTGCGTACTGTACATTGTTTGGATATTTCTACAATAAAACTAGGTGTGCTTTACCACTGTGTATTCTGCCAAGTGCAGAAAAGCGATCAGGCGACCAAAAAGAGGAAACATTGAAATAGAAGCACGTGTAGGCTGGTTTTATGCAGATGAGCAGGTTTATGTGTAAACGTACAATATAATGACATGGGTTTTCCATAAGGGTGTTTTAAGGCATGATGAAAGGGAAGATTTTATAACATCACATATGGCCTCAAAATGCATTGTTCTTAAAGAACACTGGGATTTTTTTTTACCCATCAATCAAATAGCTGTACAGATCATTTTCCTGTCACCAAAAAACATTGACATGTCAGAGAGACATTTTTATCAGTCAGAGACCTAATGTTCACAGACGCTAACCCTTCAGTAGAATGAGAAGACAGCGCTGTCATGCAGACTGCATCCCTCTTTGTGAAAAATTATTATTATTGTTATTATGAGGCCGTCTTGGAGAGGAATGCCCCGAGTGCAGCTTCTCCTGGCCAGGGTATGTGCACACTGAAGAAAACACGCGGAAAGGGTACATTCTTCAGGCAGGCGGCGGAATCTGCCTGATCCTAGAATGGAGTCTATGGCACAGGCAGAGAGTAAAGCGGGAGCGCGCGGGGACGAGCGGCGGATCTGGTCCTCTGTGTGTTTTCCTAAGTATGCACATACCCTCATTCTCATGATTGGTCAGGGTCTGAACAATCTTGTGGTTGGTGACAGCACATGAGTTTTCTGATGATTTTAATGTCAGGTGAGTTATATAGTCATATATAGTCATCAGTCTACTTGGGTAATCAGCGCAAACTTCTGTCCGTCAGCTAATGTTAGTACATGTAGCTACATATCACCATTAGTTATTGTTACTTATTACGCAAAAATAATTAAAGCCTTCTAGCCAGAGTTATTCAGAAAATTGTATTATATTAAAAACATGTAAAACCATGCTACATACCAATATTACTGTACACTAAATATGAATGCTCAGGCACTTTACATATATTGGGTGGGGGGGGGGGATGAGCGCAGTACTCCTACACATGGAAATAATGTGTCATTAGTGACTAATGACCTTTGCCCTGGAAGACAAGCAATAAAGTTTATTGGATGCCAAGAAGTTTGTCAACACCATGAAACACAGTCCTGACAGCAGTGCCATCAAGTACATATTTTTATTGGGACCAGATCAAGCTCTTTTGAGGCCCTTCTTCTATAGTACAGTATATGTAAGCTCCGATGACAACAGGCTACAGGATCAGCGAAAATATGTCAAAACATTATAAACAGTGCTTGGAAAGTGTATGATATAGTGCTACGCAGTATGCACCTTGCTCCTCTAATAATTAGTGATAAGCGAACTTGTCCGTAAATGTTTGTATGTTCGTACGAACATAAGGCTAATTGTCTTATGTTTGCCGATCATGAACAATTTGTTTAATGATCAGAATGGTTATAACAATCATATTCGAACTTCGAACGTACGCCACTGTGTAATTTACGCATTTAGGTCATGTAAACATGGTGTGAGACACCGGCTGTTCCGTGATCAAGACAAGATCATCCCAGCCGGTACTGCAGATGATCTTCCCCACTGCTCACAATGGAGCATATGACCAGAGCCGCACGCTCCATTGTGTGAACTGACAGGGTTTTCTGCAGGCGCTATTCATTGGATAGCGGCCGCAGAAAACTGACATGTCAGTTTCTTGCAGTGCGGCTAGGGATCCCGGCCGGAGTGTATACTATGTGTATACATTCCGTCAGGGATTCCCTCAGCCTTTAGCACAACGTAAGTTCCGTAGGAATCATGGCTGTTGTTGCAATGGCTGTGATTAGTACGGAACTTACGTTGTGTGAACATAGCCTAAATGTTCATGTTTGGGATCCGCACTGAACATCGAGATGTTCACTCATCACTACAAGTTTCAGTACTTGTAAAATAAATCTCGGATCTCATGTTCTGAGCTGAGAAATGAGCATTTCCAGGAGTTTTCCCTGTTTTGAGTTCCGGAAAAAGCCTGTCATGTTGCATGTGATGGTTATAAATGACCGTGGACTGTTGAGAAATACACTCTTCAAGTAAGAAAAATAATTAAAGAGTCACTGTCGTATTTATTTATTTTTTTGCAGAAATCAATAGTCCAGCCGATTTTAAGAAACTTTGTAATTGGGGTTATTAGCCAAATATGCCATTATCTGCATTTAAAAAGCCTTTTCCCAGGTCCCCCCCTCGCTTCTCCTTTCCATCCACTGCAAAAAATCTGGAAATTGTGACTTGTTGCATCAGACGTACCCTGTCTGTTCTAGGGAGAGGGGAGGGGGAGGAGGAAGGAGGGAGTTAGCTGACAGCAGAAAGCAGATAACAGAGGATTACAGGCACTGAGCTGGGTGACAGCTGTAATCAGAGCTCAGAGAGGCCAGTGCTGATTGTCAGAGGAGATAAAGGGTGAGGTATTTGTAGATTAACTCTTTGTTGTCCTGTTTTGGTGTTTTATTTAGCGCCCTCCATAGGAGAACAATAAAGACAGGGGGGAGAGCTTCAAGCTGCTTTTTTATGATAAAAATGCATTTTTCAGCTAATAAATCCAATTACAAAGTTTCTTAAAATCGCCTGGACTATTGATTTCTGCAAAAAAAAAAAAAAAATATTCACAACAAGACTTATAAATGTCCCCGCATCTCCGGCGCTACGGAGATTTATGTAGAGGCGGACCGCCTCTACATAAATCCAGTGCCCGTCGGTGCGCACAGCCGAAAACCTACGCCACCTCAAAGGTGGAGTAGGTTTTCGGCGTATCATTGCGCCGAAAAAATAATAAGTCCGCGCCCCCCGTAATGCCCCCTCCACACCCCCTCCCCGCCCCCCCCCCCCCCCCGGCGTACTCGGCAGAAAGTGCCGATATGCGAATATTTTATTCGCAAATCGGCCATTTGCGCATAAAAAAATACGCAAATCGGCACTTTCCGCCGAAAATCATCCGTACACCGGATGATGCATGTCGCACATAGTGTTTATTTTATCATAGTTTGTTACAATCAAGGCACCACAAAGCCCAGCTTTCCTTATGTTATTATATCCAGAGAGGTCCAAAAGACGGGATAGATGTGCTTTCTTTTTTGTGTGCTTACTGTTTTGTACATTTCAAATGTTTTATATGCCTATTCTTATACATATTGCTGAAGATGTCCTTTTTTGATGTATGCTTCTATGCGGGGGGAAAATAAGAATCTGATCCAAAAAAACAATACATTTATCTTTAGAATGTTTAGTTTAATGATCACAATTGATCATATTCAGTATACAGTGGTGCCTTGGATTACAAGCATAATTCGTTTCGGAACCATGCTTGTAATCCAAATCACTCTTAAACCAAAGCAACTTTCCAATGAGAAATAATTGAAATGCAGACAATTGGGTCCCCATCCCAAAAATAATGATTTTTTATTCTGAATAACACGTAAAACAAATGAAACTAACATAGAAATAGCTGAATATGTCATATTATAAGTTACTGTACAGTATAGCAATCAGCATGTGGCGTATAATGTATAGTAACTGCATAAACCTGAAAAACAGCAGCAGTTTGTAGATACAGGGTGGGACTGCAGATCCCCATAATGCATCAGCATAGTACAACAAGCTAGAATAGAGAAACAGGGCTATTGGCAGAGGTCTCTGTGGTCACATGACAGCAATACAGAAGGGGTGTGTTCATCTTGGACCAATCAGGAAGTAAGAAGCATGAGAGCTGTGCAGGAGGACAGTGACAGAAACTTTCCTATACAGCAGTGTGATTGGCTGAATGTGAGTGCAGGCACATGATAGCAGCAGTGTGTATAGCTGAGTGTAAGTTCAGGCACATTATAGCAGCAGTGTGTACAGCTGAGTGTTAGTGCAGACACTTTATAGCAGAAATGGAGGAAATATGAGGGTTGAGAGAGACTTTAGGGAGCATAAAGGAATGAGCAGGGTTTATGTGGGCACATAAATACAGCTATGAAGAGATTACCTCCACAGTCCTGTCCCTTGATGTAAGCCCCAGCCTGAAGTGGATCTGCTATCATTTGGAAGGTTATGGAGACTTTCTGTGTCAGAGTACAGGGCTGTAGACCACACTATGCAGACCATGCCCCTCCCCCATTTGCCCTCCCACCCAGTACAGAGAGATCTTAAAAAGGGTTGATCGAACCTCAGGAAATCCTAGGTTCGATTGAACTCAAACATTCACAAACCTGCCGCATTTGATTGCTGATGCCTACCTGTATTCACAGGTAGAAAGGACAACTACAGCACTTGAAATAAAGGAGCATGGTTTTATTGAAGATGAAGCGCTGTAGTCCTTTCTATTTGTGAATATACTGGATTTACTGTTGTTATTTACCCATTGAGGGCCATCAAAGGAGGATCAGCAAGGGTTAATGAGAGACTCTTGAACACATTCCATGTGAGTAGTGCCGGTGTTTCTTCCTTCCACTATGCGGATCATATTCTACCACTTATCCTTCTTCTGCTAATACTCCTCCTCAGCCATCACACTGAAGCATGTGTAATAATCAGCAGAGGGAGCATCATCGCTCTGGCTACAGGCCAGCTCCAGTTCTGCTTTTTACATACTCCCATCATAAAATCCTGGCCATGTAAGTATAACCCTTCCATCAGGGGTGGATTCTCCATTGTCTCAGCACAGAACAGGGACAGTCTGTGGCTCAGCTGCTCATTGGATTGGCTTTGCTGCTGATGCAGACAAGGATGGGGATAAACGTGAGTGGATTGTCATCCTCTACGGATCTTAGTGGTGGTCAATAACACACTATATATGTACTTTCCCATTATTTTTGCTGTCATTTATAGGGTCACCCCTGTAGCCCCAGCCCTAGCTTTAGAAGCCCTATGGCATGGAACTCATGATTGGCAATGTAGAACAATGGAAAGCATTCATTTCAAGGACAAAGCCTGAGGGCTTAGCACGGACGGTATAACCGAAATACCGAAGATAATGGTCTGTTCTCAAGAGCATTTACATACTGGAGGAGGTAGGCTAATAGATTGTTTGAGGTGTGTGTGTGTGTGGGGGGGGGGGGGTGCATCAAAAATATAGAGATGTAAGTATTTGTACTGGCTTCCATAGCAATAGACCTATGTGCATGGGATCTCATTGATAGCTAAATAATAAATGCATCTGCTGTACATTACACATGCATCAAATGCATGGCACGATTGCTGAGAGGCTCAGCATGCATGTGGTTAAAAGCATCCATCTGCACCTGCTGTGAAATCTTCAATGACCTCTAGTGGTTAAAGTGTGGAATAATCTCATATAATCTGGTTATCCTGTAACACCCCCACTCAGACTGATTATTTTATGCTTATTTGCCTATTGTAGAGATTAGATTATAATAGATTAGCTTTGATAAAACAGATAGATAGATAGATAGATAGATAGATAGATAGATAGATAGATAGATAGATAGATAGATGGATAGAGTGATATGATACACATAATTGGTTTTAGTGTATTAACAATTATTCTTTAATCCTATTATAAATCAGAAGCTGCAACCTTTGTGACCTGATTTATAGAAGGACATATGGCTGCTAATATGATTTGCCGCTGTTGATGATTTACTCCTTACAAGAAGAATGCTTAAAGAATGATTCAAATAGCCATGTTGGTATTTAGACCCTGGGTCTTATGTTCCTCTTCCCTGTGTAAACAAGCAGCAATTCTGACATCTCATATCAAGTCTACAAGAAATAAGAGAAATAAACAGTGTTTATATGTGCCACAGACTGGATGTGCAGAGTGGTTTACAGAATGATCTTTCCTCCACTTATCTATAGGGGTCCCAGCAATCAGATTAAAACCAGGCTACCAATGACTGTGGTGCAAAACCAGGTGAATTTGCTGTAAAAATCTGTGCAATTTGTCAGTGTGTAGACTGAAAAAAAGCCCACTGTGTGAATCCAACCATATTATCAAGTTGAAGGAAGCCCACTAGTTGGAACCTGTGGGTAATACTGTATACTTATGAATGATTGTAGAATGAATTGTTGGTAACGGTAATCACTAAAAGTATTGCTCACTGTCTGTGGTTATCTTATGTTCTGTGGAGCTTGAATGTTTCTGAACCTTTCATAACTTTCTATATTTCTGCATAAACTTTACCTAAAATACATCAATACATTTTCATGTCTTAAAAGTAGATAGATCCAAAATGAACAACCAAGTAAAAAAATATTAAGCTTGGTCTAATTTTAATGCTGCCTAAACCAGGGGCTTAGTGGGGTAAGGGGGGGGGGGGGGTAGGGTTTAGTCAGCTATATACTATCAACGCTGCTTGTAATCCAGTATATGACTCTCCGGTCCTCCCATTGGCTGTATCTTCAGGCCCTGCCTCCTTCAGCTGCCAATTATTCCAGAGAAGGTGGCAGCCTGTTGTTAAAGCAGCTGCCGGCAGATTGGAGAACCAGATGCCGGATCACAAGCAGTGTGGCTGGTGAGTATAGACTGCTTGTGATCTGGAAACTGACAGCACGGGTACATCGGCTGCACAAACCTGTTTACACAGCATGATGTAAAGCCGATAAAAATACATTTGAAAGGCTATGTTCACACTAAGTAAAAGTACAGCCATTGTTGCCATCAGCAACAACGGCTGTACTTTTTGCGGGGTGGAACAATACCTTATTTTCAATGGGATCCCGGGCGGAGTGTATACACATCGTATATGCTCCGGCCGGGATCCGTGTGGCACCGCAAATAACTGCCATGTCAGTTTTCTGCGGCCGCAATTCAATGAATTGCAGCCGTAGAAAACCCTGTCAGTTCACACAGTGAAGCGAGCGGCTCCGGCCGCTCGCTTCACTGTGTGCTATGGGAAGCTCTGTTGCGGGCACGTGCTGATGCGCCCGCATCAGAGCTCTGCGGCCGAAAAGATCATCTGGCCGGTCTCATACGTTGCCGGTCTCATACATTGTGTGAACATAGCCTAAAGCAGGTTCCAAACAGATGATCAGCTAATAATTGTCTGTCACTTTTACACAGGAGCATTTTTAGTGACGCTTCTGGCTGATAATCAGTCCATGTAAAAGGCCCTTTAGGGTGGTTTCTGTACAATTGGGAAGAAACTGTTGTCTCCCTGTCTGCAACCTCATTTATTAAAGCTTTTGGAACAACTACTTGAGATGATTTGATGATTTAAAGGAGAAGTCTTACAAACACTAAAATTGCCAGGCAGGTCGGGGGGCACACCTCCCCAGTCACTGACTAGCTGAGCGGGCAAACGCTCAGCCGGGCGGTGACACTGCTGCTCGAAGTACCCAATTTCCAGCAGAAGATGACAGCCGGCTGCTGTGAACCAAACCCAGGAGCAACACAATGAAGGCATAGGGACGGGTGAGTTAGCTTGTGTATTTTGTCTCACCCTCCCCCCTCCTGCTGATTTTAGTGTTCGTGCGACTTCCTCTTTAGGGGTATGTTCACACTGAGGAATCAGCAAGGAATTTAAAGGGTCCCGGGTGCCGCGTGTAGCCCGGGACCGTAGGTATTAGCGGGCACGGTCCGATCGCCGTGCCCGCTAATACAGTAATCAGATGCAGCTGTCAAACATGACAGCTGCATCCGATTACCGGACGCAGCGTCATCCCTGGTGTCTAGTCGGGAGATCGCTCCTCCGGGATGTTTTCCCGGAGGAGCGATCTCCGTAAATGAAGCCGGCCGGGGACCGCTCCAAGATGGCGCCGTCCCCGGCTCAGCACTCGTTTACTTCCGGCTGCAGCAGCCGGAAGTAAACGAGTGCCTATCTCATGGATCTCTGCAGCATATCTATGCTGCAGAGATCTCAATGAGAGATCAGTGTACTTATACTAGAAGTCCCCTAGGGGGGCTTCTAGTATAAGTGTAAAAGTGAAAAAAAAAATGTCATTATTAGTAAAAAGCCGGCTCCCCTAATAAAAGTCTGAATCACCCCCCTTTTCCCAGGTTATAAATAAAAGTAAATAAATAAATAAATAAATAAACATGTTTGCTATCGCCGCGTGCGTAATCGCCCGAACTATTAATTAATCACATTCCTGATCTCGCACGGTAAATGGCGTCAGCGCAAAAAAATCCCAAAGTGCAAAATTGCGCATTTTTGGTCGCATCAAATCCAGAAAAATTGAAATAAAAAGCGATCAAAAAGTCGTATATGCGCAATCAAGGTACCGATAGGAAGATCACATCATGGCCCAAAAAATGACACCTCACACAGCCCCATACAACAAAGGATAAAAGCGCTATAAGCCTGGAAATGGAGCGGTTTTAAGTGTCGTATATTTGTTGACAATGGTTTAAATTTTTTACAGGCCATCAGATACAATATAAGTTATACATGTTACATATCGTTTTAATCGTAACGACTTGAGGAACATATATAACAAGTCAGTTTTACCCCAGGGTGAATGGCGTAAAAACACATTTCCTCCAAATAAACAAAATGCGTTTTTTTTTTTTTTTCAATTTCACCACACTTTGAATTTTTTTCTGGTTTCGCAGTGTACTTTATGCAAAAATTCAGCATGTCATTGCAAAGTACAATTAGTGACGCAAAAAATAAGGGCTGATGTGGGTCTCTAGGTGGAAAAATGCAAGTGCTATGACCTTTTAAGCACAAGGAGGAAAAACCGAAAACGCAAAAATCGAAATTGGCTCTGTCCTTAAGGGGTTAAGGGTATATTCACACGAACGGACTTGCAGTGAGATTCTCGCTGCGAGTCCGGCAGGTCCTGGCAGTCCCCACACACTACATACTGGCTGCGGCAGGGCAACACACTGATTGGCCGGGCGGGAGAGCAGGACGCCAGACCCGTGCAGCGAGGAGAGGTAATGTATGCTTACAGCGGGGGAGCCGGCCAGGAGCAGACGGGGTTAAGGGCGGTAGAATTACATACTCGATGCGGTCGTTCAGACCGCAGCGAGTATGTAGTGTGTGGGAACTGCCAGGACCTGCCGGACTTGCAGCGAGAATCTCGCTGCAAGTCCGTTCGTGTGAATATACCCTTAAGAAACTTTGCCTTTCATTGATTCTCTTAATAAAACATAGCTTTTAAACATTCAGGTCGTTTTCAGTGAGAAGAGTATCCAGAGTGAGTAGATCATCCTGTGTTAGAAGCAGCAAGATCCATGTTAGATAACAGTTAAAATCCTTGAAAATGGCAAAAAGGGTCATAAAATATTCATTGGAATTAACCTTTTTATCGCAACATTTTTCTTGTTTAAAATAAAGTGTATTGTGCTATTTACTATTTTAATTGGCCAAAACAACATGCAGGGTATTTTTCTTCAGCCAGTTTCACCTTACCTTTCTCTTGAGCAAATCACTTTGAAGTCTATCAAATGTGTACTGAGCTGGGCGAGTCGACCCTGGCAAAAAAAGAGAAACCCTTTCTGCAAATACGGTATCTGAAGCTCATATTAAGTCTCAGACACAGGTTATGATAGTAGTATAGAGAAAGACCCGGCACTCACCAATGTTTGTAGATGCTTATTTATTCATTCAGTGGAGCATACACGCAACAGATACATAGGGGGAGATTTATCAAGCTGGTGTAAAGGAGAATTGTCTTAGTTGCCTCTAGCAACCAATCAGATTCCACCTTTCATTCCTCACAGTGATTTTCACAGGAAAAATGAAAGGTGGAAGCTGGTTGCTAGGGGCAACTAAGACTATTCTACTTTAAACCAGTTTGATAAATCTCCCCCATAGAGTATGTGCAGTGGCGGAACTACCGCCATAGCAACCGTAGCGGTTGCTATGGGGCCCGCCGCATCAGGGGGCCCGCTACCCGATCCTGAAATGGATTGGGCCCCCTGACACTAGCAGCACCCGGCCGCCGAGCGGGCCTCCCGGGTGCTGCAAATGCCCAGCTGCAATGTGCCCGGCGTCTCCCGTCCGGAGGCTCCTCCCTGTCAGCGTCCCCTGCGTCCGTCCGGCGTCCCCTGCGTCCCCCTGTCCAGCATAACATGCAGCCCCCGCCCCCATCCAGCATACCTTGCGGCCCCGCCCCCGTTCGGTATCTCCTGTGTCCCCCGACCAGCGGTCCAGCGCCCTCTGTGACTCCCATCCTGCAACCCCACCCTCATCCAGCGGCCCCAGCCCCCCTCCCCCTCACATAGTGTGTCCCCAGCAGCCCCAACCCCCCTCCTACACAGTGTGGCCCCAGCCCCCCCACACACACATATAGTATGTCCCCAGCAGCCCCAGCGCCCCCCCCCACACACACACATAGTATGTCCCCAGGAGCACCCACCCTCCATACAGTGTCCCCAAAGTCCCCCTCCCCCGCAGTGTCCCAGGGACAACTCCCCCCCCCCCCAGTGTCCCAGCATCACCCCCACCCTTCCCCACAGTGTCCCAGGGACAACTCCCCACCACCCCTGCATTGTCCTGAAGCCAATCCCCACCCACACCCCCATAGTGTCCCAGGGCCAATCCTCCCAGCCTGTATCACCCCCCCCCCCCCCCCAAACTCAGACCATCACCCCCCCCCAGACCAGAGAGAAGAGGAAGGCGGGTAGAGCATACACACAGGACGGAGCAGGAACCAGGACAGGTGAGATTACCCCCAGAAAATTACAACTCCCACTATGTCCTGCTAACAGTGCATGGTGGGAGTTGTAGTTTTGCAGCCTGTGGACATTCAAGTTGCAGAACTACAACCCCCATCATGCCCTATTGGCAGTTCATAGTATCATAGTAGGGGATTTACAGGACTACATCTTCCAGCATGGTGTGTGGTAATATACAGGACTACATCTCCCAGCATGGTGTGGGGTAATATACAGGACTACATCCCCCAGCATGGTGTGTGGTAATATACAGGACTACATCTCCCAGCATGGTGTGTGGTAATATATAGGACTACATCCCCCAGCATAGTGTGGGGTAATATACAGGACTACATCTCCCAGCATGGTGTGTGTGGTAATATACAGGACTACATCTCCCAGCATGGTGTGTGTGGTAATATACAGGACTACATCCCCCAGCATGGTGTGTGGTAATATACAGGACTACATCTCCCAGCATGGTGTGTGGTAATATATAGGACTACATCCCCCAGCATAGTGTGGGGTAATATACAGGACTACATCCCCCAGCATGGTGTGTGGGGTAATATACAGGACTACATCTCCCAGCATGGTGTGTGGTAATATACAGGACTACATCCCCCAGCATGGTGTGTGGTAATATACAGGACTACATCTCCCAGCATGGTGTGTCGTAATATACAGGACTACATCTCCCAGCATGGTGTGTAGGGTAATATACTGGACTACATCTCCCAGCATGGTTTGTGGGGTAATATACAGGACTACATCTCCCAGCATGGTGTGTGGTAATATACAGGACTACATCTCCCAGCATGGTGTGTGGTAATATGTGGGACTACATCTCCCAGCATGCTGTGTGTGGTAATATACGGGACTACATCTCCCAGCATGGTGTGTGTGGTGATATACAGGACTACATCTCCCAGCATGGTGTGTGGTAATATACAGGACTACATCTCCCAGCATGGTTTGTGGTAATATACAGGACTACATCTCCCAGCATGGTGTGTGGTAATATACAGGACTACATCTCCCAGCATGGTGTGTGGTAATATACAGGACTACATCTCCCAGCATGGTCTGTGGGATAATATGACTACATCACATAATAGGAGTTGTAGTTCTGCAACAGATGATGACAGGGTACACAAGGGGGAGGCGGTTGCACAGTACACTAGTGGCCATATGGGTACATGTAGGGCTCACAACACGTTGCTGGAGGCAGCTGTGTACCTCCAGCCATAAGAGCCTCCACACATACAGTAATTATCTTGCCCGACGCAGCGTTTCTTCGTTCTTACAGCTGGGTGGGCCAGGTGAGGATGTTGGGCAAGGGGGGGCCCCATTCAGTTTTTTGCTATGGGGCCCCATGAATCCTAGTTACGCCCCTGAGTATGTGTTTCGGCTAAAAAGCCTTCATCAACTCATTCACTATGCCAAACGCATACTCCATGTATTTACTGCATTTATGCTCCACTGAATGAATAAATAAGCATTTATGAACATTGGTAAGTGCTGGCTCTCACTATATTACTATTTGGATTTCTCTACCTTGTGCACCACACCTCCACAGAGTGCCAGCCCTCTTATGGTGCGTTTACACAGAAAGATTTATCTGACTTTTAGATTTTGGAAGCCAAAGCCAGGAATGGATTTAAAAAGAGAATAGATCCCAGTCTTTCCTTTATGACCTGATCCCTGTTTATAGTCTGCTCCTGGTTTTGGCTTCAAAGATCTGTCAGATAAATCTGTCTGTGTAAATGCACCATTATACATAGATCAGATCAATGATGTTATAATTGGTGTCATCAGATCACTTGGATCACTGATATCGTCAGTGGTGTCATCAGATCAATGATGTAATCAGAGATGTTATAAAATCAATCATGTTATCAGTGATGCCGTAGATTATGTTATCAGATCAATGATGTCATCAGCGATCTAATCGATGCTGTCAACAAATCAATTATGTCTTCAGATTGATTATGTCATTGTTTATGTCGTCAGATTGATGGTCATCAATGATGTCTTTGGTGATGTCAAAAAACCAATGATGGCATTGATGATGTCATCAGATTGATGATATTGTCAATGATGTCATGAGATCGATGATGTCAACAATATCATTGATGATGTCATAAGATCAATGTCATCAGTAATGTCATCTGTGATGTCATCGATGATACCATCAGAACGATGATGTCATTGATGATGTCATCAGTGAGGCCATTGATTATGTCATTGATAGTGTCATCAGATCGATGATAGTAGTATAGAGAAAGACTTGGCACTCACCAACGTTTGTGGATGCTCATTTATTCATTCAGTGAAGCATAAATGCAGCTGATACATATGTGCATGTCATAAGAGAAACAGATCGCTGATCCCAGGGAGACCAGCCAAACGACAACACTGCCGGTTGCTAGTGAAAGCGCTCAATGCAGTGAAGACCTAGGTGCATTGCCCCCTGGGAAACATGAATGTGCAAAAAAAAGCCTGTGGAGCCTCATTTAAGAGTCTCGAAACACAGGACTAGCCAGATATCCCTCCGGGAAGGAGCCAGCCAGGGGGTGGCTCTTGTAAGGAAACAACCAAAAACACCATATTAAGTGGCCCTATAAGTCAATGTAATGACAAGGCCAAGGCCAAGTATCTATCCACATACAGCTGTTTCAGGGTGTTTTCCCTCATCAGTGTACGATATGTATAAATACATATCAAAATATTAAATTATGTGAGAATTCTCACAACTTTAAGGGTACGTTCACACGTACCAGATCCGCAGCGGGTTTCTCGCTGCGGATCCTGTACTGCGAATGTGGATGGGTCCCATACACGCAGCGGATCCGCTGCGTGTATGGGACCCGTCCCCTTTAACCCCTGCCGCCTTGGCTCCTTTAACCCCCCTGGCCGCCCACCCGCAGCCCCGGTCACGAGCATACATTACCTGCTCGGCGCCGCGGCTGTGTGTGATGCTCCCAGCTCCCAGCCGGGAGCGATGCGCACAGTCGCGGCGCCGAGAAGGTAATGTATCCTTGGGGCCAGGGCTGCGGGTGGGCAGCTGGGGGGTTAAAGGGGCTGCGGGCGGCCAGGGCTGAGGCTGCCGGCGGCGGGGGGGGGGGTTAAAAGGAGCCAGGTCCCATACACGCAGCGGATCCGCTGCATGTATGGGACCCATTCACCTTCACAGTACAGGATCCGCAGCGGGTCTTGCTGCGAATTTGCAGCGAGAAATCCGCTGCGGATCCGGTACATGTGAACGTTCCGGATAAGGAGTAGTTTACCAAGAAAACTTTTCTTTCAAATCAACTAGTGCCAGAAAATGCCAGAGATTTGTGATTTAATTCCATTACAAAACCTCAAGTCTTCCAGTAATTATAAGCTGCTGTATGTCCTGCAGGAAGTGGTGTATTTTCTTCAGACTGACACAGTCCTCTCTGCTGCCACCTCTGTCCATGTCAGGAACTGTCCAGAGCAATAGTAAATTCCCATAGAAAACCTGTCCTGCTCTTCAGCCTGGAAAGAATACAACGCTTCCTGCAGGACATACAGCAACTGATACGTACTGGATACTAAATTACAAATCCCTGGCACTTTCTGGTACCAGTTGAGTTTAATATTCTTTCTTGTACAACTGAAAAGATTCAAAAAACACCGGGAGCGCACATAGTGTGTTACTGCAAATCAGGAATTCAGATTTAAATAGTGGCTTCAGAGCCGCTCACCTGGGGTGGTCGTGCTACGAGCCCCACACTGCCGATCGCATAATCAATATATTGCCTCTAGCAGTCAGTCCGCGGGGCTGGGGGATCCCAGTGGAGAATCAGAAGAAGGTTCTGCAGGCTGGAGGTACAGCCAAGCAAAAGGTCCGGGACTTTGGTGGCGCCGACGGCATCCGATGGATTTTTACTCCTTGAATGATGGGAGCAGTAGTGGTGGATGTAAAATGAAAACTTTATTGCAAGAATTACGCGTTTCAAGGCACAGCCTCTTCATTCAGATTCATAAGACACAAATCTGAATGAAGAGGCTGTGCCTTGAAACGCATAATTCTTGCAATAAAGTTTTGATTTTACATTCACCACTACTACTCCCATCATTCAAGTAGTAAAAATCCATCTGATGCCGTCAGCACCACCAAAGTCCCGGACCTTTTGCTCGGCTGTACCTCCAGCCTGCAGAACCTTCTTCTGATTTTTTTTTTGTGAACTACCCCTTTAATGACGCTGATGACGACTGGAGGAAGAGTAATTGAATCTATCATTGTCTCTGAAATTATTTGTAGGGTGATCACAATTGGGAACTTTCTGCATAGATGTAATTCTGTAATAGAAATTAATATTACTCAAGTATCACTTTTAAGAAAAAAAAACAAAATATGGCTGCATTGAGTAAATTACGTAAATATTCATTACTTTTATTGCAATTATTTATCTCCTCACACAATAGTGCAATGACTGTGTTAACTGTGCTGATTGATCTAAATCATGAAAATGGATAGTTCCTAATGGCCAATGCATTTACAAAATGGTCTGGGTATGAGTTATGTGTGGTCACTTTGTGTACTGGGTCCCCTTTACTTACAGGCTGCATACCCTTCTTCTATGGTAGATATTCCTTTGACTTCATCTACCAGTCAGGGCTGTATTAAAAGCTGCTGCTGCCCTAGGCACTAAACCTGAAGATGCCCTCATCTTAGGGAGCGTGTACATGTAGAATCATTATCTGAATCAAATTTTTCATGTTTTTTTTACTGCTTAAGGCTAAGTTCACACTACGTATATTTCAGTCAGTATTGTGGTCCTCATATTGCAACCAAAACCAGGAGTGGATTAAAAACACAGAAAGGATCTGTTCACACAATGTTGAAATTGAGTGGATGGCCGCCATATAACTGCCATTAACTGCCAAGTAAATAACTGCCATTATTTCAATATAATAGCCGTTGTTTTAAGATAACAGTTAATATTTACCATTATATGGCGACCATCCACTCAATTTCAACATTGTGTGGACATAGCCTTTCTGTGTTTTCAATCCACTCCTGGTTTTGGTTGCAATATGAGGACCACAATACTGACTGAAATATACGTAGAGTGAACCCAGCCTAAAGGGGTAGTGCGGCGCTAAACAATTATTCACTAAATAAAACACATTACAAAGTTATACAACTGGAATTGTAGTGTTCTATACAAACCTGCCTCTAGCCGACCCCATTCCGCCATCTTGTGCCATGACGTCATCTTCGGATGGCCGGCCGAACCACTCCGACCGTCCCTAGTGCCGGCCGCCCTCTGCCGCATCATCAGCTGCTCAGCCGTGATTGGCTGAGCATACTGAGGGTGTGGTAATGTTTCAGCAGCATATGTCCTATAATGTAATGTTTTGGAGAGTGAAGAAAATGGAGGAGTTTAAAAGATGCACAAAAAGAGTTTCTGAGCAAGGAGGCCATGAGAAGAACTATGGTAAGAATGATTTTAGAGTAAAATCAAAAGCTCAAACCATCTTGAATTCTGCATTGTTACGCTAGCTGTGCATGGCGCTTGACAGCATTTATCTAAATGTTTTAAGTCAGCCTGTTGGATCCTACATTCTGGATTATTCAGGATGTGTCTTCTACTGAGTATACTCAGACCCCTAGGGTAGTGATAATTCTGCTAGGAATGCATGGTGGAAGCATCCTTGGGACTCTCATAATAAATCACTATAAACTGTGTGTGTGTGGTCCTTGACCACAGTAGACCAAAACAAGCATCATAACAAACTTTATCTATTCAGTTTGAAACTCTCCTTAAGGGTACAAACACACACACCGTATACACAGCAGATACGCAGCAGATCTGCAGCAGATTTGATGCTGTGTTAAGTTATTTAGATCTAATCTGCTGCGTATCTGCTGCGTATCGCAGCAGTAAATACGATGCGAATACTGTGTGTGTGTTTGTACCTTAGGCTGGGTTCACACTATGTATATTTGAGGCTGTATTTGGTCCTCATGTCAGGTCCTCATAGCAACCAAAACCAGGAGTGGATTGAAAACACAGAAAGGATCTGTTCACATAATGTTGTAATTGAGTGGATGGCCGCCATATAACAGTAAATAACTTCCATTATTTCAATACAATGGCTGTTGTTTTAAAATAACAGCACATATTTGCCATTAAATAGCGGCCATCCACTCAATTACAACATTATGTGGACAGAGCCTTTCTGTGTTTTCAATCCACTCCTTGTTTTGGTGGCTATACAGCCTCAAATATACAGCCTCAAATATACGTAGTGTGAACATATAAGGGTGCGTTCACACCTACAGGATCCGCAGCAGATCTGCAGCAGATTTGATGGTGCAGATTTGATGCTGTGTTCAGTTATTTAACCCTTTCCCGCACAAGGACGTAACTGTACGTCCTCGCGCGGGTGCGGGCGTTCAGAGCGGGTGCCTCATGTAGCCCGCGGCCGCGGCTATTAGCGGGCACGGTCCGATCGCCGTGCCCGCTAATAAGGTAATCAGATGCAGCTGTCAAAGATGACAGCTGCATCCGATTACCGGATGCAGCACTTCCCTTGTGTCTAGTGGCGATCTCTGTTACTGCTGCCGGCCGGGGACCACTCCAATATGGCGCCGTCCCTGGCTCGGCACTCTTTTGTTTTCTGCTGCAGCAGCCGAAAGCAAACCAGTGCCTATCTCATCGATCTATGCTGTATAACTATATACAGCATGGATCAATGAGAGATCAGAGTGCATATACTAGAAGTCCCCCAGGGGGGCTTCTAGTATATGTGTAAAAGTTTTTAAAAAAAGTGATGTTATTAATAAAAAGCCCCCTCCCCTAATAAAAGTTTGAATCACCCCCCTTTTCCCATGTTATGAATAAAAATAAATAAACAAACATGTTTGCTATCGCCGCGCACGTAATCACCCAAATTATTAATTAATCACATTCCTGATCTCGCACGGTAAACGGCGTAAGCGCAAAAAAATCCCAAAGTGCAAAATTGTGCATTTTTGGTTGCATCAAATCCAGAAAAATTGTAATAAAAAGTGATCAAAAAGTCGTATATGCGCAATCAAGGTACTGATAGAAAGAACACATCATGGCGAAAAAATGACACCTGACACAGCCCCATAGACCAAAGGATAAAAGCGCTATAACCCTGGGAATGGAGCGATTTTAAGGAACATATATTCGGTAACAATGGTTTGAATTTTTTACAGGCCATCAGATAATATAAAAGTTATACATGTTACATATTGTTGTAATCGTAACGACTTGAGGAACATATATAACATGTCAGTTTTTCCATAGGATACACGGCATAAAAAAACGACCCCCCCCCCCCCCCCCCCTAAAGAAAAAGAATTGTGGTTTTTTTTTCAATTTCACTGCGCATATAATTTTTTTCTGGTTTTGCAAAAAATTCAGCATGTCATTGCAAAGTACAATTAGTGACGCAAAAAATAAGGGCTCATGCGGGTCTGTAGGTGTAAAAATGCAAGTGCCATGGCCTTTTAAGCACAAGGAGGAAAAAATTAAAACGCAAAAACGAAAATTAGCCTGGTCCTGAAGGGGTTAAATGAAATCTGCTGCGTATCCGAAGCAGAAAATGAGCTGCGGATCCAGTAAGTGTGAACGGACTAAGCATGAATGCTACTGTCTGAATGAGGTTAAAGGGGTTAAACCAGACAACAAAGTAGCAGATCAAGTTAATAAAGGTACTGTTCTTTATAGAGTGAAGTGCCCTATTCAGCCATCCTAGTGGTTTATGAGAGTTAAACCTGGTGATAGAATCCCTTTAACATTTGCTTGTGAATGTAGTAAGCAGCAATACATACTCACCTCACCTACAACAATCTGGTGTACTGTAGTACTATGATGTTGCATCACAGCACCCATGTTGGTGGGGGCTTGCTCTGTACCTGCTTGTAATCTGAAGGCCCCTATATTTCTGTAATAACCAGATTACAGATAACTGTCCTGCTCTACGCATACATTTTCATTTCGTAGGAAGGCATTTGATTCAGGCTTATTTCAACCAACCCATACATGCAAAGAGATTTTTTTTATGTAATGAGAAAAAAAGAATTATTTTGATGATAGAAAATTATGACTTTTGCATTGTCCTCTCCTGGGCCAGCCTTGCATGAATAACCATAGTCAATGTGATTGGAACTATTTATTTATTTTTTTTTTCATTTTTACAGGTACACTAAATTCAGTAGACCCAGAAGTAAAGTGATATTGTCACTCTCCCCCTTCTACATGTGCGGTTCTCCACACCATCAACAAGCTCAGATGTTGCATATTTAAAATACATTTTTAAATAAAACTGGTCTGTGGCTTTTTTTTTTTCTTAAAAAACACTTTACACATACAGCAACTGATACGTACAGGAAGAGTTGATATTTTTTTAATAGAAGTAAATTACAAATCCCTGGCACTTTCTGGCATCAGTTGAGTTTAATTTTCTTTTTTGTACAACTGAAAAGATTTAAAAAAAACACACAGTGTGTTACTGCAAATCAGGAATTCAGATTAAAATAGTGGCTTCAGAGCCGCTTTTTACTCCTTGAATGATGGGAGTATGTTATACAGAGTATGTAAACTCAATGCCGAAGTGCCCAGAGTATAGCATAAGGAACTATGGTATAAAGATGGGAAACTAAGTATTCAGGGTACAAAAGTATATATATGGGTATAGCTATAACTGGTCGTTTGAACTGATTGTGTACAAGTACAGGATAGAGATAACTGTCTACTAGCTGCTGTAGTGGGTAGAGGACCCTTGTCTGCATTAGGTAGATTAGTGCAATTTGAACTCCACTTGTAAAAGAAGATGCCAGCCCAGAGTTAAGTCTGTGCATTGATATCCCATGAGAACGTCATTTGTTCAATGGGTTTTTAAGTGAAAGCCACGGAGCGGTAGGGGTGTCCACTGTAAGTCTGTTTCCTATGCCAAGGTGAATTGTATATTTCTGTAAGTGCTTTGGGGTGCACAGATTATAAGTCACATAGGATTGCTTAAGCTATGGTGGATTTACATTAAAGTGTTTAATGCAGTTTTAGGACAAAAATACAAAGTGTACACAAAGCAAAAATATTCTAGAAACCTGGTGAAATAAATTGTCATGTGTCTGATTATTGAGTTGTTTCATCTGTCTAGACATCACACAATATGATATATGAAATAATTTGCAATATTTCATGTTTTCCCTAAAAGAAGTTAAAAAGTTAATGAAATGTGATTGGATACTAGTCTGTAAGGGTGGTCCATTGGCAGCCCATGGAGAGAACTAAAGTTTTTTGTTTTATAAAGGCATACTTCAAATATGCAGTATCTAGGCTTGTTGATGGTGCTGAGAACCACACATATAGAAATGGGGTGACAGTATTACTTTAGTTAGTCTGAGACATTGTATTTTTACCACAGACAGTCATTAAGTCTTTGTGGAAAAGACTACTACTTCTGTTTTTATTTGGCTATAGCAATGAAGGAGAAGCTGCTGTGGGGAGCGCTAAGCATTCTTCGTGTCATGTGGTGCCTAGCTCCGCAGAAGGGCTACCTACATCCTGATGAATTCTTTCAGTCTCCTGAGGTTATAGCAGGTATTTATTGCTTCCAAGCTCTATGGACGAGATTTATCAAACATGGTGTAACGTGAAACTGGCTCAGTTGCCCCTAGCAACCAATCAGATTCCACCATTTAGGTCCCTTTTACACAGAAAGATTATCTGACAGATTATCTGCCAAAGATTTAAAGCCAAAAACAGGTACAGACTATAAACAGAGATCAGGTCATACAGGAAAGCCTGAGATTTATCCTCTTTTTCAAATCCAGTCCTGGCTTTGGCTTCAAATCTTTGGCAGATAATCTGTCAGATAATCTTTCTGTGTAAAAGGGCCCTTATTTTCCAAAGAGTCTGTGAGGAATGAAAGGTTGAATCTGATTGGTTGGTAGGGGCAACTGAGCCAGTTTCACGTTACACCATGTTTGTAAAATCTCCTCCTATGTATTTAATTGTAACGTCCATCTTCACAACCATTCTTCTATTCATCCACTGCGGTTTAAATTAAAAATAAACTTTCCTAAGGGTACAAACCCACTTGCCGGATCTGCAGCGAGTCCCCTCACTGCGTTTTTGCAGCGAGACTCGCTGCAGATCCCGGCTCTATACTTTCAATAGCAGAGAAACTCGCCGAAGGGATTTTGTCTGCAGCCCGCCCCATTAACCCCCCAGCCGCCGGAGATTATAAAGTACCGGGTCCCTGCTCCTGCTTGCTTCGAGGCAGGAGCGGGGACCCGGTAATGTACAGCCTGGCCGCCCCCCTGCTGCCCCCGATCGCCCCCTCAGCAGCACTGATCGCCCCCGCAGCCCCTGGCCGGACGATATGCCCCGGCCGCACGATCGCCCCCCCCTTCCCCCCCCCGCAGCACTGATCGCTCCCCTGCAGCTCCGATCGTGCGGCCTGGGGGGGGGGTGCGATCGTGCGGCCGGGGCTTGGGGATATCGTGCGGTCGGGGGCTGCGGGGGATCGTGCGGCCGGGGGCTGCGGGGGATCGTGCGGCCGGGGGCTGCGGGTGGCGTTCGAGGCAGCAGGGGGCGGCCAGGCTATACATTACCAGGTCCCCGCTCCTGCCCCGAAGCAAGCAGGAGCGGGGACCCGGTAATGTATAATCTCCGGTGGCCGGGAGGTTAATGGGGCGGGCTGCAGACAAAATCTGCTATTGAAAGTATAGGGCCGGGATCTGCAGCGAGTGTCGCTGCAAAAAAGCAGCGAGGGGACTCGCTGCAGATCCGGCAAGTGGGTTTATACCCTTAATCAACATTTCATTTCAAGAACTTTACACAAGTCTGTCATTCCACAGTAGCAAAATAAAAGCAAACTCTAGATAGTCTAACCCTTCAACCATAATCTTTTCTATCTGTCCCCTAGTAATTATTCAGATATACTGTACATTATTTGGAATGAAGCTAAGATGCTTCTGCTCCTACAAAATGTAGAGATAAGCGAACCTGGAGCATGCTCGAGTCCATCCAAACCTGAACGTTCAGCTTTTAAATAGCGGTGACTGCTGAAGTTGGATAAAGCCCTAAGGCTATGTGGAAAACATGGATATAGTCATTGGCTGTATCCATGTTTTCCAGACAACCTTAGAGCTTTATCTAACTTCAGCAGCCCCCGCTAATCAAATGCTGAACGTTTGGGTTCAGATGGACTCGAACCTGGTTCGCTCATCTCTATTCCTAACAACAGGTAGATAACAAGTAAGACACCTAGTGGACTTATTATCACATTACATGGACCTTACATTACAGATTATCTGTTAGCTTTGTAATGTATGTTTCATTTCAAGCTGTGTGCTGTGTGTTTCAATGCTTACTCCATAAATCTAGTACTATTTTTACTAAAGTTCTCAACTTTTTGGCAAAACACAGGAAAAGACAAAGAAATTTTCCCCAAAAACTTGCAAAAACTTTTTGCCAAAACCTACACAAAAAGCATCAATAGATTGCCCCTTTGTGGAAAACTATGGCTGTACATTTGTGCACAATTCACATTAGAATGTGGTTACAATCTTCATATAATCATAGTTTGTTAGCCCAACCTTAGGATTTCAGTTTTATAGTCTTAATAAATGTATAATATTTTTTTTAATGTTTTGCTAGGTGACATTTTAGATCTGAATATTAACCGCCCTTGGGAATTTCACCCGACCTCCCCATGTAGAACGGTGCTCATACCTCTTCTTACATCTGGCACAGCCTTCGGGATTATTAACATATTACATAGCTTCTTGTCTGAGTCAGCTTTTAATTACAGCTACATTCTCCTGGTCCTTCCTCGTCTCATCATAACAATCCTCTCCTTTCTGCTGGACTATACAGTGCTTCAAGTAGCTGCGGCTTGGGGCTCTAATCCATGGAAGGCTTTGGTTCTCCTGGCAATGTCTCCAGTGACTCTGGTTTTTTACACTAGAACATTCAGCAATGCTGTAGAGGGGGTACTCTTTGCTCTTCTCCTGCTCCTTATATCACCTGGTGAAAGGAACCCTGTGACCAAGAATTGTAAAGCAAAGTCTCATCATCTTATTGGCCTGGTATTGACGGTCGGTTTTTTTAACAGACCCACTTTCCTCTGTTTTGCTTTTGTGCCATTGATATACTGGGCAGTCCAAAGGGGCAGCCGCAGGTCCCAGTTCTCACACACGTCCACTATTCTTACCATCATGAGGACAGTGCCTAGTGCAGTTCTCTGCTCAGTCCTATTTATAATGGCTGACACCATATACTACACAGGACATTGGCCACTTTCTCTGAACAAGAAAGAAGGCTTCATTGAGCAGCTAGTGAAAAACTCAATTATAACGCCTATAAACTTCCTGCTTTATAACATTAACCCTGAAAATCTTGCCCAGCATGGAGTTCACCCCCGAATAACTCATATTGCAGTTAATGGCTTCATGCTCTTTGGACTGTTTCATCTGTCTGCTCTGTGCTCTGGGATGAACATGTTAAAAACCAGGATGCGGCATAGATCTAATGATGAGAAGCCTTCTCCCCAGCTATCTGGTAACAGCTTACTGCTAATGATTTACTTTGTGCCGCTCATGCTTCTGTCGCTTTTTAACCACCAAGAACCTCGCTTCCTCATCCCCCTGGTAGTACCATTGGTATTATTAGTTTCCAATTATAAGAGAACAATGAAAACAAAATGCATTATTGTCTTGTTTAATGTCACTGGAGCCCTTTTCTTTGGCTGTCTCCATCAAGCTGGATTAATTCCTGGCTTGTTCCACCTCCAGCAAATTGTGCAGTCTAAATCCACTGCTGGCAACATGTCACACCATCACACTGTCGTCTTCACGCACACATACATGCCTCCCATGTACTTGCTGAACCTAAAAAAAAGGCAAACATCCGTGGATATTATCGATCTTGCTGGCTGTACTGAAGAGCTCTTGTGCCAAAAACTTCGAGAAATACAAGGAGAACTTTCAGTGAGAAATGCACAGGCGTCGGGGAAGACAGTGCATCATTTCATAGCTGTATTTCCTGGCACTATTACAGAAGTTGTGGAAAGTTGCAGATTAGTCCACAAGTATGAAGCCTTGTTCACACCACATCTGTCAATGGAGGACCCTCCCAAAATATCTCATTTGCTTACAGGCAGCTTAAAGAGTCAATTATCACTGTATATAATTGAGGTTGTTGTGGGGTAACGGGGATAACCTCAGAGTGGTGCACTTGCCTCCTTGGTTACAAAGAAAATATATACAGAAAGTGGATTACACATGGAAAACGGTTGGTTATTTTTTCCTTTAGCATTTGATAATGATATCAATGTAGTCTTCTGTAAAAGGGGTTATCCACCGCTACAAAAACACGGCCACTTTCCCCCTACTGTTGTCTCCAGATTGGGTGGGGTTTCAAACTCACTTCCATTAAAGTAAAAACCAGAAATGGATTTAAAAAGAGGAGAAATCTCAGGCTTTCCTTTATTACCTGATCTCTGTTTATAGTCCATTCCTGGCTTTGGCTTCAAATCTTTGGCAGATAATCTGTCAGATAATCTTTCCGTGTAAAAGGGCCCTTAGTATAACAATCAATATGCATATGTATGTACCAGCATGGGGCTGTGACAGCAGTCTCTCCCCTGATGGATGGCATATTTCAAGGATCAGCTATGTTGGGTTTCAACATGCTCCATCATTTGCTTGTGTGGGATATAAGCCCCCACTTTATTTCTCCTCATCTAGGTATTCCAGGATTTTTGAAAATATAAATTGCTAAAGGTCTGATGGGGATTGTCACTATTGTGTGTACAGCGCCCATCAGAGGATTATCATTATTGGTATCAAATTATTAACTTAAAAAAATGCCAAAAAAAGGGATTATTCCAAGTTAACCTAGACTTCACTTGTAAAAAAAACATGTTTTAAATTGCAAAACATCATAAAAGTACAGGAAATGTTTTGGTGCAATTAGAAAAAACATTTTGGGGGAGATTTATCAAACAGGTGTAAAGTAAAATTGACTTAGTTGCCCCTAGCAACCAATCAGATTCCACCTTTCAATCCTCACAGATTGTTTAACCCCTTAAGGACAGATCCTGAAATGGCCTTAAAGGACAACTCCGGCGGGACCCCCCCCCAAAAAAAAAACAGACACACACAGACACCATACTCACCATCCCTCCGGTGACGATCGCCACTCCATTCGCCCGCCGTCCGCCTCACCGTCACCTGCCTTCGCCGTCCAGCGATGTCTCTTGCTTCCGGGTCCATGAGAGAGAAGAGGCTGCCAGTGCGCTTGCGCACCGGCAGCCTTTTCATTGGCTGGAGCGCATCACATGGCTTCCAGCAAGCTCAGCCAATCAGGGCTGAGCAAGCTGGAAGCCATGTGATGCGCTCCAGCCAATGAAAAGGCTGCTGGTGCGCATGTGCACCAGCAGCCTTTTCTCTCCCATTCACTCTCAATGAAGACGCCGAGGAGGAAGAAGACCCGGACCGCCCCCCAGCTCTGACGTCACTCGACACCAGAGAAGAGGACCGTGACGACCGCAATAGGTAATGTATATATTCTTTAACTTCCGGGGTGGGGGGTCGGAAAGTGGGGGAAGGGGGCCAGACTGGGTATTTAACCACATTACAAAGTAACTTTGTAATGTGTGTTAAATAAGCCAAAAAAAAATTTCGCCGGAGTTGTCCTTTAAGGACAGAGACAAATTTTATGAATATGACCAGTGTCACTTTATTCATTAATAACTTCGGGATGCTTTTACCTATCCGGCTGATTCTGAGATTGTTTTCTCATGACATATTGTAGTTTACATTTCTGGTAAGATGGAGTCGATACTCATAACAAATCTTTATAAAAAACACCAAAATAATGTGAAAATTTTTTAAAAAATGCATTTTTCCAACTTTGAAACCTTTCTGCTTATACAGAAAATGGTTATGCCACATAAATTATATATTAAATAGCATTAGCAACATGTCTACTTTATGTTGGCGGCATTTATTAAACTATATTTCATTTTTTTTAGACAATAGAAAGCTTAAAACATTAGCAGCAATTATCCAAATTTTCTGTAAAATTTCAAAATCAGATATTTTTAGGGACCTGTTTAGGTTCAGGCTCGGTTCACACGTTGTAACAGTGCGGCTGTATTTGCGGCTGTAATTGTGCGGCGGTATTTTTGGTGGTTCGTGTGTATGCTTGGAAGTATAGGATATGCGGCTGCACAGTGCACACTATGTCTGAATCTACGGCCCTATCGTAAACGGACCCGTAAAAAAATGAACAAGACCATTGTTTGCGGCTGGAGGTGCGGCCGAGGATTGACAGGCGGTCCGTACGGAGTACTTCAAAAATAGCCGGCAATGATGCCGAATGCCGATGCCTCTAATAGTTAATATATTAAATTACTAAAACACATTTTCTTTGTAATCAAGACACTTTCGTTGTTCAATAATTTATTTCTAACGAATCCATCATTTTGCAATTAAATATACTGTTAAAATAAATAGATATATAAATAAATGTATATTTATCTATATATTTATTTTTTGACAGTATATTGAATTGCACAATGATGGATTCGTTAGAATTAAAATACTGAACACCGAAACTGAATTTATTTCAACGAAAATGTGTTTTATTAATTAAATATTAATTAGTACAGGAAGCTCTATAAGCCGTTAATTCATATTCCCGGCAATAGAGCATTCTATACTAATCATCACTTTACTTTAATGAAAACATCAAATGTTTCTTCTTATTATGTTATGACAATAGCATTATTAGAAGAAACATTTAGAATTATATGTGCGCTCAGCTGATTGGCTGTTCGGCTGAGCGCACATATAATGAGCCGGTCCGCAGTACAGTCACTTCATTGTGCTGCGGACCAGCGAAGAGGACACATCGGGGTGAGTATAGAGCTCTCCCCACCCCCTCCCCGGCACTGCACCCCTCCCAGCAAGGAAGGGGGGTCACTTAACCCCTTCCTTGCTGGGATGGGTGCAGTCTGACATCAGTCTGGCCCCCAGGGGGTTAAGGGGGATGCAATACATCCTCCCTTAACCCCTTGGGGGCCAGACTGTAAGCAGCGATCTGTAAAGATGCTGCATACTGTAAGGAGCACAACACCGCTCACAATGATGGGTGTTGTGCTCCTGTTTGTGTGTTTTTTGTGTGTTTCTCCCTTTTTGTTTTTCAGATATCGGTATCCTGGGGATTACGTCGGATTCCATGGACTACGTCGATGACCAGCGGTTGTTGTTTGAATTTTTTTAATAAAATGGTCAATGAGGGGTGTGGGGGTGTTTTTATTTGAAGACTTTATAGACTTAGTAGTGGAAGCCGTCTAATAGACGGAATCCATTACTAAGTTGGGGCCTAGTGTTAGCCGGTATAAAATGGCTAACACTAACCCCCTATTATTACCCCAGTACCCAATGCCACCAGGGGTACTGGGAAGAGTCGGGTGCCAGTGGTCCCAGAGCGTCAAAATTGGCGCTCCTGGACCGGGCGGCAGCAGGGTGGTAAGATTTAGGCTGGGGAGGGCCTAAAACAATGGCTCTTCCCACCCTGGTGTTACCAGGCTGCTGTCGTTTGGTTTTTAACCCGGCTGGTTATAAAAATAGGGGGGACCCTATGCGTTTTTTTTTAAATAAATAAATAATTAAAAAAAAAAAGCATAGGGTCCCCCTATTTTTATAACCAGCCGGGTTAAAAACCAAACGACAGCAGCCTGGTAACACCAGGGAGGGAAGAGCCATTGGTTTAGGCCCTCCCCAGCCTAAATCTTACCAGCCTGCTGCCGCCCGGTCCAGGAGCACCAATTTTGACGCTCCGGGACCACTGGCATCCGGCTCTTCCCAGTACCCCTGGTGGCATTGGGTACTGGGGTAATAATAGGGGGTTAGTGTTAGCCATTTTATACCGGCTAACACTAGGCCCCAACTTAGTAATGGATTCCGTCTATTAGACGGCTTCCACTACTAAGTCTATAAAGTAAAGAAATAAAGACAAGACACAAGTTTAAAAATTTTTTTATTCAAATAAAAACACCCCCACACCCCTCATTGACCATTTTATTAAAAAAATTCAAACAACAACCGCTGGTCATCGACGTAGTCTATGGAATCCGACGTAATCCCCAGGATACCGATATCTGAAAAACAAAAAGGGAGAAACACACAAAAAACACACAAACAGGAGCACAACACCCATCATTGTGAGCGGTGTTGTGCTCCTTACAGTATGCAGCATCTTTACAGATCGCTGCTTACAGTCTGGCCCCCAAGGGGTTAAGGGAGGATGTATTGCATTCCCCTTAACCCCCTGGGGGCCAGACTGATGTCAGACTGCACCCATCCCAGCAAGGAAGGGGTTAAGTGACCCCCCTTCCTTGCTGGGAGGGGTGCAGTGCCAGGGAGGGGGTGGGGAGAGCTCTATACTCACCCCGATGTGTCCTCTTCGCTGGTCCGCAGCACAATGAAGTCACTGTACTGCGGACCGGCTCATTATATGTGCGCTCAGCCGAACAGCCGATCAGCTGAGCGCACATATAATTCTAAATGTTTCTTCTAATAATGCTATTGTGATAACATAATTTGAAGAAACATTTGATGTTTTAATTAAAGTAAAGTGATGATTAGTACAGAATGCTCTATTGCCGGGAATATGAATTAACGGCTTATGGAGCTTCTTGTACTAATTAATATTTAATTAATAAAACACATTTTCGTTGAAATAAATACAGTTTCTTTGTTCAATAATTTAATTCTAACGAATCCATCATTGTGCAATTAAATATACTGTCAAAAAATAAATATATATATAAATATACATTTATTTATATATATATTTATTTTAACAGTATATTTAATTGCAAAATGATGGAATCGTTTACATTTAATTATTGAACAATAAAAGGGACTTTATTAGACAGAAAATGTGTTTTATTAACCCCTTGCCGCAAAATGACGTTCCTGGAACGTCATGTAAAGCAGGTAGTTCCCGCAACATGACGTTCCAGGAACGTCATGGCTTCCCTGCCTCCCCCCGCTGTCCCTATAGAAGATCGGGCAGCAGGAGGATGCTATGTCACACAGCATCCCCCTGCTGCCTCTGCCCGGAGGGGAGCCGCGCTCCCCCCGGGCAGTTAACCCCATAAACGCCGCGGTCAATGCGACCGCAGCGTCTATGGGGAGATCGGGCGATCGGGCGGCGGGGGGAGGCTGCAGCACGTTGCCTCCCCCCACCGCCACAACTAGTGTGTCCCCCGGCCCCCTCCCCTTGTCCCCCGATACCGGAGATCACCGCTATAACGGTAATAGCGGTGATCTCCGGTACCGGGAATTACCGGCGCCGCCGAGAGCTTTCATCTCCCCCCACCGTGAATCCACGGTGGGGGGAGATGAAAAATATCCCCTCAGACCCCAGATCAGCCCCCCGATCAGACCCCAGATCCCCGTACCCGGGCGGCCATCAGATCCAAGATGGCCGCCCCCATCCCTGCGATGTTTGTTCGCAGGGATGGATATAAAATAATGATCAAAGCCCCATGCTCTCCGCCACCGGAGGTAGCGGAGAGCATGGGGCAGTGATCGGGGACCCCCCCGTGTGGTCCCGGAGCAGGCGATCGGCGGTATATACTATATACCGCCGATCGCCTGTTCCCAGTGCGGCCCGGCACTTTTTATCCCCTGTCACCATAAATCATTGGTGACAGGGGATAAAAACTGTCACTGTGCCCCCCCCCAAGTTGCCCCCCACCCCCCCAGTCACCCCCCGTCCCCCAGTCACCCCCCCTTCCCCATATACTCACCGGATCCTGGAGCTCCGTCCTCCTCGACGTCCTGACTGCTTCTGATGTGCGCATGCGCGTCAGAAGCAGTTAGCTCTGAAAATTTAAAGTGACAGAGACCAATTTGGTCTCTGTCACTAAACTATGATTACTGTGATAGAAAATATCACAGTAATCATAGTAATACAGTGAAAATGAAAGTGAAAAAAGAACAAGTGAAAAAGTGTAAATGTGAAAAAGTGAAAAACATACAAACAAAATAAAACACACTTTTTATTATAGTAATAATTGCAGTTTACTCCCAGATTACCCGTAACCACCGCAGGTTGCCCGTATCCGCCCCAGTTTGCCCGTAACCGCCGCAGGTAGCCCGTAAACACGCCAGATTACATGTAACCACCGCACGTTGCCCATAACCACCACATCTTGACCGTAACCACCCCAAATTGCCAGTGACCCCCTCCAGATTGCCCGTAACTACCGCACGCTGCCTCTGACCACCGCACGTTGCCCCTGACCACCGCACGCTGCCTCTGACCACCGCACGTTGCCATTGACCACCACACGCTGCCTCTGACCACCGCACGTTGCCTCTAACCACGGCACGCTGCCTCTAACCACCGCACGCTGCCTCTAACCACCGCACGTTGCCCCTAACCACCGCACGTTGCCCCTGACCACCGCACGTTGCCCCTGACCACCGCACGTTGCCCCTGACCACCGCAGGTTGCCCCTGACCACCGCACGTTGCCCCTGACCACAGCACGTTGCCCCTGACCACCGCACGTTGCCTCTAATCACCGCACGTTGCCTCTGACCACCGCACGTTGCCCCTGACCACCGCACGTTGCCCCTGACCACCGCACGTTGCCCCTGACCACCGCACGTTGCCCCTGACCACCGCAGGTTGCCCCTGACCACCGCACGTTGCCCCTGACCACAGCACGTTGCCCCTGACCACCGCACGTTGCCTCTAATCACCGCACGCTGCCTCTGACCACCGCACGCTGCCTCTAACCACCGCACGTTGCCCCTAACCACCGCACGTTGCCTCTAACCACCGCAGGTTGCCCCTGACCACCGCAGGTTGCCCCTGACCACCGCACGTTGCCCCTGACCACCGCACGTTGCCCCTGACCACAGCACGTTGCCCCTGACCACCGCACGTTGCCTCTAACCACCGCACGCTGCCTCTGACCACCGCACGCTGCCTCTAACCACCGCACGTTGCCCCTAACCACCGCACGTTGCCTCTAACCACCGCAGGTTGCCCCTGACCACCGCACGTTGCCCCTGACCACCGCACGTTGCCCCTGACCACAGCACGTTGCCCCTGACCACCGCACGTTGCCTCTAACCACCGCACGTTGCCCCTAACCACCGCACGTTGCCTATAACCACCGCACGTTGCCTCTAACCACCCCAAATTGCCAGTGACCCTCTCCAGATTGCCCGTAACCACGCCAGATTGCCTGTAACGACCCCAAATTACAGGTATCCATCCCAGATTACCTATAAGCACTTCAGTTTATCCGTTACCACCCCACGTTGCCCGTAACCACCCCGCGTTGCCCGTAACCACCCCGCGTTGCCCGTAACCACCCCACGTTGCCCGTAACCACCCCAGATTCTCTGTAACCACCCCAGGTTGCCCATAACCACCCCAGGTTGCCCGTGACCACCCCACATTACCTGTAATCTCATTTTTTATTGTATTTTAGTAACTGCGCTATTCTTATAACTATTACTAGCTGCGGTATTGCTCCAGCAAATTGGCGCTCCCTTCCTTCTGAGCCCTGCTGTGTGCCCATACAGTGGTTTATGCCCACATATGGGGTACCGTTGTACTCAGGAGAACCTGCGTTACAGATTTTGGGGTACGTTTTCTCTCCTGTTCCTCGTGAAATTAAGAAATTTTTAACTAAACAAACATATTATTGGAAAAATTCGAGTTTTTCATTTTTACTGTCTTATTTTGAATACTTTCCTCTAATACCTGTGGGGTCAAACCGCTCACTGCACCCCAAGATGAATTCTTTCAGGGGTGTACTTTCCTAAATGGGGTGACTTTTGCTGGGGTTCTATTCTTCTGACACTACAGGGGCTCTGCAAACGCACCTGGCACTCAGAAACTTCTTCGTAAAAATCTGCACTGAAAATGCTAATTGGCGCTCCTTCCCCTCTGAGCCCGGCTGGGTGCCCATACAGTGGTTTATGCACACATATGGGGTATCGTTCTACTCAGGAGAACCTGCGTTACAGATTTGGGCATGCAGCTTCTCCCCTGTTCCTAGTGAAATTGAGAAATTTCAAACTAAACGAACATATTATTGGAAAAATTCTAGTTTTTCAATTTTACTGTCTTATTTTGAATACTTTCCTCTAATACCTTTGGGGTCAAAATGGTCACCACACCCCAAGATGAATTATTTGAGGGGTGTACTTTCCAAAATGGGTGGACTTTTGGGGGGGTTCTCTTCTGCTGACACTACAGGGGCTCTGCAAACACACCTGGCGCTCAGAAACTTCTTCAGCAAAATCTGAACTGAAAATGCTAATTTGCGCTCCCTTCTTTCTGAGCCCTCCTGTGTGGCGATACAGTGGTTTATGCCCACATATGGGGTACCGTTGTATTCAGGAGAACCTTCTTTACAAATTTTGGGGTACTTTTTTTCTCTTGTTCCTCGTGAAATTGAGAAATTTCAAACTAAACAAACATATTATAGGAAAAATTCAAGTTTTTCATTTTTACTGTCTAATTTTAAATACTTTCCTCTAATACCTGTGGGGTCAAAATGGTCACCACACACCAAGACGAATTCTTTGAGGGGTGCACTTTCCAAAATGGGGTGACTTTTGGGGGGTTTCTCTTCTGCGGACACTACAGGGGCGCTGCAAATGCACCTGGCGCTCAGAAACTTCTTCAGCAAAATCTGCATTGAAAAAGCTAATTGGCGCTCCTTTACTTCTGAGCCCTGCTGTGTGCCCATACAGTGGTTTACGCCCACATATGGGGTACCGTTGTATTCAGGAGAACCTTCTTTACAAATTTTGGGGTACTTTTTTTCTCTTGTTCCTCGTGAAATTGAAAAAATTCAAACTAAACAAACATATTATTGGAAAAATTAGTGTTTTTCATTTTTACTGTGTAATTTTGGATACTTTCCTCTAATGCATGTGGGGTCAAAATGCTCATCCTACCCAAAGATGATTTCTTTGAGGGGTGTACTTTCGAAAATGGGGTGACTTTTGGGGGGATTCTATTCTGCGGACACTACAGGGGCTCTGCAAATGCACCTGGCGCTCAGAAACTTCTTCAGCAAAATCTGCATTAAAAAAGCTAATTGGCGCTCCTTTACTTCTGAGCCCGGCTGTGTGCCCATACAGTGGTTTACGCCCACATATGGGGTACCGTTGTACTCAAGAGAACCTGCGTTACAAATTTTGGCATGCTTTTTTTCTCATGTTCCTTTTGAAAATGAGAAACTTTAATCTAAACGTATATATTATTTGAAAATTTAAATTTTCGATTTTTTTACTGCCTAATTGTGAATACTTTCCTCCAGCCCCTGTAGGGTTAAAATGCTCATTATACCCCTAGATTAATTCTTTAAGGTGTCTAGTTTCCAAAATGGGGTCACTTATGGGGGTTTCCAGTATACAAGCCTTCTAAATCCATTTAAAAAAAGAACTGGTCCCTAAAAAAAATCAGTTTTGGAAATTTTCACAAAATGTGATAATTTGCTCATAAATTTCTAAGCCCCGTAACACCCTAAAAAAGTAAAATATGTTTCCCAAATTATGCAAGAATAAAGAGGACATATTGGTAATGTGATTTAGTAACTAATTTATGTGCTATGACTTCCTTTTTTAGAAGCAGAGAATTTCAGAAGTTCATAAAATGCAAAATTTTCAAATTTTTCTTGATATTTTGATGTTTTTCACAAAAAATACACAAAGTAGTGACCAAATTTTGCTACTAATATAAAGTGTCATATGTGACGAAAAAACAATCTCAGAATCGCTAGCATGCGTTAAAGCATCACTGAGCTATAAGAGCATAAAGTGAGACAGGTCAGATTTTGAAAAATGAGCCTGGTCATTAAGGCCAAAACAGGCTTTAGAGGCAAGGGGTTAATTCAATAGATTAACCATGAGAGACATCGGCTATAGTGCAGAGGATCGCAAACCCCGGTAATAGCGATTCATGTAAACTGTGTTCCCTGCTTTCCCAGATGCATCCAGAGGTGTTTGCATCACTTTCTTAACATTTTATTTGTTATTTTTAGTTGAACCAGATTTCCAAGTAAATGACCGTATGTTTTGAGCCGCATGTCTATTTTTTCCCACGGCCGGAGTTTCACCCGCACATTTACAGGCGCATAAAAAATACAGCCGCACAGTTACAGCGTGTGAACCCAGCCTCAAAGTGTATTTGAGGGGACTGTATGTTATAAAGCCCCACAAAGCACCCCATTTCAGAAACTGCACCCCCCAAACTCTGCAAAAGCACATCCAGAAAGTTTTTTAACCCTTTAGGGGGGTCACAGAAATAAAAGCGAAGTGTGTAAGAAATTTGAAAATTTTTATTTTCTGTGCAGAGATTTTATTGTAATCCAATATCTTTCATAATGATAAACCTATATGCACCCCAATATTTATTGCCCAGTTTCTGCAGTTTATAGAAACACCCCATATGTGGCCCTATTGCGCTATTTGACGCAACCACAAGCCTCAGATATAAGGGAGCGCCCAGTGAATTTCAACGCCTCCGTTATATTTGGTAATTTTTGACCGTACCACTTCAGGTTGGCAGAGGCTCTGGGGTGCCAAAACCTAAAAAACACCCCTAAAGTGACACCATTTAGAAAACTGCACCCCTCAAGGAATGTAACAAGGGGTGCGGTGAGCATTTGGACCCCACAGGTGCTTCGCAGATTTTCAGAACAATGTGGTGTAAAAAAGGAAAAATTCAATTTTTTACACTAAAATGTTGTTCTAGCCTTCATTTTTCAGTTTTACAAGGGGATAAAAGAAAAAAAAGCATCAAACATGTAGCGCAGTTTCTCCCGAATACAGAAATACCTCACATGTGGACATAAAGTGCCAAGCGGGCGCAGGACGATCCTCCAAAGGGAAGGAGCGCCAATTGGCCTTTGCAAGCTGGATTTTACTGGAATGGATTTCAAGGGTCATGTCGCATTTACAGAGCCCTCGTGCTGCCAAAACACTGGAAACCCCCCACAAGTGACCCCATTCTGGAAACTACACCCCTCAAGGAATCTAACAAGGGGTTCAGTAAGCATATGGACCCCACTGGTGACGGGTACAAATGTGGAACAATGTGACGTGAAAGGGAAAAATTTCATTTTTTAACTTTCACGGCACAAATGTGCCCGTCATCAAGGGGTCCATATCCTCATTGCACCCCTTGTTAGGTTCCTTGAGGGGTGTAGTTTTCAGAATGGGGTCACTTGTGGGGGGTTTCCAGTGTTTTGGCAGCACGAGGGCTCTGTAAATGCGACATGGCGTTCATCATCCATTCTGGCCACATCCAGCCTGCAAAATCCAAATGGCGCTCTTTCCCTTCGGAGGCTTGCCCTGCACCCCCATGGGGCTTTATGTCCACATGTGGGGTATTTACGGACTCAGGGGGAATTGCTCTACACATTTTGTGTGTTTTTTTTCTCTTTTAACCCCTTGTGAAAATAAAAAATTTAAGGCTAAACCAACATTATAGTGTAAAAAAATGTAATATTTCATCTTCACGCCATATTGTTCCACATTTGTGCCCGTCACCAGTGGGGTCCATATACTCACTACACCCCTTGTTACATTCCCTGAGGGGTGCAGTTTCCATAATGGGGTCACTTGTGGGGGGGTTCAACTGTCTTGGCAACACAGGGGCCTTTTAAATGCAACATGGCCCCTCGAAATCCATTCCAGCCAAATCCAGCCTCAAAAAGCCAAATGGCGCTCCTTCCACTTGGAGGCTTACCCTGCAAAAGCATGGCGCTTTATGTCCACATGTGGGGTATTTCCGTACTCAGGGGAAATTGCTCTACACATTTAGTGTTTTTTTAAATCTTTTAACCCCTTGTGAAAATGAAAAAATCAAGACAAGATCAATGATTTAGTGTAAAAATTTAACATTTTTTACACTAAATGTTGGTCTAGCCTTGATTTTTTTCCTTTTCCACAAGGCGTTAAAAAAGAAAGTGAACACAAAACGTGTAGGGTAATTTGCCCTGAATACGAAAATAACCCACATGGAGATATAATGTGCCATATGCCCAGAGGGCAAGCCACCAAAGAGACAGAGCGCCATTTAGAGGCTGGAATGGAGGATGGATGCCATGTCGCAATTAAAAAGCTCCTGTGCTGGCAGGACAGTAGAAACCCCCCACAAGTGACCCCATTATGGAAACTACACCCCATAAGGAATCCAACAAGGGGTACAGTGAGCATATGGACCCCACTGGTGACAGGCACATAAGTGGAACATGTGCCATGAAAATAAAAAATACAATTTTTTCATTTTCACAGCCCAAGTGTGGCCGTCACCAAAGGGCCATATCCCCACTGCCCCCCTTGTTAGATTCCTTATCGGGTGAAGTTTCCAGAATGGGGTCACTTGTGGGGGGTTTCTACTGTCCTGGCCGCACAGAGGCTTTGTAATTGCATCATGGTATCCTCTAATGGAAATGGCGGCCATACCTATTTAGCTGGGGAAAAGGGACAATTATTAATTTATTTGGGGGTGTTAGGCCAATTATTAGTTTATAAGGTTGAAAACGACAGGTGTCCATCAAACTCAACCTGTGTTGATCCAAAAGAAGGCAAAAAACCCTCGTGAGGCAGACGACAGTAGCCTCATCACTGGGGAAAAATTCCTTCCTGACTCCATAATGGCAATTAGAATAGTCCCTGGATCAACGTGACCCCTGAAATAGGAATAAGGGACAGAATTTAGAAAATGTAGAACTCCAATGACGTGTGGTATGCCTTGAAGCGATCCAGTATGCAAAGGCCGGGGCGATCAGGACAGGTGTCACACTGGAAAATGGTGTCCTTCCTGATCCCCCTGTTACCCCACACTCTGCACTTCTTCTGGGGTCTCCCTTTCTCCAGTGTGGGGGACGCCACCTGGAAAATGTTGTCCTGGTGCGATACGGGGTCCTTCATATCCAGAAGCGCTGGGTCCGCTCCATGGCTGCTAAATATTAGGGTTTTATTACTGCTTCTGATATTTTCGGATCGTGCCGCAAGCTACAGTAAACGTAATAGACAATATAAACTTTATTAATAATTCATGTGAAGTTCATAAAAACACACATAAAACTTACAAGATAACAACACAGACAGATTTGACAGGTGATATAGGTAGAGAGAGTTTATATTTAATATTTCCATAGCATTTTGCACCTTAATATGTACTCTCATTGCTGCTATATATATTTATTGGATATTGTATCCGTTGCACTGGGCACTTTGTAATTATTCTATCCTTTGGTTGGGCCCCAGATTAAATGTACCGTGCTTCCCCGTACTACCTATCCCTGTCCGGGTGATCTCTGTGGCCTACCTATATCACCTGTCAAATCTGTCTGTGTTGTTATCTTGTAAGTTTTATGTGTGTTTTTATGAACTTCACATGAATTATTAATAAAGTTTATATTGTCTATTACATTTTTTGTGAGCTATCAAGTTTCTAGGAATTTATTGCTGTTGAAGATAGCCCTATGCATATAGTTTGGTCTATGTAGGAGAGGCGCAAGCTACAGTAGCTCGGGCAGCGAGGGACCGGAAGAGGGGGGGTGCTGGTATAAAAGTTATCCCAGTACAGGTGGTAACCTTTATCCAGCAGTGGGAAGATCAGTTCCCGAACGATCTCCCCACTAACTCGTAGGATGGGTGGGGCATCTGGGGGCTGGATTTGGGTGTCCCTTCCTTCATACACTCTAAGGGTACGTGCTCACTGCGGAATGGCGAAGGATAACCCTTTGTGCATTACGCCGCTGGCACCCGCCGGCGGACTCGTGTCCCACTCGTGTCACACTCCATTATATGCACGGGCGGATTCCGCCCTCTGTCCAAAGAATGAACGTGTTCATTCTTTGGACGGACGACGGAATCTGCCCGTGCATAGAATGGAGTCTATGACACGGGTGGAGACGCGCGCCTCCATCAGTCCGCCGGCGGGTGCCAGCTGCGGAATGCACAAAGGGTTATCCTTCGCTATTCCGCAGTGTGCACGTACCCTGGATCTGTAAGTGTACCCTGAGGTACGCTCACAGAGTTTGGAGAATTTCAAACCATACCATGATCTCTTATTGGGATGGTACTGGCGGAAAAGACGTATCTGGGGGGCAGCGTACGCTACGCTACCCCCCAGACACGTCACTGGATGATGAGGATGAATGGAGGAAAGAAGGATCCCCCCATTCATCCTCACTGGCTGTTTCGGTGTCGGAGGCAATAATAACGTATGCGTCCGACGCCGAAAACACCCTGGTGGCCATCTTTATACGAGGATTGGTATATGGGGTATGTAAATGTGTAGTGGTGTAGTGTAAAACTTTATTCCATGTAGTGTAGTGTAGTGTAGTGTAGTGTAGTGTAGTGTAGTGTAGTGTAGTGTAGTGTAGTGTAGTGTAGTGTAGTGTAGTGTAGTGTAGTGTGTTTACGTGTTTTTTTTACAGTAAGAAAAAAATATATATAAAAATAAAATATATATAAAATATATATAAAAAATACTTAGCAGACAGTGGCGTTAGCATATAGGGGGAAAAAACGCCCCTACGCCAAAAAGGAGGAGTTGCTGACCAGCGGCACACTTACGTGCGATGCCAGCACTCAGCGGCGTTAGGGCGCAAAAAAAGAAAAAAAAAAAAAAATTGGGAAAAGAAAAAAAAAAATCTTTTTAACCCAAAGCAACTGATTAGTGAATGATATTCACTGATCAGCCGCTAGGGGTCAGTAGAGCGACGCTGCCGGAGATTGCCGAGACCCGCCGAACCCGAACATTTCCGACGCTGGACGACCGAACCCAGAAGTGAAGCGAAGACGCGAGGACGCAGATCTTCGCTCTGGACGCCCAGATCAGGTGAGTATGGTACACCTGCACCACACACACCTGTTCTGCACCCCTCAGCTACCTAGCTGAGGGGTGCAGAATCCGACAAAACTGTTTTTTTACAGTTTGATCGCCATGATGGGCCGGCCGGTACTGGCCGGACTATCACGGCAATCGTGGGGGTGGCATCGGCGCCATCTTTCCCCAGTACACTAATGGCGATTGGTGCTATCTCGGACAGCACCAATCGCCATTGCTTTCCGGGTCACCGATGACCCGGAAAGCTGTTTTTAGCTGCTATATGCTGATCTGTATTGATCATATAGCAGCGATCGTCGGCACGGGAGGGGTTAATCACCCCCCGTGCCGACGAGCAGAGATGGCCTGCTATACATTATAGCAGGCCATTTTCCCCGACCGCTGTGTGTGAACACACAGCGATCGGAGAAACATCGGGCGTAGGTATACGCCCGTTTGCGTTAAAGCCCACCCTGGGGGGGGGGGGGCGTATGCTTACGCCCAATGTCGTCAAGGGGTTAAAAAAATGAAAGGTGGAATCCTATTGGTTGCCAGGGGCAACTAAGACAAATCTCCCCCTATGTGTAAGAATTTATTTTAACTGACTAGTGTCAATGAATGTAAACAAATCACTAAATATAAAGTATACAAAATCTCTATGTTGTAAGAGGCCATGACCTTTGTATTAAATTATAAGTAACCTATTGAGAAATTGGTCTCCTTTGCTCGTATTTTTTAAACACACTCTCTGTAACTCTTTCTTATAACCTGAAAGGACAATATACACCCATACAGATGTCAGGACAGGCATACATGAAGTCTATCAAATGCACCATTTCCATTAGTTCAAACGGGCATGGTCATAAGTCTTGATCAGTCTAGGTCTGAGTGTTTATACCCGTACCATATCGGGAGAAGGAGTGGGAGAGTCCCATGGTGCAGCGTGTTCTCTCCCTGCTCTGTGTAAGAACAAAACAGTCAGGCCCAGAATGAAAGTTTATGGAGCCCAACTTTTTCTTCTTACACAGAGCTGAGGGAGGACGAGCTGCAGTGTGGTCCTCTCTCGATCGGTACGGGTCTGAAAACTCAGACCTAAACCGATCGAAACTTTTGACATGTATCTATGACATCAATAGTAAAATATTCAACAGCATCCGATGGGAGTAGTAGTCTTCAGTAGAGCTTTATTGCATATTCCAGACAAGTAGCAATGTTTCAACCATCAGTTGGCCTTTGTCTAGCATACCTTGGGGGCTGTTGGACTTTACATTTCTTTGTTATGTCTCTATGACACATCAAAAGTTTTTACAAATGACAAGTACACTTTAATTTTTTTTTATATGTCAGAGGGACAAAATGTAATCATAGGTTGAGGTTTGATTGTTCAGACCTCAACCTATCAAAGTAAGCCAGGATAAGTTTTTGCAGAGCACCCTAGGGGTCCGTCTAGGTCACAGACACAACAGAGAGAGAAGCATGTGGCAGTGCAGTTGTCTCCCTACTAATTCTACTGATCAGTCTCTGCTGACACTCTTAGATAGCTGTTAGGTCAAGGAGACACTTGGCACCTTTTATATATCTAATTGTGCTACCAGAATGTACAAAAATGCTTTGATTCTCTGGTACAAGGAGTCAGAGGCTTTTTCAAGCTCCTGATCTGCTGCAAGCTAAATGCCTCCTCCCCCACCCTGCTTGATTGACATCTGGAAGCAAAGACCCAAGCAGGGTCAGGTATGGAAGGGGGAGTAAGGAGATATCACAGCTTGCTGCACTTAGGAGCTTGGGAAGGCATCTTTTTACTATAGAAGAGCATTTTTTATGTTCTTGAGGCACAGGTAAACTTGTGTCTCCTTATCTTAACAGCAGATCCCCTTTAAATACCTAACATGCAGGGGAATGTGAAAGCACAATTTATTCCAGTTATATAAGCCCAGGCTGATATTAAAAAACAAAACAAAACCACACACACAACACAGAAGCAACAGCCTGGATATAGGGAATCTGACACTAACTTTTAGGACAAGGACAAGGAGAGATATTGTATCTTCCATATATCCAGCTGTGCTTCCTGCAAAGTTTCAAATAAGCTGAACAGCTGATGACGCGGCACAGGGGGCGGCGGCAGGAGCGGTTCGGCCAGCCTCCCGAAGATGTCGTCATTGTCCCAAGATGGCGGCCGGGGGCCGACAGTAATGCGGTGAGTATAATACACCACACTTCTGGGGTGGGGGGGGAACACGGGGAAGGGGGCCATTCACTTACATAACACACATTACAAAGTTGTATAACTTTGTAATGTGTGTTATTTTGTGAATAAATGTTTAGCTCCACACTCCCCCTTTAGGTTGCTCCCTTCAGCGTGTGTGTTTTTCTGCTGGACAGAATGGCGCAGACCTCTGAACTTTTTCATAGAGAGAGATAAATTTGTTGCACTTACACTATACAGTTTAAGGGTCCTATTAGATGGGCCAATGGTGGCCTGATCAATAATGTAAAGGAAAGTAGATCTGCTACATAGATGCTCGTTTACTGAGCCTATTAAAAAGCTCAATAATCATTTAGCAAGGGCTGCATGGCCATCGTTAGTAATGTCTGTGCAGCCCCTGCCCTAAACCGTATACCTTACCCCCACCATGATCCCGATGTTCTTCTGTTCTCTGCTCACTTCCTGGCACTACCGCTGTAACCTCGAAGCCGGTCTTGCACTGACAGCCAGTTACTAGCCTTTCAATTCAGAGGGTTCAGGGAAGAAAAAGAGTGCTGCACCTCCCACCTATGGCTGATACTAGTACCTCTCGGCTGTATAAAAAACATCAGAATTCTGTATGTGAATTGATCAAGCCACACTGCCCCATGTACCGCGTGCAGGTATCTGATACACATGGGTCCCTACACTAAGTCCACACTATGCCAGTCAGCGACCACCACCCCCGCAGGCATGCACAGTCAGGGAAGGGAGGCCAAGGAACGGCCCTTTAGGGCCTGGTCCTGTGACAATGGGGTTGCAGGGCCATTCCGTGGCCCCCCTTCTCTGCTTGCGCACGCTTTGCGGGGATTGTGGTCGCCGACCGGCACAATGATGTTTTTTGGTTAGGGACTCATGTGTATCAGAAGACCTGCACGTGGTACATGAGGCAATATGGTTTGGCCAAATTATATACTAACTTCTGAAGTTGGTTTTAAATGTAGCTGAATAAGCTTTCGTGTCAGCCATGGGTGTGATGTGCAGCCTTTTCTGTCTTTTTGGCTTGTGCATACTTTCAATTCAGAGACCTGCCCTGGCTTCAGGAAGCAATCAGACAACAGAAGAATATCGGGAGCATAGGGAGGTCATTTATACAGTTTACACAATCATCAGCGACCAACAATTTAGATGAGGACCAAAAGACATGAACAGCCAATGATTACTGTCCTCCTGATGGTCTGTGCAGCCAAGAAAAACACACACACTTGTCTGGACTACCCCTTAAAGGTCTATTATGAAATATTGCATTCAGGATTGGATATCATTTTGCTGGATGGAGACCTTATTCGCACGTTCTGCAATCATGGATCAACTTGATTTCAAATTGTACATTGAACATTCCGCTTTTTCACTGATCCACAATCTGTTCCATGAGAAAATAGCACACGTCCTAGTGCGTATCATATTAGCCAATAGTAAGCTACAGGATCCTTGGTATTTACAGGCAATAAAATCTAAGCAAACAAGTTGTTTTTTTTTTTTACAGATGCAATTACAGAAATTTTTTCAAGAACCAGAGTAAAAAAAAAAAAAAAAAAAGTGACCCTCATCTTATAAGGCCAATGGGAGCCACATATATAAGGAATACCCCTTTAACTTTATGTGTGTTGTACCATTATGTGGTGATCCTTCCTTCATGAATACAATCAGGGCCGGCGTTAGGGGGGGGGCAAACAGGGCAAATGCCCAGGGCCCCGGTCCCAGGGGGGCCCTGCACGCAGAGTGAGTAAGAGTGGCCACCCAGCAGCATGAGGAGATGCGCAGCTTCCCCTCTGATCGATCAGACATCAGACCTACAGGGGCACACACACAGCATTGCATTGCCTCGATCGCGCCGCCCCCCTCTGACAACACAGCATCTCCCTGTCACCTGCTGATCGCTATGTACAGGCTGTGACAGGGATCCTCGGATGATGCTGCGACCCCCTGAGCCCGGCTGCTAATGATCGGTGGCTCCTGATGCTAGTCCTGTCACATGCCGATCAGCAGAGGGCTGCTGTGGTCCTGGAAAAGCTCTGTGCTGTTTGTCCCTGGGGGGAGGGGGGGTGTTATACTACACACAGTCTGTGCTGCCAGCGCCACCTTAAGAAACATCCGACCCACCTCCTCTCCCCTCATGTGATGCTCTGCAGCTTCCTGCTAAGTTATCAGCAGCAGTCCGAACGACAGAAAGAAGGGAGGGACAATATTATGCAAACCTCTGCACATAAGTGAGACAGACAGCCCTCAACCACCTTACCTCAGCCTGGTGATTAACCCCTTGTAGACTGCACCCAGCTGGATAAGTATGCTGTGTTTATGTGTACACTGTGCAGTGCTGTGTGTGATGGTTTGGTGATGTTGTCTATCTGTATTGTTCTATGTATGTGTGATGTGCATACTGTGTGCTGTAATACTGTGTTTATATATGTGTAGGAGCATATGTCTGACTATTTATCTGACTGACTATCAATCATCTATCTATCTGTCTCCTGTCTATCACCTATCTATCTAGTAGAAATACAACGGCACTCACCGATGTCAGCGAAATCAATGCTTTATTACAGGAAGAGATATACAACAATAGCGCTCCACACCTCCTTTCTGTGTAACGCACCTGCTATTGTTGTATATCTCTTCCTGTAATAAAGCATCAATTTCGCTGACACTGGTGAGTGCCGTTGTATTTTTACTGGATATTATTATGATTGCTGGACTTACTGCTGTCTCAACGAACAACACGTGATCGAGTACCTTGCACACGGTACGCTTTGTTTACGGAGCCCAGGAAGCCGTAGTGCCTGCTCTGTCTTCTTGTGGCTTATCAATCCATATATACATGTGGGTGGGGGGGGGGGGAGCAATGGGTCATTGTCTTAATAAGTTGCATGCACTCACTTAATTGCACAGGAATGAGCAAATTTAGTTTTCTCCTTTGCCTTTTGAGTGAAAATTGCATAAGGCAGGCAAACTTAATTTAACGTGCAATTTTTTGCATAAAAACTTGCGCCTGGGGATATGCTGCTGCACAATACCTGCTGGATGTATATATGTATTTTTGGGGCCCCACTTTAGTTTTGCCCAGGGCCACATTTTGTCTAAAACCGGCCCTGAATACAGTCACCACAAGCCTTTATTTCCTCCAAGGTTTGTGGACATGTCAGACGCTCTTCCTGCAGGTAATTCTTGTCCCATCCCCGGGCTGTAACTCGCCCCATGGCCACTAGAGGGCCCCAGTGTGCCAGGAAACAAGTGCGCGGCGGATGAGCAGAGGCTGTAGAGCTCCGGGCAGGAGAAGGTCACGCCGCTTCACTTGCCGCTTCCTTTCTTCATTTGCCCCCTCACCTCCTCCATTCCAGTCTTGAGCTCCTTGACGAATGTGTCTTTGATCCTCCCCACCTTGCGTCCCACCTCCCCCAGATCCCGGGGAGCCCCAGACACCTCCCGCTTCAGCTCCTGGACCGTGCTGGAGCGGAGCATGCGCTGTGCAGCGTCCCTGCCGGTCAGCTGCGCTTTAGTGATGGCGAAGGCGGTGATCTGCGCGGCTCTGCGGATGGGCCGGGACTCGGAAAGCTTCTCGATCAGCTGAGGGTTGTTGAGTAACGAGAACAAGAGCCTCCTGAGCACCATCTTAGGAGGACGTGTGACCTGAAGCACATAGACACAGCTGGTTACACCGGCGACTCTACAGCTCAACGGCCGCCGCATTATCCGGACCTACCTGCGTCTCTGGCCGCTAACCTACACACGCTGTCAGCCCGCATCAGAGATGGCGGAGGCTGCTTCCGTTTTTTAAACCCGGAAGTGCTTCTTTACAGTGTCTTTTCTGATTGGCCCATCAGTGTCGTTAAACCAGTGTCGCTTTGCGGCTTCAGCGCTTTGTTACGTTTTCCGTGGAGGGTGCGAGTCGGAAGCTGTAAGGATGCTGAACGCATTGAAGAGTGACTCGTATGTGGAGCTGAGCCGGTACCGGGACCAGAAATTCATGGTAACACCCGTCTGCTGTGTCCTGCTGACTGCGGCGCTTCCTTCTGTAGGGCGCTCGCCCGTGGTTTCTCTGAACCGATCACAATCCTCTCATTTCCTGTGCTGTACGCGCAGTGCTCTGCTATCAGGCGCCCCCTGCAGGAGAAGGCGCGCCATGGAGCCCATAGCCAGCTCTGCGGCTGACACCTATATGTGTGTGATGGAGCAGGCAGCCACCCTGACTAGCAGGGACATAGGTAACATGGCAAGGGGTCAGGCCCCCAGTGACGCATGCCACTCCAAACCCGCATATCCCCCCCCCCAACCACCTCACTCCACATTGCATAATACCACTGTACTATTACTCCATCACATCTACTATACAAAGACCAATATTCTCCCTCAGCAGTGACAATATAGAGGTAGATTTGGCTGGATTCTGCAGACTTTGTAAGTGATACATCCAGTAACTCACAGGGGGCAGCTTCTCCTCTTCTGACGTTTTTGTTAATCAAAGTTTTTCACTCTTCCTTTTCTTCTCCATCTGGCCATCATGAAAACGTCTTCAGCCATTGCTCGTCTCCACAGGATCTGGCAGACAGACGTTTTAGGCTTCTCTTTCCAACATCATTCTCATCTCTACACAAACTCCCCATCTGTATTGCTTTACACAGTATCGGTGCCCATCTGTGCCCCCATATAAGCAGTTACGCTCATTATGTCCCTCCAAATAGTAGACAATCCCCCTCGGTGCTTCTTCATATCACTGGGCTTCTCTGTGCACCTGTATAATATAGGCCTGGCCTCTATGCCCCCATGTAGTAGTTAGGTCCCGTCTGTGCATCCATCCAGGAGACTTAAAGGGGGTATTCCCCCCAAGAGCTAAAAAAATAAAATGCTCCCAAACCTAGCTGGTCTTACTCACCAAGTCCCCCTGAGAATGTTGAGCCGTCTCCTGTCTTTCTAGCTGCTTCCGTTCCTGAGTTACAAGTTTTTTAGAAAGCCGAACTATATCCAACATGGCTCCAGCCAGAAAACTACATCTCCCATCATGCAATGCTTACGTCTGATTGGTCCATGATGTAGCAGAGCTGATATCCACAAGATATTACAGAGTTGAGAGCGTAGCATAGCAGAGTTGAGAGCGTAGCATAGCAGAGTTGAGTGCGTTGCATAGCAGAGTTGAGTGCGTTGCATAGCAGAGTTGTGTGCGTTGCATAGCAGAGTTGTGTGCGTTGCATAGCAGAGTTGTGTGCGTTGCATAGCAGAGTTGTGTGCGTTGCATAGCAGAGTTGTGTGCGTTGCATAGCAGAGTTGTGTGCGTTGCATAGCAGAGTTGTGTGCGTTGCATAGCAGAGTTGTGTGCGTTGCATAGCAGAGTTGTGTGCGTTGCATAGCAGAGTTGTGTTATTTGAGTGAGGGGGGCCGCAGGTCAGCCGGTGAGCCGTGCGTGGGGGGGTTGGGTGCCGTGGGTTGAGTTGCGAAGTACAATGACCCTATATATCTATATGGAGGAGGGAGGGAGGGAGGGAGGTGAAGATGGAGGAGAGAGGAGGTGAAGGTGGGGGGGAGAGATGTGAAGGTGGGGGGGAGAGATGTGAAGGTGGGTGAGAGAGATGTGAAGGGGGGGGGGAGAGAGATGTGAAGGGGGGGGAGAGAGATGTAAAGGGGGGGGGGGAGAGAGATGTGAAGGGGGGGAGAGAGATGTGAAGGGGGGGGGGGAGAGAGATGTGAAGGGGGGAGAGAGGAGGTGAAGGGGAGAGAGAGATGTGAAGGGGGGGGGGAGAGGAGGTGAAGGCTTGGGGGGGAGATACCACCACCCCCGTTCCCACCCACAGCACCTCGCCCCCCGTCTCACCCGTGGCACAGCTGGCAGCGGCGCTACCAACACCCCCGGACCCCACACAGCTCAGTACAGTACCCCCCGCCGCCGGCTACTTTGCTTGGTTGCCGGGATGCGGGGGGATGCTATGGGGCGCTCACTAATCGTCCGATCCCCCCCCCCCTCCTCCTATACCAAGTACATCCCTCCCCTTCCGATACCGAATACATCACCCCCTCATCAGATCTGCAGCGCCGGCCCGTCTCAGCTTCCATCACAGCAGCTGCAGCAGCTCACCGTGCTTTGTCCTGCACAGAACACTGTGAGCTCCTGCTGTGCTGGAAGCTGAGAGGCGGCCCGGTGCTGCAGATCCGATGAGGGGGTGATGTATTCGGTATCGGAAGGGGGGGGGGGATGTACTTGGTATAGGAGGAGGGGGGGGGATCGGACGATTAGTGAGCGCCCCATAGCACCCCATAACCCCCCCCCGCGCCTCGGAAACCAAGCAAAGTAGCCGGCGGCGGGGGGTGCTGTACTGAGCTGTGTGGGGTCCGGGGGTGTTGGTACCGCCGCTGCCAGCTGTGCCACGAGTGAGACGGGGGGGGGGGGGAGTTCGTGGGCCGAGGTGCTGCAGGTGGGAACGGGGGTGGTCGTGCCGCGGGTGAGACGGGGGGGGGGGGGGGGGGGAGTTCGTGGGCCGAGGTGCTGCAGGTGAGAACGGGGGTGGTCGTGCCGCGGGTGAGACGGGGGTCTTGGGCCGAGGTGCTGCGGGTGAGAACGGGGGTGGTCGTGCCGCGGGTGAGAACGGGGGTTGTGGTGCCGGCGAGTCCCGGAGGGGGGGCGGGGGGCGCCAAGGTGAGCTGCAAGGGGGGGGCACAGGTGTGTTCAGGGGCGAGGGGGGACACAGGTGACCTGGGGGGAGGCAGTCGGGAGACAGCAGCAGCAGCTGTCAGTGTCCTCCCTCACTTCAATAGGCAGGGTTAGAAGCCAGCCCATTGAAGAGAGGGAGGACACGTGATGCCGTCTCGGAGGGTCGGGGCCAGGAGCAGGGAGCGTGTCGGAGTGGACTGAGAGCTGATGATTCTATGCAAACGGTGGGGGTGAGTGCTTCTAGATAATAGCAAAACTGTGCAGAATCCGTAATAACTTTATATTGGAAAGATGGAAAGCTACGGGTGGGCAACGTATTAATGCAAAAAAATTTTTTGGGGGAATACCCCTTTAACTATGTCCCATACAGTGGTTAGGTGCCTCTGTGTCCCCATATAGTGTGTAGGTCACCTCTGTGCATCCCCCTGTTAGTTATCCCCTGCTGGTAAATTGATATACACCGTGTAGGCAATCCCTCTTACCTCCTTGTCTCATAGACAATTCTTCCTGTTATTCCCACTGTAGTAAGACCCCTCCCCTGTAGTATTCCACCCCCATCATGCTAGCCCTATGAATAAAAACACTATCCTGGCTCTGCAGTCCTCAGACATTCCTTTCTAGTGAGCTGAAGGTGCGTGGAACGCGGCATAGGTAGGTGGAACGTCCACAAACTAAGGGGGCAGGCCCGGCAGAGGATGGCACTAGCACACAGCCACAGACTAACTGGCCACCACACATATACACAGATACACCCAGCACTACACACAGGCATCGTCCCACCACACACAGAAACACGGATAGACATGTGATGAATGGGCAGAACACAGCCGGGGCTCCGACTTTTGCTGTTCAGCAGCTGCCTGCATCCATCGGTCTGTGTGACCCATGAATGCAAGCAGCTCGCTAAACTTTGGGACAGAGTGAGGTGGCAAGGGGGGCCCTGCCACAACCGTGACCGCTGTAGCTGCGCCACTGCTCACAAGGGGTTTTTACTTTTGACATGTCATTGAGATGGAGTTTGAGTGTTAATATTCCTGCAGCTAGTTAGAGCTAATAGAAGCCCATGGTTGAGCACTTCACTCCCTGGCTTGCTACGATCTCCATCTTGCTGTAGAAGATGACCACCCCATAGTCTAACAATGAAGCTTGTTTCCTGTGGTGACCTGAGGAGAGAAGAGCCTGGCCATCTTAACACCCAGACTCTGACTGAGTTTCTAGGACGTCAAAAGATTTTTTGATTGATGGTGCCCATGTAAGGTGTGGCAACGGCAGAGGAAGGATACGGTCTGCCACTTTCTCCCACTATGCACATGCATCATCCTGTTTCAGCTATGTATTAATAGAGTGCAAGGTGTATACAAATCTAGCAAAAAAACAATGTGTAATTCACTGAATTAATTTTTTTCATTCAGTCCTTGAAATATGTAATAAGGTAGGCTTCTTTCTTTAATAAGGTAATATGTCTGTCACCACCTTTTTTTGGGAGATTAACCTTCTCTAGGCTGGTGAACCCCATTTAAGGAGTAGTGGCCCTTTAATATAACGGGCTCTATGCTTCTCCTCCATCCTTCACAGATAGGATGTGTTGTTCAGAGGTCTGGAAGTGTTGTTTGCCATGTACAATGGCACAGTGTTTGGGATTGCAGAGCTCACCTTATATCTTTTCCCCCCTTCCCTTTAGGGTAACATAGACGATCAAGAGAAGCTCCTGAAGCAAAGCTGCACTCTGTATGTTGGAAACCTGTCATTTTATACTACAGAAGAGCAAATCCATGAATTATTCAGTAAAAGTGGGGATGTGAAGAAAATAGTTATGGGCCTTGATAAGGTGAAGAAGACGGCATGTGGCTTCTGCTTTGTAGAGTATCCTTTAAGTGATAAATTTGACATTTGAAATTTAGCATTTTCTTATTGTTGGGCTTCTGAAAATAATAAAACAAATCTGGCTATTCTTGTAGTTACAGCCCATACTTCCATTACCTCCAGATGGCACTTGGTATTGCAAGGAGGAGCACCTGTCCCTTCTTTGTAGGTCTCCCAGAAGGAAATAGGCAGCACTTTGGGAAGCAAGTAAACAATGATTCCTTTATCAATCCATGTTGTAAAGTTTTAGCTCTTACGGTGCGTTTACACAGAGATTTATCCAACAGATATTTGAAGCCAAAGCCAAGAACAGAATATAAACAGGGAATGGGTTGTAAAGGAAAGACTGAGATTCCTGGCTTTGGATTAAAAAAAAATTGTCGGATAAATCTCAGTGTAAACAAGGATACTTGTGGATAAGGGCAAAAATACAAATTTTACTAGCAAAATGATCCTTAAAGTGAACCTGTCACAGATAAAAATCTTTGCCATGTCACAGAGACATTTTAAAGGGGTTATTCAGAATTAGAATAACATAGCTGTTTTTTTTTTCATCTAAGAACAGTGCCACACAACTTGGCTCCATTAACTTCAATGGAACTGAGCTGTGATACCACACACAGAGAGGATGTGAGTGGAGCTGCTTCTGTAAGAAAACGGCTATATTTCTCTCCTCACCTTTACGACGGCACCATAGGAGGATGGGTTGTACCCTAGGGACAGGAAAAAGCACGAGAGGTTAAAAGCCCCTCCCCTCCAGCACCAGTGCTTTTTCCTGTCCTGCTAGGGCAGACACGAGAGGGGGGGGATCCGCGTGAAGATGAGGAGAGATCCCCCAAGAAGAAAGAATAAAGGCGAGGGGTCTATCGGGGCCTATGGTCTTTTTCTCCTCCGCCCCTTACCTGAGAAGGTCCGGCGTCTCCAGAGACCTCGCTCCAGAACCCAGGTATGGTGCGCATACGGCCGCATTCGGCAGTGCGAGAGGTCCTCCGGGCTGCTCTCCTACTGCTACGGGGGTCCAGCGACTTCCGGATGTAGGCCGCAGTCTCGGCCTTCAAACCGGAAATACGTCAGCCGGACCACATTCTAAGCGCACACCGGAAGCCGCGTCACTGCATCTTTAAAAAGACAGCGCGAGCGGAACGAATCGTCTGCATGAAGATGGATTCCTCCGCTTCAGAGAAGACTACCTCGGCGGTAACCGTGAGTAAACCCCATTCAGTCACGCTTCCGTGTGCCGATCTCTGCATAACTCTGTGCGCTTCCAATGCCAACTCTGCATCTGGGGCCTGCTGGGATTCCGGCATACACCAACCTGGTTCACTCTCGTTATACATAGTCACCAGGGGATAACGTTATGTACTTATGCACATATATCTGGGTGTATAGAGGGATTCAAATTACTATACTCAATAGATTCTTGGCTCTTATTTATTTTAGGAGACTAAAGAATCTACTGCAACTACTTCTGCAGGGAAAAAGGAAAAAATTAAAAGCAAAACACCTGCGAAGTTATGTGTATCCTGCAATTGCAGGATCCCATCCAATTACAAAAAGAACATTTGTGCAGGATGTATTGGGGACATTATTAAAAAAGATAGATCTTCCTTCCTGGAAGACATCAGGAAGATGATGAAGGACGAAATAGCGGCGTCCTTGGCCAAAGATCCAACTATGCCTGCCCAGGAGATCCCTTCTATTGCACCTCATCCCATTGCTTCCCCTGCATCTCTGCTGGTGGAACTTATTATCAGGGATACCACCCCTGCTATTCCTCAGCCCAGGGAATCTGAATCCCTAGCACCAGCTTCCATTGAATCAGAGTCAGCTATGTCCGTAGCTTCCTCTTCTAAAAGAAAGAGACACTCTTCAGACTCATCTTGTGAATCTGGCCAGATCCCTGAGTCCCTGGATCTGATGTCAGACGAGACCGAGTATAAAGAGGAGCATAAAAAATATATGTTTTCCTCTGATCACACCCTGCCACTTCTTAGAGCAGTTAGGAGTGCCCTTGGATTTGAAGAAATTCAAGAGGAGATACCGGCAAAGGACCAAATGTTTCAGGGGCTTAGACCAAAGAAAAAATTGGTCTTTCCCGTACATGACACACTCCAGGCCCTAATTATGGACGAATGGTCCGACCCAGAGAAAAGGTTACAGATCCCGGGCGAGATCAAAAGACGTCTCCCATTTGGTGAGGAAGATACGGATAGCTGGGGAGAAATCCCGTTAATCGATGCCCAAATGGCCAAGGTGACAAAAAAGACCCTTCTAGCATTTGAGGATTCTTCACAGCTTAAAGACCCAATGGATCGCAAAGCTGAGAGCTTACTCAGGAGATCCTGGGAGACAGCTGCATATTCTATTAAAAATATTATCGCATCCACCTGTGTAGCAAGAGCTCTGCACCTATGGATTGGGCAACTAGAGGAACACCTGAACAGTGACTGTTCTAGGGAGAGAATCATTAACTCTATACCTCTATTGAAAGACGCAACAGCTTTCCTTTCAGACGCTACTGCAGAATCTGTAAGATTCGCTGCAAAAGACGGGGCCTTGACAAACGCCGCACGTAGAGCCCTTTGGCTAAAAAACTGGACGGGAGACTCCACATCTAAAGCTAAACTCTGTGGAATCCCCTTTAAAGGAAAATATGTGTTCGGTTCTGCCTTGGATACAATTATTGAGAAAAGCGCAGATAAAAAGAAGGCCATTCCAGAGAGAAACTCCACAGAGGAAAGAACAATTTAAAAAGCCCAGATACCAAGACTCCTATAGGGGCAAAGGTAAAGGGGGTCGCTGGAGCTATCCAAAAGGGGGCAAAGGGAAAAATATTTTTTACAGCCCCAAGGCCTCCCAGGATAAGCAATGACGCTTGTCCCGTAGGGGGGAGACTGTCGGAATATTCAAAAGCCTGGAACAGTATCACAGACAACAGCTGGATCTTAAATATTATCAAAAGAAGGGTACCAAATAGAATTAACTTACCCTCCTCCAGAAAGATTTGTCATCTCCCGACAGTCTCCAGGTCCCCTACAAACAGAGATGGTGACGAGCGTACTCAATCTCCATCGCATGAATGTCATTTCCCCTGTTCCCCGAGAAGAAAGGGGATTAGGCCATTACTCAAGCCTTTTTCTAGTAAAAATGCCAAATGGAACATACCGGTTGATAATAAATCTGAAGCCGCTAAACAAATATGTAAAATATATAAAGTTCAAAATGGAGTCAATAAAATCTACTACTCCCCTTATAGCCAAGAACGCCTGGATAATCTCTCTGGATCTCCAAGACGCATACTATCATGTGCCAATTCACCCACAATCTCAGAAGCTTCTGAGATTCGCACTGACAATAAACAAAAAGGTATGCCACTTTCAATTCAGGGCCCTTCCCTTCGGGATATCATCGGCGCCCAGGATTTTCAGCAACATCATGTCAGAGGTAGTGTCACACCTACACATACGAGGAATAAACATGGTGGCATATCTAGATGATCTGCTGATAATAGCAGAGTCACAAGGAAAGATCCTACAGGATTTGGAGACCACCCAAAATCTACTCCAGTCTCTAGGGTGGATTATAAATATAAAAAAGTCGGATTTAATACTATGCCCCAGAAAAAAATTTCTGGGGATCCTCTTGGATTCCGACCTCCAAATGTCGTTCCTCCCGGAAGAAAAGATAGTAAAATTAATGGAAAAAATTTGGAAATTCAAAGCAAAGTCACTTCCTTCTGTCAGAGAAGCAATGTCCGTACTGGGTTCTATGACAGCTTGCATCTCGGCAGTACCCTGGAGTCAAGCTCACTCCAGATCCCTACAGGCTCAAATATTAAAAATATGGGACAAGAGACCCACGGGCCTCGAAAGGACCTTTGTCCTTACTCCTCAGGTCAGGTCTTCGCTGAGCTGGTGGCTTACAAGACGAAACCTGGAGAAGGGAACAGAGTGGAACCCCCAAATGAAACAAGTAGTGAAGACAGACGCAAGTCAGTCGGGTTGGGGTGCCCAGGTAGGGACGAAGATCTTTCAGGGTGTATGGGACCAAGAAACCCTGAAACAGTCTTCAAATGTGAAGGAATTAAAAGCAGTTCAGATATCCTTGATATCTGCTCTAAATATCCTGAAGGGGGCTCACGTGCATATCCTTTCAGACAACGTTACAACCGTAGCCCACCTTCGACATCAAGGCAGTGCAAAAAACAACAGATTATGGAAAATCTCTCAACAAATATTCTCCTGGGCCGAGATTCATCTGTTATCTCTTTCAGCAACACACCTGAGAGGAACAGAGAACATACATGCAGATTTTCAGCAGGAACAAAATCCACCCGGGCGAATGGTGCCCAACTTTTCCTTCAACTAGTGGAACGCTGGGGCAAACCGCAGATAGATCTGTTTGCCACCAGACAGAATCGCAAAGTAGAAAAATTCTTTTCTCTAAATCCTGCAGATCACCCTACCGGAGTAGACGCGCTAACACAGAGATGGCGCTTCAAGATGGCATATGGGTTTCCACCAATCCCACTAATTCCCAGGGTGCTCCAGAAGATACAGGAAGAAAACCTAAAAATAATACTGATTGTCCCGTATTGGCCGAGGAGAGGTTGGTTTGGCCTTCTAAAGTCTCTGGCCTTGGAAGAACCGATCCTTCTCCCTCAGTCTCCAGACTTACTGTTCCAGGGCCCAATAGTACACCCGGAACCTCAGAAATTCCATCTATCTGCTTGGATCCTGAAGAGTCAATGTTAAGGAGTAGAGGATTATCAGAGACAGTAATCTCTACTCTGATGAAAAGCAGGAAAAGGGTAACAGCAGCTATCTTCCTTAAGGTGTGGAAAGTCTTTTCCTCCTGGTGTCAAACTCCTCCTCCTCTTCCAGCAGAACCCAATGTTTCCCAAATATTAGACTTTTTGCAATCAGGGCTATCAAAAGGTCTTAAACCAGTCCAGGTTTCTGCACTCTCAGCGATCTACGATACAGACTTAGCGAATCACCGATGGATTAAAAGGTTCATTCGCGCTGCCTCGAGGATAAATCCAACAGTCCAAAACATACATCCACCCTGGGATCTAAATGTTGTATTAGAAGGACTTACAGGAACTCCGTTTGAACCCATAGATGAGACAAATCTGAAGTTCCTCTCCTACAAAACCGTCTTCCTGGTGGCTATCTGCTCAGCTAGAAGAATAGGTGAAATACAGGCCTTAACTATACGACAACCCTATTGTACGATCTCAGAGGATCGTATAGTTCTGAAGACGGATCCCTCATTTCTACCTAAAGTGGTTTCCAACTTCCACAAGTCACAGGATGTCATACTCCCCTCTTTTTGTCCAAACCCCAAAAATCACTTAGAGAGGAAATTTCAGACCTTAGACGTCCGAAGACTAGTCCTGAAATATATTGAGACAACCGCCCCATGGCGGATAGATGAAAATCTCTTCCTACAATTTCAGGGGAAAAATAAGGGGAAGAAATCATCAAAAAGTACTATTGCAAGATGGATAAGGAACGCCATTTCACAGGCATACCAATCACAGAATCTTCCATCTCCTATTAATATACGAGCCCATTCTACAAGATCAGTATCGACCACCTGGGCTGAAAGAGCATCTGTATCTATAGAACAGATCTGCAGAGCAGCGACATGGTCGTCTCCCCACACATTTGAGACACTACCGGCTACAACTACAAAGTAACGAAGACCGGTCCTTCGGACGCAGGGTTCTTCAGGCTGTAGTCCCTCCCTAAGGTAATTGTTGGTATTACTCCTATGGTGCCGTCGTGAAGGTGAGGAGAGAAAATAGGATTAGTCCTTACCGGTAAGCCTGTTTCTTCGAACCTTCACGACGGCACCAGTTACCCTCCCTAGTATTATATATATAATGTATGATACTCACGTGGTGCTAAGGTACTGTTACAAAGACACTGGTGCTGGAGGGAAGGGGAGGGGCTTTTAACCTCTCGTGCTTTTTCCTGTCCCTAGGGTACAACCCATCCTCCTATGGTGCCGTCGTGAAGGTTCGAAGAAACCGGCTTACCGGTAAGGACTTATCCTATTTTTTTCTAATCCCGCATAACCTACCCTTTAACCTTCCACACTAGCCCTGTCAGATTAACCTTTGTGACCTTAAAACCAGTCTGTTCCTCAAATCTTCTGCTCAGGCGGACTGGCTGCTAAACTTTATGGGTTTAAAGCAGGGGTCTCAAACTCATGGCCCTCCAGCTGTTGCAAAACTACAATTCCCATCATGCCTGGAGTGTAAGAGCTAAAGCTTTGGCTGTCCCAGGCATGATGGGAATGGTAGTTTTGCAACAGCTGGAGGGCCGCGAGTTTGACACCCATGGTTTAAAGTATGCCCTGCTGATTTTTATTACATACAGTATAACATCTCCCAGAATGCAAAGCCATGAACCATAACTACATACAACAAATCTGCTCTTTGTCAAAGGCCATGGCCTAAATAAGCCTGCTCTTTCCCCCCCCCCCCCCCCTTATTTTTTCTTATGCAGAAACTGTTCAGTTTTATGTCGGCAACCATGTTTCATTGATTTTAATATACCAAACCTCTGGTTTTCAAAAGCCGCACTGCGTTTTGTTTTTTGTTCCCCTGTGCAGAAGAAGAAATGGCATGTTACTACTTCCTTACAGTTGACTTTGAACTGGCATTGAAATCAATAGGAGCTTTACACATCTTGTGGGACATTTTTGAAGCTTGCATCCTTAGCGTACACCGTAGAGAAAACACAGAGTCTTCTCTGTGGCATAAAGCATGGACAGAATTTCAATCTGCTCAGGAGCAGGTTTAGGTATTGCCGGATTAACTAAGGTGTGCACCTCTAAGGGTGTGTTTACACAGACAGGTTTATTTGACAGAATATTAAAGCCAGGAATAGATTTGTAAAGAGAAATCTTAACCTTTTTTCTCTGAGTCTGTTCCTGGCTTTGGCTTCAGTCGACTGTCAAATAAATCTAGATCCAAATGTGCAAAATAGCAAATGTAAACCCAGCTCGAGCCAGTGCACTGGCTGGAGCTGGATTTACATTTGCTATTTTGCACATTTGGATCTACATTCTTGGATGGGATTCAGCCCATTTTCATCAGTGCTCCACCAAGGGTTGCTATATACAGGCTAAGGCCTTATTCACACGTCCCGTAATTTACGGATCCGTAATTACGGATCCGAGTTAGTGCACATTGATGTCCATTGTCCTATTCACACTATCGGTAGCAGAAATGGATGAAAATCAATCCTAAAAAAAAAAAGGACATGTCCTAGTACGGACCCGGTGCGGACCCTGATTTATTTACGGATGCTCTCATTGACATCAGTTGTCTACGGATTGTTTGCGGATTGCAACATGTTTGGCATCCGTATTTCCGTAAAAAAATATGGATAACTCATGCTCCTATTTGCACAGCAGTTTATAGAAGTGCTGGGATCTTTAGTTCTCCGGATCTCTGTTGCTGCACATCGTGTGCCGATTGTAGCAGAATCCTAGTTACAGTATGGTGTGCCGATTGTAGCAGAATCCTAGGCAGTGTTGGTGATTATATAATCAGAGAGCTGGGATCTGTAGTACTCCACAAGGTGAAGACCAGGGTGCCTGCTCTAAGATCTGGGGAGAGATAGTTGGAAAAAACACTGCCGGTGGCACCTCTCACCCTCTTAATGATGACACAGTTCCAGGAACGATCTTCTTGATAGTGAGCTGCACCTCCCTAACTTTTGTAACTTCTGCCATAAACTACTCCACTGTATTGCCACATTGTGTAGGAAAAGATGCAGAGATTTGCTACTTACACAGCCCTATGGCTCTCTGATGCGATCTCCTTCTTGTCCTGTGCCGATCTCTCTCTCTCTGCCATTCCTTCACTGCTCAGTAACTCTTAATTGATTCATTCATACTTTTCCTAACCACATTGTAAACACCAATTTATTATGCTAATTGGTAATGATGAGTGACAGCTGGGCTACAAACGTACAATAGCTGTCCTGTCAGTGTAGACAACTATGGCAGGGCAGCATTAACATTAAAGACTGAACCCCATAGAAAACCATTAGGACAGATAGAGTAGCCCAGCTGTCACTCATCATTACCAATTAGCACAATAAATTGGTGTTTACAATGTGGTTAGGAAAAGTATGAATGAATCAATTAAGAGTTACTGAGCAGTGAAGGAATGGCAGAGAGAGAGAGATCGGCACAGGACAAGAAGGAGATCGCATCAGAGAGCCATAGGGCTGTGTAAGTAGGAAATCTCTGCATCTTTTCCTACACAATGTTAGGACAAGGCTCTGTGGTAAGATAAGACAATAGTTTGGGAGAAAAATTAACATTACTCATCAGGTGATCGTCAGAAGTGGCAAATAGCAATGATGACCTGTATATGTCTAGATCTGTTCCCACACACACCTTAATTTTTCTCCCAAACTATTGTCTTATCTTACCACAGAGCCTTGTCCTAACATTGTGTAGGAAAAGATGCAGAGATTTGCTACTTACACAGCCCTATGGCTCTCTGCTGCGATCTCCTTCTTGTCCTGTGCCGATCTCTCTCTCTCTCTGCCATTCCTTCACTGCTCAGTAACTCTTATTGATTCATTCATACTTTTCCTAACCACATTGTAAACACCAATTTATTGTGCTAATTGGTAATGATGAGTGACAGCTGGGCTACTCTATCTGTCCTAATGGTTTTCTATGGGGTTCAGTCTTTAATGTTAATGCTGCCCTGCCATAGTTGTCTACACTGACAGGACAGCTTTTGTACGTTTGTAGCCCAGCTGTCACTCCTCATTACCAATTAGCATAATAAATTGGTGTTTACAATGTTATAAGGAAAAGTATGAATGAATCAATTAAGAGTTACTGAGCAGTGAAGGAATGGCAGAGAGAGAGAGATCGGCACAGGACAAGAAGGAGATCGCATCAGAGAGCCATAGGGCTGTGTAAGTAGCAAATCTCTGCATCTTTTCCTACACACGCTGTAGCTCTCTGTGCTGTGAGATCGGCGATTTCCACAGGGATTCACTAAGCAGCATGCATATTAGATACCTCTCACCCTTCTGAAGTCTGGTCCAGCAACGGATGGAATATGGATGTCCAATCCACAATTTCTCACGGGTTGTTTCAGGACCAGAAAAAAATACTGAACGTGTGCATGAGGCCTAAGGACTTGGGTGAGCAGATTTTTTCACCCTTGGTGAGTCTGGTGGAGCCTAATTCAAGACTGGTGTACAAGTACACCAGTCGTAATAAATGTTCTCCTTGTGCTTAGTTGGCTATACTTCCTCTTCTGCCCGATCCTTTGATCAGACATGGATAAACGCACCTTTGCACTGGGAAGGTAGGTTGCCCTTGCAGCTGTTATGACATAATTCACTTAGTTAGGCCGCATGCACAAGTCCCATGTTCGCTCAGTGAAAACTGGACAAATGATCGTGGCTCTGTCATTGCAGTGGTGCGACCATTCAAACAGTTTCCCCATTCCCGTCATATTAATAAATCATGCCGTTTGGGGAACACTCCAGTATAGGCATTCCACGTCTGTGCTTCACGGAGTGGACATGGGATGTGTGAATGCAGCCCCTTTAGGCTGTGTACACACAGTATTTTTCCTCAGTATTTTTCAACCCAAAACAGGAGTGGATTGAAAACACAGGTTAAAATAACTGTTGCTGTTTTAAAAAAACAGCAATTAATTGCCATTAAATGACGGCCATCCACTAAGTTTCAACAGTGTGTAAATATAGCCTTTCTGTGTTTTCAATCCACTCCTGGTTTTGGTTGAAAAATACTGAACAAAATACTGTGTGGGAACATGGCTTATTTGTTATGCATCAAAAACATAGTGGGATACCACAACACAGTGTTCACCATTATTTACATGTGTTAGTTGTCATTGGTTGCCATATAGTGTATCAGTATGTTCTTTATGCAGACACTGCCGTTCCTTGTATTTAGGAGTTAGTTTGGAACAGTGAACATAGGTTTTTAGAAGCCCGTGCACACAATCCTAATCTCACTCACACCATCATTTGTGCCTCCACTGATAGGTCTTTGCCATCAGACAGTACTCCAGCGTTTTACCTTCTGGATTTCAGTCCGTGTTAAAACTGACCCTTCTACGCGCGAAACAGCTGTAATCACCCTGCTTCATCAGTGCTTGGCGTCTACTATGCGGCCTCAGATGTCCGGATAATTGTTCATGCACGTTTAACAATAAAGAAAAGATCACAAACCGGGTGAGTGCCCTCTAACTTTCTTCTTAAAACAGTGGAATCGCATGTTTGTACATTTTCTTCTGAGTGAGCACCAACCAGTGATCCCCGAATTTTTATAAATAAAAATACAAGTACTAAGTCTAGCGACTCCCCAAAAAATAAGCTCCCATAAAATAAGTTCCTAAAGCCTCAAACAAGAGCCTCAAACAGCAGCAGTGCCGGTTAACTACATCCTCGATTGTGGGTTATTAAAAATACCCACGCAAGATACTCGCTGGGAACTAAATGGTGGCATTGGCTTGTTGTTGCATATCTTTGTGCCCTGTGTGCATTGTGTTGGAGAGGTACTCGAAATAGTGATAATTTCTGTAAACATATTAAAGCCTTAACATTGTACTCAGATACTACACCAGAGCAGACACTGAACATGCAATGAGATTTATTAATGGAACTCGGTTAGATGATAGAATCATCCGAACAGACTGGGATGCAGGATTTAAAGAAGGCAGACAGTATGGACGTGGAAAATCAGGTGGTCAGGTAAGATCAAAATCCATTTATTTGAAATCATAACTCTTTAACCCCTTAAAGACCTGACAAATTTCCAAATTTATATTTCCATGTTTACGCTTTTTCCTCCTTGTGTTTAAAAGACCATAGCACTTGCATTTTTTCACCTAGAAACCCACATGAGCCCTCATTTTTTGCGTCACTAATTGTACTTTGCAGTGACAGGCTGAATTTTTGCATAAAGCACACTGCGAAACCAGAAAAAAATTAAATGTGTGGTGAAATTGAAAAAAAAAACATGGGGGGGTTTAGTTTTTACGCCTTTCGTCCTGGGGTAAAACTGTCTTGTTATATATATTCCTCAAGTCTGTACGATTACAACGATATGTAACTTGTATAACTTTTATTTTATTTAATGGCTTTTAAAAAATTAAAACTTTTTTTAAAAAAATATATGTTCCTTAAAATCTCTCTATTCCCATGCTTATAGTGCTTTTATCCTTTAGTCTATGGGGCTGTGTGAGGTGTCATTTTTTGCACCATGATCTGTACTTTCTATCGGTACCTTAAGTGCGCATATGTGACTTGATCGCTTTTTATTACAATTTTTCTGGATTTGATGTGACCAAAAATGCGCAATTTTGCACTTTGGAATTTTTTGGCGCTTACGCAGTAAACCGTGCGGGATCAGGAATGAAATAAATTGTTTGGGCGATTACGCACGCAATAATACCAAACATATTTATTCTTTTATTGTTATTTATAAAATGGGAAAAGGGGGGGTGATTAAAACTTTTATTAGGGGAGGGGGATTATTTATTAATAATAACATTTTTATTTTATTTTTTTACACTTATACTAGAAGTCTGTCGGGGGGGAGAGGGGCATTTTAAATGCAACTTTTGACAGCTGTATTTAAAAAGCTAATTAGCGGGGATGGCAATCGGACCGTGCCTACTAGTAGCCGCGGTCCTGGGCTGCATAAAGCACCCGGGATCGCGGTGGTTCAGAGCGGGGTTGCTGCGCGGCCCCCTCTTAACGACCGCAGAGTGTAAATATACGCCCTTGGTCGTTAAGGGGTTAAATAGTACACACTAATTACATTACCTTCACAGACATCTGATCCGCAGCAGATTTAATCTATATAAGTGAACACCGCATGAGATCTGCTGCAGATCCTGTACGTGTGAATGCACCTTTAGGAACATTATTGACTTATTTTGTACTTATTTAATGTTATGCAGAAATTAGGAGACAAATGGAGGGTAGATTAGGCAATAGTTTTTATATTTGCATGGATGTCTATCATAGATGGTGAGGCCCCAGCTTCCTCTTGGTCAGTTTGGTGAGGCCCAGGCATCATTTTGTCTGTTGGCTGAGGCTCCATTAGTAAAGGTTTGAGAAGCACTGATGTACAATGTATACATATGTTACACTGTAATGTAAAGTATATAATTTCTTTTCCTAATAGGTCAGAGACGAATATCGCCAAGATTATGATGCAGGAAGAGGTGGTTATGGTAAAGTCGTACAGACATTCTGAAGGCATGCGGACCTTTCCAACGCATACAATAGAAGTTTGGCGTTTTGGATCTTACCAGCTATTTCTATGAGAATGTTTTAAGCTGGTCTTTATGTAAAGGACAATACAGATGCTTACAGTGCTATTTGTTCTTACCTTTTTGTTTCTCTTGTCATATGGGTCGTATATTACTACTCACATTTTTGAATAAACTGTAAAAAGCTGTTTAACAATTTTACTTCCAGCTGAGGTTATCCTTTATTTCATGGGCTTTTTAGTACTGAGGTTTTTTTAGTGATATTAAACCAGCTTGTGACTAGTAATGAGCGCAGCTCTAGCGTGGTCGGTGCTGATTGTTCAGCACGTGATTACCGATGTCTGAAGAAGTTGGATGCAGCTCTAGGGAGTCTGGAAAAACATGGATACAGCCGAATAGTAGACTGCAGAGAGCATTCAGGCCATAGTCTTGAACTCAAAATGTGGAGTTTATGTTGGTTTAACCCCTAAGGACAGAGCCTGAAATGGCCTTAAGGACAGAGACAAATTTTATGAATATGACCAGTGTCACTTTATTCATTAATAACTTCGGGATGCTTTTACCTATCTGGGCGATTCTGAGATTGTTTTCTTGTGACATATGGTATTTTACATTTCTGGTAAAATGGAGTCAATACTCAAAACAAATCTTTATGAAAAACACCAAAATAATGTGAAAAATTGTGAAAAAATGCATTTTTCCAACTTTGAAACCTTTCTGCTTATACAGAAAATTGTTATGCCACATAAATTATATATTAAATAGCATTAGCAACATGTCCACTTTATGTTGGTAGCTTTTATTAAACTATATTTCATTTTTTTTAGACAATAGGAAGCTTAAAACATTAGCAGCAATTTTCCAAATTTTCTGTAAAATTTCTAAATCAGATGTTTTTAGGGACCTGTTCAGGTTTAAAGTGTATTTGAGGGGACTGTATTAGCCCCACAAAGCACCCCATTTCAGAAACTGCACCCCCCCAAACTCTGCAAAAGCACATCCAGAAAGTTTTTTAACGCTTTAGGGGAGTCACAGAAATAAAAGCTAAATGTGTAAGAAATTAGAAAATTTAAATTTTCTGTGCAGAGATTTTATTGTAATCCAATCTCTTTCATAATGATAAACCTATTAGCAGAGAAATGCACCCCAATATTGATTGCTCCGTTTCTGCAGTTTATAGAAATACCCCATATGTGGCCCTATTGCGCTGTTTGACGCAACCACAAGCCTCAGATATAAGGGAGCGCCTAGTGAATTTCAATGCCTCCGTTATATTTGGTCATTTCTGACTGTGCCACTTCAGGTTGGCAGAGGCTCTGGGGTGCCAAAACATAAAAAACACCCCTAAAGTGACACCATTTAGAAAACTGCACCCCTCAAGGAATGTAACAAGGGGTGCGGTAAGCATTTGGACCCCACAGGTGCTTCACAGATTTTCAGAACAATGTGGTGTAAAAAAGGAAAAATTCTATTTTTCACACTAAAATGTTGTTCTAGCTTTCATTTTTACAAGGGGATAAAAGAAAAAAAAAAAACACCAAACGTGTAGCGCAGTTTCTCCCGAGTACAGAAATACCCCACATGTGGACATGAAGTGCCAAGCAGGCGCAGGACGAGCCTCCAAAGGGAAGGAGCGCCAATTGGCTTTTGGAAGCTGAATTTCAATGGAATGTATTTCAAGGGCCATGTCGCATTTACAGAGCGCTCGTGCTACCAAAACACTGGAAAACCCCCACAAGGGACCCCATTCTGGAAACTACACCCCTCAAGGAATCTAACAAGGGGTGCAGTGAGCATATGGACCCCACTGGTGACGGGCACAAATGTGGAACAATGTGACGTGAAAGGGAAAAATTTCACTTTCACGGCACAAATGTGGCCGTCATCAAGGGGTCCATATCCTCACTGTACCCCTTGTTTGATTCCTTGAGGGGTGTAGTTTCCAGAATGGGGTCACTTGTGGGGGGTTTCCAGTGTTTTGGCAGCACGAGGGCTCTGTAAATGCGATATGGCATTCATCATCCATTCTGGCCACATCCAGCCTCCAAAATCCAAATGGCGTTCCTTCCCTTCGGAGGCTTGCTCTGCGCCTACATGGCGCTTTATGTCCACATGTGGGGTATTTACGGACTCAGGGGGAATTGCTCTACACATTTTTGTGTGTTTTTTTTTTTTTTTTCTTGTAACCTCTTGTGAAAATGAAAAATTTAAGGCTAAACCAACATTAGGGTGCATTCACACCCTCAGGATCCGCAGCAGATTTGATGCTGTGTTCAGTTATTTAAATGAAATCTGCTGCGGATCCGGTAAGTGTGAACAAACCCTTATAGTGTAAAAAATTTAATATTTCATTTTCAGGCCATATTGTTCCACATTTGTGCCCGTCACCAGTGAGGTCCATATGCTCAATACACCCTTGTTACATTCCCTGAGGGGTGTAGGTTCCATAATGGGGTCACTTGTGGGGGGGGGGCTCAACTGTCTTGGCAACACAGAGACCTTTTAAATGCAACAAGGCCCTCGAAATCCATTCCAGCCAAGTCCAGCCTCCAAAAGCCAAATGGCGCTCCTTCCGTTTGGAGGCTTACCCTGCACCCGCATGGCGCTTTATGTCCACATGTGGGGTATTTCCGTACTCAGGGGAAATTGCTGTACACATTTAGTGTTTTTTTTTTTATCTTTTAACCCCTTGTGAAAATGAAAAAATCCAGACAAGATCAATGATTTAGTGTAAAAATTTAACATTTTTTTACACTAAATGTTGGTCTAGCCTTGATTTTTTCCTTTTCCACAAGGGGTTAAAAAAGAAAGTGAACACAAAATGTGTAGGGTAATTTCCCCTGAGTACGAAAATACCCCACATGTGGACATAATGTGCCATATGGGCACAGGGCAAGCCACCAAAGGGACAGAGCGCCATTTAGAGGCTGGAATGGAGGATGGAGGCCATGTTGCAATTACAAAGCTCCTGTGCTGCCACGACAGTAGAAACCCCCCACAAGTGACCCCATTCTGAAATAGGAATAAAAGAAAGGATTTAGACAATGTAGAACTCCAATGACGTGTGGTACGCCTTGAAGCGATCCAGTATGCAGAGGCCGGGGTGATCAGGACAGGTGGCACACTGAAAAATGGTGTCCTTCCTGATCCCCCTGTTACGCCACACTCTGCATTTTTTTCTGGGGTCTCCTGTTTTCCAGTGTGGGGGACGTCACCTGGAAAATGTTGCCCTGGTGCGATACGGGGTCCTTCATATCCAAAAGCGCTGGGTCTGCTCCATGGCTGCAAAATATTAGGGCTTTATTACTACTTCTGATATTTTTGGATCGTGCCACAAGCTACAGTAGCTCGGACAGCGAGGGACCAGAAGAGGGGGTGCTGGTATAAAAGTTATCCCCGTACAGGTGGTGACCTTTATCCAGCAGTGGGAAGATCAGTTCCCGAACGATCTTCCCACTAACTCGGAGGATGAGGGGGGGGGGGACATCTGGGGGCTGAAATCGGGTGTCCCTTCCTTCATACACTCTAAGGGTACGTGCACACTGCGGAATGGCGAAGGATAACCCGCCGGCGGACTGATGCAGGCACGCGTCTCCTCTCGTGTCGCACCCCATTCTATGCACGGGCAGATTCCGCCCTCTGTCCAAAGAATGAACGTGTTCATTCTTTGGACGGACAACGAAATCCGCCCGTGCATAGAATGGAGTCTATGACACGGGTGGAGACGCGCGCCTGCATCAGTCCGCTGGCGGGTGCCAGCTGCGGAATGAACAAAGGGTTATGCTTCGCCATTCCGCAGTGTGCACATACCCTAAATCTGTAAGTTTACCCTGAGGTACTCTCACAGAGTTTGGAGAATTTCACGCCATACCGTCATCTCTTATTGGGAAGGTACTGGCGGAAAAGACTTGTCTGGGGGGCAGCATACGCTACGCTACCCCCAGACACGTCACTGGATGATGAGGATGATGATGATGAATCGAGGAAAGAAGGATCCCCCCATTCATCCTCACTGGCTGTTTCGGTGTCGGAGGCAATAATAACGTATGCTTCTGACGCCGAAAACACCCTGGGGGCCATCTTTATAAGGGGATTGGTATATGGGGTATGTAAATGTGTAGTGAAGTAGTGTAAAACTTTGTTCCATGTAGTGTGGTGTAGTGTAGTGTTTTTTACGTGTTTTTTTGACAGTAAGAAAATATATCCCAACGCCAAGAAAGGAGCTGCTGATAAATGCCGCACTTATGTGCGGCACTTATCAGCAGACAGTGGCGGTAGGATATAGGGGGGAAAAAACGCCACTGCCCCAAAAAGGAGGAGTTGCTGATCAGTGGCGCACTTACGTGCGATGCTGATCAGCACTCAGCGGTGCAAAAAAAGAAAAAAAAAACTGGGAAAAAAAAAAAAAATCTTTTTAACCCAAAGCAACTGATCAGTGAATGATATTCACTGATCAGCTGCTAGCGGGCAGTAGAGAGACGCTGCCGGAGATTGCCGATGCCCGCCGAACCCGAGGAACCGAGTGTTTCCGAAGATTTCCGACGCTGGACGACAGAACCCGGAAGTGACCCGAAGAAGATGCGTGGACCGCAGATCTTCGCTCCGGACGCCCAGATCAGGTGAGTATGGTACACCTGCACCACACACACCTGTTCTGCACCCGGCAAAACTGTTTTTTTACAGTATGATCTCCGTGATGGGCCAGCCGGTACGGCGATCGCGGGGGTGGCATCGGCGCCATCTTTGGTGGGGACACTAATGGCGATTGGTGCTATCTCGGACAGCACCAATCGCCATTGCTTTCCGGGTCACCGATGACCCGGAAAGCTGTTTTCAGCTGCTATATGCTGACCTGTATTGATCAGCCTATAGCAGCGATCGTCGGCACGGGAGGGGTTAATCACCCCCGTGCCGACGAGCAAAGATGCTATACATTATAGCAGGCCATCTTCCCCGACCGCTGTGTGTGAACACACAGCGATCGGCGAAACATCAGGTGTAAGTATACGTTTGCGTTAAAGCCCACCCTGCGGTGGCGTATACTTACGCCCGATGTCGTTAAGGGGTTAAAGTAACAGTGATTTCTACAATCTCTGTGCAAATACATGAGATTATTCAGTAATGAGCAGCATATGAGTGAATTTACAGTATAAACAAAGCAGTTCATTAGCTTGGCAGTCAGCTTATTAGCCAGCTGCCTTTGAACTCTGTGCCGCTCCTCTCCAGGTGCCTGGAAAAGCTGGATCCAGCCTTGAGAAACTGGGAGAAATTCCCTAGGACCTGGATCCAGCTTTTCCAGGCACCTGGAGTGGCACCGTGTACTAAGGCATCCAGCTGATGAGCTTCATTTATACCGTAATCTCTAGTCAGCAGTCAGCAGGTACAAACTGTTTTCCGCAGATAATTTGCACCTTAATGGAAGGGGGTCCGCTGTGCTGGGAGAGAGAATCCTAGAAGGGGTGGAGAGGTTTTAAAACTAGGGATGTGGAGGGAGGACAATGTAGTATGTAATGTAGTGGCAGATAGGTTAGAGAGGGGACAGATCATTGAGGAGGGAGGAGAAGGGTCCTGCAGGGGGGAGGATAAGAGCAGTGCATAGGGAGATCCATATGTTGCGGATGAACAGTGAGGATGATTGTAGCCACAGCACAGTAATAAATCCTATTTCTTATAATGAAGCGGTTAAACTCGATGGTAATATAAAGTGTATGGTTACTAATGCCAGAAGTCTAGCCAGCAAGATGGGGGAGCTGGAGGCCTTGGTTCTGGAGGTTGATGTGGTTGGTGTGACTGAGACATGGCTGGACTCCTCACATGACTGGGCTGTCAATATTCAGCGATTTGCGTTGTTCAGAAGGGACTGGGTGGGCAGAAGGGGAGGAGGAGTATGTATGTATGTCAGAAGGGATATTAAAGTGAGTGTAAAAGATGCAATAGTGGGAGATGACTGTGATGATGTGGAAGCATTATGGGTAGAACTACAGAAGGAGGTAAAAAGTGAAAAAATTATTCTTGGTGTAATCTATAGACCCCCCAACATTACTGAGGGGATAGATGGTCAGTTGAATAGACAAATAGAGCGGGCTGCCTGGGAGGGGACAGTAGTGGTAATGGGGGACCTCCACTGGCGGAACTACCGCCGTAGCAGCCGTAGCGGCCGCTGCGGGCCCCCGGAGCTCACATAGCCTGTAGCACCTGGCGGCCGAGCAGGCCTCCCGGGTGCTACAGCTGCTTGGGGTCCAGGCAGTGGCCACGAAGGGGGGCCCGCGGGGCCCTCCGATCAATCACTCTTGTGACCGCAAGCATTGTTTTGCTTGCGGTCACAAGAGTCGGGCTCCGTCTTCCCCCGGCTGCTGCGCGGCTGCCGGGGGTGTCGCGTCTTATCCCCGGCAGCCGCGCATCCCAGAACTCCCTGCGCGCCTTGGGCCCTGACTTCCGGTTTCCGGCGCGCAGGGAGTTCTGGGATGCGAGCGCTGCCGGGGATAAGACGCGACACCCCCGGCAGCCGCGCAGCAGCCGAGGACAGACCAGGAGAAGTGAGGATCGACGTGGGAGCGTGTTGTCAGGTGAGTTAAGTTTTGTTTTTTTATTAGCCTGCGGGGTGGGGGGGAAGGATGGGGGCATCTATGAGGGTGGGGGAAAAGAGGGGGGCATCTATGAGGGTGGGGGGAAAGAGGGGGGCATCTATGAGGGTGGGGGGAAAGAGGGGGCATCTATGAGGGTGGGGGGAAAGGGGGCCATCTATGAGGGTGGGGGAAAGAGGGGGGCATCTATGAGGGGGGGGGGAAGAGGGGGGCATCTATGAGGGGGGGGGAAGAGGGGGGCATCTATGAGGGTGGGGGGGGAAAGGGGGTCATCTTTGAGGGTGGGGGGAAGCAGGGGGCATCTATGAGGGTGGGGGGGGGGAAAGAGGGGGGCATCTATGAGGGTGGGGGGAAAGGGGGTCATCTATGAGGGTGGGGGGAAGCAGGGGGCATCTATGAGGGTAGGGGGAAAGAGGGGGCATCTATGAGGGTGGGGGGGGGGAAAGAGGGGGGCATCTATGAGGGTGGGGGGGAAAGGGGGTCATCTATGAGGGTGGGGGGGAAAGGGGGTCATCTATGAGGGTGGGGGGAAGCAGGGGGCATCTATGAGGGTGGGGGGAAGGAGGGGGCCATCTATGAGGGGGGGGGGGAAGAGGGGGCATCTATGAGGGTGGGGGGAAGGAGGGGGGCATCTATGAGGGTAGGGGGAAAGAGTGGGCATCTATGAGGGTGGGGGGAAGGAGGGGGCATCTATGAGGGTGGGGGGAAAGAGGGGGGCATCTGTGAGGGAGGGGGGAAGGGGACCATCTATAAGGGAGGGGGAAGGGGGCCATCTATAAGGGAGGGTGGGGGGAGAGGGGGCCATCTATAAGGGAGGGTGGGGGGAGAGGGGACCATCCATAAGGGAGGGTGGGGGGAAATGGGGCCATCTATAAGGAGGGGGGAGAGGAGGCCATCTATAAGGGAGGGTGGGGGGAGAGGGGGCCATCTATAAGGAGGACAACATGGGGGGAGAGGGGCCATCTATTTGGGGGGGGCAACATAGGGGGAGAGGGAATACACAGAGGGGGGCATATATTATTAGGGGGTCACATAGAGTCAGGGCTACCCACTAAATGAGGGTGTAAAGGGGACAGTACAGATGTGCAGTGTGTATAGAGATGAGGATGGTGCCAGAGTGAGGAGTCTAATATGTCTGTCTGGCAGATTCTGTGGATTCGTGGCTCGGAGAAGTTCTCATAATGGCCCAGGACGGATGGAGAAGATGAAAAGGAAAGAACTCCGATCAGAGAAGACGTCCCCTGTGAGTCACTTAATATAACTGTACTGTAATTTATATGGTGTACAGAACCTGTGTAGAGCTGAGTGTGTTTATGGCGTAGTGGTCGATTGAGGGGGTTGGGGCCCCAATCAAAAGTTTGCTATGGGGCCCAGCCATTTCTAGTTACGCCCCTGGGGACCTCAACTACCCAGATATAGATTGGGGTAACGGTTCAGCTAAAACCACAAAGGGGAGGGAATTTCTTAACCTCCTGCAGGATAAATTTTCTGGGCCAGTTTGTGGAGGAGCCAACTAGAAGTGATGCCTTGTTGGATCTGGTTATTTCTAACAACGCTGAGATGGTTGGGGATGTCACTGTCCGTGAACACCTGGGTAATAGTGACCACAATATAGTGACTTTTAGCTTAAAGTGTACAAAAGAAAAACATGTTGGGAGGGCAAAAACTCTTAATTTTAAAAGGGCCAATTTTCCTGGGTTAAGGGCAGAACTTCAGGGCATAGACTGGGAGCGGCTTCTGGCACATACTGATGCAGCTAATAAATGGGAAATCCAAATTCAAATCCACATTAAATAACTGTACTGCCAAATATATTCCTATGGGTAACAAATATAAACGGTTAAAATCAAATCCCACATGGCTTACAACCGAGGTTAGAAGGGCTATAAATGAGAAAAAAGGGGCATTCAAAAAATATAAGTCAGCTGTAGCATTTAACCCTTTAAGGACAGAGCCAATTTCGATTTTTGCGTTTTAGTTTTTTCCTCCTTGTGCTTAAAAGGCCATAGCACTTGCATTTTTCCACCTAGAAACCCACATGAACCCTTATTTTTTGCGTCACTAATTGTACTTTGCAATGACAGGCTGAATTTTTGCATAAAGTACACTGCGAAACCAGAAAAAAATTCAAAGTGTGGTGAAATTGAAAAAAAAAAAAGCATTTTGTTTATTTGGGGGAAATGTGTTTTTACGCCATTCGCCCTGGGGTAAAACTGACTTGTTATATATGTTCCTCAAGTCGTTACGATTAAAACGATATGTAACATGTATAACTTATATTGTATCTGATGGCCTGTAAAAAATTTAAACCATTGTCAACAAATATACGTCACTTAAAATCGCTCCATTCCCAGGGTTATAGCGCTTTTATCCTTTGGTCTATGGGGCTGTGTGAGGTGTCATTTTTTGCGCCATGATGTGATCTTTCTATCGGTACCTTGATTGCGCATATACGACTTTTTGATCGCTTTTTATTACAATTTTTCTGGATTTGATGCGACCAAAAATGCGCAATTTTGCATTTTGGGATTTTTTTGCGCTGACGCCGTTTACCGTGCGAGATCAGGAATGTGATTAATTAATAGTTTGTGCGATTACGCACGCGGCGATAGCAAACATGTTTGTTTATTTATTTATTTACTTTTATTTATAACCTGGGAAAAGGGGGGTGATTCAGACTTTTATTAGGGGAGGGGGCTTTTTACTATTAACAACACTTTTTTTTTTACTTTAACACTTATACTAGAAGCCCCCCTGGGGGACTTCTAGTATAAGTGCTTTGATCTCTCATAGAGATCTCTGCAGCATAGATATGCTGCAGAGATCCATGAGATCGGCACTCGTTTGCTTTCGGCTGCTGCAGCCGGAAGTAAACGAGTGCCGAGCCGGGGACGGCGCCATCTTGGAGCGGTCCCCGGCTGGCTTCAGAAACGGAGATTGCTCCTCCGGGATAACATCCCGGAGGAGCGATCTCCTCCACTAGACACCAGGGAACGGTTGAATCTGGTAATCGGATGCAGCTGTCATGTTTGACAGCTGCATCTGATTACTGTATTAGCGGGCACGGCGATCGGACCGTGCCCGCTAATACCTACGGTCCCGGGCTACACGCGGCACCCGGGACCGCCGCGGTTCAGAGCGGGGTCGCCGCGCGGCCCCGCTCTGAACTTCCTTACCGGCATCAGAGCGTAAATTTACGCCCGATGTCGTTAAGGGGTTAAACATTACAAAGAAGTCAATAAAACCTGTAAAAATGTAATAAAAGCATCAAAAATTCACAATAAAAGGCAGGTAGCTATAGATAGCAAAAGAAACCCCCAAAAATTCTTCAAATATATTAATGCAAAAAAAACAAGGTCAGAGCATGTAGGACCCCTAAATAATGGCGAAGGGGAATTAATAACTGGAGATCAGGAGAAAGCTGAGTTATTTAATGGGTTCTTCAGCTCTGTATATACAAAAGAAGAGGATGGGGCTGTTGTGGGTGGGGCCAGTACTGAGGTGGGTGGGGCCAGTGCTGCTAACACATGTAATGTACTGAACTGGTTTACTATAGATATGGTCCACGATAAATTAAACAAACTCAATGTAACCAAAGCTCCAGGGCCTGATTGATTGCACCCCAGAGTTCTTAGGGAACTCAGTTCTGTAATTTCTCTACCCTTGTATGAAATATTCAGTGATTCTTTGCTTACTGGTATTGTGCCGATGGACTGGCGTAAGGCAAATGTAGTGCCGATCTTCAAAAAGGGCTCTCGAACTTCCCCAGGTAACTATAGACCTGTAAGCTTAACGTCCATTGTGGGGAAACTATTTGAGGGGCTTATAAGGGACTACATCCAGGAATATGTAGTGGCTAATAGTATTATAGGTGATAACCAGCATGGTTTTACTAAGGACAGAAGCTGTCAAACCAACCTAATATGTTTCTATGAAGAGGTAAGTAGAAGCCTGGATGGGGGCGCAGCTGTGGATATCGTGTACCTGGATTTTGCTAAAGCGTTTGACACAGTTCCTCATGGACGTATGATGGGTAAGTTAAAGTCTATCGGTTTGGAAAATTTAATGTGTAACTGGATTGAAAACTGGCTTAATAATCGTACCCAGAGAGTGGTGGTCAATGATTCCTACTCCGAATGGTCCCCGGTAATAAGTGGTGTACCCCAAGGGTCAGTACTGGGCCCTCTTCTGTTTAACTTGTTTATTAATGATATTGAGAATGGAATTAACAGCAATGTTTCTATCTTTGCAGATGACACCAAGCTTTGTAGTACAGTACAGTCTATGGAAGATGTGCAGATGTTACAGGATGACTTAGACACACTGAGTGTTTGGGCGTCCACTTGGCAAATGAGGTTCAATGTGGATAAATGTAAAGTTATGCACCTGGGTACTAATAACCCACATGCATCATATGTCCTGGGGGGAGTTACTCTGGGAGAGTCGCTGATGGAGAAGGATCTGGGTGTACTTGTAGGTAATAGACTACAGAACAGCACACAATGTCAGTCAGCTGCTTCTAAGGACAGCAGGATAATGTCATGCATTAAAACAGGCATGGACTCTCGGGACAGGGATATAATATTACCGCTTTATAAAGCTTTGGTGCGGCCTCATCTGGAGTATGCTGTCCAGTTTTGGAACCCGATTCATAAAAAGGATGTTCTAGAGCTGGAGAGGGTACAAAGACGGGCAACTAAACTAATAAGGGGAATAGAGCATCTTAGATATGAGGAGAGATTAAAAGAATTACATTTGTTTAGTCTGGAGAAGAGACGAAGTGGAGATATGATTAACTTATTTAAATATATAAATGGCCCCTACAAGAAATATGGGGAAAAGATGTTCCAGGTAAAACCCCCTCAAAGGACAAGAGGGCACTGCCTCCGCCTGGAGAAAAAAAGGTTCAATCTCCGGAGGCGACAAGCCTTCTTTACCATGAGAACTGTGAATCTGTGGAACAGTCTACCACAGGATCTGGTCACAGCAACAACAGTAGAGGGCTTCAAAACAGGGCTAGACAAGTTCTTAGAGCAAAATAATATAAATGCATATGTATAGAACTTATCACCCCTTCCCTGCATCCATCCCCTCCTTGGTTGAATTTGATGGACATGTGTCTTTTTTCAACTGTATTAACTATGTAACTGGTGTTTCTCCAGCTGTTATGAATCTTCTATTCCCATCACAGCTGCAGCCCATGAAGAAAGTTGTAGTTTCATCATAGTTGGAAGGCTACAGATTACTGAACCTTGATCTATGTAAAACTAATGTGGCAGAACACTCTTCATTTAATTCAAGAAATCTTTAAAGGCTGTTCGGGGGGGGGGGGGGGGGTGACTTACAATCGTTGTACGTATGTCTTTTCATATAGAAAAGTCATACATTTTTGTGCAATCACTTCATTGTGTAAAAATTTGCAACTTTTCTAAACCATTACATCTATTCTCAGAAAAGAACTAAATGAAAGGAAGGTGTTAAGAGTGTACCTGTCTGCACACCCGCTCACCTGATTGGTGGTAAATTCCACTTTGTGCCCAGAAGTTCCATGGCTATGAATAGAGATGAGCAAATCTACAGTAGGAAGCAAAGCATTTCCTTCCTATCTGCATTCTGCTTATCAGGCTGTGGGCTTTAAAGTCTTCTTTGCTCTGTGCCGCTCCTCCCCAGGTGCTGGAAAAGAATGGATCCAGTCCTGGGAAACTTTTTCAATTTCTCAGGACTGTATCAATCCTTTTCCAGTACCCAGGGAGGAGAGCAGGGCAGACAGCAAAGCCCTGCAGCCCAATGAGCAGAATCCTGATAGGAGTGAAGCACTTCAATTTACTACTATAGATTCGCTCGTCTCTAGCTATGAACATGCTGAGACTTTAATGTGCTGATTCTGATTTAATTGCACTTTAGAATATCCGAGTCTATGGGACAGGCCATGTGGTCTTCCCTTAAAATTTCGGCACATGTTCTGTAGTGGGAACATACCCTAAAGCCGCATGTCAGGTCCTGGGACTGTAGGATGAGCACACATTTAATCGTTTGTACAGTTGAATAGAATGAAAATAAATTCAAGTAAAGCAAAAGGTATTCATAATTCCATATTTTTTAAATCATGTGTTAAAGCGGATTTTATCTTTTAGGATATGTATATATGCTGCAGGTGGCATTAACCCAAAATATCCCCCCAGACAATATCCCCCCAGTGTGTTACTGCAAATAAGGAATTCAGATTAAAATAGTGGCTTCAGAGCCGCTCACCTGGGGTGGTTGTGCTACTAGCCCAACACTGCCGATCGCATAATCAATATATAGTCTCTTGCAGCCAGTCCGCAGGATCCCAGTCGAGAATCAGAAGAAGGTTCTGCAGGCTGGAGGTACAGCCGAGAAAAAGGTCCAGGACTTTGGTGGCGCTGAAGGTATCCAATGCATTTTTACTCCTTGAATGATGGGAGTATGTTATACAGAGTATGTAGACTCAATGCCGGAGTATAGCATAAGGAACTATGGTATAAAGATGAGAAACTAAGTATTCAGGGTACAAAAGTATATATATGGGTATAGGTATAACTGGTCGTTTGAACTGATTGTGTACTAGTACAGGATAGAGATAACTGTCTACTAGCTGCTGTAGTGGGTAGAGGACCCTTGTCTGTATTAGGGCGGGTTCACACTACGGAATTCTCGCAGACAATGTCCGCGGAATTCCGTCAGCTGTCTGCCCGCACGGGTACGCGCTTTTCCGCCGGCTCCATAGACACCATTATATGGGCCGGCGTATTCCGCAATCCGCTAAAAGAAGTGACATGACACTTCTTTCAGCGCATAGCGGAATACGCCGGCCCATAGAATGGTGTCTATGGGGCCGGCGGAAAGGCGCCCAGATGTGCGGGCGGACAGCTGACGGAATTCCGCGGACATTGTCCGCGAGAATTCCGTAGTGTGAACCCGCCCTTAGAGAGATTAGTGCAATTTGAACTCCACTTGTAAAAGAAGATGCCAGCCCAGAGTTAAGTCTGTGCATTGATATCCCATGAGAACGTCATTTGTTCAATGGGTTTTTAAGTGAAAGCCACGGAGCGGTAGGGGTGTCCACTGTAAGTCTGTTTCCTATGCCAAGGTGAATTGTATATTTCTGTAAGTGCTTTGGGGTGCACAGATTATAAGTCACATAGGATTGCTTAAGCTATGGTGGATTTACATTAACGTGTTTAATGCAGTTTTAGGACAAAAATACAAAGTGTACACAAAGCAAAAATATTCTAGAAACCTGGTGAAATAAATTGTCATGTGTCTGATTATTGAGTTGTTTCATCTGTCTAGACATCACACAATATGATATATGAAATAATTTGCAATATTTCATGTTTTCCCTAAAAGAAGTTAAAAAGTTAATGAAATGTGATTGGATACTAGTCTGTAAGGGTGGTCCATTGGCAGCCCATGGAGAGAACTAAAGTTTTTTGTTTTATAAAGGCATACTTCAAATATGCAGTATCTAGGCTTGTTGATGGTGCTGAGAACCACACATATAGAAATGGGGTGACAGTATTACTTTAGTTAGTCTGAGACATTGTATTTTTACCACAGACAGTCATTAAGTCTTTGTGGAAAAGACTACTACTTCTGTTTTTATTTGGCTATAGCAATGAAGGAGAAGCTGCTGTGGGGAGCGCTAAGCATTCTTCGTGTCATGTGGTGCCTAGCTCCGCAGAAGGGCTACCTACATCCTGATGAATTCTTTCAGTCTCCTGAGGTTATAGCAGGTATTTATTGCTTCCAAGCTCTATGGACGAGATTTATCAAACATGGTGTAACGTGAAACTGGCTCAGTTGCCCCTAGCAACCAATCAGATTCCACCATTTATTTTCCAAAGAGTCTGTGAGGAATGAAAGGTGGAATCTGATTGGTTGCTAGGGGCAACTGAGCCAGTTTCACGTTACACCATGTTTGTAAAATCTCCTATGTGTTTAATTGTAACGTCCATCTTCACAACCATTCTTCTATTCATCCACTGCGGTTTAAATAAAAAATAAACTTTCCTAAGGGTACAAACCCACTTGCCGGATCTGCAGCGAGACTCGCTGCAGATCCCGGCTCTATACTTTCAATAGCAGAGAAACTCGCAGCAGGGATTTTGTCTGCAGCCCGCCCCATTAACCCCCCCGGCTGCCGGAGATTATACATTACCGGGTCCCCGCTCCTGCTTGCTTCGGGGCAGGAGCGGGGACCCGCTAATGTACAGCCTGGCCGCCCCCTGCTGCCCCCGATCGCCCCCTCAGCAGCACTAATCGCCCCCCCGCAGCCCCCGGCCGCACGATATCCCCCAGCCCCGGCCGCACGATATCCCCCAGCCCCGGCCGCACGATCCCCCGCAGCCCCGATCGCTCCCCTGCAGCTCCGATCGTGACGGTGGTGGTGCGGTCGGGGGCTGCGGGGGATCATGCGGCGGGGGGCGATCGAGGCAGCAGGGGGCGGCCAGGCTATACATTACCGGGTCCCCGCTCCTGCCCCGAAGCAAGCAGGAGCGGGGACCCGGTAATGTATAATCTCCGGTGGCCGGGGGGTTAATGGGGCGGGCTGCAGACAAAATCGCAACAGGGATGTACATCCCTGCTGCCAGTTTCTCTGCTATTGAAAGTATAGGGCCGGGATCTGCAGCGAGTCTCGCTGCAAAAACGCAGCGAGGGGACTCGCTGCAGATCCAGCAAGTGGGTTTGTACCCTTAATCAACATTTCATTTCAAGAAGTTTACACAAGTCTGTCATTCCACGGTAGCAAAATAAAAGCAAACTCTAGATAGTCTAACCCTTCAACCATAATCTTTTCTATCTGTCCCCTAGTAATTATTCAGATATACTGTACATTATTTGGAATGAAGCTAAGATGCTTCTGCTCCTACAAAATAACTTTGAACAACTTCTATACTTTTTCCATGGGACATGTTCACGTGACTGCATGTGAACTTTTTACACCTCTAGTTTCGGGCCACAGTGTTTGGTTATTTTCAATTCATGTCCATTAAAAAGCACATCCTTTGCCATGCCTTGACATAGGGATAGAAAAAGGCTTGTCATCTCTCTCCTATACATGCCACATGGTAAACCCTGCCCCCACTTCCTGTAATTTGCCCTGACCTAAGTTACTAGAGACAAATATTTCCTGAGTAGAGATGAGCGAACCTGGAGCATGCTCGAGTCCATCCAAACCCGAACGTTCGGCTTTTAAATAGCGGTGGCTGCTGAAGTTGGATAAAGCACTAAGGCTATGTGGAAAACATATAGTCATTGGCTGCATCCATGTTTTCCAGACAACCTTAGAGCTTTATGCAACTTCAGCAGCCCCAGCTAATCAAATGCTGAACGTTTGGGTTCAGATGGACTCGAACCTGGTTCGCTCATCTCTATTCCTAACAACAGGTAGATAACAAGTAAGACACCTCGTGGACTTATTATCACATTACATGGACCTTACATTACAGATTATCTGTTAGCTTTGTAATGTATGTTTGATTTCAAGCTGTGTCAAGATGTGTGCAAAGAAGGGTAAGATGAAGAGAAAGGGAATTTTTCAATGCTTACTCCATAAATCTAGTACTATTTATTTTTACTAAAGTTCTCAACTTGGCAAAACACAGGAAAAGACAAAGAAATTTCCCCCAAAAACTTGCAAAAACTTTTTGCCAAAACCTACACAAAAAGCATCAATAGATTGCCCCTTTGTGGAAAACTATGGCTGTACATTTGTGCACAATTCACATTAGAATGTGGTTACAATCTAAATATAATCATAGTTTGTTAGCCCAACCTTAGGATTTCAGTTTTATAGTCTTAATAAATGTATAATATTTTTTTAATGTTTTGCTAGGTGACATTTTAGATATGAATATTAACCGCCCTTGGGAATTTTACTCGACCTCCCCATGTAGAACGGTGCTCATACCTCTTCTTACATCTGGCACAGCCTTCGGGATTATTAACATATTACATAGCTTCTTGTCTGAGTCAGCTTTTAATTACAGCTACATTCTCCTGGTCCTTCCTCGTCTCATCATAACAATCCTCTCCTTTCTGCTGGACTATACAGTGCTTCAAGTAGCTGCGGCTTGGGGCTCTAATCCATGGAAGGCTTTGGTTCTCCTGGCAATGTCTCCAGTGACTCTGTTTTTTTACACCAGAACATTCAGCAATGCTGTAGAGGGGGTACTCTTTGCTCTTCTCCTGCTCCTTATATCACCTGGTGAAAGGAACCCTGTGACCAAGAATTGTAAAGCAAAGTCTCATCATCTTATTGGCCTGGTATTGACGGTCGGTTTTTTTAACAGACCCACTTTCCTCTGTTTTGCTTTTGTGCCATTGATATACCGGGCTGTCCAAAGGGGCAGCCGCAGGTCCCAGTTCTCACACACGTCCACTATTCTTACCATCATGAGGACAGTGCCTAGTGCAGTTCTCTGCTCAGTCCTATTTATAATGGCTGACACCATATACTACACAGGACATTGGCCACTTTCTCTGAACAAGAAAGAAGGCTTCATTGAGCAGCTAGTGAAAAACTCAATTATAACGCCTATAAACTTCCTGCTTTATAACATTAACCCTGAAAATCTTGCCCAGCATGGAGTTCACCCCCGAATAACTCATATTGCAGTTAATGGCTTCATGCTCTTTGGACTGTTTCATCTGTCTGCTCTGTGCTCTGGGATGAACATGTTAAAAACCAGGATGCGGCATAGATCTAATGATGAGAAGCCTTCTCCCCAGCTATCTGGTAACAGCTTACTGCTAATGATTTACTTTGTGCCGCTCATGCTTCTGTCGCTTTTTAACCACCAAGAACCTCGCTTCCTCATCCCCCTGGTAGTACCATTGGTATTATTAGTTTCCAATTATAAGAGAACAATGAAAACAAAATGCATTATTGTCTTGTTTAATGTCACTGGAGCCCTTTTCTTTGGCTGTCTCCATCAAGCTGGATTAATTCCTGGCTTGTTCCACCTCCAGCAAATTGTGCAGTCTAAATCCACTGCTGGCAACATGTCACACCATCACACTGTCGTCTTCACGCACACATACATGCCTCCCATGTACTTGCTGAACCTAAAAAAAAGGCAAACATCCGTGGATATTATCGATCTTGCTGGCTGTACTGAAGAGCTCTTGTGCCAAAAACTTCGAGAAATACAAGGAGAACTTTCAGTGAGAAATGCACAGGCGTCGGGGAAGACAGTGCATCATTTCATAGCTGTATTTCCTGGCACTATTACAGAAGTTGTGGAAAGTTGCAGATTAGTCCACAAGTATGAAGCCTTGTTCACACCACATCTGTCAATGGAGGACCCTCCCAAAATATCTCATTTGCTTACAGGCAGCTTAAAGAGTCAATTATCACTGTATATAATTGAGGTTGTTGTGATGTAACGGGGATAACCTCAGAGTGGTGCACTTGCCTCCTTGGTTACAAAGAAAATATATACAGAAAGTGGATTACACATGGAAAACGGTTGGTTATTTTTTCCTTTAGCATTTGATAATGATATCAATGTAGTCTTCTGTAAAAGGGGTTATCCACCGCTACAAAAACACGGCCACTTTCCCCCTACTGTTGTCTCCAGATTGGGTGGGGTTTCAAACTCACTTCCATTAAAGTAAATGGAGCTTAATTGCAAACTGCACCTGAACTGGAGACAAGAGAGGGGGAAAAGTGGGCATGTTTTTGTAGCGCTGGATAACCCCTTTAAAGGGGTACTCCAGAGACTTTTTTAAACCAACTGGTGTCAGAAAGGGTACTCCGGAGAAAAAAAAATATCTTTTGAAATCGAGGAACTTTCTGGTGTCAGAAATTTATACAGATTTGTAATTAACTTCTATTAAAAAAAATCTCAAGTCTTAAATTACTTATGAGCTGCTGTATGTCCTGCAGGTAGAGGAGTTTTATTTCTTGTCTGACACAGTGTTCTCTGCTGCCACCTCTGTCTGTGACAGGAACTGTCCAGAGCAGCAGCAAATTTCCATACAAAACCCCTACTGCTCTGGACAGTTCCTGCCATGGACAGAGGTGGCAGCAAGGAGCACTGTGTCAGGCTGGAAAAAATACATGACTTCCTGCAGCTGATAAGTACTGGAGAACTTGAGATTTTTCAATAGAAAAAAAATTACAGCTCTGCATAACTTTTAGACATCAGTTTCAAAACATTTTTTCCTTCTGGTGTCCCCCTTTAATCCAGACCAATAAAACTAAACAGGTTTTTCTGACAGTTTTGTAAGTTATGCTATGTGAAATATTCATTACTGGTGTATAGTATTAAACAGACTTATCTCGTATGTATTGAGCAGAGCACTAAACCTTGACTACAGCACTTAGTAAAACAATCAATATGCATATGTACGTACCAGCATGGGGCTGTGACGGCAGTCTCTCCCCTGATGGATGGCATATTTCAAGGATCAGCTATGTTGGGTTTCAACATGCTCCATCATTTGCTTGTGTGGGATATAAGCCCCCACTTTATTTCTCCTCATCTAGGTATTCCAGGATTTTTGAAAATATAAATTGCTAAAGGTCTGATGGGGATTGTCACTATTGTGTGTACAGCGCCCATCAGAGGATTATCATTATTGGTATCAAATTATTAACTTTAGAAAATGCCAAAAAAAGGGATTATTCCAAGTTAACCTAGACTTCACTCGTAAAAAAAACATGTTTTAAATTGCAAAACATCATAAAAGTACAGGAAATGTTTTGGTGCAATTAGAAAAAACATTTTGGGGGAGATTTATCAAACAGGTGTAAGGTAAAATTGACTTAGTTGCCCCTAGCAACCAATCAGATTCCACCTTTCATTCCTCACAGATTGTTTAAAAAAGTGAAAGGTGGAATCCTATTGGTTGCCAGGGGCAACTAAGACAAATCTCCCCCTATGTGTAAGAATTTATTTTAACTGACTAGTGTCAATGAATGTAAACAAATCACTAAATATAAAGTATACAAAATCTCTATGTTGTAAGAGGCCATGACCTTTGTATTAAATTATAAGTAACCTATTGAGAAATTGGTCTCCTTTGCTCGTATTTTTTAAACACACTCTCTGTAACTCTTTCTTATAACCTGAAAGGACAATATACACCCATACAGATGTCAGGACAGGCATACATGAAGTCTATCAAATGCACCATTTCCATTAGTTCAAACGGGCATGGTCATAAGTCTTGATCAGTCTAGGTCTGAGTGTTCATACCCGTACCATATCGGGAGAAGGAGTGGGAGAGTCCCATGGTGCAGCGTGTTCTCTCCCTGCTCTGTGTAAGAACAAAACAGTCAGGCCCAGAATGAAAGTTTATGGAGCCCAACTTTTTCTTCTTACACAGAGCTGAGGGAGGACGAGCTGCAGTGTGGTCCTCTCTCGATCGGTACGGGTCTGAAAACTCAGACCTAAACCGATCGAAACTTTTGACATGTATCTATGACATCAATAGTAAAATATTCAACAGCATCCGATGGGAGTAGTAGTCTTCAGTAGAGCTTTATTGCATATTCCAGACAAGTAGCAATGTTTCGACCATCAGTTGGCCTTTGTCTAGCATACCTTGGGGGCTGTTGGACTTTACATTTCTTTGTTATGTCTCTATGACACATCAAAAGTTTTTACAAATGACAAGTACACTTTAATTTTTTTTTATATGTCAGAGGGACAAAATGTAATCATAGGCTGAGGTTTGATTGTTCAGACCTCAACCTATCAAAGTAAGCCAGGATAAGTTTTTGCAGAGCACCCTAGGGGTCCGTCTAGGTCACAGACACATAACAGAGAGAGAAGCATGTGGCAGTGCAGTTGTCTCCCTACTAATTCTACTGATCAGTCTCTGCTGACACTCTAAAGGCCCTATTCCACGGAACGATTATCGTTCGTATTCGGCCGATATCGACCGCTACGGACGATAATCGTCCGGTGGAATAGAGTGCAACGATCAGCCGACATCGTTCATGTCGGCTGATCGTTGCAGTCGCTTGTTTTTCAACATGTTGAAAAACAAGCGACTGATATAGCAGCGATCTGCTGCCGTCGCTCCGTTGAATAGGAGCATCGGCAGCAGACGCTGCTATATCCTATGGGCTGCCCGGACGATCAGCGATCCCCCGGGCAGCCCCCCCGCAGCTCCCCGCCGCCCCCTCCCGCACTCACCCGTTCGCTGCTGCCGCGTTGAATAGCGGCGGCAGCGAGCAGGGAACGAGGAGCAAACGAGCGCTAATAGCGCTTGTTTGCTCCTCTAAACGACCTGTGGAATAGGGGCATTAGATAGCTGTTAGGTCAAGGAGACACTTGGCACCTTTTATATATCTAATTGTGCTACCAGAATGTACAAAATTGCTTTGATTCTCTGGTACAAGGAGTCAAAGGCTTTTCCAAGCTCCTGATCTGCTGCAAGCTAAATGCCTCCTCCCCCACCCTGCTTGATTGACATCTGGAAGCAAAGACCCAAGCAGGGTCAGGTATGGAAGGGGGAGTAAGGAGATATCACAGCTTGCTGCACTTAGGAGCTTGGGAAGGCATCTTTTTACTATAGAAGAGCATTTTATATGTTCTTGAGGCACAGGTAAACTTGTGTAACTTGTGTCTCCTTATCTTAACAGCAGATCCCCTTTAAATACCTAACATGCAGGGGAATGTGAAAGCACAATTTATTCCAGTTATATAAGCCCAGGCTGATATTAAAAAACAAAACCACACACACAACACAGAAGCAACAGGAGAAATGTAAAGTGAATATGAACAGATGGGACAGATTTGGTGGAGATGTCACTGAATCAGATAGTTCAATTCAGGAAGCAGAGCTGTAATAATTGGAAGGTGTAGGCAGCCTGGATATAGGGAATCTGACACTGTAACCGTTAGGTCAAGGAGAGATATTGTATCTTCCATATATCCAGCTGTGCTTCCAACATGGAAAAACACTTTTATTCTTCTATGCAAAGTTTCAAATAGGCTGAGCAGCTGATGACGCGGCACAGGGGGCGGCGGCAGGAGCGGTTTGGCCAGCCTCCCGAAGATGTCGTCATTGTCCCAAGATGGCGGCCGGGGGCCGACAGTAATGCGGTGAGTATAATACACCACACTTCTGGGGTGGGGGGGGACACACGGGGAAGGGGGCCGTTCACAGACATAACACAGATTACAAGGTTGTATAACTTGTATAATGTGTGTTATTTTGTGAATAAATGTTTAGCTCCAAACTCCCCCTTTAGGTTGCTCCCTTCAGCGTGTGTGTTTTTCTGCTGGACAGAATAGCGCAGACCTCTGAACTTTTTCCTAGAGAGAGATAAATTTGTTGCATTTACACTATACAGTTTAAGGGTCCTATTAGATGAGCCAATGGTGGCCTGATCAATAATGTAAAGGAACGTAGATCTGCTACATAGATGCTCGTTTACTGAGCCTATTAAAAAGCTCAATAATCTGTAATAGTAATGTCTGTGCAGCCCCTGCCCTAAACCGTATACCTTACCCCCACCATGATCCCGATGTTCTTCTGTTCTCTCCTCACTTCCTGACACTACCGCTGTAACCTTGAAGCCGGTCGTTGCACTGACAGGTAAAGGCCCTATTCCACCAACAGATCTGACGACAGATTCTCTGCCAAAGATTTGAAGCCAAACCCAGGAACAGACTATAATCAGAGATCAGGTCATAAAGGAAAGACTGGATTTCTCCTCTTTTCAAATCTACTCCTGGGTTTGGCTTCAAATCTTTGGCAGATAATCTGTCGTCAGATCTGTTGGTGGAATAGGGCCTTAACTCAGCCAGTCACTAGCCTTTCAATTCAGAGACCTGCCCTGGCTCCAGGAAGCAATCAGACAACAGAAGAATATCGGGAGCATAGAGAGGTCATTTATACAGTTTACACAATCATCAGCGACCAACCATTTTAGATGAGGACCAAAAGACATGAACAGCCAATGATTACTGTCCTCCTGATGGTCTGTGCAGCCAAGAAATAAAAAAAAAACAAAAAAAAAAACAAAAAAAAACACATTTGTCTGGACTACCCCTTAAAGGTCTATTATGAAATATTGCATTCAGGATTGGATATCATTTTGCTGGATGGAGACCTTATTCGCACGTTCTGCAATCATGGATCAACTTGATTTCAATTATACTACTGAACATTCCGCTTTTTCACTGATCTACAATCTGTTCCATGAGAAAATAGCACACGTCCTAGTGCGTATCATATGAGCCAATAGTAAGCTACAGGATCCTTGGTATTTACAGGCAATAAAATCCAAGCAAACAAGTTTTTTTTTTTTTTACAGATGCACTACATATGCAATTACAGAAATTTTTTCAAGAACCAGAGTAAAAAAAAAAATAAAAATGTGACCCTCATCTTATAAGGCCAATGGGAGCCACATATATAAGGAATACCCCTTTAACTTCATGTGTGTGTGTGTTGTACCATTATGTGGTGATCCTTCCTTCATTAATACAATTATCATACAGCAGCCATCTCATAAGTCACAACAAGCCTTTATTTCCTCCAAGGTTTGTGGACATGTCAGACGCTCTTCCTGCAGGTAATTCTTGTCCCATCCCCGGGCTGTAACTCGCCCCATGGCCACTAGAGGGCACCAGTGAGTCAGGAAACAAGTGCGCGGCGGATGAGCAGTCGCTTTGCGGCTGCAGCGCTTTGTTACGTTTTCCGTGGAGGGTGCGAGTCGGAAGCTGTAAGGATGCTGAACGCATTGAAGAGTGACTCGTATGTGGAGCTGAGCCGGTACCGGGACCAGCACTTCAAGGTAACACCCGTCTGCTGTGTCCTGCTGACTGCGGCGCTTCCTTCTGTAGGGCGCTCGCCCGTGGTTTCTCTGAACCGATCACAATCCTCTCATTTCCTGTGCTGTACGCGCAGTGCTCTGCTATCAGGCGCCCCCTGCAGGAGAAGGCGCGCCATGGAGCCCATAGCCAGCTCTGCGGCTGACACCTACATGTGTGTGATGGAGCAGGCAGCCACCCTGACTAGCAGTGACATAGGTAACATGGCAAGGGGTCAGGCCCCCAGTGACGCATGCCACTCCAAACCCGCATATCCTCCCCCCAACCACCTCACTCCACATTGCATAATACCACTGTACTATTACTCCATCACATCTACTATACAAAGACCAATATTCTCCCTCAGCAGTGACAATATAGAGGTAGATTTGGCTGGATTCTGCAGACTTTGTAAGTGATACATCCAGTAACTCACAGGGGGCAGCTTCTCTTCTTCTGACGTTTTTGTTAATCAAAGTTTTTCACTCTTCCTTTTCTTCTCCATCTGGCCATCATGAAAACGTCTTCAGCCATTGCTCGTCTCCACAGGATCTGGCAGACAGACGTTTTAGGCTTCTCTTTCCAACATCATTCTCATCTCTACACAAACTCCCCATCTGTATTGCTTCTAGGGCTGGGCGATAATGGCCTAAATCAATATCGCGGTTTATCGTACATGTAGCGGCGGTAACGATAAATTGAACAATAATTATGACACGCCCCTTTTAAAAGCCACACCCCTTTTGAAAACCCCATTTTCCGATGGTAATACAAACGTGGATTTATTCCATATAACAATGTGCAGCAAACTTCACAAGTAGTACACAACGTTTTGGCATCTCCTACACCATTTAAAAGTGCCACTTGAAAATGGTGTAGGAGATGCCAAAACGTTGTATATTACTTGTGAAGTTTGCTGCACATTGTTATATGGAATAAATCCACGTTTTCACGTTTGTATTACCATCAGAATATTTTTACTAGCTGACTTGATCCAAGGTCTGGGATTCATCTGCTGCCACCCACAGTTTGTTTATTGTGCTGCCTATATTTTTTGCTATATCTATCTATATACTGTGGGGTAGATTTCTCAAACATGGTGTAAAGTGAAACTGGCTCAGTTGCCCCTAGCAACCAATCAGATTCCACCTTTTATTTTCCAAAGAGTCTGTGAGGGATGAAAAGTGGAATCTGATTGGTTGCTAGGGGCAACTGAGCCAGTTTCACTTTGCACCATGTTTGAGAAATCTACCCCAGTGTGTGTGTGTGTGTGTGTATATATTATATATACATATACATACACACACACATAGGAGATGGATAGATAGATAGATACAAAAAAAGAGAAAAAGCAGCACTGCTCAATTGGCGTTGGGTTGGTGCCAGCGGACCTAGGTCTTGACTCTTGACCGTATTCAAATAGTAAGTAGATAGCCCACTGCACTCAAAGGGTTAACGGTGCAAAACGCAGATTTATAAAAAAAAAAAAACGATGTGCTGCACTGTTTTTTTGAATAAATCTACAGTACATTACGCACCATTAACCCTTTGAGTGCCGTGGGCTATCTACTTACTAGATAGATAGATAGATAGATAGATAGGGGATAGATAGGAGATAGATAGGTAGACAGTAGATATCTCCTATCTATCATTTATCTATCTCTCTAGCTCCTATACCTTTCTATCTAATATCTGCCCCCAGTCACTGTCACATGCTGCCCAGCCCCCCAGCCCCCCCCCTCTCCCCCCCCTCTCCCCCCCCTCTCCCCCCCCTCTCCCCCCCCCCTCTCCCCCCCCTCTCCCCCCCCCCTCTCCCCCCCCTCTCCCCCCTCTCCCCCCTCTCCCGCACATACAGTTGGGGTCAGCTATAGGTCAGCACCTCCATGCTCCCCCGGCCTCTCTCTCCCGCACAGGAAGGAATCCTCTGCACCCTGTCACTCAGTGCTGTAGCACATATATCTGCTGGCAGCGTCCCGGGCAGATCGTCACACACGGCTGCTTCACCACTGCCAAAAGATGAGGCAAGGAGGATTCCTGTGCGGGACAGAGTGCGGTGCCCGGTGGGGGGAGGATGTGCTGACCCATACCTGACCCCAGCAGCCACTTTATGTACGGGAGAGGGGAGGCAGGGTACGCCGTGCAGCTTCCAGAGCCGCCCGGAAGCAGCAGCAGCACTGAGCACACAGCACGCCTGTGCGCAGCCTGTCACATCTCCAGTCTTCCTCCTCAGGAAGATTAACAGAGGGAAGCAGAGCATGCGGCCGCAGGGTGAGGAGGAGGAGGAGGGAGGGGAGAAATACCGCAGATACCGTCCTGGCAGAGTTGAGGTCGGTTAACCGACGCCAGAGACGGTATCAGTATTTTGACGGTATACCGCCCAGCCCTAATTGCTTCACACAGTATCGGTGCCCATCTGTGCCCCCATATAAGCAGTTACGCTCATTATGTCCCTCCAAATAGTAGACAATCTCCCTCAGTGCTTCTTCATAGCACTGGTCTTCTCTGTGCACCTGTATAATATAGGCCTGGCCTCTATGCCCCCATGTAGTAGTTAGGTCCCGTCTGTGCATCCATCCAGCAGACTTAACTATGTCCCATACAGTGGTTAGGTGCCTCTGTGTCCCCATATAGTCTGTAGGCCACCTCTGTGCATCCCCCTGTTAGTTATCCCCTGCTGGTAAATTGATATACACCATGTAGGCAATCCCTCTTACCCCCTTGTCTCATAGACAATACTTCCTGTTATTTCCACTGTAGTAAGACCCCTCCCCTGTAGTATTCTACCCCCATCATGCTAGCCCCATGGATAAAAACACTTTCCTGGCTCTGCAGTCCTCAGACCAGGGCCGTTTCTACCACCGTGCGCGCCGGCCGGGGCGCAGTAACCCGCACTGACATCTGATCACCGCCCCCCCGGCACATATGATCGCTGCAGCGCCACCCCCCGGCACATGTGATCGCCGCCCCTCCAGGGACACCTGATCGACGCAGCGTCGCCCTCAGGAACTTGTGATCGCCGACAACCCGGCACACCTGTCGTCGCAGCGCCGCCTCCCGGCACATGTGATATCCGCCCCTCCTGGGACACCTGATTGCCGCAGCGCCGCCCCCCGCCACATGTGATCGAAAGCACTAATGGGGGGGGGGGTGTTACGGCGATCAGGTGTGCCGCGGAGGGTACTGTGAGGTGAAGTTGCTGGCCTCCTGGGCCGGTCCCGGCCCCCTCTATGCCTGGCTACATCCCCCGCCCACTGTGACATGCCTACGTCACCTCCACGGTTCCCGGCTCACATCCCTAGCGCTGCCCTTACTACTCAGACGCCGCCCTCACGTTCCCAGGGCCCCCCTCTTCTCTCCAGCGCCGCCCTCGCCCCTGATCTTGTTCTTGCCCGCCATTTGCAGATTCCCGCCTGGCCTGTAGTGAGGAGCAGAGAAAGGCTGCACAGGAGCAGCAGCAGGTAGTAAAAATAAGTATAAATGAAGAAAACTGTAACGTAAGCTTAAGCGTGGAAGCTGGGCCCCTAGAATTAAAAAAAATTGATTATAATGAAAAATTGTGAACTACACCTCCCAGCATGCCCTGACACTGTCATTTATAAACCTTCAGGAACTGCTGGGAGTGGTAGTTCTCCCAACAAAATAAAAATAGATGTATTTTGTAGGGAGAACTATAACTCCCAGCAGTTTCTGAAGGTATATAGCTGTCAGTGCATGCTAGGAGTTGCAGTTCCCAATCTATGGGGTTGGGTGTTACATTTTTTAATCATGTAAATGAATTTTCCAGAACTATGTAACGCCCAACCCCATAGATTGGGAACTACAACTCCCTTCATGCCCTAGCAGCTAGAAACCTTTAGGAACTGCTGGGAGTTGTAGTTCTCCCAATTAAATGAAAATAAAAAAGGATGTTGTAGGGAGATCTATAACTCCCAGAAGTTACTGAAGGTATATAGCTGTCAGGGCATGCTAGGAGTTGTAGTTCACAATCTATGGCAGGGGTATTCAACAACTTTTAGCGAGGAGCCACTTACTGGGGTCTATTGTCACGTGAAGGTCTGAGCTGAACATCAGTAGTAAACGTGTTGCGCTTCCTAAGTAGTATATAGCCCCCCTGTTACTCCCCCAGTAGTATATAGACCCCTGTGCGCTCCCCCAGTAGTATATAGACCCCTGTGCGCTCCCCCAGTAGTATATAGACCCCTGTGCGCTCCCCCAGTAGTATATAGCCCCGTTACTCCCTCAGTTGTATATAGACCCCTGTTACTCCCCCAGTAGTATATAGACCCCTGTGCGCTCCCCCAGTAGTATATAGTCCCCCTGTTACTCCCCCGGTAGTATATAGCCCCCCTGTTACTCCCCCAGTAGTAAATAGACCCCTGTTACTCCCCCAGTAGTATATAGACCTCTGTGCGCTCCCCCAGTAGTATATAGTCCCCCTGTTACTCCCCCGGTAGTATATAGACCCCCTGTTACTCCCCCGGTAGTATATAGACCCCCTGTTACTCCCCCAGTACTATATAGACCCCCTGTTACTCCCCCAGTAGTATATAGACCCCCTGTCACTCCCCCAGTAGTATATAGACGCCTGTGCGCTCCCCAAGTAGTATATAGACCCCTGTTTGCTCCTGAATTACTACTGTTTGAAGCCTGTGTGCTCCTGTATTGCTGCTGTTTGAAGCCTGTGTGCTCCGGTATTGCTGCTGTTTGAAGCCTGTGTGCTCCTGTATTGCTGCTGTTTGAAGCCTGTGTGCTCCGGTATTGCTGCTGTTTGAAGCCTGTGTGCTCCGGTATTGCTGCTGTTTGAAGCCTGTGTGCTCCGGTATTGCTGCTGTTTGAAGCCTGTGTGCTCCGGTATTGCTGCTGTTTGAAGCCTGTGTGCTCCGGTATTGCTGCTGTTTGAAGCCTGTGTGCTCCGGTATTGCTGCTGTTTGAAGCCTGTGTGCTCCGGTATTGCTGCTGTTTGAAGCCTGTGTGCTCCGGTATTGCTGCTGTTTGAAGCCTAAGTGCTCCTGTATTGCTGCTGTTTGAAGCCTAAGTGCTCCTGTATTGTTCCTGTATGGGGCCTGTGTGTCAGTATTTATTTTATTTATAATTTATCTTATTGGCACATTATTTGCCTTTCAGAGTATTATTTGCTAAATTGTATTATTTGGAAATAGAGACGTTTAAAAAATGTATATGTATCCGAACCTTTTTTTTTTGGGGGGGGGGCGCTTTTTTTCACATTCGCCCTGTAGCTAAAATGACCTAGAAACTGCCCTGCCTCAGACATTCCTTTCTAGTGAGCTGAAGGTGTGTGGAACGCGGCATAGGTAGGTAGAACGTCCACAAACTAAGGGGGCAGGCCCCGCAGAGGATGGCACTAGCACACAGCCACAGACTAACGGCCCACCACACATATACACAGATACACCCAGCACTACACACAGGCATCGTCTCACCACACACAGAAACACGGATAGACATGTGATGAATGGGCAGAACACAGCCGGGGCTCCGACTCTTGCTGTTCAGCAGCTGCCTGCATCCATTGGTCTGTGTGACCCATGAATGCAAGCAGCTCGCTAAACTTTGGGACAGAGTGAGGTGGCAAGGGGGGCCCTGCCACAACCGTGACCGCTGTAGCTGCGCCACTGCTCACAAGGGGTTTTTCCTTTTACTTTTGACATGTCATTGAGATGGAGTTTGAGTGTTAATATTCCTGCAGCTAGTTAGAGCTAATAGAAGCACATGGTTGAGCACTTCACTCCCTGGCTTGCTACGATCAAAAGACGTCAAAAGATTTTTTTGAGTGATGGTTGAGTTTCAGCTATGTATTAATAGAGTGCAAGGTGTATACAAATCTAGCAAAAAACAATGTATAATTCACTGAATTCATTTTTGTCATTCAGTCCTTGAAATATGTAATAAGGTATGCTTCTTTCTTTAATAAGGTAATATGTCTGTCACCACCTTCTTTTGGGAGATTAACCTTCTCTAGGCTGGTGAACCCCATTTAAGGAGTAGTGGCCCTTTAATATAATGGGCTCTATGCTTCTCCTCCATCCTTCACAGGTAGGATGTGTTGTTCAGAGGTCTGGAAGTGTTGTTTGCCATGTACAATGGCACAGTGTTTGGGATTGCAGAGCTCACCTTATCATATCTTTTCCCCCCTTCCCTTTAGGGTAACAGAGACGATCAAGAGAAGCTCCTGAAGCAAAGCTGCACTCTGTATGTTGGAAACCTGTCATTTTATACTACAGAAGAGCAAATCCATGAATTATTCAGTAAAAGTGGAGATGTGAAGAAAATAGTTATGGGCCTTGATGAGGTGAAGAAGACGGCATGTGGCTTCTGCTTTGTAGAGTATCCTTTAAGTGATAAATTTGACATTTGAAATTTAGCATTTTCTTATTGTTGGGCTTCTGAAAATAATAAAACAAATCTGGCTATTCTTGTAGTTACAGCCCATACTTCCATTACCTCCAGATGGCACTTGGTATTGCAAGGAGGAGCACCTGTCCCTTATTTGTAGGTCTCCCAGAAGGAAATAGGCAGCACTTTGGGAAGCAAGTAAACAATGATTCCTTTATCAATCCATGTTGTAAAGTTTTAGCTCTTATGGTGCGTTTACACAGAGATTTATCCAACAGATATTTGAAGCCAAAGCCAGGAACAAAATATAAACAGGGAATAGGTTGTAAAGGAAAGACTGAGATTTCTCCTCTTCACAAATCCATTCCTGGCTTTGGCTTAAAAAAAATAATCTGTCAGATAAATCTCAGTGTAAACAAGGATACTTGTGGATAAGGCCAAAAATACTAATTTTACTAGCAAAATGATCCTTAAAGTGAACCTGTCACAGATAAAAATCTTTGCCATGTCACAGAGATATTTTAAAGGGGTTATTCAGAATTAGAATAACATAGCTGTTTTTTTTTTCATCTAAGAACAGTGCCACACAACTTGGCTCCATTGGAATGGAACTGAGCTGTGATACCACACACAGAGAGGATGTGAGTGGAGCTGCTTCTGTAAGAAAACAGCTATATTTTTCTAATCCAGCATAACCTACCCTTTAACCTTCCACACTAGCCATGTCAGATTAACCTTTGTGACCTTAAAACCAGTCTGTTCCTCAAATCTTCTGCTCAGGCGGACTGGCTGCTAAACTTTATGGGTTTAAAGTATGCCCTGCTGATTTTTATTACATACAGTATAAAATCTCCCAGAATGCAAAGCCATGAACCATAACTACATACAACAAATCTGCTCTTTGTCAAAGGCCATGGCCTAAAAAAGCCTGCTCTGTTTTTTTTTCCCCTTATTTTTTCTTATGCAGAAACGGTTCAGTTTTATGTCAGCAACCATGTTTCATTGATTTTAATATACCAAACCTCTGGTTTTCAAAAGCCGCACTGCGTTTTGTTTTTTGTTCCCCTATGCAGAAGAAGAAATGGCATGTTACTACTTCCTTACAGTTGACTTTGAACTGGCATTGAAATCAATAGGAGCTTTACACATCTTGGGGGACATTTTTGAAGCTTGCATTCCTTGGCATACACCGTAGAGAAAACACAGAGTCTTAACTTCTCTGTGGCATAAATCATGGACAAAATTTCAATCTGCTCAGGAGCAGGTTTAGGTATTGCCGGATTAACTAATGTGTGCGCCTCTAAGGGTGTGTTTACACAGACAGGTTTATTTGACAGATTATTAAAGCCAAAGCCAGGAATAGATTTGTAAAGAGAAATCTTAACCTTTTTTCTCTGAGTCTGTTCCTGGCTTTGGCTTCAGTCGACTGTCAAATAAATCTAGATCCAAATGTGCAAAATAGCAAATGTAAACCCAGCTCCAGCCAGTGCACTGGCTGGAGCTGGATTTACATTTGCTATTTTGCACATTTGGATCTACATTCTTGGATGGGATTCGGCCCATTTTCATCCGTGCTCCACCGAGGGTTGCTATATACAGACTAAGGACTTGGGGGAGCTGATTTTTTCCTGTTTTTTGCCATTTGTCAAATAAATCTGTCTGTGTAAAAACACCCTTAGTGAGTCTGGTGGAGCCTAATTCAAGACTGGTGTACAAGTACACCAGTCGTAATAAATGTTCTCCTTGTGCTTAGTTGGCTATACTTCCTCTTCTGCCCGATCCTTTGATCAGACATGGATAAACGCACCTTTGCACTGGGAAGGTAGATTGCGCTTGCAACTGTTATAACATAATTTCCTTAGTTAGGCCGCATGCACAAGTCCCGTGTTCGCTCTGTGAACACTGGACAAATGATCGTGGCTCTGTCATTGCAGTGGTGCGACCATTCAAACAGTTTCCCCATTCCCGTCATATTAATAAATCATGCCGTTTGGGGAACACTCCAGTATAGGAATTCCACGTCTGTGCTTCACGGAGTGGACATGGGATGTGTGAATGCAGCCCCTTTAGGCTGTGTACACACAGTATTTCCCTCTCGCCCTATGAAGGCACCCATGGAGAGGTCCACCTCCCGCTCCTCTGGACAGGAGACAGTTCACTGGATCCATAAAAGAAGAGACCGCCCCTTCATCGCCAGTTCTGTTTCCTGTCCTTTGGAGCAGGAGGCAGGAGGTGGTTCTCCCACCTCTCCAAAGGATCTGTCATAGGAAGAGGGGAATGGGGCAACTGGCTTTACTTACCTACTCCCGGCATCCCAGCGGCGTAAGGCCTCTCCTGGAGCAGCTGCCAAGCCTGGCTTCCTCCTCCAGCACCTGTCGGATGATGTCCTCCAGATCTTCCCTGGCTCCCCGGATTGCTGGCGCGCGGTCCACGTGCAGGTACTTCTGGGTTGGATGCGCGCGTCGGCGTGCACGTAATGGTGTCACGTGCGTCTGACGTCGGACGACGTAGCGGCGTTTCCGGGGAGGGGTTTCGGGCTCAGGCTTTGGCCTGTTAGGTGAGAGCTCCTAGGGGCTTCCGGTCTTGGAGGGGGTGTGCTGTGCGCACGGCGGAGGGGGAGGAGCCAGACATTTCTTGGCGCCGAATTCAAAAGAGCCCAGCAGTTCACCGAGGATGGCGTCCACGCTGAGCAGGTATTTCAGCAGGCTTCTAGCTGTGCACTCTGCATTTCTCAGCACGTTCTCCGGCTGCCAATCTCTGCATACAGCACGCTCTGGCTGCAGACTCTGCAGATAGATCTATTTCCATTATGGAAGAGCGCGCAGATAATCCTGGGACCCCTTCTGAGACTCAAACGGTATGACAGGGGCTAACTTGGTACCTTCATATATTTATTATGGGTATATAGGTGTGTACACAAAGTATGTATGTTTTTTCTTGTAGACACCAAAGACATCCCGTACTAAGACCAGAGAGTGTCCTGTGTGTGACAGAAAGCTGAGTAGTCACAATAAGACATTATGCAGCTCCTGTCGTAATAGATTCCTGGAGGAAGAAACACCATCCTTCATGAAGGACATAAAGGAACTTATTAGAGGGGAAATTAAATCATCCCTTCCCTAGAGTAAAGTTATTTTGTTCAACACTGCTGATTCTGCCAAAAAACCCAATCCCCAATGACGCCAGGCCCCGGTGGGTGGTCGCCTTTCTCTATATCGTCAGGAGTGGGATAAGATATCGGCCAGCAAGAATATTTTGAATACAATAAAATATGGTTTGAAAATTTCTTTTGTGTCCCCTCCGGGCAATATATTTGTCACCACTCAATTCCGGGATCCAGAGCGTCAACAGGCCATGGAACTTGAGGTGCAATCTCTTTTGGATAAGCAGGTATTGGTCGCTGTACCTGTGGAGGAGAGGGGAGCAGGCTTTTACTCCACTCTCTTCCTGGTCAGGAAACTAAATGGTACGTTTCGTACCATAATTAATTTAAAGCCCCTCAACAAATTCCTTACCTATGAAAAATTCAGAATGGAATCTATATCTTCAGCCATTCTGAATCTTTCTAGAGATTGCTCCATGGTGACCTTTGACCTCAGGGATGCGTACTATCACATCCCAGTTCACCCAGAACACCAGAGATTCCTCAGGGTTGCAGTTTGGTTCAAGGGCGCCTTCCTACACTTACAGTTCAGGGCCATGCCTTTTGGTATTTCACAGGCCCCCAGAATATTCACAAAGATTATGGCAGAGGTGATGGCACATGTAAGGGAACAGGATATCATCATTGTTCCATACTTAGATGATTTTCTCCTGGTGGCTGATTCTCCTGAGAATCTTACAATCTCAAGTTGCACAGGTGGAAATCATCTTTAAAAAATTAGGATGGGAAATAAATGAAGATAAATCAGTCAAGACTCCTCACACCTTCCAATTTCTAGGGATTCTCCTAGATAACACAAAAGTAATCTAATCCACAGGAAATTCATGAATACAATAATAAATAGTCTAAAACGCAAAAACGTAAAAAAACGCATCAAAAACGCATATTGTGTGAATATAGTTCAAAAGCATAATTCACTGAAATTCACTAAAATCATTAATCTTTGTGCAAATTAATACTCATAAAGCAGATAATCCAACAGAGGACACATCATGGTGCTGATAATCAGCCTGACACATGATGTGTCATCTAATCTGGAATAAATATATACATATTTTAAAGAAAACCAAAAATCTCAAGGTCTGAGTTGAGACCATGAGGAACCAATGACTGAAATTCATAGATAGTCTTAGATTCTGATTGGGACATTTTCGTGATGTGATTGCCACCATGCCAGTTCCTTTTAACTGTGAATAGAGCAGAGAATGACAGGCCTGTTGGGTCTTGGTTATGACATTTCTTGAAGTGTGCAGATAGTGAGTGATTCTCAAAACCAATTCTAATATTTCTAACGTGTTCTGCTATTCTTGTTTTGAGAGGCCTGATCGTCCTTCCAATATATTGCTTGCCACACGGACAGGTTATAATATAAACTAGATTTGCATTTCCAGGGAAATACATAGTGCTTGAAAAGACCGCCCCTTTACCAGTGACTTCCAGAGCGCTCCTTTAACAGTGACTTCCCTTTAAGAGAAACTTTAACCCTTGATACCCTCCCTTTAGAAGCGACTTTGGTAGAGTCCCTTTAAGAGCAACTTTGGTACAGTCCCTTAAGGAGGGACTTTGGTGACAATGCTTTAAGTGACCTACTGTATATACTGTCCCTTTAAGACCAGCTTAAGTACTCTCCCTTTAAAAGCGACTTAGGTTCCACCCTTTGAAGACCAGCTTAAGTACTGACCCTTTAAGAGCGGCTTGGGTACCATCCCTTTAAGAGCGTCTTGGGTACCATCCCTTTAAGAGCGTCTTGGGTACCGTCCCTTTAAGAGCAACTCATTTAATGAATTGGGTACTGTCCCTTTAAGAGCGACTTGGGTACCGTCCCTTTAAGAGCGACTTATTTAATGCCCCTTAAGAGTGACTTGGGTACCGTCCCTTTAAGAGCTACTTTGGTACCGTCTCTTTAAGAGCGACTTTGGTACCGTCCCTTTAAGAGCGACTCGGGTACCGTCTCTTTAATAGTGGCTTGCGTACTGTCCCCTTAGTTCTGCTACTTTACTGACTGACTTCTGCTACTTATAATGGTAAAGATCATTGTTCGGTTACCATGACAATCTTACTCATGTCAGTGAGACAAAATCGTTAAGGACCTTCCATCTTCTACATCTTTTATTGGCCAATAGTGGACATGTGACTGTGTGGATGTTGTGATACATTGACTGACACGACCTTAGAGTTCCTATTGGCTGCTATATTTCAGCTATTTGCATATGTGCTGTGATTGGTTGTTAGCGTTTAGAGTGTGGCCATTATTTCCAATGGGCCATTATTTTCTATGGGAAATTAGGCGTCTTTAAACCTAAATTTCTTAAAAACGACAAATCCGATCGAAATTGAAAATAGCACACCACACACCGCCGCGGGCTTCGAAACGCAGTTTGAAAGGAGTCTGTGCGCAAAGCTGTTCGGGCTGTATTAATCGCAGAAGAATGGCTGGAAGAAGAAGAATAGGGATTACAATATAATACTAGATTTGCATTTCCAGGGAAATACATAGTGCTTGAAAAGAGCGCCCCTTTACCAGTGACTTCCATTTAACTTTAATCCTGGGTGCCGTCCCTTTAAGAGCGACTTGGGTCCCATCCCTTTAAGAGCAACTTGGCTCCTGTCCCTTTAAGAGCGACATGGGTCCCTTTAGGAGCGACCTGGGTCACTTTAAGAGCGACGTGGGTCCCTTCGCTCTTGAAGGGACCCAGGTCACTCTTAACGGAACCCAGGTCGCTCTTAAAGGGACCCAGGTCGCTCTTAAAGGTACCTAGATCACTCTTAAAGGGTCCCAGGTCACTCTTAAAGGGACCCAGGTCTCTCTTAATGGAACCCATTTTGCTCTTAAAGGGACCCAGATCACTCTTAAAGGGACCAATTTCACTCTAAAAGGGCCCCAGGTCGCTCTTAAAGGGCCCCCGTTGCACTTAAAGGGACCCAAATGGCTTTTAAAGGGACCCAGGTCGCTCTTAAAGGAACCCATTTCGCTCTTAAAGGGACCCATTTCGCTCTTAAAGGGACCAATTTCATGCTTAAAGGGACCCATTTCACTCTTAAAGGGACCCAGTTCGCTCTTAAAAGGACCCATTTTGCTCTTAAAGGGACATATTTCGCTCTTAAAGGGACATATTTTGCTCTAAAAGGGACATATTTCGCTCTTAAAGGGACCCAGGTCGCTCTTAAAGGGATATATTTCGCTCTTAAAGGGACCCAGGTCGCTCTTAAAGGGACATATTTCGCTCTTAAAGGGACCCAGGTCGCTCTTAAAGGGACCCAGGTCGCTCTTAAAGGGACCCAGGTCGCTCTTAAAGGGACCCAAGTCGCTCTTAAAGGGACCCAGGTCGCTCTTAAAGGGACCCAGGTCGCTCTTAAAGGGACCAATTTCACGCTTAAAGGGACCCATTTCGCTCTTAAAGGGACCCAGGTCGCTCTTAAAGGGACCCAGGTTGCTCTTAAAGGGACCCAGGTCGCTCTTAAAGGGACATATTTCGCTCTTAAAGGGACATATTTCGCTCTTAAAGGGACCCAGGTCGCTCTTAAAGGGACCCAGGTCGCTCTTAAAGGGACCCAGGTCGCTCTTAAAGGGACCCAGGTCGCTCTTAAAGGGACCCAGGTCGCTCTTAAAGGGACCCAGGTCGCTCTTAAAGGGACCCAGGTCGCTCTTAAAGGGACCCAGGTCGCTCTTAAAGGGACCCAGGTCGCTCTTAAAGGGACCCAGGTCGCTCTTAAAGGGACCAATTTCACGCTTAAAGGGACCCATTTCGCTCTTAAAGGGACCCATTTCGCTCTTAAAGGGACCCAGGTCGCTCTTAAAGGGACCCATGTCGCTCTTAAAGGGACCCATTTTGCTCTTAAAGGGACCCAGGTCACTCCTAAAGGGACCAATTTCATGCTTAAAGGGACCAATTTCGCTCTTAAAGGGACCCAGGTCGCTCTTAAAGGGACCCATTTTGCTCTTAACCCCTAGACGACCCTGGACGTAGGGTTACGTCATGGAAGTCTGTCCCCAGACGACCCATGACGTAACCTTACGTCATGGGTGTTATTCCCGCTATGAAGCGCGCTCCGGAGCGGAGCGCGCTTCATAGGAGGTGGGGGCCGGCTGCAGTGAGCAGCCGCGACCTCACCGGTAATGACACGCTGCAGCCGCGTGTCATTAACCCCTTAAGCGCCGCGGTCGCGACGCGACCGCGGCGTTTAAGTGTAAGTGACAGGAGGAGTCCCCTGTCACTTACCGATCGGGACCCCCGCAGTGTGACTGCGGGGGTCCCGATCGTTGAAACGGACTGCCGGAGGTCTCTTACCTGCCTCCGTGCGGTCCGATCGGCGATCTGCTACACTGAGCCTGCACAGGCAGGCTCAATGAGCAGATCGCCGATAACACTGATCAATGCTATGCCTATAGCATAGCATTCATCAGTGTATAAATCAAAGTATTGTATGTACAAGTCCCCCAAAGGGACTTCAAAAGTGTAAAAAAAAAAAAAGTTCAAAACACTAACACACTACCCCAAAGCCCCTCCCCCAATAAAAGTCTAAATCACCCCCCTTTCCCATTATATAAATAAAACATATAAAAATGAATAAATAGATAAACATATAATATACCATAGTGTGCGTAATTGTCCGATCTATTAAAATATAACAAGCGTCATTGCGACCGGTAAACGGCGTACACGAAAAGAGGGGAAAAAGTGCGCAGATTACCGATTTTATGTTACATTATATATTAAAAAAAATCAATAAAAAGTGATCAAAACGTCCGATCTTCACAAATATGGTATTAATAAAAACTAGAGATCATGGCGGAAAAAATGACACCCCATACAGCTCGATAGGTGAAAAAATAAAACCGTTATAAGCATCACAATAGGCCCATTTTATTAATATTTAATTGCCAAAAAAAAGGATTTCATAAAAAAAAAATATAACATTAGAGAATCTGTGTAACCTGCATATGGTTGTGTTCGGACTGACCTATAGAATAATAGTGTCATGTCGCTGTTACCATATAGTGTATTACGTAGACACAGGAACCCCCCAAACGTTACCATATTGCATTCTTTTTTACGATTTCACCTATTTATAGCTTCATAAATAATATATTTGGAATTCCATCATACATGTTATGGTAAAATGAATGACGCCATTACACAGTACAACTATTCCTGTAAAAAACAAGCACTTACATGGCTTGTAGATAAAAAACTGAAAGTGCTGGAGCTCTTAGAAGGGGAGCAGGGAAAAACGGAAACACTAAGATCAAAATTTGCGCGGTCCACTGGGTCATTTTGGGCCTGGTCCTCAAAGGGTTAAAGGGACATATTTTGCTCTTAAAGGGACCCAGATCGCTCTTAAAGGGACCCAGATCGCTCTTAAAGGGACCCAGATCGCTCTTAAAGGGACCCAGATCGCTCTTAAAGGGACCCAGATCGCTCTTAAAGGGACCCAGATCGCTCTTAAAGGGACCCAGATCGCTCTTAAAGGGACCCAGACCGCTCTTAAAGGGACCCAGATCGCTCTTAAAGGGACCCAGATCGCTCTTAAAGGGACCCAGATCGCTCTTAAAGGGACCCAGATCGCTCTTAAAGGGACCCAGGTCGCTCTTAAAGGGACCCAGGTCGCTCTTAAAAAGACCCATTTTGCTCTTAAAGGGACCCATTTCACTCTTAAAGGGACCCAGGTCGCTCTTAAAGGGACCAATTTCCCTCTTAAAGGGACCAATTTCGCTCTTAAAGGGACCCAGGTCGCTCTTAAAAGGACATATTTTGCTCTTAAAGGGACATATTTCGCTCTTAAAGTGACCCAGGTCGCTCTTAAAGGGACCAATTTTGCTCTTAAAGGGACCAATTTTGCTCTTAAAGGGACCAATTTTGCTCTTAAAGGGACATATTTTGCTCTTAAAGGGACATATTTCGCTCTTAAAGGGACATATTTTGCTCTTAAAGGGACCCAGGTCGCTCTTAAAGGGACCCATTTCGCTCTTAAAGGGACCCATTTTGCTCTTAAAGGGACCCAGATCGCTCTTAAAGGGACCCATTTTGCTCTTAAAGGGACCCATTCACTCTTAAAGGGACCCAGGTTGCTCTTAAAAGGACCCATTTTGCTCTTAAAGCGACATATTTCGCTCTTAAAGGGACCCAGGTCGCTCTTAAAGGGATATATTTCGCTCTTAAAGGGACATATTTCGCTCTTAAAGGGACCCAAGTCGCTCTTAAATGGACCAATTTCGCTCTTAAAGGGACCAATTTCGCTCTTAAAGGGACCAATTTCGCTCTTAAAGGGACCCATTTCGCTCTTAAAGGGACCCAGGTCGCTCTTAAAGGGACCAATTTCCCTCTTAAAGGGACCAATTTCGCTCTTAAAGGGACCCAGGTCGCTCTTAAAAGGACCCAGGTCGCTCTTAAAGGGACCCAGGTCGCTCTTAAAGGGACCCAGGTCGCTCTTAAAGGGACCCAGGTCGCTCTTAAAGGGACCCAGGTCGCTCTTAAAGGGACCCAGGTCGCTCTTAAAGGGACCCAGGTCGCTCTTAAAGGGACCCAGGTCGCTCTTAAAGGGACCAATTTTGCTCTTAAAGGGACCAATTTTGCTCTTAAAGGGACCAATTTTGCTCTTAAAGGGACCAATTTTGCTCTTAAAGGGACCAATTCCGCTCTTAAAGGTACCTTGGTCGCTCTTGAAGGGACATATTTCACTCTTAAAAGGACCCAGGTCGCTCTTTAAAGGGACCCGGGCCGCTCTTAAAGGGACCCAGGTCGCTCTAGCGACATGGGTCCCATACCTTTTGGAGTGTCCTGTCCGTTTCAGAGCAACTTGGGTCCCGTCCCTTTAAGAGCGACTTGGATCCCTTTAAGAGCTACATGGGACCCTTTAAGAGCGACTTGGGTGCCTTCCCTTTAAGAGTGACTTGGTTCCCGCCACTTTAAGAGCGACTTGGGTACCTTTAAGAAAGACTTGGGTCCCTTTAAGAGCGACATGGCTCCCGTCCCTTTAAGAGAGACTTGCGTTCCTTTAAGGGTGACCTGGGTCCCTTTAAGAGCGATCTGAGTACTTATAATGGTAAAGATCATTGCTCGGTTACCATGACAATCTTACTCATGTCGGGGAGACAAAATCGTTAAGGACCTTCCATATATTACATCTTCTATTGGCCAATAGTGGACATGTGACTGTGGATGGTGTGATACATTGCATGACGAGACCTTAGAGTTCCTATTGGCTGCTATATTTCAGCTATTTGCATATGTGCTGTGATTGGCTGTCAGCGGTTAGAGTGTGGCCATTATTTGCAATGGGCCATTATTTTCTATGGGAAATTTGGGGTCGTTTAACGTAAATTTCATAAAAACGACAAATCCGATCGAAACGAAAAATAGATCACACACCGCCGAGGGCTTCGAAACGCAGTTTGAACGGAGTGTGTGCACAAAGCGGTTCGGGCTGTATTACGCGCAGAAAAATGGCTGGAAGAAGAATACGGATTACAATATAGTGCTTTTCAAGCACTATAACTAGATTTGCATTTCCAGGGAAATACATAGTGCTTGAAAAGAGCGCCCCTTTACCAGTGACTTCCATTTAACTTTAATCCTGGGTGCCATCCCTTTAAGAGCAACTTGGCTCCCGTCCCTTTAAGAGCGACATGGGTCCCTTTAGCAGCGACCTGGGTCACTTTAAGAGCGACGTGGGTCCCTTCGCTCTTGAAGGGACCCAGGTCACTCTTAACGGAACCCAGGTCGCTCTTAACGGGACCCAGGTCGCTCTTAAAGGTACCTAGATCACTCTTAAAGGGTCCCAGGTAGCTCTTAAAGGTACCCAGGTCGCTCTTAAAGGGACCCAGGTCTCTCTTAATGGAACCCATTTCGCTCTTAAAGGGACCCAGATCACTCTTAAAGGGACCAATTTCACTCTAAAAGGGCCCCAGGTCGCTCTTAAAGAGCCCCCGTTGCACTTAAAGGGACCCAAATGGCTTTTAAAGGGACCCAGGTCGCTCTTAAAGGGACCCATTTCGCTCATAAAAGGGACCCATTTCGCTCTTAAAGGGACCCAGATCGCTCTTAAAGGGACCAATTTCACGCTTAAAGGGACCCATTTCACTCTTAAAGGGACCCAGTTCGCTCTTAAAAGGACCCATTTTGCTCTTAAAGGGACATATTTCGCTCTAAAAGGGACCCAGGTCGCTCTTAAAGGGACCCAGGTCGCTCTTAAAGGGACCCAGGTCGCTCTTAAAGGGACCCAGGTCGCTCTTAAAGGGACCCAGGTCGCTCTTAAAGGGACCAATTTCACTCTTAAAGGGACCAATTTCACGCTTAAAGGGACCAATATCGCTCTTAAAGGGACCCAGGTCGCTCTTAAAGGGGCCCATGTTGCTCTTAAAGGGACATATTTTGCTCTTAAAGGGACATATTTTGCTCTTAAAGGGACCCAGGTCGCTCTTAAAGGGACCCATTTTGCTCTTAAAGGGACCCATTTCGCTCTTAAAGGGACCCATTTCGCTCTTAAAGGGACCCATTTCGCTCTTAAAGGGACCCATTTCGCTCTTAAAGGGACATATTTCGCTCTTAAAGGGACCCAGGTCGCTCTTAAAGGGACCCAGGTCGCTCTTAAAGGGACCCAGGTCGCTCTTAAAGGGACCAATTTCACGCTTAAAGGGACCAATTTCACGCTTAAAGGGACAAATTTCGCTCTTAAAGGGACCCAGGTCGCTCTTAAAGGGACATATTTTGCTCTTAAAGGGACATATTTTGCTCTTAAAGGGACATATTTTGCTCTTAAAGGGACATATTTTGCTCTTAAAGGGACCCATTTCGCTCTTAAAGGGACCCATTTCGCTCTTAAAGGGACCCAGGTCGCTCTTAAAGGGACCCAGGTCACTCTTAAAGGGACCAATTTCACGCTTAAAGGGACCAATTTCGCTCTTAAAGGGACCCAGGTCACTCTTAAAGGGACCCATTTTGTTTTTAAAGGGACATTTTTCGCTCTTAACCTCTTAAGGACATACGACGTATGCGTACGTCATATGTCCTCACTTGCACTTTGAAGTGCCGCGATCCCGGGTGCCGCGAGTAGCCCGGGACCGCTGCTATTAGCGGGCACGGTCTGATCGCCGTGCCCGCTAATTAGCTAATCGGAGGCAGCTGTCAAAGTTGACAGCTGCCTCCGATTACCGGAGGCAACGTTTCCCTGGGGTCTAGTGGGGGAGATCGCTCCTCCGGGACCTTGTCCCGGAGGAGCGATCTCCGTTACTGATGCCGGCCGGGGACGCGTCCAAGATGGCGCCGTCCTCGGCTCGGCACTCGTTCGTTTTCGGCTGCAGCAGCCGAAAGCAAACGAGTGCCGATCTCATGGATCTCTGCAGCATATCTATGCTGCAGAGATCTCAATGAGAGATCCAAGTGTATATACTAGAAGTCCCCCAGGGGGGCTTCTAGTATATGTGTAAAAAAAAAAAAAAGTGTTGTTAATAGTAAAAAGCCTCCTCCCCTAATAAAAGTCTGAATCACCCCCCTTTTCCCAGGTTTTAAATAAAAGTAAACAAATAAATAAATAAATAAACATGTTTGCTATCGCCGCGTGCGTAATCGCCCGAACTATTAATTAATCACATTCCTTATCTCGTACGGTAAACGGCGTCAGCGCAAAAAAATCCCAAAGTGCAAAATTGCGCATTTTTGGTCGCATCAAATCCAGAAAAAATGTAATATAAAGCGATCAAAAAGTCGTATATGCGCAATCAAAGTACCGATAGAAAGATCACATCATGGCGCAAAAAATGACACCTGACACAGCCCCATAGACCAAAGGATAAAAGTGCTATAAGCCTGGGAATGGAGCGATTTTAAGGAACGTATATTGGTTAACAACGGTTTGAATTTTTTACAGGCCATCAGATACAATATAAGTTATACATGTTATATATCGTTTTAATCGTAACGACTTGAGGAACATGCATAACAAGTCAGTTTTACCCCAGGGCGAATGGCGTAAAAACACATTTCCCCCAAATTAAAGAAATGCGTTTTTTTTTTTCAATTTCACCACACTTTGAATTTTTTTCTGGTTTCGCAGTGTACTTTATGCAAAAATTCAGCCTGTAATTGCAAAGTACAATTAGTGACGCAAAAAATAAGGGGTCATGTGGGTTTCTAGGTGGAAAAATGCAAGTGCTATGACCTTTTAAACACAAGGAGGAAAAACCGAAAACGTAAAAACGAAAATGGGCCATGTCCTTAAAGGGTTAAAGGGACATATTTCGCTCTTAAAGGGACCCATTTCGCTCTTAAAGGGACCCATTTCGCTCTTAAAGGGACCCAGATCGCTCTTAAAGGGACCCAGATCGCTCTTAATGGGACCCAGATCGCTCTTAAAGGGACCCAGATCGCTCTTAAAGGGACCCAGATCGCTCTTAAAGGGACCCAGATCGCTCTTAAAATGACCCAGATCGCTCTTAAAGGGACCCAGATCGCTCTTAAAGGGACCCAGATCGCTCTTAAAGGGACCCAGATCGCTCTTAAAGGGACCCAGATCGCTCTTAAAGGGACCCAGATCGCTCTTAAAGGGACCCAGATCGCTCTTAAAGGGACCCAGGTCGCTCTTAAAGGGACCCAGGTCGCTCTTAAAGGGACCCAGGTCGCTCTTAAAGGGACCCAGGTCGCTCTTAAAGGGACCCAGGTCGCTCTTAAAGGGACCCAGGTCGCTCTTAAAGGGACCCATTTCACTCTTAAAGGGACCCAGGTCGCTCTTAAAGGGACCAATTTCCCTCTTAAAGGGACCAATTTCCCTCTTAAAGGGACCCAGGTCGCTCTTAAAGGGACCCAGGTCGCTCTTAAAGGGACCCAGGTCGCTCTTAAAGGGACATATTTCGCTCTTAAAGGGACATATTTCGCTCTTAAAGGGACATATTTTGCTCTTAAAGGGACCCAGGTCGCTCTTAAAGGGACCCATTTTGCTCTTAAAGGGATCCAGGTCACTGTTAAAGGGACATATTTTGCTCTTAAAGGGACATATTTTGCTCTTAAAGGGACCCATTTTGCTCTTAAAGGGACCCATTTCGCTCTTAAAGGGACCCATTTCCCTCTTAAAGGGACCCATTTCCCTCTTAAAGGGACCCATTTTGCTCTTAAAGGGACCCATTTCACTCTTAAAGGGACCCAGGTTGCTCTTAAAAGCACCCATTTTGCTCTTAAAGCGACATATTTCGCTCTTAAAGGGACCCAGGTCGCTCTTAAAGGGGTATATTTCGTATTTCGCTCTTAAAGGGACATATTTCGCTCTTAAAGGGACCCAGGTCGCTCTTAAATGGACCAATTTCACTCTTAAAGGGACCAATTTCGCTCTTAAAGGGACCAATTTCGCTCTTAAAGGGACCAATTTCGCTCTTAAAGGGACCCACGTCGCTCTTAAAGGAACATATTTTGCTCTTAAAGGGACCCAGGTCGCTCTTAAAGGAACATATTTTGCTCTAGAAGGGACCCAGGTTGCTCTTAAAGGGACCAATTTCGCTCTTAAAGGGACCTTGGTCGCTCTTGAAGGGACATATTTCGCTCTTAAAAGGACCCAGGTCGCTCTTAAAAGGGACCCGGGCCGCTCTTAAAGGGACCCAGTTCGCTCTAGCGACATGGGTCTCTTTAAGAGCGACATGGGTCCCATACCTTTTGGAGTGTCCTGTCCGTTTAAGAGCAACTTGGGTCCCGTCCCTTTAAGAGCGACTTGGATCCCTTTAAGAGCTACATGGGACCCTTTAAGAGCGACTTGGGTCCCGTCCCTTTAAGAGTGACTTGGGTCCCGCCACTTTAAGAGCGACTTGGGTACCTTTAAGAACGACTTGGGTCCCTTTAAGAGCGACATGGCTCCCGTCCCTTTAATAGCAACTTGGGTCCCTTTAAGAGCGACATGGCTCCCGTCCCTTTAAGAGAGACTTGGGTCCCTTTAAGAGCGACTTGCGTTCCTTTAAGGGTGACCTGGGTCCCTTTAAGAGCGATCTGAGTACTTATAATGGTAAAGATCATTGCTCGGTTACCATGACAATCTTACTCATGTCGGGGAGACAAAATCGTTAAGGACCTTCCATATATTACATCTTCTATTGGCCAATAGTGGACATGTGACTGTGGATGGTGTGATACATTGCATGACGAGACCTTAGAGTTCCTATTGGCTGCTATATTTCAGCTATTTGCATATGTGCTGTGATTGGCTGTCAGCGGTTAGAGTGTGGCCATTTGCAATGGGCCATTATTTTCTATGGGAAATTTGGGGTCGTTTAACGTAAATTTCTTAAAAACGACAAATCCGATCGAAACGAAAAATAGCACACCACACACCACCGAGGGCTTCGAAACGCAGTTTGAACGGAGTGTGTGCACAAAGCGGTTCGGGCTGTATTACGCGCAGAAAAATGGCTGGAAGAAGAAGAAGAAGAATACGGATTACAATATAGTGCTTTTAAAGCACTATAATGACTGATTGGCTGTTACAGGTTAATAGTTCTTTTATAGGTAATTGGAAGTCATTTATGGCTGATTTCACTATCTTAGTACACTTCGGGAAGCTAGTAGTTCTACAGCTACTGCATCTACCGCATCTAAAGTAACCCTTCAGTGCTAGCCATGATTCCGATCGTATAATCGGTTGACTCATTCTCTTAGTGGTTGGGGCGACTTTTAGGCCAATGTTAGGGGCTCTTGTATATACTATTGGAGCCTTGGCTGGAAGAAAATCTGCCAAGATTTTATCCTCCTTCAACAATGGCCAATATTTTTGTACAATCTTCTCTACCTGTTTATATTGGGCATTAAATGGCAGAACAAGTTTGGCTGAACTCGTTGTTGTCGGTGGTGTCACTTCTTTTTCTAAGAAAAAAGTCTTTCTATCCATCTGTCTTGCTATATCTAAAGACTTAGTGAGTAGTTTGTCTGGATATGATTTTTCTTTAAAATCTTTAGTAAGTTGTATTGCTTCATTTTCAAACTCACTGAGTCTAGTACAATTGCGTCTAATTCTTTTGTACTGGCCCAATGGTACATTTAATAACCATCTTGGCAGATGGCAGCTTGAGTGAAGAATATATGAATTTCTTGCCATTTGGCTTTTTAAAAGTAGTACATTCTAGTTTATCATTCACCACCGACACTTGCAGATCTAGGAATTCTATTGAGATGTCACTAATTGTTGGAGTGAATGTTAAATTAAATATATTCTCATTCAATTCCAAAATAAAGACATCTAGATCTTCTCTGCTGCCCCTCCACACGACCACTATGTCGTCAATATAACGTTTTCATAGGACCAGGTTCCCCCCCAGTTTGGGTCGTATGATGTTGTGTTCCCAAAATGCCATAAATAAATTGGCATAACTGGGGGCGAACCTGGTCCCCATGGCCGTTCCAACAATCTGAAGATAAAAATTATTATAATAATTATAATAAATTTATATAAAAAATTATATAAAATAAAATAATTATGTTTTAATATAAATTGTATACTTTCTAGTAAAAAACCAATTTGAGTACCACATAATTGTTTCTCTTCCATTAGTGCAAAACATACTGCTAGGAGACCCAAATCATGTTCTATCACTGTATACAGTGAACTGACGTCAAGTGTGCATAATATCCATCCTTTCTGCCACTCAATGTTTTCAATGATCTTAATTGTGTCCGTCGTATCCTTCAGGTATGAGGGGACTTTTTTAACGTAAGGTTGTAAAAATTCATCCACATATTGTGACAGATTGGTGGTAAGTGAACCAATCCCCGAAATAATGGGGCGGCCCGGAGGTTCTGTAGGGTGCTTATGAATTTTTGGGAGTATATAAAATAAAGGGATCTTTTTATCTGTACCTATGATAAAATCATATTCTGATTTGGATAAAATCTTCTCATCTAGTGCTCTAGAACAAAGTATTTGTAATTCTTTAGTAAAAATGTGTGTAGCATCTGTGGCGAGTTTCTTATATGTAGTATTATCGTTTAGTTGGCGATTACATTCATTTAGATATTTTTCTTGTTCTAAAATAACAATAGCTCCCCCCTTGTCCGCTGGCCGAATTACTATATTGTTGTTACTTTGTAATTCTTTCATGGCTTTAAATTCTTGTTTATTCAAATTAGGTAAGTGTTTATTTGGTTTAAGTTTTCTAATGTCATGTTCAACAGCATGTCTAAATGCACTTATTTCACCTCCAATTTCTTGTCTGGGAAAGAACATAGATTTATGTCTTAGGGCTCGTTCCCACTGAGCAAAAGCAGCTGAATTTCTGCGCTGAATCAGCGCTGAAATTTCAGCCGTTAAAATAGGTGCAGAGCTAATTTCCATTGTGTTGAATGGAAATTCTGCTCTGCAGTTCACACAGTGGAATTTCCGCACTGAACTAATCCGCTTTCCGCCAGAAGAATGAACATGTTCATTCTTCCGCTAGCGGAAGCCTATACAAATCAATGGGGCTCTGATTTTCTGTTTCAGCGCGGATTCAGCGCGGATTCAGCGCGGAATACAAGCGTAATACAAGCGGAAATTACTCGCTGAATCAGCGCGGAAATGGGGAAAAGGGGGGGGAGGAGGATTCTAGTATATGTTCTGGTATAGTCTAGTTTACTCACCAAATACTCGCTGAATTTCAGCGCTGAATGCATGCGGATTCAGCGCGGATTCCTCGAGTATTCCGCGCTGAATTTGTCAAGAGCTGATTACGAGCTGAACACTTTCCTAGCAGAATACGCAGGGATTCTGCTTACATTCTGCTTATATTCTGCTCGGAATTCAGCGTCAGTTGATTTCAGGCGGAAATATTTCCTTGCGTAATCCGCTCCTTTTGCTCTGTGTGAACGTAGCCTTATATTTGAGTGTTTATATTTATGTCTTATATTTGAGTTGTCATCTTCAGTTCTAATGGGTACTGATTCTTTTTTAGTAAAATATTTTTGTAGGCACAATTTTCTTATATATTTTTCAATGCCTACATATGTATCAAATTTATTTAGGCCTTGACTAGGTGCAAACTTAAGTCCCTTATCCAGCAATGACATTTGTTCTTTAGTAAGAATAGTAGTGGATAAATTAATGATTGCTGGTTCTGTATCTTTCGATTCTGTCATTAATATTCCCTCTTGTTTGTTTTCTTCCTCTGTGACTGTGGATCCTCTAACTGTATTAATTCTCCGTTGTCTTCTACCTCTTCTATTTCTAGTCCTCTTTTTTTTTTGGTCTCACAGAGATTTGAATTGGGCTGGTGTATCCTTGGTATGTCTGTGGTCTTCTCTCCGGTACTGGTGGTGATTCTCTCAATCTCGGTATTGGTTGTGTCTGTTGGTGTGTCTTTGAATATGGATAATTCTTGGTCTGTACTGGTTGCCGTGTGTATATTCCTTTCGTAGAGTTGTAGTTCTGATTGCTGTATTGTTGCGCTGTTGCGTACTGACTTTTGTACTGTGGTCTGGTATGATGGTAATGAGGTTTTATGTGATTGGTGGGGTAATATTTGGTCTTCTGCGGACTGGGGGATAATGGTCGTCTTTCTAAAAAATGTTTGTTATTGTGATTATTTCTAAAATTATTCCTATTATATTCTTCTTTATGTAATGAAGGATAATCGGATTTATAGTTTTTCTGTTGATTACTATGTTGATCTTGATATAATGAATTTTGAAACTTTTTACTTTGAACGTGGTCCTATGGAAACGTTATATTGACGACATAGTGATCGTGTGGAGGGGCAGCAGAGAAGATCTAGATGTCTTTATTTTGGAATTGAATGAGAATATATTTAATTTAACATTCACTCCAACAATTAGTGACATCTCAATAGAATTCCTAGATCTGCAAGTGTCGGTGGTGAATGATAAACTAGAATGTACTACTTTTAAAAAGCCAATGGCAAGAAATTCATATATTCTTCACTCAAGCTGCCATCTGCCAAGATGGTTATTAAATGTACCATTGGGCCAGTACAAAAGAATTAGACGCAATTGTACTAGACTCAGTGAGTTTGAAAATGAAGCAATACAACTTACTAAAGATTTGAAAGAAAAATCATATCCAGACAAACTACTCACTAAGTCTTTAGATATAGCAAGACAGATGGATAGAAAGACTTTTTTCTTAGAAAAAAAAGTGACACCACCGACGACAACGAGTTCAGCCAAACTTGTTCTGCCATTTAATGCCCAATATAAACAGGTAGAGAAGATTGTACAAAAATATTGGCCATTGTTGAAGGAGGATAAAATCTTGGCAGATTTTCTTCCAGCCAAGGCTCCAATAGTATATACAAGAGCCCCTAACATTGGCCTAAAAGTCGCCCCAACCACTAAGAGAATGAGTCAACCGATTATACGATTGGAATCATGGCTAGCACTGAAGGGTTACTTTAGATGCGGTAGATGCAGTAGCTGTAGAACTACTAGCTTCCCGAAGTGTACTAAGATAGTGAAATCAGCCATAAATGACTTCCAATTACCTATAAAAGAACTATTAACCTGTAACAGCCAATCAGTCATTTATATTATAACCTGTCCGTGTGGCAAGCAATATATTGGAAGGACGATCAGGCCTCTCAAAACAAGAATAGCAGAACACGTTAGAAATATTAGAATTGGTTTTGAGAATCACTCACTATCTGCACACTTCAAGAAATGTCATAACCAAGACCCAACAGGCCTGTCATTCTCTGCTCTATTCACAGTTAAAAGGAACTGGCGAGGTGGCAATCACATCACGAAAATGTCCCAATCAGAATCTAAGACTATCTATGAATTTCAGTCATTGGTTCCTCATGGTCTCAACTCAGACCTTGAGATTTTTGGTTTTCTTTAAAATATGTATATATTTATTCCAGATTAGATGACACATCATGTGTCAGGCTGATTATCAGCACCATGATGTGTCCTCTGTTGGATTATCTGCTTTATGAGTATTAATTTGCACAAAGATTAATGATTTTAGTGAATTTTAGTGAATTATGCTTTTGAACTATATTCACACAATATGCGTTTTTGATGCGTTTTTTACGTTTTTGCGTTTTAGACTATTTATTATTGCATTCATGAATTTCCTGTGGATTAGATTATTTTTGTGTTACATTGATTGAATTGTCTCTCTATTTATTTGACTATATGGATTAATTAATTTTTAGATGTGAGCTCCAGTTGAACAGACAGGATCCGGGCTTTAGAACATACCAAAAGACCCAGGCCAAAATCATCCATCTACTTTTTTACATTTTTCCTTCTCTCTCCTTTTTTGTTACTATAAATTGTCTCCTGTAATAATGAATTACCATTTCGCTACTGAGGATGGAAAGAGTTTCCGAAACGCGTCTAGCACAGTATAATTCGGTGGACAACTATCCCCATCATACATCCATCTAATCTACTTTGACTGCGATCCTAGTACGACTCTGCTGGGAGTCTTTCTTGCGTTCAAGACAACCAATCATATCACGTGCGGATATCACGTGCTGTGGCCACGACACGGCGTCTGAAAGAATACACGCTGAGGATTACACCATCTGGTTGCTTCATTCTCATGGACAAGACTCTGTGAACATTAGCTGTTTATCCGGCCGGATAGCGCAATGAACTGTGAGTAAGATTGGCATTCACAACACCAGCCTATGATCGCAGCTATTCACCTTGGGACATTTATGCTCTTTTTTAGAAAGTTTATTATATATAGTATTATATATCTATTGCTTGTGATTTTATCAATTGTTTATAAATTGTTTATCTAGTACCTACAATCATTGTAGTCTTCTCGATGCTCTTTTTCTTTTTTGGAGAGCATTTTGTAGGTTTGTAAATAAACCCATTAATGTATTAGTTCCACCAGATATCCCAGTAGTACTAGATTTCCTACAGGAAGGTCTAAATAAGAGGTTAAGGCCTAGTACTATTAGGGTCCAGATTTCAGCTCTCGGTTCCCTCTTTGACTTTAAGCTGGCGGAACATCCCTGGGTTAGAAGGTTCATGAGGGCGACAGATAGAATCTTCACTTCCATCAAGCCTAAACTCCCACCGTGGGATTTAAATCTAGTTCTCTCCCAGCTAACAGAAGCTCCATTTGAACCCTTAGCAGATCTCTCCATCAAGACTCTCTCTCAAAAGTTAGCCTTCCTTCTAGCTATTACCTCTGCCAGGAGAGTAGGTGAAATATCAGCCTTCTCCATTCAGCAACCCTATATGTCCATTAGAGAGGATAGGGTGATACTATCTCCAGACCCAGCCTTCCTTCCCAAGGTGGTTTCTGATTTCCACAGATCCCAGGAAGTGGTACTCCCCTCATTCTGTCCCAACCCCTCTAATGATAGAGGGAAGGCTGCATCTGCCCAGGTGATAGCTAAGTGGATTAAGAACACCATCTCTTCTGCATATCTAGCCGCAGGTATCGAAGTTCCATCAGGGTTCGGGGCTCACTCTACCCGTTCAGTAGCCACATCCTGGGCGGAGAGAGCCTCGGTATCTATTGAGCAAATATGCAGGGCTGCTACATGGAGCTCCCCCCATACCTTTTTTTAAGCACTATAGGCTCCAGTTATCCTCTCAAGAAGACTTAATTTTTGGGAGAAGGGTATTGCAGGCAGTGGTCCCACCTTAGGCGTAATTCCTATTCTAGTCTCCATGGGTGCCGTCATAGGGCGAGAGGGAAAACATTAATTACTAACCGGTAATTGCTTTTCCTCGAAGCCCATGACGGCACCTGCCTAATACCCTCCCTAATATTGTATATATTGGTCTTACACTGTTAGTGAGACTTTGTATTGATATAGTCATATAAGAAGTATTATATGATATTAAATTAGTAATAGTTAAAAAAAAAAAAAATGTGTGTTTTGATAAACTAGGAAAATATACTTATTTTCCAAAGAAGATTTAGATATGCTCCTGAGATTCCTTGATGACGAACTGGCGATGAAAGGGCGGTCTCTTCTTTTATGGATCCAGTGAACTGTTTCCTGTCCAGAGGAGCCGGAGGTGGACCTCTCCATGGGTGCCGTCATGGGCTTTGAGGAAAAGCAATTAGCGGTTAGTAATTCATGTTTTTTCCTCAGTATTTTTAAACCTAAAACAGGAGTGGATTGAACACACAGGTTAACCCCTTCACGTCAGCAGTCTGTATATATACGTTCCTATTGCACATGCCCCGTGCAGTAGGAATTTACATATAAAGCCCCCCTCAGTCAGGAACGTATGATGATAGTGGGATCGCTGCAGGGACAGCGATCCCGCTCTCATCTGACTGCAGCCCCGGAAGTAATGAGAGTCAGCTGCGATCCCGCAGCTGACCCCCATTAACCCCTTAGTGACCGCCGAAACGGCGGTCACTAACAGGCCGGTGCTGCCGCTGTATTTCATCTCCCCCCACCGTGAATCCACGGTGGGGGGAGATGAAATAAGTAAAATCAGACCCCAGACCAGCCCCCCTAGTGCCCCAGTCACTATCCCCCCTCCCCGCGGCGGCCATCGGATCCAAGATGGCCGCCGCCATCACTGTGAACAGAGTAATGTCTGTTCACAGTGATCGTGTTGTAAAAATGAATGAAAGCCCCATGCTCTCCGCCACCGGAGGTAGCGGAGAGCATGGGGCAGTCATCGGGACCCCCCCTGTGGGGTCCCGGTACAAGCGATCAGCGGTATATACTATATACCGCTGATCGCTTGTGCCATGTGCTCCAGGCACTTTTTATCCCCTGTCGCCATGAATGTCGCCCCCCCCACCCCCCAAGTCGCCCCCCACCCCTTCTGTCACCCCCGTCCCCCAGTCACCCCCCTACCCCTTGTACATTACCTGATCCTGGAGCTCCTTCCTCTTCGGTGTCCAGGCTGGTTATGAAGTGCGCATGCGCTCCACAACCAGCCAGCTCTGAAAATTTGGTCTCTGTCACTGAACTATGATTACTGTGATAGAAAATATCACAGTAATCATAGTAATACAGTGAAAATGAATGTATAAAGTACAAAAAGTGACAAACATACAAAAAAATAAAACACACACTTTTTATTATAGTAATAATTGCAGTTTACTCCCAAATTACCCCTAACCCCCCCCAGATTACCCGTAACCACCCCAGGTTGTCCGTAATCACATCAAATTGCACGTAACCCCCCAGATTACCTGTAACCACCGCATGTTGCCCGTAACCACCGCACGTTGCCAGTGACCCCCTCCAGACTATCCGTAATCACCCCAGATTGCCTGTAACCACCCCAAATTACATGTACCCACCCCAGATTACCTATAAGCACTTCAGTCTATCCGTAACAATTTTAGATTGTCTGTAACCCCCCAGGTTGCCCGTAACAACCGCAGGTTGCGCATAACCACCCCAGGTTGCCTCTAATCATGCCAGATTACATGTAACCCCCCAGATTGCCTCTGACCACCGCACGTCGCCTCTGACCACCGCACGTCGCCTCTGACCACCGCATGTCGCCTCTAACCACCCCAAATTGCCAGTGACCCCCTCCAGATGGCCCGTAACCACGCCAGATTACCTATTAGCACTTCAGTTTATCCGTAACCACAGCAGGTTGCCTGTAAGCACCCCAGATTGTCCGTAACCACCCCACGTTGCCCGTTACCACCCCACGTTGCCCGTAACCACAGCAGGTAGTCTGTAACCACCCAAGATTGTCTGAAACCACAGCAGGTTGTCCGTAACCACCCCAGGTTGCCTGTAACCACAGCAGGTTGCCCGTGACCACCCCATGTTGACCGTATCCACCCCAGATTTCCCGTAACCACCTCAGACTGCCCGTAACCACCTCTAGATTACCCGTAACTACCTCAGACTGTCCGTAACCACCCCACGTTGCCTGTAACCACAGCAGGTTGCCTGTAACCACAGCAAGTTGCCTCTAACCATCCCAGGTTGCCCGTAACCACAGCAGGTTGCCCGTGACCACCCCATGTTGACCGTATCCACCCCAGATTACCCGTAACCACCCCATGTTGACCGTAACCACCTCTAGATTACCCGGAACCACCCCAGACTGTCCGTAACCACCCCACATTACCTGTAATCTAATTTTTTATTTTATTTTAGTAACTGCGCTATTCTAATAACTATTACTAGCTGCGGTTTTGCTCCAGCAAATTGGCGCTCCTTCCCTTATGAGCCACCCTGCTGTGTTCCCATACAGTGGTTTATGCCCACATATGGGGTACCGTTGTACTCAGGAGAACCTGCGTTACAGATTTTGGGGTACATTTTTTTCTCCTGTTCCTTGTGAAATTTAGAAATTTCAAACTAAACAAACATATTATTGGAAAAATTCAAGTTTTTCATTTTTACTGGCCAATTTTGAATACTTTCCTCTAATACCTGTGGGGCCAAAATGCTCATCCTACCCCAAGATGAATTCTTTGAGGGGTGTACTTTGCGAAATGGGGTGACTTTTGGGGGGGTTCTATTCTGTAGACATTACAGGGGCTCTGCAAACGCACCTGGTGCTCAGAAACTTCTTCAGAAAAATCTGCACAGAAAATGATAATTGGCGCTCCTTCCCTTCTGAGCCCTGCTGTGTGCCCATACAGTGGTTTATACCGACATATGAGGTACCGTTCTACTCAGGAGAACCGGCGTTACAGATTTTGGGGTGAATGTTCTCTCCTGTTCCTCCTGAAATTGAGAAATTTCAAACTAAAGGAACATATTATTGGAAAAATTCGAGTTTTTTATTTTTACTGTCTACTTTTGAATACTTTCCTCTAATACCTGTGGGGTCAAAATGCTCACCACACACAAAGATGAATTCTTTGAGGGGTGCACTTTCTAAAATGGAGTGACTTATGGGGAGATTTTACTCCGCTGGCACTACAGGGGCTCTGCAAACGCACCTGGCGCTCAGAAACTTCTTCAGCAAAATCTGCATTGAAAAAGCTAATTGGCGCTCCTTCCCTTCTGAGCCCGGCTGTGTGTCCATACAGTGGTTAATACCGACATATGAGGTACCTTTTTACTCAGGAGAACCTGCGTTACAAATTATGGGGTTTTTTTCTCTTGTTCCTCGTGAAATTGAGAAATTTCAAACTAAAGGAACATATTATTGGAAAAATTCAAGTTTTTCATTTTTACTGTCTACTTTTGAATACTTTCCTCTAATACCTGTGGGGTCAAAATGCTCACCACACACAAAGATGAATTCTTTAAGTGGTGTAATTTTCTAAAATGGGGTGACTTATGGGTTTTTTTTTCTCTCTGCTGACACTACAGGTGCTCTGCAAATGCATCTTCTTCAGCAAAATCTGCATTGGAAAAGCTAATTGCCGCTCCCTTCCTTCTGAGCCCCGCTGTGTGCCCATACAGTGGTTTATGCCCACATATAGGGTACCGTAGTACTCAAGAGAACCTGCGTTACAAATTTTGGGGTGCTTTTTCTCTCATGTTCCTTTTAAAAATGAAAAACTTTAATCTAAACGTATATATCATTGGAAAATTTTAATTTTTCATTTTTTTTACGGCCTAATGGTGAATACTTTCCTCCAGCCCCTGTAGGGTTAAAATGCTCATTATACCCCTAGATTAATTCTTTAAGGTGTCTAGTTTCCAAAATGGGGTCACTTATGGGGGTTTTCAGTATACAAACCTCCTAAATCAACTTAAAAAAAGAACTGGTCCCTAAAAAAAATCAGTTTTAGAAACTTTCACGAAAATGTGGTAATTTGCTGATAAATTTCTAAGCCCCGTAACACCGTAAAATAGTAAAATATGTTTATGAAATGAAGCCAGAATAAAGAGGACATATCGGTAATGTGACTTAGTAACTAATTTATGTGATACGACTTTCTTTTTTTAGAAGCAGAGAATTTCAAAGTTTATAAAATGCTAATTTTTTCAATTTTTCATGATATTTTGATGTTTTTCACAAAAAACACACAAAGTAGTGACCAAATTTTGCCACTAATATAAAGTGCCATATGTGAAGAAAAAACAATCTCAGAATCGCTAGCATACATTAAAGCATCACTGAGCTATAAGAGCATAAAGTGAGACAGGTCAGATTTTGAAAAATGAGCCTGGTCTTTTAGGTGAAATTAGGCTTGGTCTTGAAGGGGTTAAAATAACTGTTGCTGTTTTAAAAAAACAGCAATTAATTGCCATTAAATGACGGCCATCCACTAAGTTTCAACAGTGTGTAAATATAGCCTTTCTGTGTTTTCAATCCACTCCTGATTTTGGTTGAAACATACTGAACAAAATACTGTGTGGGAACATGGCTTATTTGTTATGCATCAAAAACATAGTGGGATACCACAACACAGTGTTCACCTTTATTTACATGTGTTAGTTGTCATTGGTTGCCATATAGTGTATCAGTATGTTCTTTATGCAGACACTGCCGTTCCTTGTATTTAGGAGTTAGTTTGGAACAGTGAACATAGGTTTTTAGAAGCCCGTGCACACAATCCTAATCTCACTCACACCATCATTTGTGCCTCCACTGATAGGTCTTTGCCATCAGACAGTACTCCAGCGTTTTACCTTCTGGATTTCAGTCCGTGTTAAAACTGACCCTTTGCATCTTTTTTGTCTGATAAGTCACCAAGGATCATGATTAACAACCTTATGTATTTGGACCTTGACTTGGACTGTGGTACGCATAGCATTAAATGCATCTGTATACAACTGTATGGCACCTAGTGATTATTGTGGTTATTAAAAATACCCACGCAAGATACTCGCTGGGAACTAAATGGTGGCATTGGCTTGTTGTTGCATATCTTTGTGCCCTGTGTGCATTGTGTTGGAGAGGTACTCGAAATAGTGATAATTTCTGTAAGCCTATTAAAGCCTTAACATTGTACTCAGATACTACACCAGAGCAGACACTGAACATGCAATGAGATTTATTAATGGAACTCGGTTAGATGATAGAATCATCCGAACAGACTGGGATGCAGGATTTAAAGAAGGCAGACAGTATGGACGTGGAAAATCAGGTGGTCAGGTAATATTAAAATCCATTTATTTAAAATCATAACTCTTTAACCCCTTAAAGACCTGACAAATTTCCAAATTTTCATTTCCATGTTTACGCTTTTTCCTCCTTGTGTTTAAAAGACCATAGCACTTGCATTTTTTCACCTAGAAACCCACATAAGCCCTTATTTTTTGCGTCACTAATTGTACTTTGCAGTGACAGGCTGAATTTTTGCATAAAGCATACTGCGAAACCAGAAAAAAATGAAATGTGCGGTGAAATTGAAAAAAAAACATGGGGGGGTTTAGTTTTTACGCCTTTCGCCCTGGGGTAAAACTGTCTTGTTATATATATTCCTCAAGTCTGTACGATTACAACGATATGTAACTTGTATAACTTTTATTTTATTTAATGGCTTTTAAAAAATTAAAACTTTTTTAAAAAAAATATATGTTCCTTAAAATCTCTCTATTCCCATGCTTATAGTGCTTTTATCCTTTAGTCTATGGGGCTGTGTGAGGTGTCATTTTTTGCACCATGATCTGTACTTTCTATCGGTACCTTAATTGCGCATATGCGACTTGATCGCTTTTTATAAAAAAATTTCTGGATTTGATGTGACCAAAAATGCGCAATTTTGCACTTTGGAATTTTTTTGCGCTTAAGCAGTTAACCGTGCGGGATCAGGAATGAAATAAATTGTTTGGGCGATTACGCACGCGATGATACCAAACATATTTATTCGTTTATTTTTATTTATAAAATGGGAAAAGGGGGGGTGATTCAAACTTTTATTAGGGGAGGGGGATTATTTATTAATAATAACATTTTTATTTTATTTTTTTACACTTATACTAGAAGTCCGTCAGGGGGGGGAGAGGGGCATTTTAAATGCAACTTTTGACAGCTGTATTTAAAAAGCTAATTAGCGGGCATGGCGATCGGACCGTGCCTACTAGTAGCCGCGGTCCTGGGCTGCATAAAGCACCCGGGATCGCGGTGGTTCAGAGCGGGGTTGCTGCGCAGGGTGTAAATATACGGTCGTTAAGGGGTTAAATAGTACACACTTTAATTATATTTTTCCTCAGGTCCTTAGCCGTAAGTAAACTTGCTCACCTATAGGACTCTAATCTCTCATGTGGTGATGTGTCCCTAAGAAAATCATAGGGATGCACTCGAGATTTTTTTTTTTTTTTACCAAGCTTGGACTGTATAGGGAGTCATTTCATTATAGGTGCTTTCCAGTTTCTGTTTACTTCTGTACATATAATGTACCGCAGTGCTTCTCGAACTGTGAGGCGGGCCTCACCAATGAGGTGCCCTTTAGTTGCTGGTAAAACACAGCTTGGGAGGAAGTTCTCACAAAAGTGACCACAAATTGCACTGTCTTTTCCCTGACTGCAAAAATCTCTGCTTTAGGGTGCCTTCACACACATCTGATCCGCAGCAGATTTTCTGCTGCAGATCCGCAGCATATTTAATCTATATAAGTGAACACCGCATGAGATCTGCTGCAGATCCTGTACGTGTGAATGCACCTTTAGGAACATTATTGACTTATTTTGTACTTATTTAATGTTATGCAGAAATTAGGAGACAAATGGAGGGTAGATTAGGCAATAGTTTTTATATTTGCATGGATGTCTATCATAGATGGTGAGGCCCCAGCTTCCTCTTGGTCAGTTTGGTGAGGCCCAGGCATCATTTTGTCTGTTGGCTGAGGCTCCATTAGTAAAGGTTTGAGAAGCACTGATGTACAATGTATACATACGTTACACTGTAATGTAAAGTATATAATTTCTTTTCCTAATAGGTCAGAGACGAATATCGCCAAGATTATGATGCAGGAAGAGGTGGTTATGGTAAAGTCGTACAAGACACTCTGAAGGAGTGCGCACCTTTCCAACGCATACAATAGAAATTTGGCGTTTTGGATCTTACCAGCTATTTCTATGAGAATGTTTTAAGCTGGTCTTTATGTAAAGGACAATACAGATGCTTACAGTGCTATTTGTTCTTACCTTTTTGTTTCTCTTGTCCTATGGGTCGTATATTACTACTCACATTTTTGAATAAACTGTAAAAAGCTGTTTAACAATTTTACTTCCAGCTGAGGTTATCCTTTATTTCATGGGCTTTTTAGTACTGAGGTTTTTTTAGTGATATTAAACCAGCTTGTGACTAGTAATGAGCGCAGCTCTAGTGTGGTCGGTGCTGATTGTTCGGCACGTGATTACCGATGTCTGAAGAAGTTGGATGCAGCCCTAGGGAGTCTGGAAAAACATGGATACAGCCGAATAGTAGACTGCAGAGAGCATTCAAGCCATAGTCTTGAACTCAAAATGTGGAGTTTGTTGGTTTAAAGTACCAGTGATTACTACAATCTCTGTGCAAATACATGAGATTATTCAGTAATGAGCAGCAGATGAGTGAATTTACAGTATAAACAAAGCAGTTCATTAGCTTGGCAGTCAGCTTATCAGCCAGCTGCCTTTGAACTCCGCTCCGCTTCGAACTGCCGCTCCTCTCCAGGTGCCTGGAAAAGCTGGATTCAGCCCTGAGAAACTGGGAGAAATTCCCTAGGACCTGGATCCAGCTTTTCCAGGCACCTGGAGTGGCACCGTGTACTAAGGCATCCAGCTGATGAGCTTCATTTATACTGTAATCTCTAGTCAGCAGTCAACTGCTGTTTCTCCAGCTGTTCTTCTATTCCCATCACAGCTGCAGCTCATGAAGAAAGTTGTAGTTTCATTATAGTTGGAAGGCTACAGATTACTGAACCTTGATCTATGTGAAACTAATGTGGCAGAACACTTCATTTAATTCAAGAAATCTTTAAAGGGCTGTTTGGGGGGGGGGGTGACTTACAATCATTGTACGTATCTCTTTTCATATAGAAAAGTCATACATTTTTGTGCAATCACTTCATTGTGTAAAAATTTGCAACTTTTCTAAACCATTACATCTATTCTCAGAAAAGAACTAAATGAAAGGAAGGTGTTAAGAGTGTACCTTTCTGCACACCCGCTCACCTGATTGGTGGTAAATTCCACTCTGTGCCCAGAAGTTCCATGGCTATGAATAGAGATGAGCAAATCTACAGTAGGAAGCAAAGCATTTCCTTCCTATCTGCATTCTGCTTATCAGGCTGTGGGCTTTAAAGTCTTCTTTGCTCTGTGCCGCTCCTCCCCAGGTGCTGGAAAAGAATGGATCCAGTCCTGGGAAACTTTTTCAATTTCTCAGGACTGTATCCATCCTTTTCCAGTACCCAGGGAGGAGAGCAGGGCAGACAGCAAAGCCCTGCAGGCCAATGAGCAGAATCCTGATAGGAGTGAAGCACTTCACTTTACTACTGTAGATTCGCTCGTCTCTAGCTATAAACATGCTGAGACTTTAATGTGCTGATTCTGATTTAATTGCACTTTAGAATATCCGAGTCTATGGGACAGGCCATGTGGTCTTCCCTTAAAATTTCAGCACACTTCCGGTTCCGGCGCCACCATGTAAGGACGTGTGAAGAGAGAGCTCCGCATCTTCACCCCACAATCCGGCAGCATCTTCCCCTTCAACGCCCATCCTTGCAGGAACGGATACCTGTGACACAGGGTAACTCGGCGACACCCGATTTCACCGGGACTGAGCACCAAGACAGCCGACAGGGCTCGTACGGCGCCCCGCCAGGAACGAGGCACCATAGTAGGCCACAATAGCGCCCGGACACCACGCGGGATAGCAGGCGCTTCCAGCCACACGCACCTCCCTGCTAAAGCCTGCGGACCTGAGCGGGGTAAGGGCTTCGGAACGGCGGGTTGGGAGGCAGAGGGACCGGACGCGGACATCCCAGAGAGGCTCCGGTGGGGGCCGCCATCTTAGAGACAAACGGCCGGAAGCTGGGTCGCGCCATCTTGCCGCTCGGTTCCACGCGGCTCCACAGTGCAATCTCGCAGCCAGGCTTCATACCGGGGCGCCCATATCTTACAGCTTGAAACCGTCGGCAGACAGGTGATCAGAACTGCAGCCTGTTCGGGGGAGAGCTTCAATGCTGACAGCAGACGGGGTGGCTGCCATCTTTGCCATGTGACTGCCGCTAGCCATGACCAAATAGAGACTTAACATTAACCTACAGGTACCACGGTGTGCACGGGCTCTAGGGGTAGAGCTGCTATTTACTGGGCTCCCTCTCCTGAGCTGTTTTACCTTGGGGAAGATAGAGGCTGCCTAAAGACCCTGTTGTGTGTGTGACAAGATCTCCATCTATAGCAGCCCGCTTGCTCCCATCCATATCATATCTGGACACTTAATTGTACCTCAGCCTGCATCGGATATATCTGTATCCCTGACCTTGATGGACCAATACCTGGTCAAAATGGGCACTAAAAGTAAAGGAAAAGGGACCAAGGCGGCTAAACAGGTCACCCCACTACAAGATCTTCAGGAGCTACAACATGAAAACAAAAAACTGTGGGATAGGGTAGAGGACCTGGAGAACAGGTCTCGCAGAAATAACCTGCGTATAGTAGGGGTTCCGGAGACAGTGGCCCAGAAAGACCTACGCAGCCTGTGTGAGTCTGGAATTCCGGATCTTTTGGACATTACGGAATTGTGCAAAGTCGAAAGGGCTCATCGTATTGGTCCTGATTTACGCCCTGCTGGTGACGTATCTCCCTCCCGCAGTACTGCCAACCCTCGTCCACGCCAGGTGATAGTGAGATATTTGGACTATACAGATAAAGCCGCTATCTTACGTGCCTTTAAACAACAGAATCAGCCAATACAATATAAAGGACACAAACTGCTAATTTTTGCAGATTTCTCAGCGGAAGTCTCCAGGAAAAGGAAGGCTTTCTCCCCATTGTGCTCCCTTCTGCATAGCAAACAATTGAAATTTGCCCTAGTCTATCCAGCGACGCTGAAGGTCTTCCATCCGGATGGTATTACCATGACCTTTCAAGACCCTCAGGTGGCCGCAAAAACTCTAGGCTTTGGCCCTCCTTCTCCTGACTAGTGATGTCACGATACCAGAATTTTGAGTTCGATACCGATACCAACTTTTTTTTTTCAACGCTCGATACCAATTCGATACTTAAAAAATTATATTTAAGAAAAAAAAAAAAACAACAACATAAGAATAGAAATGACCCCCCCCCCTCCCCCAGGTTCAGGTCAGTACGAACCAATTTATGTTCCCTAATTTTATTACTTTAAAAATAAAGTACCCATTATTTAAAACAAATAAAAACTTGCCCAACTCTGACTCACTTTTTTTTATCTCTCCGCCTGTCTGGCTGGGGGGTGAGGGGCATTTTTTGCGCTGTGATCTGTAGTTTTATTTAGTACCATCTTTTTATGGGGTACTGAATTGGGTGGTTTCTGCACTTGCTCGGTTTACCGTGCGTGATCAGGAAAGTGACAGGTAGTATGGACAATAACACTTCAGCTGCCAGGGATGGGGATTGTAGTCATGTAACACACAACTGCTATCAGGTGGGAGGATGGGGGTTGTAGTCATGTAACACTTTAACAATCAGAGGGTGATGGGGGTTGTAGCCATATAACACACACCAGCCAGCAGGGGGGATGATGGGGGTTGTAGCCATATAACACACACCAGCCAGCAGGGGGGATGATGGGGGTTGTAGCCATATAACACACACCAGCCAGCAGGGGGGATGATGGGGGTTGTAGCCATATAACACACACCAGCCAGCAGGGGGATGATGGGGGCTATAGCCATATAACACACCAGCCAGCAGGGGGATGATGGGGGTTGTAGCCATATAACACACACCAGCCAGCAGGGGGGATGATGGGGGCTGTAGCCATATAACACACCAGCCAGCAGGGGGGATGATGGGGGTTGTAGCCATATAACACACACCAGCCAGCAGGGGGATGATGGGGGCTATAGCCATATAACACACCAGCCAGCAGGGGGATGATGGGGGTTGTAGCCATATAACACACACCAGCCAGCAGGGGGGATGATGGGGGCTGTAGCCATATAACACACACCAGCCAGCAGGGGGATGATGGGGGCTATAGCCATATAACACACCAGCCAGCAGGGGGATGATGGGGGTTGTAGCCATATAACACACACCAGCCAGCAGGGGGGATGATGGGGGCTGTAGCCATATAACACACCAGCCAGCAGGGGGGATGATGGGGGTTGTAGCCATATAACACACACCAGCCAGCAGGGGGGGATGATGGGGGTTGTAGCCATATAACACACAAGCCAGCAGGAGGGATGATGGGGGTTGTAGCCATATAACACACCAGCCAGCAGGGGGGATGATGGGGGCTGTAGCCATATAACACACACCAGCCAGCAGGGGGGATGATGGGGGCTGTAGCCATATAACACACACCAGCCAGCAGGGGGGATGATGGGGGCTGTAGCCATATAACACACACCAGCCAGCAGGGGGGATGATGGGGGCTGTAGCCATATAACACACACCAGCCAGCAGGGGGGATGATGGGGGCTGTAGCCATAAAACACACCAGCCAGCAGGGGGGATGATGGGGGTTGTAGCCATATAACACACCAGCCAGCAGGGGGGATGATGGGGGTTGTAGCCATATAACATACCAGCCAGCAGGGGGGATGATGGGGGCTGTAGCGATATAACACACCAGCCAGCAGGGGGGATGATGGGGGTTGTAGCCATATAACACACCAGCCAGCAGGGGGGATGGTGGGGGCTGTAGCCATATAACACACACCAGCCAGCAGGGGGGATGATGAGGGCTGTAGCCATATAACACACCAGCCAGCAGGGGGGATGATGGGGGCTGTAGTTTTACTATTCCTGGTGTCAGGGCATGCTTACCGGTGACCTGGATTTGTCCGTATTCTGCAGGTTACAGCCCCCCTCCCAGTCAGAGTCAGGCCGACTGTAAACCCCCCACATTGTGTCTGCTCCGGAGTCTTCTGCCGGCCCCGGCCTCCCGCCTCCTCACACTCCTGCCGCCCCCACCACCTCATAGTCCGGTGCAGATGTAGTGGCTGCATCTCCTGCCTACCCCTGCTCCAGCCTTCTCCTCTCCCGGACACCGCTCTCCCTCTCCAGCCCGTGACCCTGCTCTGCCCGCAGTCATTAGCAGCGGGGGTCTGCTACACACAGTAGCCAACCCCCGCTGTATATGGAGCAGGCTCAGGAGGGGGGTAATTTCTGCGGTCAGTGTGACAGCGGCATCTATATAGTTACATAGCCGGCACTAGCAATAGCTATGTGCCGGCTATTTGAATTTGGCACCGACGGGGGAAGAGGGTGCGCGCTGAGGAGGTGACAGGTGGGAGCAGGGGGCGGCACACAGAGAACACGGCCGGCGCTCATATAGCTGTCGGCCGTGTTCTCTGCGCTATACTTTGTTAAACTGCATAATAGCGCAGTTTAACATAAAGTTTCGATACCAGGAAATCCTGGTATCGAACTGTTTTTCGGCCCGGAATATCGATAGTAGTATCGATATTTCGGTGCATCGTGCAACACTACTCCTGACCAAGCGGATGCGACTTCTACGAATCGTTGGGATGCACTCCGTAGAGGCCCATCTCAGGATCAATGTGATTCCTCTCCTCATACAGACCCTTCGTGTACGACTGTCCTCACTGAACAACAAAGGAGAAGGCCGAGGAGGGCAGATTCGCCTTTTGACCCTTCCACTGAGGCGGGATAGTGAGGCACCTTAATGGCTATTACTACTGGGTAGCCCGGGCCTCGGAAACCACTACCAGAGCTTCTATGGTGTGCATGGTAACAGTAACGGGGAGTGTTGTTTGTCTACCCTAAAACGTTATAGAGTTGTGGTCTGCTGACCTGCCACCATAGGTACTCTGACTATCCCTGGTATCATAACTCACTTAACAAAAGTTGCAGGGGGAGGACCCTGCTTAACCATATGTTTAACAGAGTTGTATTATAATAATGTGCTGCCATAACCCTTTATTACTTTACAGTGAAGCATTTCATCGGGGTGAAGTATGTTGTTCCTTTTACTTTTCTGTTTGTGCATATCCGCGTCTGGTTGAGCAGATGTGGCAATTTTTGTACACGTTGAGTTACCTTCATGGGTTCTGTGTGGGTCGTATGCCCACCATGGTGGAAAAAAGGGAGTCACCTACAGAATGTTTGACTTTGAGTTTGTTTTTTAGTTGGCTATGGTTGAAGGGGGGGAGGGAGGGCAGGGCGGGAATCCACAGATGCAGGAAGTCACGTGAGCTAGAGAGGTGCTCTGTTATATGCGTGTCACAACATGGAATGTTAAAGGGTTAAAATCCCCACAGAAGCGTTTAATGATATTGAGACACCTGAAACGCCTAAAAACTGACATTGCTTTATTACAGAGTCGTGCAAATGGAGTAGTGTATCGCAAGGAGTATACACTTACTTAACCAGGAAACGGAGTCTTCGTTGGCGCAGGGAGATCTCAGAACACGTAGGTATTGGGAAAAGTTGTTTTATTGCATAACGGCAACGCGTTTCTAGGCTACAATGCCTCTTTATCAAGCCAAAATGATATGCATCATTTTGGCTTGATAAAGAGGCATTGTAGCCTAGAAACGCGTTGCCGTTATGCAATAAAACAACTTTTCCAATACCTACGTGTCCTGAGATCTTCCTGCGCCAACGAAGACTCCGTTTCCTGGTTAAGTAAGTGTATACTCCTTGCGATACACTACTCCATTTGCACGACTCTACATTTCCTGATACCTTTGACGTGAGGCACCCCGTCTTGGTTCCCCGGAGCGGCAGCATCTAGATCTCCATCATTACTATGCGCATAAAGGTGTTGTGCTCTTAGTACAACCCGTCCAGGTGAGCACATCCATCACCCCTTATACCTTATATTTACTGCTACTGATTCACCCAGGGAGCGCCTATTCTTTGTGTTTCCAGCCTTTTTCCATTGCTTTATTACAGGAAACCCATCTCGAGGAGGCAGATTTCATCCGCATGCAACGACTATGGGTAGGCAAGTTGGTGGGCTCTCCGGCGCTTCGAGGTAAAGCAGGCACGCTCATGCTAATACACAGACGTTTGGCCACACAAATCACTAATGTTTCCCATGATGATGAGGGCAGATGGGTTCATATAACGCTCCAGGGTCAATCCTCCCTAATTAGTATCTATAGTGTCTACGCCCCAAATAGTGGACAAAAAAAGTTTCTTGATATGTTAGGGGATGTTATCTTGTTAGATAACACCCCACTGAAAAAAATAGGGGGAGACTTAAATGTGGTAGGGAACCTGGCAGAAGACAAGAGATCCATGATAGGAGCCCCTCCCCCCACAGGGGGGAAACCCTCGCCCCTGCCTACCTTTTTGGCGGCTTTAGATCTTTCTGACCTGTGGAGGGACCGAAACCCGGAGGGAAGAGAGTACACTCACTTTTCCTAGGCACACCAGTCTTGGTCACGTATCGACTTTCTGTTAGTGTCCAAATCTTTGCTGTCTAGTATTCCTTCCGTTGACATTGGAGACTTGGTCATATCAGACCACTCGCCGGTGACAATGGAGGTGAGGGACACCCAATTGAGGGGCTCGGATTTCCTTTGGCGTTTCCCAACGCAGCTGGCATTAGACTAAACCTTCCAAGAACTTGTGAGAGGTTGGTGGCTTCAATATAGGGCCAACAACCATATGCACGTCGACAATGCGCAGGTGTTTTGGAGTGCGGCAAAGGCGGTCCTGAGAGGGCAGATCATATCATACATGACAAAAAAGAAAAAGGAAATTAATTCCTAATTAGAGACAAGGGGACAGGCCTTGAGAAGGGCCTATACCACTTTCCAAACGACACCCTCCGAAGTACATAAACGGGAGTGGCGGCAGGCCAAAACTGAATATGACTTTTGGGTCGAGAGCCAAGAAAAACTTTTCTTATCTAGACAAGAAGCAAGACTGTTTCGTTTCGGAAACAAGTCTGGCAAGTTACTAGCTAATCTAGCTAAGGGGAAAAGGCCTATTACCACCATAACCCATCTCCGTGATTCCACTGGGTCCCTGACGTCCCATCCCGCCCAGATAAATAGCATCCTACGCGACTTCTACACCCAGCTATATGCTAAAAGAGATAACGAAAGGCCAGCCGAATTGTTCCCTTTGCACTTGATTAAACTCCCCTGCCTATCATCTGAAGACAGGACCGTACTTAACTCCCCTTTCACTGAACAGGAAGTGGCTGCGGCCATTAAAAAACTGCCGAGTGGGAAAGCGCCGGTTACTCGGGTGAATTTTTTTAAACTGCTCCGAGAGCAAATCACTCCCCACCTTACGATATTGCTCAATGAATACCTAACTGGGGATGGGGTAATCCCAACAGAGGTCAACACAGCTCATATTAAAGTACTGCCAAAACATGGGACCCAACCTCGCCGGCGGCATACCGCCCGATCTCCCTGATTAACGTTGATCTGAAACTAGTATCTAAGCTAGTGGCGGATAGGCTATCTTCCTTCCTGCCCAAACTTATGTTTCAATACTTTTTATTGACAAGTTTTCACAAAGAATTTTTCATATACAACACACAAATATCAAGAATTGTAACTGGATACAATACTAAAACAGGTTATAATGCATAATAGCTGTTACATGCAATATCAAGAGTTTTGCAAACTAACATAAGCTGGTAGGTACATAAGTAAACATGCTGATAAGAGTATGAAATAAACAAAGGAAATTCCAAGCAGATCTATAAAGCTGGTATGTGATGCGTAACTCAACAAACGAACAGACAAACATACACACAAGCAAACAGGCAACTGCAGGATAGGGTGTGAAATGTATCTGACAGCTGTGGGAATGGAAAAGTAGGTGGAGAACGCCAAATCATTAACCCCTTAAGGACAGAGCCTGAAATGGCCTTAATGACAGAGACAAATTTTATGAATATGACCAGTGTCACTTTAGTCATTAATACCTTCGGGATGCTTTTACCTATCCGGCTGATTCTGAGATTGTTTTCTCGGGACATATTGTACTTTACATTTCTGGTAAATTGGAGTCGATACTCATAACAAATCTTTATGAAAAAAACCCAAATAATGTGAAAAAATGTGAAAAACTGCATTTTTCCAACTTTTAAACTTTTTTGCGTATACAGAAAGTGGTTATACCACAAATTATATATTAAATAGCATTAGCAACATGTCTACTTTATGTTGGCGGCATTTATTAAACTATCTTTCATTTTTTTTAGACGATAGGAAGCTTAAAACATTAGCAGCAAATTTCCAAATTTTCAGTAAAATTTCAAAATCAGATATTTTTAGGGACCTGTTCAGGTTTAAAGTGTATTTGAGGGGCCTGTATGTTAGAAAGCCCCACAAAGCACCCCATTTCAGAAACTGCACCCCCCAAACTCTGCAAAAGCACATCCAGAAAGTGTTTTAACCCTTTAGGGGAGTCACAGAAATAAAAGCTAAGTGTGTAAGGAATTTGAAAATTTTAATTTTCTGTGCAGAGATTTTATTGTAATCCAATATTTTTCATAATTATAAACCTATTACCAGAGAAATGCACCCCAATAATTATTGCCCCGTTTCTGCAGTTTATAGAAATACCCAATATGTGGCCCTATTGCGCTATTTGACGCAACCACAAGCCTCAGATATAAGGGAGCGCCTAGTGAATTTCAACGCCTCCGTTATATTTGGTCATTTTTGACTGTACCACTTCAGGTTGGCAGAGGCTCTGGGGTGTCAAAACCTAAAAAACACCCCTAAAGGGACACCATTTAGAAAACTACACCCCTCAAGGAATGTAACAAGGGGTGCGGTGAGCATCTGGACCCCACAGGTGCTTCACAGATTTTCCCAACAATATGGCGTGAAAAAAGAAAAATTTATTTTTTACACTAAAACGTTGTTCTAGCCTTCAATTTTTCATTTTCTTAAAGGGATAAGAGGCAAAAAAAGACAAAAAATGTGTAGCGCAGTTTCTCCCGAGTACAGAAATACCCCACATGTGGCGATAGAGTGCCAAGGAGGCGCAGGACGAGCCTCCAAAGGGAAGGAGCGCCAATTGGCTTTTGGAAGCTGAATTTCACTGAAAAGGATTTCAAGCGCCATGTCGCATTTACAGAGCCCTCGTGCTGCCAAGACACTGGAAACCCCCCACAAGTGATTCCATTCTGGAAACTACACCCCTCAAGGAATCTAACAAGGGGTGCAGTGAGCATATGGACCCCACTGGTGACGGGCACAAATGTGGAACAATGTGACGTGAAAGGGAAAAATTTCATTTTTTCACTTTCATGGCACAAATGTGCCCGTCATCAAGGGGTCCATATCCTCACTGCACCCCTTGTTAGATTCCTTGAGGGGTGTAGTTTCCAGAATGGGGTCACTTGTGGGGGGTTTCCAGTGTTTTGGCAGCACGAGGGCTCTGTAAATGCGACATGGAGTTCATCATCCATTCTAGCCAAATCCAACCTCCAAAATCCAAATGGCGCTCCTTCCCTTTGGAGGCTTGCCCTGCGCCCACATGGCGCTTTATGTCCACATGTGGGGTATTTACGGACTCGGGGGAAATTGCTCTACACATATTGTGTGTTTTTTTCTCTTTTAACCCCTTGTGAAAATGATAAATTCAAGGCTAAACCAACATTATAGTGTAAAAAATGTAATATTTCATTTTCACGCCACATTGTTCCACATTTGTGCCCGTCACCAGTGGGGTCCATATGCTCACTACACCCCTTGTTACATTCCTTGAGGGGTGTAGTTTCCATAATGGGGTCACTTGTGGGGGGTTTCAACTGTCTTGGCAACACAATGGCCTTTTGAATGCAACATGGCCCCTCAAAATCCATTCCATCCAAATCCAGCCTTCAAAAACGAAATGGTGCTCCTTCCCTTCGGAGGCTTACCCTGCACCCGCATGGTGCTTTATGTCCACATGTGGGGTATTTACGGACTCGGGGGAAATTGCGCTACACATTTTGTTTTTTTTCTCCTCTTTTAACCCCTTGTGAAAATGATATAATCAAGGCTAAACCAACATTATAGTGTAAAAAATGTAATATTTCATTTTCACGCCACATTGTTCCACATTTGTGTCCGTCACCAGTGGGGTCCATATGCTCACTACACCCCTTGTTACATTCCTTGAGGGGTGCAGTTTCCATAATGGGGTCACTTGTGGGGGGTTTCAACTGTCTTGGCAACACAGGGGCCTTTTGAATGCAACATGGCCCCTTGAAATCCATTCCATCCAAATCCAGCCTTCAAAAACCAAATGGCGCTTCTTCCCTTCGGAGGCTTACCCTGCACCCGCATGGCGCTTTATGTCCACATGTGGGGTATTTCCGTACTCAGGGGAAATTTCTCTACACATTAAATGTTTTTTTTTATCTTTTAACCCCTTGTGAAAATGAAAAAACATGACAAGATTAATAATTTAGAGTAAAAATTTTACAAAAATTACACTAAATGTTGGTCTAGCCTTGATTTTTTTCCATTTCCACAAGGGGTTAAAAAAGAAAATGAACACAAAACGTGTAGGGTAGTGTCCCCTGAGTACGAAAATACCCCACATGTGGGCATAATGTGCCATATGGGCACAGGGCAAGTCACCAAAGGGACAGAGCGCCATTTAGAGGCTGGAATGGAGGATGGAGGCCATGTCGCAATTACAAAGCTCCTGTGCTGCCAGGACAGTAGAAACCCCCGACAAGTGACCCCATTCTGGAAACTACACCCCATAAGGAATCTAACAAGGGGTGCAGTGAGCATATGGACCCCACTGGTGACGGGCACTTACGTAGGACATGTGCCGAGAAAATAAAAAATACAATTTTTTTCATTTTCACGTCCCAAATGTGGCCGTCACCAGGGGGCCATATCCCCGCTGCCCCCCTTCTTAGATTCCTTATGGGGTGTAGTTTCCAGAATGGGGTCACTTGTGGGGGGTTTCTACTGTCCTGGCCGCACAGAGGCTTTGTAATTGCATCATGGCATCCTCTAATGGGAATGGCGGCCATACCTACTTAGCTGGAGAAAAGGGACAATTCTAATTTTTTGGGGGGTATTAGGCCAATTATTAGTTTATAAGGTTGGAAATGACAGGTGTCCATCAAACTCAACCTGTGTTGATCCAGAGGAAGGCAAAAAAAAACCCTCGTAAGGCAGACGACAGTAGCCTCATCACAGGGGAAAAATTCCTTCCTGACTCCATAATGGCGATCAGAATAATCCCCGGATCAACGTGACCCCTGAAATAGGAATAAGAGACAGAATTTAGATAATGTAGAACTCCGATGACGTGTGGTGCGCCTTGAAGCGATCCAGTATGCAGAGGTCGGGGCGATCAGGACAGGCGTCACACGGGAAAATGGTGTCCTTCCTGATCCCCCTGTTACACCACACTCTGCACTTTTTCTGGGGTCTCCTGTTCTCCAGCGTGGGGGACGTCACCTGGAAAATGTTGCCCTGGTGCGATACGGGGTCCTTCATATCCAGAAGCGCTGGGTCCGCTCCATGGCTGCTAAATATTAGGGCGCTATTACTGCTTCTGATATTTTCGGATCGTGCCGCAAGCTACAGGGCAGCGAGAGACCAGAGGAGGGGGTGCTGGTATAAAAGTTATCCCCGTACAGGTGGTAACCTTTATCCAGCAGTGGGAAGATCAGTTCCCGGACGATCTTCCCACTAACTCCGAGGATGGGGGGGGGGGGCATCTGGGGGCTGGATTCGGGTGTCCCTTCCTAGATAGACTCTAAGGGTACGTGCACACTGCGGAATCGCGACAGATAACCCTTCGTGCATTCCGCAGTTGGCACCCACCGGCGGAGTGATGCAGGCCGCCGTCTCCACACGTGTCATAGACTCCATTCTATGCCCGGGCGGATTCTGCTCTCCGTCCAACGTGTTCATTCTTTGGATGGACGACGGATTCCGCCCGTGCATAGAATGGAGTCTATGACACGGGTAGAGACATGCGCCCGCATCAGTCCGCCGGTGGGTGCCAGCTGCGGAATGCACAAAGGGTTATCCTTCGCCATTCCGCAGTGTGCACGTACCAGAAAATCTGTAAGTGTACCCAGAGGTACGCTCACAGAGTGTGTAGAATTTCACACCATACCGTGATCTCTTATTGGGACGGTACTGGCGGAAAAGACGTGTCTGGGGGGCAGCGTACGCTACGCTACCCCCAGACACGTCACTGGATGATGAGGATGAATGGAGGAAAGAAGGATCCCCCATTCATCCTCACTGGCTGTTTCGGTGTCGGAGGTAATAATAACGTATCCCTCTGACGCCGAAAACACCCTGGGGGCCATCTTTATACGGGGATTAGTATATGGGGTATATAGTGGTGTAGTGTCAAACTTTATTCAATGTAGTGTGGTGTAATGTAGTGTTTTTTACGTGTTTTTTTTACAGTAAGTATAAAAAAAAAACCTACGCCAACAAAGGAGTTGCTGATAAATGCCGCACTTATGTGCGGCACTTATTAGCAGACTGTGGCAGTAGAATATAGAAAAAAAACACCCTACGCCAAAAAGGAGGAGTTGCTGATTAGCAGCGCACTTTCGTGCGATGCTGATCAACACTCAGCGGCGATAGGGTGCGGAAAATAGAAAAAAAAAATTTGAAAAAAAAAAAAACAAAACTTTTTCTACATTCTGAACATCCCTGTAGCTGCTGATAAGTGTATTACACATATCAGCCGCTAGAGGGCAGCAGAGCGCAAAATACGGAAGAAGCCGACGCTGGAGCCGAAAATAGCCGAGAGAAGCCGAACGTGACGTCACGGAGGAAGCCGAAGACCCGAACGAAGACGAGGATGCCGCGAACCCGGAAGACGCCGATCAGGAGCCCGGGACAGGTGAGTAATGTACAAATACCTGCTCTGGACCCCTCGGCTACCTAGCTGAGGGGTCCAGGGCAGGTATTTACTATATTGTGGGACTCTGATCGCCGTGGCACAGGCCCGATCGCCGTGAACGGCCGTCCGGCCGTTCACGGCGATCGGGCCGGTGGCACGGTGACCACCATTACTTTTTACAGTAATGGCGGTCGGTGCCGTCCTCGGACAGCACCGACCGCCATTTTTTTCCGGGTCATCGGGTCACCGATGACCCGGAAAGGTTCCGATCGCCGCTATTGGCTGATCTGAATTGATCAGCCTATAGCGGCGATCGTAAGCACGGGGGGTGTTAACCACCCCCCGTGCCGTGAAGCTACGATGGCCTGCTATGATTTATAGCAGGCCATCTTCCCCGACCGCTGTGTGTGAACACGCAGCGATCGGGGAAACATCGGGCGTACCCATACGCCCGTTTGCGTTAAAGCCCAGGCAACGGGGGCGTATGGGTACGCCCGATGTCGTTAAGGGGTTAAGCGTTTATATCTTTTAGAAACTGGTGTCAGAGGCAAGTAAGAGGCTTACGCTATGAAGGCATGCGAAGTTTGGGATATTGGTCTGCTGGTGTATAAAGTGTGAAACTACAAATGGTGCCGTGGGGTATTCTGGTGATCGGGTAGAAAACTGTGAGTCTAACTATTAGCACCAGCCTGCAATGTGTGGTAATAATGCAGTTGACAGGACATACAAAACATAAATACACGTTCACGAGTCCTGTACAACATAACAGGACATAACCGCACAATTATAAAGATATTAAACGTTGCTCTAGGTCCTTGCGGCATATAAGCATATAGCTAACCGCAACAAAGGTGAGGGGAAAAAAGTCCAGCCCATGCCGGGGGGAGAAGAAGAAGAATAAAATAGTATGCGGAGGCCGTGCTACGCTAATCCTGCGCAGGGTTAATTATGGCTAATAAGCTCTGGGTACCAAGATCTCAAAAGAGTGAGTCCTTCATCAGCATTAGTAGCCGCGAATGTCTGGTTGTCCTTAAAAATAAGCAAGCGAGAAGGGTGTATCCATTTATAAGCAAGTTTTTTCTCACGAAGCACTTGGGTGACTGGCGCAAGGGATCGGCGCCACTGCATCGTGGCAGGTGAAAAGTCAGAGTATACGGAGACCATCCTATATTGGGCTGGTGTACCATTCGGCTTTCTAGTAGTAGCAAGGAGGGCATTTTTAATATGTAGGAAGTGAATCCTCGCAACAACGTCTCTAGGCGTGTGAGACGGCTGATTCTTTGACTTCGGAATTCTCCGAACCCAGTCCAGAACTAGTTCTCTATGTGAACAATCAACAAGAGTAGCTTTAAGAAAACGTTGAGTGTAGTGGTACAGATCGGGTTCAGCAACCGTTTCGGGTATGCCCCTTAGTTTCACATTCTTGCGTCTCATGTGATCCTCCAATACAGACAGCCTGTGTCGTAGACGCTGAGAGTCCTCCTCTATTTCTTTGCACGCTGTTGTAAGCGAATTGCAAGACACTGCCAGCCCGTCCACAACGCTAGCAATCTGTGAGAGTTTGTCCTCCACTCCTCGTACGGGGGAAAAAGCTGATTGTATGATACAGTTCAAATCATAGAGTAAAGAATCTCTAAACATGGCTAGCGTCTTCACAAGGGAGGAGGTTGTAAGCGGCATATTCTCTGACCCCAATTTTTCAAGCAATTTGTCCGTCCTCCTAAGTCCACAATCTGGCAATGTATAGTCCGGTGTTTGATGTGGAGCAGGAAAAGGAGAGGAAGAGGGTGCATATGATGGTAGCTTACTATGAAAAACAGGGGCAGTTGGAGAGAGGGTGGTACGAAGACTTCTGGTGTCTGCCGGCACAGACACAGACACAGACTGTATGTTAGGTTGTTCAGTCACAACCGGTTGTGGTCCGGTAGCTGGGGCAGTGGGATGACTATGCAAACCGGGTGGTTGTACCTTTTGTAAGGCGCACTGCCGTGATTCATAAGAGGCATCAGTGGTGTATGAAGTAGCAGGCAATAAAACATCACACATAGAAGGAGAGGAAGCAGCACCCGAACTCCCTCCCCCAGCGGCGGCCCCTCCGCACTGTTCTTTTTGCCCGGCTTTGTTAGTGTGCACCGAACCCGAGGCATAATCCCGTTCCCTCCGGTAGTCGGGAGAAGCAGAGTGTGGGGAGATTCTATACGCGGCAACTTTGAGTGTCGCTGCAGCAGGCTGTTCACTCCGATGTGTCCCCTGCCATGTTATTCGAGAGTGAGCGCCATCTTGGATTCGGGGAAGCGGGACATACGGAGTTACTTTAAGAGGCTTACGTGTCAAAACCGGGTGATCCCGCATGGTGAGGCAGTCCCAGAGTAGTTCGGCAGTGTTCTGGAGGAATAGTAGTACCAAGTGAGGTGTAGTCCCAGAGTAAATTGCTAATTGTCGCTGGGTTGAGCAGGAGCACAGCGGGCACACGTCTTCTCCCTCCGGCAGCAGCCTCCTCCCCCTGCCCAAACTTATAACCCCCCTTCAGGTTGGCTTTGTTCAAGGAAGATCGGCGGTGGCCAACCTATGTAAGGTTGTGACGGTGCTGGACGTTGTGAGGCGCAATCCTGGATCCCACCCATCCCCAGACCACCTCTCTAGACGCAGAGAAAGCGTTTGACAGTGTGGGCTGGGGATGGTTGGGAGCGGTCCTCGATAAAATGAAATTTGAGGGATCTTTCAGAAGATTTCTGGCAGGACTTTATGCTGATCCAAGAGCGAGGATCCATACTACGGGGTTTTTGTTGGCTCCCTTCCATCTCCGGAGAGGCACTCGTCAAGGGTGCCCCTTGTCGCCCCTATTATTTAACATTGCACTAGAGCCTTTCCTGAGATGGTTGCTGTGTAGCACAGTGGGCCAGAGGGAAATCAAAGTAACGGCATTTGCTGATGACATCATGCTGTTTTTGTCCTCACCGACCCAAGACCTGCCGACCATCTACCAGATGTTAGAGACGTTTGGCTCTATCTCTGGGTTTAAAATAAACCTGTCTAAGAGTGAACTGTTGGGTCTGTCTAACTCCCAATCTTTGCGCGCCCAGCTGCCACGCGACACACCGATTAAAGTAACTTCTAAACCAATAAAATATCTAGGGGTCTTCATTGGGCGCACCCCGGAGTCGTTGTACCATTTAAACTATCCCCCACTGTTCACGAAAATTCTCACTGTACTCAGAGCTTGGGAGAGACTTCCACTTTCCACATAGCCTTAGTGCTTTATCCAACTTCAGCAGCCACAGCTATTTAAAAGCCGAACGTTTGGGTTTGGACGGACTCGAGCTTGCTCGAGGTTCGCTCATCTGTACTCAGAAAATATTTGTCTCTAGTAACTTAGGTCAGGGCAAATTACAGGAAGTGGGGGCAGGGTTTACCATGTGGCATGTATAGGAGAGAGATGACAAGCCTTTTTCTATCCCTATGTCAAGGCATGGCAAAGGATGTGCTTTTTAATGGACATGAATTGAAAATAACCAAACACTGTGGCCCGAAACTAGAGGTGTAAAAAGTTCACATGCAGTCACGTTAACATGTCCCATGGAAAAAGTATAGAAGTTGTTCAAAGTTATTTTGTAGGAGCAGAAGCATCTTAGCTTCATTCCAAATAATGTACAGTATATCTGAATAATTACTAGGGGACAGATAGAAAAGATTATGGTTGAAGGGTTAGACTATCTAGAGTTTGCTTTTATTTTGCTACCGTGGAATGACAGACTTGTGTAAACTTCTTGAAATGAAATGTTGATTAATGGTGCGTTCACACCTACAGGATCTGCAGCTGATTTTCTGCAGAAGATTTCATTTAAATAACTGAACACAGCATCAAATCTGCTGCAGATCTGCTGCAGATCCTGTAGGTGTGAACGCACCCTTAAGCTGGGTTCACACACTGTATACTTCAGGCAGTATTTGGTCCTCAAGTCAGGTCCTCATAGCAACCAAAACCAGGAGTGGATTGAAAACACAGAAAGGCTCTGTTCACACAATGTTGAAATTGAGTGGATGGCCGTCATATAACGGTAAATAACTGCCATCATTTCAATATAACAGCCGTTGTTTTAAAATAACAGCAAAAATTTGCCATTAAATGACGGCCATCCACTCAATTACAACATTATGTGAACATAGCCTTTCTGTGTTTTCAATCCACTCCTGGTTTTGGTTGCTATACAGCCTCACAAATACAGCCTCAAATATACATAGTGTGAACCCAGCCTTAGGGTACAAACCCACTTGCCGGATCTGCAACGAGTCCCCTCCCCTGCAGAGAAACTCGCAGCAGGGATGTACATCGGGGGCAGCAGGGGGGCGGCCAGGCTGTACATTACCAGGTCCCCGCTCCTGCCCCGAAGCAAGCAGGAGCGGGGACCCGGTAATGTATAATCTCCAGCGGCCAGGGGGTTAATGGGGCGGGCTGCAGACAAAATCGCAGCAGTGATGTACTCGCTGCAAGAACGCAGCGAGGGGACTCGCTGCAGATCTGGCAAGTGGGTTTGTACCCTTAGGAAAGTTTATTTTTATAGTTTATTTAGAAGAATGGTTGTGAAGGTGGACGTTACAATTAAACACATAGGAGGAGATTTTACAAACATGGTGTAACGTATAACTGGCTTAGTTGCCCCTAGCAACCAATCAGATACCACCTTTCATTCCTCACAGACTCTTTGGAAAATAAATGGTGGAATCTGATTGGTTGCTAGGGGCAACTGAGCCAGTTTCACGTTACACCATGTTTGTAAAATCTCCTCCTATGTGTTTAATTGTAACGTCCACCTTCACAACCATTCTTCTAAATAAACTATAAACAATAAAAATAAACTTTCCTAAGGGTACAAACCCACTTGCCAGATCTGCAGCGAGTCCCCTCGCTGCGTTTTTGCAGCGAGACTCGCTGCAGATCCCGGCCCTATACTTTCAATAGCAGAGAAACTGGCAGCAGGGATGTACATCCCTGTTGCGATTTTGTCTGCAGCCCGCCCCATTAACCCCCCTGGCCACTGGAGATTATACATTACCGGGTCCCCGCTCCTGCTTGCTTCGGGGCAGGAGCGGGGACCCGGTAATGTATAGCCTGGCCGCCCCCCTGCTGCCCCCGATGTACATCCCTGCTGCGAGTTTCTCTGCTATTGAAAGTATAGGGCCGGGATCTGCAGCGAGGGGACTCGCTGCAGATCCGGCAAGTGGGTTTGTACCCTTAATCAACATTTCAAGTTTACACAAGTCTGTCATTCCACGGTAGCAAAATAAAAGCAAACTCTAGATAGTCTAACCCTTCAACCATAATCTTTTCTATCTGTCCCCTAGTAATTATTCAGATATACTGTACATTATTTGGAATGAAGCTAAGATGCTTCTGCTCCTACAAAATAACTTTGAACAACTTCTATACTTTTTCCATGGGACATGTTCACGTGACTGCATGTGAACTTTTTACCTCTAGTTTCGGGCCACAGTGTGGGATAGAAAAAGGCTTGTCATCTCTCTCCTATACATGCCACATGGTAAACCCTGCCCCCACTTCCTGTAATTTGCCCTGACCTAAGTTACTAAAGACAAATATTTCCTGATTAGAGATGAGCGAACCTCGAGCAAGCTCGAGTCCATCCAAATCCGAACGTTCGGCTTTTAAATAGCGGTGGCTGCTGAAGTTGGATAAAGCACTAAGGCTATGTGGAAAACATGGATTAGTCATTGGCTGTATCCATGTTTTCCAGACAACCTTAGAGCTTTATGCAACTTCAGCAGCCCCAGCTAATCAAATGCTGAACGTTCGGGTTCAGATGGACTCGAACCTTGTTCGCTCATCTCTATTCCTAACAACAGGTAGATAACAAGTAAGACACCTCGTGGACTTATTATCACATTACATGGACCTTACATTACAGATTCCCTTACGTCCCATTGGCATCACAACATATGGGGGGTAAATTCACCCCTGCGAGCCCCTGGGACGAAGGAATATTTAATGAAAAAATAACAATTAAATTTTTATTCCCTCCTCCATGAGGTATAAATAGGCTCCACCTCCCCCTAGACCTGTCTTTTTTTACTTCGTTGCTGTTAGCCCTAGGGGACTTTGTCCCTCCTCCGTTTTTATGCTTTGTTTACCTGTTGCATTCAGGTTTTCTCTCCAGGTAATGATTGCTGGGATGCCGCTGGAGCCGGTGTCCAGGTAGTATCCTGATATTTGCTTCTGCAGGTCTTAGCTTTTAAGTTTTTCTTACCTAGTGCGTCTTGGAACGCACTCTGCGTGTCACCCGAGCCGCTGGCTTTTCTTCCAGTCGCGTTCGACTGTGGAACACATCGGCGCTTCGTGCGTCTCAGCACTGCGGCGTCGGCGTGATGTCACTCCGGGGGCCGGCAGCGGCGCGCGCTCTCTGCACGCCGGATTAGCTGTGTGTTCAAGGCAGAAGGTAAGCTGTTGCTACCTCTAGGTCTGGCTGTCTTCCTCTGGAAGGATTTTCTGTGGCTCATTTGGATCTAATAGAAAACATCTGAGTGCAAAGTGCTGTGATCTCTCTTCTATATACTTAAAAGTAAGTGTTGCTGCCACCTAGTGTCTCTTTCCGATATCACTCTAGCCAGGCTAGTGGTTTATATGTATTGTAATACATTGATTATTTGCAGATGTCTGAAATGGAGACCAGTCCTGCTGCTGGCAAAAGACCTTCTAAGGAAGCACTTCATGTGCCGAGTGTGAGACTCCTTTACCTGACGGCTATGGATACCGTAGGAGGATCATTTTTTCCAGATAAGATTCATCCTTTCTTTCATAAAAATATTTATGAATGCCTATGTGTTTCAGTACGCTGTCCTTCATGCAGACCTAAACCTATGAGGAGCCTGATGTTCAGGATGTAGTTGTATGAGTCAAGGACTATGTGCAAAAGACTTTAGCGGCTAATGAGAATCGCCACCTGTGTCCTAAGATAAAGACCAAATGGAGTATATCTCTCTCTACTCCCAGCCTTTGAGTATATTACTTTATGGCTGTAGGATTATGGTCATTTTCAGTTTTACTGTGATTGATGAAGTTAAGTCATCATCTTCTTCTGAAACCTCTTCTATTTCTGAAGATGAGAGAATTATTCAAGGGGTATTTCACAGCTGATAGAATTCACAAGCTCTGCTAAGCTGTGCAAGCTGAAATACACCCTGAGGAAATAGAAGAGGATAAGGATTCGTCCTCCTCAAAAAAGCCTAGGGCTTCTGTCAGACTAACACAGACACAACCAGACAGTGGGCCCTATCTGAACCACCCACTGTCCCTGCCTAATTGCCTCAGCCGACCCTAGGCGGTCGCGGACAACCACGGAGACGTTCCCTGCGCTATATACGTGATACACAAAACAATACGGACAGACGAACACAATAAGGAATAGTAAACCAGGCCGGGTCAAACCACACGGGCAACGTAGTACAAAATCAGTACTCCAAAAGAGTAGTCACAAGTCAGGCAGGAGGTCAGAAAAACGAGTCGAGCAGTAGGAGGGATAGGACGGGGAGCGCAGGAATATACAAGGGAGAGCTGGGACCAGGAATACACCTAATTAGCCAGCGCTGGGACTCAGTCTGTGCTTAGCTTTTATGCTGACCAAGAGCCCGGTCTGGATCCTTATTGGACCGGCGCTCTGATCTTCCAGGTACAGACAGGCAGAGAAACCTGTCAATCACAGCAACAACACAGGTGTAAAATCAAGACCAGGAGCTTCTCAGCTTAACTGCTGCATAGCCAGAAGCTGAGAAGCAATCGGGTGTGGCACACAAAGGCAAAACACCAGGTCTAGTTCACACAGGCTACTGCAGATTCCTGACAGTACCCCTCCTCTTATGAGGGGCCTCAGGACCCTTATTGAACGGACCTGGCTTAGACGGATTACGTGCATGAAATTGTCGAACCAGACGTGGGGCATGCGTGTCTTTCCCAGAAACCCACGTCCGTTCTTCTGGGCCAAAACCCTTCCAGTGGACCAAGTACTGCAAAGACCCTTGTACCCAGCGAGAATTTAGAATTTTTTCTACCTCATACTCCAACTCCCCCTGGATGACCAGGGGAGCAGGAGGAGAAGACGGCGCAACCGGAGGAACATACTTTTTCAGAAGTGCTTTATGGAACACATTATGTATGCGAAATGATGCAGGCAGTTTTAATCTAAAGGTAACAGGGTTAATCACTTCCACAATAGTGTATGGTCCAACATATTTAGGTGCCAGTTTACCGGATTGTACCTTTAACCTCAGATTTCTCGTAGACAACCAGACCTTTTCCCCTACTATGTATTGATGGCCAGGTATGCGTCTTTTATTAGCATGTTTTTTGTATTGCTCTTGGGCTTTAACCAAGCTCTGATGAGCTTGGGCCCAAACTGTGCACAGTTTAGAGAATATGGCTTCAGCTGAAGGGTTAACTGATTCAGCAGCATGAGTAGAGGAATACCTAGGATTAAAACCAAAATTACAAAAGAATGGCGACATACCAAGTGAGCGCTGTTCATGATTATTTAAGGCAAATTCAGCTAGAGATATAAAGTCTCTCCATTTGTCCTGGGCATCAGTCACGAAACACCTCAGAAATTGCTCTAGGGACTGGTTAATTCTCTCGGTCTGACCATTCGTCTGCGGATGGAAGGCAGACGAGAAAGATAACGAGATACCCAACTTTTCACAGAATTCTCTCCAAAACTTTGCCACAAACTGAACACCCCTATCGGAAACAACATTCTCAGGGATGCCATGCAAACGTAGAATATGATTAATAAATAGCGTAGCTAAAGTACGAGCATTTGGTAGCTTAGACAGAGGAATAAGATGGCACATCTTGGAAAATCTATCCACAACTACCCAAATGACAGTTTTTCCCCTGGACAGGGGCAGGTCAGTAATGAAATCCATTGATATATGTGTCCATGGTCTCGTAGGCACCGGTAGCGGATGTAATAATCCTTCAGGTGGCCTTCGAGGGACCTTGGACCTAGCACAAGTCTCACATGCCTCAACAAAAGCTTTCACATCTCGGGCCCAGGAAGGCCACCAGTAGTGGCGCGAGAGCAAAAACCTGGTTCCTGCCACCCCTGGGTGTCCAGCCAACACAGAGCTATGAATCTCCTCCAAGACCCGGAGACGAAGATCCGGAGGTACAAACAAGCAGGAGTCCGGAGTATTTCGGGGTGCCAAGGACTGAGACTCAGCGATTTGGGTCACCAGGTCCTGTTGTAGGACAGACACCACCACACCGGGTTTTAAAATCGTATCGGGCTGGTTCATGGGAGAATTTTCTATGTCAAAACTACGAGACAGGGCGTCAGCCTTGATATTTTTGGAACCAGGCCGGTACGTGATCTCAAAGTTAAACCTTGAGAAAAACAGGGCCCACCTGGCTTGACGTGGGGTGAGACGTTTAGCACTGTCTAAGTGCACCAGGTTCTTATGGTCAGTAAGCACGACCACCTTATTTTTGGCACCCTCCAGGAAGAGCCTCCACTCATCAAACGCCAACTTGATAGCCAATAATTCTCTATTGCCAATATCATAATTACATTCGGCCTGGGAGAACTTCCTGGAGAAGTAGGCAACAGGACGAAGGTTGGTAAAAGTGCTAGATCCCTGGGATAACACTGCTCCCACACCCACCTCAGATGCGTCCACCTCCACTATGAAGGGGGCTCAAAATCAGGCTGAGCCAGCACTGGAGCTTCTGTAAAACATCGCCGAAGTTTATTGAATGCCATGATTGCTTCTGGGGACCAGTTAACTAAGTCCGCCCCCTTCCTAGTCAAATCCGTAAGGGGTTTGGCTACCAGTGAGAGAAGTTTTTAATAAATTTTCGATAGTAATTTGCAAATCCCAAGAACCTTTGCAGGGCCTTCAGGTTATTGGGTCGCTCCCAGTTTTCAATGGCAGTAAGGGGGTCCATACCAAACGAATTAGGGGTAATGTAGTAACCAAGAAACGAGACTTCCTGGATACCAAACTGGCATTTTGATAACTTGGCATACAGATTATTCTGCCTCAGAAGCTCCATTACTGTACGTACATGTAATATGTGAGAAGCCCAATCAGGTGAAAAAATCAGAATATCATCCAAATAGACAACAAGGAATCGTCCCAAATGTTCACGAAATACATCGTTCACAAAGTGTTGGAAGACCGCCGGAGCATTACATAACCCAAAGGGCATAACAAGATACTCGAAATGGCCCTCTGGGGTATTAAAGGCGGTCTTCCACTCATCCCCCTCCCGGATCCTTATAAGATTATAAGCTCCACGTAGATCCACCTTAGAAAACCATTTGGCACCAACAATTTGGTTAAACAAATCCGGAATGAGGGGTAACGGGTGTTGATTTTTAACCGTAATTTTGTTCAACTCCTGGTAGTCAATGCAAGGCCGAAGCCCACCATCTTTTTTGCCGACAAAAAAGAAGCCCGCCTCCAAAGGAGAAGAGGAAGGACGAATATGGCCTTTACGTAAACTATCCCTTATGTACTCTCGCATGGCCTCCCTCTCAGGACATGATAAATTAAAAATACGACCTCTAGGATATTTTACACCAGGAATTAAATCGATAGGACAATCATACGGTCTATGAGGAGGCAATACTTCTACTGCCTTTTCATCGAACACATCCGCGTAGTCAAACAGGAATTCTGGAATCTCTCCCTCCCCAGGGGAACATTCTGCCAGCGACATCGGGATACAATGGGAACTACATTCAGGACCCCACCGAATAAGTTCCCTACTAGACCAATCAAAAACAGGGTTATGCAGTTTCAGCCAAGGCAATCCCAGAATCACATCTGATGACAAATTATGCATAAGGAGAAAATCAAGATGTTCCACATGAACAGATCCCACCTTGACTTCCAAGCGTGGTGTTATGTATCGTACGTCCCCCTGGGCAAAAGGAGCCGAGTCAGCCCCAGTAACATTCACTGGGCACCTGAGCCGGAGGGGACATACCTCTAAACCGGAAAAAAACATGGGGTTAACAAAGTTCGCTGACGACCCAGAATCGATCTGGGCGTAACCTGAAACACTCCTATTCCCTATTACCAAAGAAATAGGTAACAACAATTTATTCTTGAAGGTTACCTGTGCGCCTGAGAGACCCCCTCAATAGTCTCTCAGGCGCTTAAGTTTTCCGGCGGTGATCCGGGCCTGGACGGACAATGCCGCACCCGATGTCCTGCCTTCCCACAATACAGACATAGGTTGTTCTGTAACCGATGTGTTCGTCTGGCCTTGGCGTCAGTAGAGTCCACCTGCATCGGTTCTTCTGGTGTGGGCGTAACAGGAGGGGAAGGTTTAGGGTAGGAGCTAGGAGTCACTGGGGTTCTGGGAAGGTCTGGGGTACCTCTCTCTCTCTGCCTGTCTCTCAGACGTCGGTCAACGCTGATGGCTAACGTCATACTCTCCTCGAGTGAGTCAGGAGTGGGGTAAGCTACCACTCTTGGGGTGCCCCTTGGAGAAGGGATATGATAATGCCGACCCTCTGAGACTCGTCTCCCGATGAGCGGGGGCATAATCTAAAGAACAGCTTGCACCCCTCCTTGAACACACGGAACCGCCTCCTGTCCCCCGAGAACTTATCCGGGAGCTGAACGGGTGGCTCAGGAGGTGGCGGAGGGGTCACCGTGATTTGTCGGGGTGTCGTCTCCTGATCCTGAACCCTTACAGCAAGCTCCTGCACCATGGTGTTGAGCCGCTGCATTTGGTCCACGATGTTCGACATGGCGGTCCTATTGTCCATGGGGCAATGGCAGTATATATGTCAGACTAACACAGACACAACCAGACAGTGGGACCTATCTGAACCACCCACTGTCCCTGCCTAATTGCCTCAGCCGACCCTAGGCGGTCGCGGACAACCACGGAGACGTTCCCTGCGCTATATACGTGATACACAAAACAATACGGACAGACGAACACAATAAGGAATAGTATACCAGGCCGGGTCAAACCACACGGTCAACGTAGTACAAAATCAGTAATCCAAAAGAGTAGTCACAAGTCAGGCAGGAGGTCAGAAAAACGAGTCGAGCAGTAGGAGGGATAGGACGGGGAGCGCAGGAATATACAAGGGAGAGCTGGGACCAGGAATACACCTAATTAGCCAGCGCTGGGACTCAGTCTGTGCTTAGCTTTTATGCTGACCAAGAGCCCGGTCTGGATCCTTATTGGACCGGCGCTCTGATCTTCCAGGTACAGACAGGCAGAGAAACCTGTCAATCACAGCAACAACACAGGTGTAAAATCAAGACCAGGAGCTTCTCAGCTTAACTCCTGCATAGCCAGAAGCTGAGAAGCAATCGGATGTGGCACACAAAGGCAAAACACCAGGTCCAGTTCACACAGGCTACTGCAGATTCCTGACAGCTTCATTGTCTATGTTACAGGCGGAATGGAAGGAATCGGAAAAGGCTCTGGGTTTGAGCAAGAGGTTTAAGACCTTATATGTTCTCAAGAAAGAACAATGTAAGGACTGGATTGAGCCTGCAAAGGTGGACCCGGCCATAGCCAAACTGTCGAAATGTATTGTGCTGCCTGCGGAGGACAGATCCAATCTTAAAGGACAACTCCGGCGAAATTTTTTTTGAGCTTATTTAACACACATTACAAAGTTATATAACTTTGTAATGTGGTTAAATACCTGGTCTGGCCCCCTTCCCCCACTTTCGGACCCCCGACCCCCCTGCCCGGAAGTTAAAGAATGTATACATTACCTATTACGGTCGTCACGGTCCTCTTCTCCCGGGCGGCATCTGGTGACGAAGACGTCAGAGCCGGGGGGCGGTCCGGATCTTCTTCCTCCTCGGCGTCTTCATGGAGAGTGAATGGGACGGAAAAGGCTGCTGGTGCACATGCGCACCAGCAGCCTTTTCATTGGCTGGAGCGCATCACATGGCTTCCAGCTTGCTCAGCCCTGATAGGCTGAGGTTGCTGGAAGCCATGTGATGCGCTCCAGCCAATGAAAAGGCTGCCGGTGCGCAAGCGCACTGGCAGCCTTTTCCATCCCCAGGAGCTGGAAGTCAGAGACATTGCTGGACGGCGGTGACGGTGAGGCGGACGGCGGGCGAATGGAGTGGCGATCGTCACCGGAGGGATGGTGAGTATGGTGTCTGTGTGTGTCTGTGTTTTTTTTTTGGGGGGGGGGGTCCCGCCGGAGTTGTCCTTTAAGGATCCGATGGATAGAAGGGTGGAGGTAGCCCTCAAGAGATCATATACGGCAGCGGCAGCCCAAGGGGCAGTCTCCATTTCTTCTTTTGAGGTTTCTAGAAGCCTAAGAAGATGGCTGGCCAAGGTCCAGGAAAATTCGGAAGGTAGAGCTAGCAGGGACAAGGTCCTTTGCTCCTTAAAAAAGGTCATTATGGCCATTGACTTCCTCTGCGATGATGCATCTCAGGGAACCAGGTTAGCGTAAAAAAAACTAGTACGCTCTCGACCGCTGCCAAAGGGCGCTATGGTTAAAACCCTGGGTTGGAGATACTAACTCCAAAATTCATGTCTGTAATTTGGAGTTCCAGCCAGGTAGGCTGTTTGGCTCTGAGCTGGATAAATTAATGGAGGAATTGTCTGACAAGGAGGGGAAGTCCCTACCATTGTCCTATAAGAGCCGTGATTCCTTTCTCCTCAGCGAGGCAAAGGGAGATACCAGTACAGAGGTCGAGGAAGAAACTATTCCAGAAGAGGTTCAGGGAAGCAGCAGAATAAGGACACCAACAAGAAACCAGACTTCTGACGCCAGAAGCAGTCCAGTGGAGGGACGTCTGAGTTTGTTTCTCCCTGCCTGGGAAGAATTAAGAAAAGATCACTGGATGTTAAATATTATTCAAAATGGTTATGTCCTTCATTTATCATGTCTTCCTCCTCCAAGATTTCTTCTGACAAGAAATCTTAAGCCAGAAAGACACTTAGTCCTAGAGACAGAAATTCTTCACCTCCTTTCCATAGAGGCTCTAGAGGATGTTCCTCTATCCGAGATCGGTCAGGTAGTTTACTCCCCAGTGTTTCTAGTGCTGAAGCCATCCGGAAAGTGGAGGCTTATTATAGATTTGCGATATCTCAACAGGTGCATCGTAAAGAAGACGTTCCACATGGAGAACATAAGATCGGTAAAATCTATCCTCCAGGAGGGAGATTTTATGGTCACCATAGATCTACAGGATGCATATCTTCATGTACCGATTCTGAAGGCTCACAGGAGATTTTTAAGAATCGCCATCCAAATCCAGGGGAAGGTAAGACACTTACAATTCAAAGTCCTTCTATCCAGAATACCTCCGCACCCTTTGTTTTCACAAAGGTAGTGTCACCATGATGGTTTGCTTCCGTCTACAGGGGATAAAGTTATCCCTTACCTGGATGATTGGTTGATTATGACTCAGACTCAGGATCTTCTGAAAGTTCAGTTGAACTATGTCCAGGACATACTTCAACAATTAGGTTGGCTTATCAACATAGAGAAATCAGACTTAATTCCTAATTCCTCCTCGTCAGGTATCCATAAGAACATAAATGCGCTTTTTAGGGCTCCTTGCCTCAGCTGCGGACGCGGTGCCATCAGCGTTATGGCACATGAGATTTCTTCAGAGAAAAGCACTAACAGTATGGAACCGAGGACTGAAGGACTTGAATGCGAGGCATGTTCTATCGACTCAAACAAGACATTCTCTAATGTGGTAGAGACAAGTCAAACATGGAGTTTTAATTTCAGAACCACACTGGATGACCATCACAACAGATGCTTCAGGAACAGGTGGGGGAGCTCATCTGACAGTCATCACGACTGCAGGATCTTGGAGTCAACAGGAATCCGCTCTGCCCTCCAACGTGAGGGAGCTCAGAGCGATTTACCTAGCTCTTCTTCATTTTTCTCCTCTTATTTTACAGAGAGCAATCAAAATCCGGATGAACGACATGGCCTGCGTGGCGTACCTAAACAGGGAGGTACCAGATCCCCTTCTCTCCTCAGGGAAGTAGAGAAGATTTTCTGTTGAGCAGAAACCAGAATAACTAGACTCTCTGAGATTCATATCAGGGGTGTCTACAATACATTGGCGGATCGACTGAGTCGAGGCCTGACATTACCGGGGGAATGGTCTCTCTCAAGGAGAGTGTTCATTCAGTTAACCCAGAGAAGGAGGCTTCCTCAGAGAGACCTCATGGCATCAGCAAGCAATGCCAAACTGAGGAATTTCTGTTCCCTTTACAGGGCAGACAATCCCATGGTAGTGGACTCAATGACAATACCATGGACATACCAGCTGGCGTATATCTTTCCTCCCATAGCCATGATTCCCAGAGTTTGATGAAGATCAGTCTAGATCAGTCGTCAGTAATAATAATAACTCCCTTCTGGCCGAAGAGGTCATGGTTCACCCTGCCCATGAATATGAGCAGAGGGGAATTTTGGAGATTACCTCTGCATCCGGATGTAATATTCCAGGGTCAACATCTGTGCAGGAATCTTTCCAGCCTCAGCTTGACAGCTTGGAGACTGAGAGGACCGTATTAGACTTTAGTTTTTCTCACGCTCGTAGTAGCACTACAAATAAATCTTATGCACGTATTTGGAAGATTTTCAAGATTGGTGTGCGAGCAGGAGTATTGATGGACTTAAACCTTCTACTCCACAGTCATTGGTGTTTTTACAGGAAGGCTTCTATAAAGGATTAAAACCTAGTTCCATCAAGGTGCAGATAGCAGCCCTCTCTGCACACCTAAACTCACGTTTTTTTCAGATTTTGGAGGTAAAGAATATTGTTAAGGCTAGACTAGGCCTAACCTGGTAAAGCAGGTAGACCCATGAGACTTATCCTTTGTGTTGAGACGCCTGTGTCTTCCTCCCTTTAATCCTTGGGAGGAAGTAGACTTCGAGTTAACATTGAAAGTTTCTCTTTTACTAGCCATTACCGCTGCTAAGAGAGTTGGAGAACTTCAAGCCCTTGGCTCCGCACCTCCATACGTGATTTTTTTCCCAAGACAAGGTTATCCTTGGGTTCCTTCCAGGATTCCTGCCTATGATGGCTTAATTTGCCAACATCAACCAGCCTATAGTATTGCCTGTATTTTCTCCTACTGGATCATTTGAAGAAGACTTGGATCTTTCTTTATTGGACGTATCCAGAGCTATCAAGATCTATCTACATAGAGTAGGTGATTTTCATAAAGACGAGAATTTCTTTATCCCTTTCGCAGGAAAGAACAAGGGGAGAAAGGCTTCAAAACCTTCAATATCCAGATGGATCTGTGACTCCATTGCCTTATGTTACTCCTCTGCAGATCCACCAGAATTTACCAGGGCCACTCTACTAGAGCTGTGGCCTCCACTTGGGCAGAGCGTGCCGCTGTGCCACTTGAGGACATATGCCAGGCAGCTACCTGGTCATCTTTGACTACCTTTGTGAGATATTTCAGGCTGGATACTTCTTTCTTGTCAAGAACAACCTTTGCAAGATCTGTTCTTAATGCGGACGTAATAAATAACCCGCCCATTGGGGATAATGCTTGCTAATTCCCCATATGATGTGATGCCAATGGGACGTAAGGGAAGCTAAAATTATTATGTTAATTTGTTTTCCCTGAGACCCATTGGCATCACAAGACACCCTCCCTGTGTTTTATGTTTCTTTATAATTAGACTGAGGTCTAGGGGGAGGTGGAGCCTATTTATACCTCATGGAGGAGGGGATTAAAATGTAATTGTTATTTTTTCATTAAATATTCCTTTGTCCCAGGGGCTCGCAGGGGCGAATTTACCCCCCATATGTTGTGATGCCAATGGGTCTCAGTGAAAACAAATTAACATAAGCTAAAATTATTATCTGTTAGCTTTGTATTGTATGTTTGATTTCAAGCTGTGTCAAGATGTGTGCAAAGAAGGGTAAGATGAAGAGAAAGGGAATTTTTCAATGCTTACTCCATAAATCTAGTACTATTTTTACTAAAGTTCTCAACTTGGCAAAACACAGGAAAAGACAAAGAAATTTTCCCCCAAAACTTGCAAAAACTTTTTGCCAAAACCTACACAAAAAGCATCAATAGATTGCCCCTTTGTGGAAAACTATGGCTGTACATTTGTGCACAATTCACATTAGAATGTGGTTACAATCTAAATATAATCATAGTTTGTTAGCCCAACCTTAGAATTTCAGTTTTATAGTCTTAATAAATGTATAATATTTTTTTAATGTTTTGCTAGGTGACATTTTAGATCTGAATATTAACCGCCCTTGGGAATTTTACTCGACCTCCCCATGTAGAAGGGTGCTCATACCTCTTCTTACATCTGGCACAGCCTTTGGGATTATTAACATATTACATAGCTTCTTGTCAGCTTTTAATTACAGCTATATTCTCCTGGTCCTTCCTCGTCTCATCATAACAATCCTCTCCTTTCTGCTGGACTATACAATGCTTCAAGTAGCTGCGGCTTGGGGCTCTAATCCATGGAAGGCTTTGGTTCTCCTGGCAATGTCTCCAGTGACTCAGTTTTTTTACACCAGAACATTCAGCAATGCTGTAGAGGGGGTACTCTTTGCTCTTCTCCTGCTCCTTATATCACCTGGTGAAAGGAACCCTGTGACCAAGAATTGTAAAGCAAAGTCTCATCATCTTATTGGCCTGGTATTGACGGTCGGTTTTTTTAACAGACCCACTTTCCTCTGTTTTGCTTTTGTGCCATTGATATACCAGGCTGTCCAAAGGGGCAGCCGCAGGTCCCAGTTCTCACACACGTCCACTATTCTTACCATCATGAGGACAGTGCCTAGTGCAGTTCTCTGCTCAGTCCTATTTATAATGGCTGACACTATATACTACACAGGACATTGGCCACTTTCTCTGAACAAGAAAGAAGGCTTCATTGAGCAGCTAGTGAAAAACTCAATTATAACGCCTATAAACTTCCTGCTTTATAACATTAACCCTGAAAATCTTGCCCAGCATGGAGTTCACCCCCGAATAACTCATATTGCAGTTAATGGCTTCATGCTCTTTGGACTGTTTCATCTGTCTGCTCTGTGCTCTGGGATGAACATGTTAAAAACCAGGATGCGGCATAGATCTAATGATGAGAAGCCTTCTCCCCAGCTATCTGGTAACAGTTTACTGCTAATGATTTACTTTGTGCCGCTCATGCTTCTGTCGCTTTTTAACCACCAAGAACCTCGCTTCCTCATCCCCCTGGTAGTACCATTGGTATTATTAGTTTCCAATTATAAGAGAACAATGAAAACAAAATGCATTATTGTCTTGTTTAATGTCACTGGAGCCCTTTTCTTTGGCTGTCTCCATCAAGCTGGATTAATTCCTGGCTTGTTCCACCTCCAGCAAATTGTGCAGTCTAAATCCACTGCTGGCAACATGTCACACCATCACACTGTCGTCTTCACGCACACATACATGCCTCCCATGTACTTGCTGAACCTAAAAAAAAGGCAAACATCCGTGGATATTATCGATCTTGCTGGCTGTACTGAAGAGCTCTTGTGCCAAAAACTTCGAGAAATACAAGGTACAAGGAGAACTTTCAGTGAGAAATGCACAGGCGTCGGGGAAGACAGTGCATCATTTCATAGCTGTATTTCCTGGCACTATTACAGAAGTTGTGGAAAGTTGCAGATTAGTCCACAAGTATGAAGCCTTGTTCACACCACATCTGTCAATGGAGGACCCTCCCAAAATATCTCATTTGCTTACAGGCAGCTTAAAGAGTCAATTATCACTGTATATAATTGAGGTTGTTGTGGGGTAACGGGGATAACCTCAGAGTGGTGCACTTGCCTCCTTGGTTACAAAGAAAATATATACAGAAAGTGGATTACACATGGAAAACGGTTGGTTATTTTTTCCTTTAGCATTTGATAATGATATCAATGTAGTCTTCTGTAAAAGTGGTTATCCACCACTACAAAAACACGGCCACTTTCCCCCTACTGTTGTCTCCAGATTGGGTGGGGTTTCAAACTCACTTCCATTAAAGTAAATGGAGCTTAATTGCAAACCGCACCTGAACTGGAGACAAGAGAGGGGGAAAAGTGGCCATGTTTTTTGTAGCGCTGGATAACCCCTTTAAAGGGGTACTCCAGAGACTTTTTTTAAACCAACTGGTGTCAGAAAGGGTACTCCGGGAAAAAAAATATCTTTTGAAATCGAGGAACTTTCTGGTGTCAGAAATTTATACAGATTTGTAATTTACTTCTATTAAAAAAATCTCAAGTCTTAAATTACTTATCAGCTGCTGTATGTCCTGCAGGTAGAGGAGTTTTATTTCTTGTCTGACAAGAAATGTGTTCTCTGCTGCCACCTCTGTCTGTGACAGGAACAGTCCAGAGCAGCAGCAAAAAAATACTGGAAAAAATACATGACTTCCTGCAGCTGATAAGTACTGGAAGACTTGAGATTTTTCAATAGAAAAAAAATTACAGCTCTGCATAACTTTTAGACATCAGTTTCAAAACATTTTTTCCTTCTGGTGTCCCCCTTTAATCCAGACCAATAAAACTGAACAGGTTTTTCTGACAGTTTTGTAAGTTATGCTATGTGAAATATTCATTACTGGTGTATAGTATTAAACAGACTTATCTCGTATGTATTGAGCAGAGCACTAAACCTTGACTACAGCACTTAGTATAACAATCAATATGCATATGTACGTACCAGCATGGGGCTGTGACGGCAGTCTCTCCCCTGATGGATGGCATATTTCAAGGATCAGCTATGTTGGGTTTCAACATGCTCCATCATTTGCTTGTGTGGGATATAAGCCCCCACTTTATTTCTCCTCATCTAGGTATTCCAGGATTTTTGAAAATATAAATTGCTAAAGGTCTGATGGGGATTGTCACTATTGTGTGTACAGCGCCCATCAGAGGATTATCATTATTGGTATCAAATTATTAACTTTAAAAAATGCCAAAAACAGGGATTATTCCAAGTTAACCTAGACTTCACTTGTAAAAAAAAAACATGTTTTAAATTGCAAAACATCATAAAAGTACAGGAAATGTTTTGGTGCAATTAGAAAAAAACATTTTGGGGTAGATTTATCAAACAGGTGTAAAGTAAAATTGACTTAGTTGCCCCTAGCAACCAATCAAATTCCACCTTTCATTCCTCACAGATTTTTTAAAAAAAAATGAAAGGTGGAATCCTATTGGTTGCCAGGGGCAACTAAGACAAATCTCCCCCTATGTGTAAGAATTTATTTTAACTGACTAGTGTCAATGAATGTAAACAAATCACTAAATATAAAGTATACAAAATCTCTATGTTGTTAGAGGCCATGACCTTTGTATTAAAGGGGTTGTCCGGCGCTAAAAAATTATTCACAGAATAACACACATTACAAAGTTATACAACTTTGTAATGTATGTTATGTCTGTGAAAGGCCCCCTTCCCCGTGTCCCACCACCCCCACCCGGAAGTGTGGTGCGCTATACATACCTGTCACGTGCCGACCACGGTCTCCGATCCTCAGCAGTGACGTCTTCTTCGGGAGGCCGGCGGATCTTCCCGAGTGCCGGCCGCCCTCTGCAGCGTCATCCGAAGCTCAGCCGCGATTGGCTGAGCATAACTGTGCTCAGCCAATCGCGGCTGAGCGGCTGATGACGCGGCCACGTCATCAGCTGCGATTGGCTGAGCACAGTTATGCTCAGCCAATCGCGGCTGAGCTTCGGATGACGCTGCAGAGGGCGGCCGGCACTCGGGAAGATCCGCCGGCCGCCCGAAGAAGACGTCACTGCTGAGGATCGGAGACCGTGGTCGGCACGTGACAGGTATGTATAGCGCACCACACTTCCGGGTGGGGGTGGTGGGACACGGGGAAGGGGGCCTTTCACAGACATAACATACATTACAAAGTTGTATAACTTTGTAATGTGTGTTATTCTGTGAATAATTTTTTAGCGCCGGACAACCCCTTTAAATTATAAGTAACCTATTGAGAAATTGGTCTCCTTTGCTCGTATTTTTTAAACACACTCTCTGTAGCTCTTTCTTATAACCTGAAAGGACAATATACACCCATACAGATGTCAGGACAGGCATACATGAAGTCTATCAAATGCACCAGTTCCATTAGTTCAAACGGGCATGGTCATAAGTAGTGATGTCACGATACCAGAATTTTGATTTCGATACCGAACCGCTGTGATCTGTAGTTTTATTTAGTACCATCTTTTTATGGGGTACTGAATTGAGTGGTCTCTGCACTTGCTCGGTTTACCGTGCGTGATCAGGAAAGTGACAGGTAGTATGGACAATAACACTTCAGCTGCCAGGGATGGGGATTGTAGTCATGTAACACACAACTGCTATCAGGTGGGAGGATGGGGGTTGTAGTCATGTAACACACAACTGCTATCGGGGAGGATGGGGGTTGTAGTCATGTAACACTTTAACAATCAGAGGGTGATGGGGGTTGTAGCCATATAACACACACCAGCCAGCAGGGGGGATGATAGGGGTTGTAGCCATATAACACACACCAGCCAGCAGGGGGATGATGGGGGCTATAGCCATATAACACACCAGCCAGCAGGGGGGATGATGGGGGTTGTAGCCATACAACACACACCAGCCAGCAGGGGGGATGATAGGGGTTGTAGCCATATAACACACACCAGCCAGCAGGGGGATGATGGGGGTTGTAGCCATATAACACACACCAGCCAGCAGGGGGGATGATGGGGGCTGTAGCCATATAACACACCAGCCAGCAGGGGGGATGATGGGGGTTGTAGCCATATAACACACACCAGCCAGCAGGGGGGATGATGGGGGTTGTAGCCATATAACACACCAGCCAGCAGGGGGGGTGATGGGGGTTGTAGCCATATAACACACCAGCCAGCAGGGGGGATGATGGGGGCTGTAGCCATATAACACACCAGCCAGAAGGGGGATGATGGGGGCTGTAGCCATATAACACACCAGCCAGCAGGGGGGATGATGGGGGCTGTAGCCATATAACACACACCAGCCAGCAGGGGGGATGATGGGGGCTGTAGCCATATAACACACCAGCCAGCAGGGGGGATGATGGGGGTTGTAGCCATATAACACACACCAGCCAGCAGGGGGGATGATGGGGGCTGTAGCCATATAACACACCAGCCAGCAGGGGGGATGATGGGGGTTGTAGCCATATAACACACCAGCCAGCAGGGGGGATGATGGGGGCTGTAGCCATATAACACACCAGCCAGAAGGGGGGATGATGGGGGTTGTAGCCATATAACACACCAGCCAGCAGGGGGGATGATAGGGGCTGTAGCCATATAACAGACACCAGCCAGCAGGGGGGATGATGGGGGTTGTAGCCATATAACAGACACCAGCCAGCAGGGGGGATGATGGGGGCTGTAGCCATATAACACACACCAGCAAGCAGGGGGGATGATGGGGGTTGTAGCCATATAACACACCAGCCAGCAGGGGGGATGATGGGGGTTGTAGCTATATAACCGACATCAGCCAGCAGGGGGGGATGATGGGGGCTGTAGCCATATAACACACACCAGCCAGCAGGGGGGATGATGGGGGCTGTAGCCATATAACACACACCAGCCAGCAGGGGGGATGATGGGGGCTGTAGCCATATAACACACACCAGCCAGCAGGGGGGATGATGGGGGCTGTAGCCATATAACACACACCAGCCAGCAGGGGGGATGATGGGGGCTGTAGCCATATAACACACACCAGCCAGCAGGGGGGATGATGGGGGCTGTAGCCATATAACACACACCAGCCAGCAGGGGGGATGATGGGGGTTGTAGCCATATAACATACCAGCCAGCAGGGGGGATGATGGGGGTTGTAGCCATATAACACACCAGCCAGCAGGGGGGATGATGGGGGCTGTAGCCATATAACACACACCAGCCAGCAGGGGGGATGATGGGGGCTGTAGCCATATAACACACCAGCCAGCAGGGGGGATGATGGGGGCTGTAGTTTTACTATTCCTGGTGTCAGGGCATGCTTACCGGTGACCTGGATTTGTCTGTGATCTGCAGGTTACAGCCCCCCTCCCCCTCCCAGTCAGAGTCAGGCCGACTGTAAACCCCCCACATTGTGTCTGCTCCGGAGTCTCCTGCCGGCCCCGGCCTCCCCCCTCCTCACACTCCTGCCGCCCCCACCACCTCATAGTCCGGTGCAGATGTAGTGGCTGCATCTTCTGCCTACCCCTGCTCCAGCCTTCTCCTCTCCCGGACACCGCTCTCCCTCTCCAGCCCGTGACCCTGCTCTGCCCGCAGTCATTAGCAGCCGGGGTCTGCTACACACAGTAGCCGACCCCCGCTGTATATGGAGCGGGCTCAGGAGGGGGGAAATGCCGCTGTCAGTGTGACAGCGGCATCTATATAGTTACATAGCCGGCAATAGCTATGTGCCGGCTATTTGAATTTGGCGCCGACGGGGGAAGAGGGTGCGCGCTGAGGAGGTGACAGGTGGGAGCAGGGGGCGGCACACAGATAACACGGCCGGCGCTGATATAGCTGCCGGCCGTGTTCTCTGCGCTATACTTTATGTTAAACTGCATAATAGCGCAGTTTAACATAAAGTTTCGATACCAGGAAATCCTGGTATCGAACTGTTTTTCGGCCCGGAATATCGATAGTAGTATCGATATTTCGGTGCATCGTGCAACACTAGTCATAAGTCTTAATCAGTCTAGGTCTGAGCGTTCATACCCGTACCATATCGGGAGAAGGAGTGGGAGAGTCCCATGGTGCAGCGTGTTCTCTCCCTGCTCTGTGTAAGAACAAAACAGTCAGGCCCAGAATGAAAGTTTATGGAGCCCAACTTTTTCTTCTTACACAGAGCTGAGGGAGGACGAGTTGCAGTGTGGTCCTCTTTCGATCGGTACGGGTCTGAAAACTCAGATCTAAACCGATCAAAACTTTTGACATGTATCTATGACATCAATAGTAAAATATTCAACAGCATCCGATGGGAGTAGTAGTCTTCAGTAGAGCTTTATTGCATATTCCAGACAAGTAGCAATGTTTCGACCATCAGTTGGCCTTTGTCTAGCATACCTTGGGGGCTGTTGGACTTTACATTTCTTTGTTATGTCTCTATGACACATCAAAAGTTTTTACAAATGACAAGTACACAATTTTTTTTTTATATGTCAGAGGGACAAAATGTAATCATAGGTTGAAGTTTGATTTTTCAGACCTCAACCTATCAAAGTAAGCCAGGATAAGTTTTTGCAGGGCACCCTAGGGGTCCGTCTAGGTCACAGACACATAACAGAGAGAGAAGCATGTGGCAGTGCAGTCATCTCCCTACTAATTCTACTGATCAGTCTCTGCTGACACTCTTAGATAGCTGTTAGGTCAAGGAGAGACTTGGCACCTTTTATATATTTAATTGTGCTACCAGAATGTACAAAACTGCTTTGATTCTCTGGTACAAGGAGTCAGAGGCTTTTCCAAGCTCCTGATCTGCTGCAAACTAAATGCCTCCTCCCCCTCCCTGCTTGATTGACATCTGGAAGCAAAGACCCAAGCAGAGTCAGGTATGGAAGGGGGAGTAAGGAGATATCACAGCTTGCTGCACTTAGGAGCTTGGGAAGGCATCTTTTTACTATAGAAGAGCATTTTATATGTTCTTGAGGCACAGGTAAACTTGTGTAACTTGTGTCTCCTTATCTTAAAGGACAAGTGCCATGAAAAACTTTTCCCCAGTAATTGAAGCACATTACAAAGTTATATAACTGTGTAATATGCTTCAATCACCTATCTGCCTCCCTTCCCTGTCTTTTCCCCCCTCCACCCCCCACCAGGAAGTGTCCTGACTCACACAGACCTGATTACTGTCGTCACGGTCACCAGGCAGCTGCTCCTTCTTGTGAGGATGAGCCATCAGCAGGAGGGCTGCTCTAGATCCTGTTACACCAGCCTCCCCCTCCCCCTCCTTGTCAGGTGACTCTGCTTGCTCAGCTTATCTTCTCTAGTGACATGACTCCCTCACTGAGTCCACGGCAGCAGGAGAGAGGGGATGAGGGGAGGGGGGAGCTGCCTATGTGCCGAGTCAGTCGGAGGGAACATAAGCAAGTGACATGTGACAAGTGATGGCTTGCAGTTGTTCAGCCAATGGGAGCTGAGCAAGCTGTCATCTGACAAGGCAGGGGAGGGGGGAGGCTAGTGTAATAGGAGAAGGAGCTGAGAGAAGAGCTTGGTGATGGTGACCACCGTAATCAGGTCTGTGTGAGTCAGGACACTTCCTGGTGGGGGGTGGAGGGGGGAAAAGGCAGGGAAGGGAGGCAGATAGGTGATTGAAGCATATTACACAGTTATATAACTTTGTAATGTGCTTCAATTACTGGGAAAAAGTTTTTCATGGCACTTGTCCTTTTAACAGCAGATCCCCTTTAACCCTTTGAGGACCAGGCCCAAAATGACCCAGTGGACCGCGCAAATTTTGATCTTAGTGCTTTCGTTTTTCCCTCCTCCCCTTCTAAGAGCTCTAGCACTCTCAGTTTTCTATCTACAAGCCATGTAAGTGCTTGTTTTTTACAGTTGTAATAGTTGTACTTTGTAATGGCGTCATTCATTTTACCATAACATGTACGATGGAATTCCAAATATATTATTTATGAAGATATAAATAGGTGAAATCGTAAAAAAGAATGCAATATGGTAACGTTTGGGGGGTTCCTGTGTCTACGTAATGCACTATATGGTAACAGCGACATGATACTATTATTCTATAGGTCAGTCCGAACACAACCAAATGCAGGTTACACAGATTCTCTAATGTTATATATGTATTTTTTTATTAAATCCTTTTTTTGGCAATTAAATATTAATAAAATGGGCCTATTGTGACGCTTATAACGGTTTTATTTTTTCACCTATGGGGCTGTATGGGGTGTCATTTTTTCCGCCATGATCTCTAGTTTTTATTAATATCATATTTGTGAAGATCGGACGTTTTGATCACTTTTTATTGATTTTTTTAAATATATAATGTAACATAAAATCGGTAATCTGCGCACTTTTTCCCCTCTTTTCGTGTACGCCGTTTACCGGTCGCAATGACGCTTGTTATATTTTAATAGATCGGACAATTACGCACGCTACGGTATATTATATGTTTATCTATTTATTCATTTTTATATGTTTTATTTATATAATGGGAAAGGGGGGTGATTTAGACTTTTATTGGGGGAGGGGTTTTGGGGTAGTGTGTTAGTGTTTTGAACTTTTTTTTTTTTTACACTTTTGAAGTCCCTTTGGGGGACTTGTACATACACTACTTTGATTTTTACACTGATGAATGCTATGCCATAGACATAGCATTGATCAGTGTTATCGGCGATCTGCTCATTGAGCCTGCCTGTGCAGGCTCAGTGTAGCAGAGCGCCGATCGGACCGCATGGAGGCAGGTAAGAGACCTCCAGCAGTCCGTTTCAACGATCGGGATCCCCGCAGTCACACTGAGGGGGTCCCGATCGGTAAGTGACAGGGGACTCCCCCTGTCACTTACACTTAAACGCTGCGGTCGCGCCGCGATCGCGGCGTTTAAGGGGTTAATGACACGCGGCAGCGCGATCGCTGCAGCGTGTCATTACCGGTGAGGTCCCGGCTGCTCACTGCAGCCGGCCCCCGCCTCCTATGAAGCGCGCTCCGCTCCGGAGCGCGCTTCATAGCGGGAATAACACCCATGACGTAAGGTTATGTCATGGGTCGTCTGGGGACAGACTTCCATGACGTAACCCTACGTCCAGGGTCGTCTAGGGGTTAAATAGCTAACATGCAGGGGAATGTGAAAGCACAATTTATTCCAGTTATATAAGCCCAGGCTGATATTAAAAAACAAAACCACACACACAACACCGAAGCAACAGGAGAAATGTAAAGTGAATATGAACAGATGGGACAGATTTGGTGGAGATGTCGCTGAATCGGATAGTTCAATTCAGGAAGCAGAGCTGTAATAATGGGAAGGTGTAGGCAGCCTGGATATAGGGAATCTGACACTGTAACCGTTAGGACAAGGAGAGATATTGTATCTTCCATATATCTAGCTGTGCTTCCAACATGGAGAAACACTTTTATTCTTTTATGCAAAGTTTCAAATAGGCTGAGCAGCTGATGACGCGGCACAGGGGGCGGCGGCAGGAGGGACGGCCGGAGCGGTTCGGCCAGCCTCCCGAAGATGTTTTCATTGTCCCAAGATGGCGGCCGGGGGCCGACAGTAATGCGGTGAGTATAATGCACCACACTTCTAGGGTGGGGGGGGGGAACACGGGGAAGGGGGCCATTCACAGACATAATACACCACACTTCTGGGGTGGGGGGGACACGGGGAAGGGGGCCATTCACTTACATAACACAGATTACAAGGTTGTATAACTTTGTAATGTGTGTTATTTTGTGAATAAATGTTTAGCTCCACACTCCCCCTTTAGGTTGCTCCCTTCAGCGTGTGTGTTTTTCTGTTGGACAGAATAGCGCAGACCTCTGAACTTTTTCCTAGAGAGAGATAAATTTGTTGCATTTACACTATACAGTTTAAGGGTCCTATTAGATGGGCCAATGGTGGCCTGATCAATAATGTAAAGGAACGTAGATCTGCTACATAGATGCTCGTTTACTGAGCCTATTAAAAAGCTCAATAATTATTTAGCAAGGGCTGCATGGCCATCGTTAGTAATGTCTGTGCAGCCCCTGCCCTAAACCGTATACCTTACCCCCACCATGATCCCGATGTTCTTCTGTTCTCTCCTCACTTCCTGGCACTACCGCTGTAACCTCGAAGCCGGTCGTTGCACTGACAGGTAACTCAGCCAGTCACTAGCCTTTCAATTCAGAGACCTGCCCTGGCTCCAGGAAGCAATCAGACAACAGAAGAATATCGGGAGCATAGGGAGGTCATTTATACAGTTTACACAATCATCAGCGACCAACAATTTTAGATGAGGACCAAAAGACATGAACAGCCGATGATTACTGTCCTCCCGATGGTCTGTGCAGCCAAGAAATAAAAAAAAAAAAAACACACACACACTTGTCTGAACTACCCCTTAAAGGTCTATTATGAAATATTGCATTCAGGATTGGATATCATTTTGCTGGATGGAGACCTTATTCGCACGTTCTGCAATCATGGATCAACTTGATTTCAATTTTACTACTGAACATTCCGCTTTTTCACTGATCTACAATCTGTTCCATGAGAAAATAGCACACGTCCTAGTGCGTATCATATGAGCCAATAGTAAGCTACAGGATCCTTGGTATTTACAGGCAATAAAATCCAAGCAAACAAGTTTTTTTTTTTTTTTTTTTACAGATGCAATTACAGAATTTTTTTCAAGAACCAGAGTAAAAAAAAAAGTGACCCTCATCTTATAAGGCCAATAGGAGCCACATATATAAGGAATACCCCTTTAACTTCATGTGTATGTGTTGTACCATTATGTGGTGATCCTTCCTTCATGAATACAATTATCATACAGCAGCCATCTCATAAGTCACAACAAGCCTTTATTTCCTCCAAGGTTTGTGGACATGTCAGACGCTCTTCCTGCAGGTAATTCTTGTCCCATCCCCGGGCTGTAACTCGCCCCATGGCCACTAGAGGGCCCCAGTGTGCCAGGAAACAAGTGCGCGGCGGATGAGCAGAGGCTGTAGAGCTCCGGGCAGGAGAAGGTCACGCTGCTTCACCTGCCGCTTCCTTTCTTCATTTGCCCCCTCACCTCCTCCATTCCAGTCTTGAGCTCCTTGACGAATGTGTCTTTGATCCTCCCCACCTTGCGTCCCACCTCCCCCAGATCCCGGGAAGCCCCAGACACCTCCCGCTTCAGCTCCTGGACCGTGCTGGAGCGGAGCATGCGCTGTGCAGCGTCCCTGCCGGTCAGCTGCGCTTTAGTGATGGCGAAGGCGGTGATCTGCGCGGCTCTGCGGATGGGCCGGGACTCGGAAAGCTTCTCGATCAGCTGAGGGTTGTTGAGTAACGAGAACAAGAGCCTCCTGAGCACCATCTTAGGAGGACGTGTGACCTGAAGCACATAGACACAGCTGGTTACACCGGCGACTCTACAGCTCAACGGCCGCCGCATTATCCGGACCTACCTGCGTCTCTGGCCGCTAACCTACACACGCTGTCAGCTGTTTGCCCGCATCAGAGATGGCGGAAGCTGCTTCCGTTTTTTAAACCCGGAAGTGCTTCTTTACAGTGTCTTTTCTGATTGGCCCATCAGTGTCGTTAAACCAGTGTCGCTTTGCGGCTGCAGCGCTTTGTTACGTTTTCCGTGGAGGGTGCGAGTCGGAAGCTGTAAGGATGCTGAACGCATTGAAGAGTGACTCGTATGTGGAGCTGAGCCGGTACCGGGACCAGAAATTCATGGTAACACCCGTCTGCTGTGTCCTGCTGACTGCGGCGCTTCCTTCTGTAGGGCGCTCGCCCGTGGTTTCTCTGAACCGATCACAATCCTCTCATTTCCTGTGCTGTACGCGCAGTGCTCTGCTATCAGGCGCCCCCTGCAGGAGAAGGCGCGCCATGGAGCCCATAGCCAGCTCTGCGGCTGACACCTACATGTGTGTGATGGAGCAGGCAGCCACCCTGACTAGCAGGGACATAGGTAACATGGCAAGGGGTCAGGCCCCCAGTGACGCATGCCACTCCAAACCCGCATATCCCCCCCCCCCAACCACCTCACTCCACATTGCATAATACCACTGTACTATTACTCCATCACATCTACTATACAAAGACCAATATTCTCCCTCAGCAGTGACAATATAGAGGTAGATTTGGCTGGATTCTGCAGACTTTGTAAGTGATACATCCAGTAACTCACAGGGGGCAGCTTCTCCTCTTCTGACGTTTTTGTTAATCAAAGTTTTTTACTCTTCCTTTTCTTCTCCATCTGGCCATAATGAAAACGTCTTCAGCCATTGCTCGTCTCCACAGGATCTGGCAGACAGACGTTTTAGGCTTCTCTTTCCAACATCATTCTCATCTCTACACAAACTCCCCATCTGTATTGCTTCACACAGTATCTGTGCCCCCATATAAGCAGTTACGCTCATTATGTCCCTCCAAATAGTAGACAATCCCCCTCGGTGCTTCTTCATAGCACTGGGCTTCTCTGTGCACCTGTATAATATAGGCCTGGCCTCTATGCCCCCATGTAGTAGTTAGGTCCCGTCTGTGCATCCATCCAGCAGACTTAACTATGTCCCATACAGTGGTTAGGTGCCTCTGTGTCCCCATATAGTGTGTAGGTCACCTCTGTGCATCCCCCTGTTAGTTATCCCCTGCTGGTAAATTGATATACACCGTGTAGGCAATCCCTCTTACCTCCTTGTCTCATAGACAATTCTTCCTGTTATTCCCACTGTAGTAAGACCCCTCCCCTGTAGTATTCCACCCCCATCATGCTAGCCCTATGAATAAAAACACTATCCTGGCTCTGCAGTCCTCAGACATTCCTTTCTAGTGAGCTGAAGGTGTGTGGAACGCGGCATAGGTAGGTAGAATGTCCACAAACTAAGAGGGCAGGCCCGGCAGAGGATGGCACTAGCACACAGCCACAGACTAACGGCCCACCACACATATACACAGATACACCCAGCACTACACACAGGCATCGTCCCACCACACACAGAAACACGGATAGACATGTGATGAATGGGCAGAACACAGCCGGGGCTCCGACTTTTGCTGTTCAGCAGCTGCCTGCATCCATTGGTCTGTGTGACCCATGAATGCAAGCAGCTTGCTAAACTTTGGGACAGAGTGAGGTGGCAAGGGGGGCCCTGCCACAACCGTGACCGCTGTAGCTGCGCCACTGCCCACAAGGGGTTTTTCCTTTTACTTTTGACATGTCATTGAGATGGAGTTTGAGTGTTAATATTCCTGCAGCTAGTTAGAGCTAATAGAAGCACATAGATAAAGGGAACCTGTCACCCCCGTGCCGGGGTGATAGGCTCCCGACCCCCCGTTACAGCCCCCTATACTTACCTAATCCCGCCGGGTCCCGCTTCTGGAGGTGGTTGGGTGATGAAGATCTCAGCCGCTGCAGCCAGGCGCGCGCGCTGAGAGATGAGTCCAACACCCATAGAGAATGACAGGAGAGTCCAGCGCTCCGTCATTCTCTATGAGCGTTGGACTCATCTCTCAGCGCGCGCGCCGGGCTGCAGCGGCTGAGATCTTCATCACCCGACCACCTCCAGAAGCGGGACCCGGCGGGATTAGGTAAGTATAGGGGGCTCTAACGGGGGGTCGGGAGCCTGTCACCCCGGCACGGGGGGTGACAGGTTTCCTTTAAGCACTTCACTCCCTGGCTTGCTACGATCTCCATCTTGCTGTAGAAGATGACCACCCCATAGTCTAACAGTGAAGCTTGTTTCCTGTGGTGACCTGAGGAGAGAAGAGCCTGGCCATCTTAACACCCAGACTCTGACTGAGTTTCTAGGACGTCAAAAGATTTTTTGATTGATGGTGCCCATGTAAGGTGTGGCAACGGCAGAGGAAGGATACGGTCTGCCACTTTCTCCCACTATGCACATGCATCATCCTGTTTCAGCTATGTATTAATAGAGTTCAAGGTGTATACAAATCTAGCAAAAAACAATGTGTAATTCACTGAATTCATTTTTGTCATTCAGTCCTTGAAATATGTAATAAGGTATGCTTCTTTCTTTAATAAGGTAATATGTCTGTCACCACCTTCTTTTGGGAGATTAACCTTCTCTAGGCTGGTGAACCCCATTTAAGGAGTAGTGGCCCTTTAATATAATGGGCTCTATGCTTCTCCTCCATCCTTCACAGGTAGGATGTGTTGTTCAGAGGTCTGGAAGTGTTGTTTGCCATGTACAATGGCACAGTGTTTGGGATTGCAGAGCTCACCTTATCATATCTTTTCCCCCCTTCCCTTTAGGGTAACATAGACGATCAAGAGAAGCTCCTGAAGCAAAGCTGCACTCTGTATGTTGGAAACCTGTCATTTTATACTACAGAAGAGCAAATCCATGAATTATTCAGTAAAAGTGGGGATGTGAAGAAAATAGTTATGGGCCTTGATAAGGTGAAGAAGACGGCATGTGGCTTCTGCTTTGTAGAGTATCCTTTAACCCCTTAAGGTCAAAGCCAATTTTCGTTTTTGCGCTTTTGCTTTTTCCATTTTATGTTTAAAAGTCCATAGCGCTTGCATTTTTTCACCTAGAGACTTATATGAGCGCTTATTTTTTGCGAAACCAATTGTACTTTGCAATTACAGGCATAATTTTTCCATAAAATATGTTGTGAAACCGGAAAAAAATCATTTTGCGCTGTCAAATTGAAAAAAAAACGAATTTGTTTTGATTTCGGGGAGTTTTGCATTTACGCCGTTCGCCCTATGGTAAAACTGACTTGTTATGCATGTTCCTCAAGTCGTTACAATTACAACGATATATAACATGTATAACTTATATTGTATCTGATGGCCTGTAAAAAATTCAAACCATTGTTAACAAATATGTCACTTAAAATCGCTCCATTCCCAGGCTTATAGCGCTTTTATCCTTTGGTCTATGGGGCTGTGTGAGGTGTCAGTTTTTGCGCCATGATGCGTTCTTTCTACCGGTACCTTGATTGCGCATATACGACTTTTTGATCGCTTTTTATTACATTTTTTCTGGATTTGATGCGACCAAAAATGCGCAATTTTGCACTTTGGGATTTTTTTGCGCTTACGCCGTTTACCGTGCGAGATCAGGAATGTGATTAATTAATAGTTCGGGCGATTATGTGTGCGGTGATACTAAATATGTTTATTAATTTATTTATTTATTAATTTATATTTATAAAATGGGAAAAGGGGGGTGATTTGGATTTTTATTAGGGGAGGGGATTTTTTTATTAATAAAAACACTTTTTTACTTTTTTTTTTACATGGACTAGAAGCCCCCCTGGGGGGCTTGTATATACATAGCACTGATCTCTCATAGAGATCAATGCTGTGTATATACACAGCAAAGATCCATTAGATCGGTCATAGATTGCAATGGCCTGCTGCAGGCCACAGCAATCTATTGCCGAGCCGGGATCAGCGACATTCCGACGCTGAGGCCCGGCACGGGCAGAAGAACGGATCTCCCCCCCGCGATGCGATCGCGGGGGGGAGATCCGTGCCACTAGACACCAGGGATGCACGGAGGAAAGCACTTCAATGCAGCTGTCAGGTTTGACAGCTGCATTGAAGGGCTTAATTAGCCGGTGCGGCAACGGGACCCGCGCCGGCTAATAGAGGCACTGCCCGGCTGCAGATTGCAGCCGGGATCGGTGCCGTTCAGAGCACCCCCTGCGGCACCATGACGTATCAGATACGTCATGGGTCGCTAAGGGGTTAAGTGATAAATTTGACATTTGAAATTTAGCATTTTCTTATTGTTGGGCTTCTGAAAATAATAAAACAAATCTGGCTATTCTTGTAGTTACAGCCCATACTTCCATTACCTCCAGATGGCACTTGATATTGCAAGGAGGAGCACCTGTCCCTTATTTGTAGGTCTCCCAGAAGGAAATAGGCAGCACTTTGGGAAGCAAGTAAACAATGATTCCTTTATCAATCCATGTTGTAAAGTTTTAGCTCTTACGGTGCGTTTACACAGAGATTTATCCAACAGATATTTGAAGCCAAAGCCAGGAACAGAATATAAACAGGGAATGGGTTGTAAAGGAAAGACTGAGATTCCTGGCTTTGGTGTAAAAAAAGAAATCTGTCAGATAAATCTCAGTGTAAACAAGGATACTTGTGGATAAGGCCAAAAATACTAATTTTACTAGCAAAATGATCCTTAAAGTGAACCTGTCACAGATAAAAATCTTTGCCATGTCAACGAGACATTTTAAAGGGGTTATTCAGAATTAGAATAACATAGCTGTTTTTTTTCCATCTAAGAACAGTGCCACACAACTTGGCTCCATTCACTTCAATGGAACTGAGCTGTGATACCACACACAGAGAGGATGTGAGTGGAGCTGCTTCTGTAAGAAAACAGCTATATTTTTCTAATCCCGCATAACCTACCCTTTAACCTTCCACACTAGCCCTGTCAGATTAACCTTTGTGACCTTAAAACCAGTCTGTTCCTCAAATCTTCTGCTTAGGCGGACTGGCTGCTAAACTTTATGGGTTTAAAGTATGAGAATACAAAGGGGGAAGGACAGTCGATAAAATATAACTTTTATTCTTTGCAAATATAAAAGATTATTTCCACAAGGTGTATAATACAATAGTGAAATTATTTACATGAATACAAAAATGACGGTCTCAAGTACGTCTGGGAGTCTCCGTGTCTACTATTCAAGGTTCAAACCATACGTATCCAGTATTGTAGATGGTACAAAGGTTAATCATTATAAGAGACACAACCAATCTCCTTAAACAGACGGAGAGAACCAAGCACCGGAAATGATCAACTAACAAGTTACTACCCACTGTTAGGCTATGTTGCCAATTGCACAGAATGGGAAGTCAGGTAAGTCATGTATCCGTCAGATCCGCCAAAAGTACCAATAAACCACGCCCAACGCGTTTCAAAGACCAGTGTCCGTCTTATCATCAGGGGCCAGGTGGTCACAAATGCATGGTACAAATCGCAATCGTGAATTATCATAAACATGTATAAACAATATTAGCAGAGTCACATGTTAATTGGGATGGTGCTTTCAGTGGGGACCAGAAGTGGCCGTATACTCACTACCCAGGGAGCATCAAAAACCTGCTTGTAAAGTGTCCAGAATAATGCAGTGGCTGGTGCTGGACACTGTAAATAAAAACAAAGGGGGGGGGGGGGGGGGGCGTATGAGAGCCCTGCTCAAGCTGTGTTATGTAAGGTAATGCTTTGCCATACTTACTCTAATCAGCAGGATAAATAAGCCAAAGTGTGAGTTAGCCAAGCTGTGTGGGAGCCTAACCTAGAGACAGGATAATTACTGTATTAGCTAGTTCAACATCTATTTGGCACAAGCGAAACACCCACAATGGGGACATACTTACTTTCTGATCCGTCCACTAGTGTGATCGCATCCCCTCATCCTGCAGTGGCAGAATGCCGGGAGCGCTAATCGCGGCCCCGCTAAGTAGCGGGGACGCGTGTTCGTGCGCGTGTGACGTCACAGCAACCGCCGGAGCGCGCCAGACTCGAATCACTCCCCCAACCTGCCCAGTGGGAGTGGCCCGCCCTGTACTGTAAACAGAGCAGCGTGTCGACTGTCCTTCCCCCTTTGTATTCTCATTTGACAGTGAAGGATCTACATTATACTGTGGTTAGATGTGCCGAATTCACATTGTATATTTGGATTTTTGATTTCTTGACCCAGGCATGGCTGGTTTTGTGGCTAATTCTGTGGACCTTGAAAGTTGGCTGACTGAGGCAAAAGAGGTCTTTTCTGAGAAAACCTATTCCCAACCTAGATATACACCATCTTTGAGGGCAGCATTCAAAGAGCTACAGGTGTGTCATAAGCAATACATCACGTCTTGGTGGGAGGTTCAATCATTTGAGAACTACATCAAGAATAAAATTTTCCCTAGAGGACTTAGAAACCCTGTCCTCCCAGCTCCCAGACTACGCTCACCAGCACTCTTAAAAAAGTGGGAAGCAGAGGCGACAGCAAGCTCACTGAGACAATTGGGTTTCCTCCTAGAGGAGGAAAGAGTGAAGCTTGATCTAGCTAGTAAAAAACTTCAGGAGCAAAAGGACATCACTTTGAAATTCAACACTGATCCTGAATTCCCGGGCAAGGAAGCACAACTTAAAGCAGCTATTCAGCGCTTTCAATATCATCTAAAGGAAAGAAAGCATTCTCAATTTGCCCGGGACGTACAGGATTTCAGAGAAAATCGAGCATACTCTGTTCTGGAAAAAACTCATAGACAGAAGGAACAGGATACTGAAGTGTCCTCTTCCGACACAGAATTTTCTGAGTCTGAATCTCGTACCAGGGAGGGCTCTGGTAAGACTAGCGCATCAAAAAGAGGGGGAGGCAATAGATCTACTAGTAGGGCTCCCAACGTAGGCCAGTCTAACCAGTTCCAATGTGTGGACAACTCCTTACCTCCTTCTTCCTCTCAACCTTTTTTAGGCATGAAAAGAGGGAGGGGGAGATATGGTTCTCCATCAAGAAAGCAACCCCCTCGGGGTACCAAAAGCAATTGAGGGCACCCATTGGATCATCACAGATTATGAACCTATTCTCATATCCACTCACACCAACACAAGAACAGGTCCTCCTCCTAGGTCTTTCATTTGTCCCCACAACTAATTTTGATCCGTTTGTGTGGACAAAGGACCTTCACTTATTTGCTAGAAAGTTACGGTGGCACAAGCTGTTTAAACATAAGGATATCAGAGAGTGCCAGGAACTAGGCATCACCTTAGACGACCTTGGAGCGGTTAGAGACCTGACAGACCTTCTTGAATCAAACGAGACACCACCAGGTTGTGGCCCCTTGACTAATTGCAAGCCCAAGAGTACACGATTCCCCCCAGTAGGAGACATCTCAAGTATCGAGATTTTTGTAGACCTAGTAGAAAGAGATCTTAAAGGGCTAATGCCCACTTCTGGATACACTAACCTGATACATGGGGAGAGAAGCACTAAAAGAACTCCAAAACAACCCCCACTTAATAATTAAACAGGCGGACAAGGGGGGGAACACAGTGTTACTAAACAGAGAAGACTATGTTGAAATGTGCCACAGACTCCTTGATGACAGCCAAACCTATGAGGTGCTACCCGGCAACCCGACTAACACGTACAGACAGCAATTGGACCAGATTTTGTGTAGAGCAAGGGGGGCCAACTTGATTGATGACAACGAACTGGGGTTCTTACTCCCGAAATGCCCAGTCACCCCGACTTTCTACGCCCTACCAAAAATCCATAAGGGGACTAGCCCACTAAAGGGTAGACCAATAGTAGCAGGAATTGGGGGGCCTCTCACAAAACATAGGCATCTATGTAGATAAGATCCTGAGAGACTTTGTCTTGAGCTTACCCTCCTACACCAGGGACACCAGTGACCTGCTACAGAAACTCGAGTTCCTAATTGTGGAACAAGAGGTACAACTGGCAAGTATAGACGTGGAGGCACTATACTCCTCTATCCCGCACGACCAGGGATTAAGGGCTGTTGACTATTTTTTGTCATCAAGAGGTACACATATGCGGGCGCACAACCTTTTTGTGTTGGAAGTCCTGATATATATTCTAACCAAGAATTTTTTTCCTGTTTAATGGGAGGTTCTACCACCAGCTCAGGGGTACGGCCATGGGTAGCCCATGTGCGCCTACCTATGCTAACCTACTCCTGGGCTGGAGGGAGGCCACCATCGCACTCTCGGATGAAAGGGAACGACTTGGGGAGATGGTTCTATCCTGGGCCCGCTTTATAGATGATATCTTCATCCTCTGGTCTGGTACAGTAAACTATTTTTCTGAATACATAGCTGCCATCAACATAAACTCTATTGGTTTACATTTCACCTTTGAGATTAATGACTGCACACTAACCTTCTTGGATGTTAGGATCTCGAAAACTTCTCGAGGATACCTTGACACAACTATCTACAGGAAGGAGACCTCTACGAACAGCTTACTGAAATGGGAGAGCTGTCACCCGGTGCCCCTTAAAAGGGGTATTCCGAAGGGTCAATATCACCGTTTCAGGAGGAATTGTTCTAGGGAGAGTGACTTTAAGACACAAGCAAATGACTTGAGACTTAGATTTCAGGCTAGGGGATATCCGGGCTATACATTACGTAATGCATACAAGTCCTCCAAATCCAGGCAGAGAGAGGAACTGCTATCACCCAAACCTAAGACGGAGGAGCAGGGAGTTATGAGGATCATAGAGACTTTCGATAGAGCATCACAAGAAGTGAGAGATGTCCTTTCCCGCCACTGGAATATCCTGAGACTGGACCCAGACCTAAAAGACGTCATTGGGGAACGCCCACTTATTACATATCGAAGGGGGAGAAATATAGGGGACTTGGTCACACAGTCACCTCGACCCCACTCCCAGGCCGAACACCTGGCTCCATACGCTACAAGGTAGAGGGTGCTATGCCTGTGGGCACTGTAAGGCCTGTGACTACGTGACCAGAGCAAAATACTTTAGGAGCACAAGCACAGGGAACACATACACGATTAGCACTTTTCTCAATTGCAGTAGCAAAGCAGTGATCTATGTGGCCACCTGTACCTGCGAAAAACAATATGTAGGTAAAACGATCAAGGAGTGGTGGAGAAGAATTCTTGAACACCTAGGAGACATCAGGCACAAGCGGGACACCCCCTTGACGAGACATATTCATGAATCTCATGGGGGCAGCCTGGGTTGCCTCTCATTTACAGCTATAGATTGCCTTAAATCCTCAGCTAGAGGAGGGGACCTTGATAGAATTCTGCTACAAAAAGAGAGTAGATGGACCTATACTCTACAGACTATCTCCCCCCAAGGGTCTGAACGAAACCATCAACTTCGCCTGCTTTATCACTCACTATTTGAAGTCGCACTGGCTCTATCAGGCAGTTAGGGACGGTCCTAGTGGACTGCGGACTGAGCTAGTTGAGCCAGCAGTTCCAGTATAGGGCATACTATGGTATGACAGGATAGGTTCCTGTGTGGGACCGTCCTTTTTAGGACGGCCACCCCACCTAGGTACAGGGCCTATTGTTGGGATTTCTAGGGATACTATAGACCCCCTGTTATGCCAATCGACCAATTCCTATCTAATCACCAACCGCTAGTCATTTGAGTCATCTTTCTCCCTATGTGTCCAGCCATATCTCTAATGGTCACGGGTCGTGCCACTCCTACACTATTTAACAACGGGTGATATGTCTATTTGGAGTTATATCAGAATAATAGCTGACCTTCTTTAAGCCATTATGCCAAATAAATAGCAATCTCAGACCCCCCCCCTGATAGAAATTAGCTACATCCTAACCAGAATCAGTAAATAACCATTAAGCCTGTTTATTATTGCAGCGCCGATGAATACATTATATCAAGTGGCTGAACGGTGTCCCCCGTCTCCGGAGCACACTCTGCACAGACACGCTGCTCTGTTTACAGTACAGGGTGGGCCACTCCCACTGGGCGAGTTGGAGGAGTGATTCGAGTCCGGCGCGCTCCGGCGGTTGCTGTGACGTCACACGCGCCCGAACACGCTTCCCCGCTACTTAGCGGGGCCGCGATTAGCGCTCCCGGCATTCTGCCACTGCAGGATGAGGGGATGCGATCACACTAGTGGACGGATCAGAAAGTAAGTATGTCCCCATTGTGGGTGTTTCGCTTGTGCCAAATAGATGTTGAACTAGCTAATACAGTAATTATCCTGTCTCTAGGTTAGGCTCCCACACGGCTTGGCTAACTCACACTTGGCTTATTTATCCTGCTGATTAGAGTAAGTATGGCAAAGCATTACCTTACATAACACAGCTTGAGCAGGGCTCTCATACGCCCCCCCCCCCCCTTTGTTTTTATTTACAGTGTCCAGCACCAGCCACTGCATTATTCTGGACACTTTACAAGCAGGTTTTTGATGCTCCCTGGGTAGTGAGTATACGGCCACTTCTGGTCCCCACTGGAAGCACCATCCCAATTAACATGTGACTCTGCTAATATTGTTTATACATGTTTATGATAATTCACGATTGCGATTTGTACCATGCATTTGTGACCACCTGGCCCCTGATGATAAGACGGACACTGGTCTTTGAAACGCGTTGGGCGTGGTTTATTGGTACTTTTGGTGGATCTGACTGATACATGACTTCCCTGACTTCCCATTCTGTGCAATTGGCAACATAGCCTAACAGTGGGTAGTAACTTGTTAGTTGATCATTTCCGGTGCTTGGTTCTCTCCGTCTGTTTAAGGAGATTGGTTGTGTCTCTTATAGTGATTAACCTTTGTAGCATCTACAATACTGGATACGTATGGTTTGAACCTTGAATAGTAGACACGGAGACTCCCAGATGTACTTGAGACCGTCATTTTTGTATTTATGTAAATAATTTCACTATTGTATTATACACCTTGTGGAAATAATCTTTTATATTTGGAAATAATAAAAGTTATATTTTATCGACTGTCCTTCCCCCTTTGTATTCTCGTTTGACAGTGAAGGATCTACAATATACTGTGGTTAGATGTGCCGAATTCACATTGTATATTTGGGTTTAAAGTATGCCCTGCTAATTTTTATTACATACAGTATAACATCTCCCAGGATGCAAAGCCATGAACCATAACTACATACAACAAATCTGCTCTTTGTCAAAGGCCATGGCCTAAATAAGCCTGCTCTGTTTTTTTTTTTCCCTTATTTTTTTCTTATGCAGAAACTGTTCAGTTTTATGTCAGCAACCATGTTTCATTGATTTTAATATACCAAACCTCTGGTTTTTAAAAGCCGCACTGCGTTTTGTTTTTTGTTCCCCTATGCAGAAGAAGAAATGGCATGTTACTACTTCCTTAGGAGCTTTACACGTCTTGTGGGACATTTTTGAAGCTTGCATCCTTAGCGTACACCGTAGAGAAGACACAGAGTCTTCTCTGTGGCATAAATCATGGACAAAATTTCAATCTGCTCAGGAGCAGGTTTAGGTATTGCCGGATTAACTAAGGTGTGCACCTCTAAGGGTGTGTTTACACAGACAGGTTTATTTGACAGATTATTAAAGCCAGGATTAGATTTGTAAAGCGAAATCTTAACCTTTTTTCTCTGAGTCTGTTCCTGGCTTTGGCTTCAGTAGACTGTCAAATAATTCTAGATCCAAATGTGCAAAATAGCAAATGTAAACCCAGCTTCAGCCAGTGCACTGGCTGGAGCTGGATTTACATTTGCTATTTTGCACATTTGGATCTACATTCTTGGATGTGATTCGGCCCATTTTCATCCGTGCTCCACCGAGGGTTGCTATATACAGGCTAAGGACTTGGGTGAGCTGATTTTTCCTTGTTTTTTTGCCATTTGTCAAATAAATCTGTGTAAAATCACCCTTAGTGAGGCTGGTGGAGCCTAATTCAAGACTGGTGTACAAGTACACCAGTCGTAATAAATGTTCTCCTTGTGCTTAGTTGGCTACACTACCTCTTCTGCCCGATCCTTTGATCAGACATGGATAAATGCACCTTTGCACTGGGAAGGTAGGTTGCCCTTGCAGCTGTTATGACATAATTCACTTAGTTAGGCTGCATGCACAAGTCCCATGTTCGCTCCGTGAACACTGGACAAATGATCGTGGCTCTGTCATTGCAGTGGTGCAACCATTCAAACAGTTTCCCCATTCCCGTCATATTAATAAATCATGCCGTTTGGGGAACACTCCAGTATAGGCATTCCACGTCTGTGCTTCACGGAGTGAACATGGGATGTGTGAATGCAGCCCCTTTAGGCTGTGTACACACAGTATTTTTCCTCAGTATTTTTCAACCCAAAACAGGAGTGGATTGAAAACACAGGTTAAAATAACTGTTGCTGTTTTAAAAAAACAGCAATTGCCATTAAATGACGGCCATCCACTAAGTTTCAACAGTGTGTAAATATAGCCTTTCTGTGTTTTCAATCCACTCCTGGTTTTGGTTGAAAAATACTGAACAAAATACTGTGTGGGAACATGGCTTATTTGTTATGCATCAAAAACATAGTGGGATACCACAACACAGTGTTCACCATTATTTACATGTGTTAGTTGTCATTGGTTGCCATATAGTGTATCAGTATGTTCTTTATGCAGACACTGCCGTTCCTTGTATTTAGGAGTTAGTTTGGAACAGTGAACATAGGTTTTTAGAAGCCCGTGCACACAATCCTAATCTCACTCACACCATCATTTGTGCCTCCACTGATAGGTCTTTGCCATCAGACAGTACTCCAGCGTTTTACCTTCTGGATTTCAGTCCGTGTTAAAACTGACCCTTTGCATCTTTTTTGTCTGATAAGTCACCAAGGATCATGATTAACAACCTTATGTATTTGGACCTTGACTCGGACTGTGGTACGCATAGCATTAAATGCATCTGTATACAACTGTATGCACCTAGTGATTATTGTGGTTATTAAAAATACCCACGCAAGATACTCGCTGGGAACTAAATGGTGGCATTGGCTTGTTGTTGCATATCTTTGTGCCCTGTGTGCATTGTGTTGGAGAGGTACTCGAAATAGTGATAATTTCTGTAAACATATTAAAGCCTTAACATTGTACTCAGATACTACACCAGAGCAGACACTGAACATGCAATGAGATTTATTAATGGAACTCGGTAAGATGATAGAATCGTCCGAACAGACTGGGATGCAGGATTTAAAGAAGGCAGACAGTATGGACGTGGAAAATCAGGTGGTCAGGTAAGATTAAAATCCATTTATTTGAAATCATAACTCTTAACGCCTTAAAGACCTGACAAATTTCCATTTCCATGTTTACGCTTTTTCCTCCTTGTGCTTAAAAGGCCATAGCACTTGCATTTTTCACCTAGAAACCCACGTGAGCCCTTATTTTTTGTGTCACTAATTGTACTTTGCACATGAAAAACAAAAGCTGGAGATGCACTACTCTAAATATTCAAAGCACATGTAAATAACAATAAGAAAAGTGGGTGCACAGAGCCCGCATACCACACAAAATACTGAAAACAAAACACTAGTAAGTATGCAAAAGGGGCAATGGCACACCAGTATTGAGAATGAAAATATCTTTATTTAACAAATCATGAAATATAAAGGGGAAAACACTTGAAAAAGGTTAAAAACACTTAAAAAACAGAACAAGAGACCATGATTGTAATCATGTACTCAGGGCCAATAGTGGAGAACAATATACTCCAGGTAAAAGTCTCAAACCCCATCCAACAACAATATGTAAGTCACTAATCACCACCGAAAAAATCGATCTCAGATGAACACATATATGTACAGATAAAGTGCAAATGCATGAAAGATGGATCAAATCAAAGATGATAATGAAAAGTTATGTGACAAGCACAAAAGAACAAAAAACAACCATGCAACACCTAGATGAGATAGGGTACAAGAGATCAAGACGAAATGTGGTGAAAGACAGGGGGGGGGGAGAGGCAAGTAACCAGTAACTATGGCCCAATGATGTCCCACGCGTTTCATCCTGGGAGCAGGACGGAACGCGTGGGACATCATTGGGCCATAGTTACTGGTTACTTGCCTCTTCCCCCCCCCCCCCCCCCCTGTCCTTCACCACATTTCGTCTTGATCTCTTGTACCCTATCTCATCTAGGTGTTGCATGGTTGTTTTTTGTTCTTTTGTGCTTGTCACATAACTTTTCATTATCATCTTTGATTTGATCCATCTTTCATGCATTTGCACTTTATCTGTACATATATGTGTTCATCTGAGATCGATTTTTTTCGGTGGTGATTAGTGACTTACATATTGTTGTTGGATGGGGTTTGAGACTTTTACCTGGAGTATATTGTTCTCCACTATTGGCCCTGAGTACAGGATTACAATCATGGTCTCTTGTTCTGTTTTTTAAGTGTTTTTAACCTTTTTCAAGTGTTTTCCCTTTATATTTCATGATTTGTTAAATAAAGATATTTTCATTCTCAATACTGGTGTGCCATTGCCCCTTTTGCATACTTACTAGTGTTTTGTTTTCAGTAATTGTACTTTGCAATGACAGGCTGAATTTTTGCATAAAGTACACTGCGAAACCAGAAAAAAATTTAATGTGGTGAAATAGAAAAATAAAAACATGGGGGGAGGGGGGGGTTAGTTTTTACGCCATTCGCCCTGGGGTAAAACTGTCTTGTTATATATATTCCTCAAGTCGGTACGATTACAACGATATATAACTTGTATAACTTTTATTTTTTTTAATGGCTTTTAAAAAATTAAAACCTTTTTTAAAAAAATAATTGCTCTATTTTCATGCTTCTAGCGTTTTTATCCTTTAGTCTATGGGGCCCTGTAAGGTGTCATTTTTTGCACCATGATCTGTACTTTCTATCGGTACCTTAATTGCGCATATGCGACTTTTTGATCGGGGGGGGGGGGGGGCAATAGATTACCTCCCACTAGACAACAGGGAAGTAAAAACCCCGCATTTTAAATGCAACTTTGACAGCTGTATTTAAAAAGCTAATTAGCGGGCATGGTGATCGGATGGTGCCTACTAGTAGCCGTGGTCCTGGGCTGCATAAAGCACCCGGGATCGCGGTGGTTCAGAGCGGGGTTGCTGCATGGCCCCCTCTGAACTGTTAACGACCGCAGGGCGTAAATATACGCCCTTGGTCGTTAAGGGGTTAAATAGTACACACTTTAATTACATTTTTCCTCAGGTCCTTTGCCGTAAGTAAACTTGCTCACCTATAGGACTCTAATCTCTCATGTGGTGATGTGTCCCTAAGAAAATCATAGGGATGCACTCGAGATTTTTTTTTTTTTTACCAAGCTTGGACTGTATAGGGAGTCATTTCATTATAGGTGCTTTCCAGTTTCTGTTTACTTCTGTACATATAATGTACCGCAGTGCTTCTCGAACTGTGAGGCGGGCCTCACCAATGAGGTGCCCTTTAGTTGCTGGTAAAACACAGCTTGGGAGGAAGTTCTCACAAAAGTGACCACAAATTGCACTGTCTTTTCCCTGACTGCAAAAATCTCTGCTTTAGGGTGCCTTCACACACATCTGATCCGCAGCAGATTTTCTGCTGCAGATCCGCAGCATATTTAATCTATATAAGTGAACACCGCATGAGATCTGCTGCAGATCCTGTACGTGTGAATGCACCTTTAGGAACATTATTGACTTATTTTGTACTTATTTAATGTTATGCAGAAATTAGGAGACAAATGGAGGGTAGATTAGGCAATAGTTTTTATATTTGCATGGATGTCTATCATAGATGGTGAGGCCCCAGCTTCCTCTTGGTCAGTTTGGTGAGGCCCAGGCATCATTTTGTCTGTTGGCTGAGGCTCCATTAGTAAAGGTTTGAGAAGCACTGATGTACAATGTATACATACGTTACACTGTAATGTAAAGTATATAATTTCTTTTCCTAATAGGTCAGAGACGAATATCGCCAAGATTATGATGCAGGAAGAGGTGGTTATGGTAAAGTCGTACAGACATTCTGAAGGCATGCGGACCTTTCCAACGCATACAATAGAAGTTTGGCGTTTTGTATCTTACCAGCTATTTCTATGAGAATGTTTTAAGCTGGTCTTTATGTAAAGGACAATACAGATGCTTACAGTGCTATTTGTTCTTACCTTTTTGTTTCTCTTGTCCTATGGGTCGTATATTACTACTCACATTTTTGAATAAACTGTAAAAAGCTGTTTAACAATTTTACATCCAGCTGAGGTTATCCTTTATTTCATGGGCTTTTTAGTACTAAGGTTTCTTTAGTGATATTAAACCAGCTTGTGACTAGTAATGAGCGCAGCTCTAGCGTGGTCGGTGCTGATTGTTCAGCACGTGATTACCGATGTCTGAAGAAGTTGGATGCAGCCCTAGGGAGTCTGGAAAAACATGGATACAGCCGAATAGTAGACTGCAGAGAGCATTCAGGCCATAGTCTTGAACTCAAAATGTGGAGTTTATGTTGGTTTAACCCTTTAAGGACAGAGCCTGAAATGGCCTTAAGGACAGAGACAAATTTTATGAATATGACCAGTGTCACTTTATTCATTAATAACTTCGGGATGCTTTTACCTATCTGGCCGATTCTGAGATTGTTTTCTCGTGACATATTGTACTTTACATTTCTGGTAAAATGGAGTCGATACTCATAACAAATCTTTATGAAAAACACCAAAATAACGTGAAAAATTGTGAAAAAATGCATTTTTCCAACTTTGAAACCTTTCTGCTTATACAGAAAATGGTTATGCCACATAAATTAGATATTAAATAGCATTAGCAACATGTCTACTTTATGTTGGTAGCTTTTATTAAACTATATTTCATTTTTTTTAGACAATAGGAAGCTTAAAACATTAGCAGCAATTTTCCAAATTTTCTGTAAAATTTCTAAATCAGATATTTTTAGGGACCTTTTCAGGTTTAAAGTGTATTTAAGGGGACTGTATGTTAGCCCCACAAAGCACCCCATTTCAGAAACTGCACCCCCCAAACTCTGCAAAAGCACATCCAGAAAGTTTTTTTAACCCTTTAGGGGAGTCACAGAAATAAAAGTTAAGTGTGTAAGAAATTTGAAAATTGTAATTTTCTGTGCAGAGATTTTATTGTAATCCAATATCTTTCATAATAATAAACCTATTAGCAGAGAAATGCGCCCCAATATTGATTGCTCTGTTTCTGCAGTTTATAGAAATATCCCATATGTGGCCCTATTGCGCTATTTGACGCAACCACAAGCCTCAGATATAAGGGATCGCCTAGTTAATTTCAACGCCTCTGTTATATTTGGTCATTTTTGACTGTACCACTTCAGGTTGGCAGAGGCTCTGGGGTGCCAAAACATAAAAAACACCCTTAAAGGGACACCATTTAGAAAACTAGACCCCTCAAGGAATATAACAAGGGGTCCGGTGAGCATTTGGACCCCACAGGTGCTTCACAGATTTTCAGAACAATGTGGTGTAAAAAAGGAAAAATTCTATTTTTCACACTAAAATGTTATTCTAGCTTCCATTTTTACAAGGGGATAAAAGAAAAAAAAAAAAACACCAAACGTGTAGCGCAGTTTCTCCCGAGTACGGAAATACCACACATGTGGACATAAAGTGCCAAGCGGGCGCAGGACGAGCCTCCAAAGGGAAGGAGCGCCAATTGGCTTTTGGAAGCTGGATTTCACTGGAATGTATTTCAAGGGTCATGTCACATTAACAGAGCCCTCGTGCTGCCAAAACACTGGAAACCCCCCCACAAGTGACCCCATTCTGGAAACTACACCCCTCAAGGAATCTAACAAGGGGTGCAGTGAGCATATGGACCCCACTGGTGACGGGCACAAATGTGGAACAATGTGACGTGAAAGGGAAAATTTTCATTTTTTCACTTTCACGGCACAAATGTGCCCGTCATCAATGGGTCCATATCCTCACTGCACCCCTTGTTAGATTCCTTGGGTGTAGTTTCCAGAATGGGGTCACTTGTGGGGGGTTTCCAGTGTTTTGGCAGCACGAGGGCTCTGTAAATGCGACTCCAAAATCCAAATGGCGCTCCTTCCCTTTGGAGGCTTGCCCTGCGCCTACATGGCGCTTTATGTCCACATGTGGGGTATTTACGGACTCAGGGGAAATTGCTCTACACATCTTGTGTGCTTTTTTTCTCTTGTAACCTCTTGTGAAAATGAAAAATTTAAGGCTAAACCAACATTAGGGTGCATTCACACCTACAGGATCCGCAGCAGATTTGATGCTGTGTTCAGTTAATTAAATAAAATCTGCTGCGGATCCGGTAAGTGTGAACGAACCCTTATAGTGTAAAAAATGTAATATTTCATTTTCACGCCATATTGTTTCACATTTGTGCCGTCACCATTGGGGTCCATATGCTCACTACACCCTTGTTACATTCCCTGAGGAGTGTAGTTTCCATAATGGGGTCACTTGTGTGGGGGGGGGGGGGTTCAACTGTCTTGGCAACACAGAGACCTTTTAAAAGCAACGAGGCCCTCGAAATCTATTCCAGCCAAATCCAGCCTCCAAAAGCCAAATGGCGCTCCTTCCCTTTGGAGGCTTACCCTGCACCCACATGGCATTTTATGTCCACATGTGGGGTATTTCCGTACTCAGGGGAAATTGCTCTACACATTTAGTGTTTTTTTTTAATCTTTTAACCCCTTGTGAAAATGAAAAAATCCAGACAAGATCAATGATTTAGTGTAAAAATTAAAAAATTTTTATACTAAATGTTGGTCTAGCCTTGATTTTTTTCCTTTTCCACAAGGGGTTAAAAAAGAGGATTTTTTACTCACCGTAAAATCTCTTTCTCGTAGTCTTCATTGGGGGACACAGATACCATGGGTGCTGTGTCCCTCAATAAGACGCACGAGAAAAGAGGATTTTTTACTCACCGTAAAATCTCTTTCTCGTAGTCTTCATTGGGGGACACAGCACCCATGGTATCTGTGTCCCCCAATAAGACGCACGAGAAAAGAAAGTGAACACAACGTGTAGGGTAATTTCCCCTGAGTACAAAAACACCCCACATGTGGATATAATGTGCCATATGGGCACAGGGCATGCCACCAAAGGGACAGAGCGACATTTAGAGGCTGGAATGGAGGATGGAGGCCATGTCGCAATTACAAAGCTCCTGTGCTGCCAGGATAGTAGAAACCCCCCACAAGTGACCCCATTCTGGAAACTACACCCCATAAGGAATCCAACAAGGGGTACATATGACGGGCACATATGTGGAACATGTGCCGTGAAAATAAAAAATACAATTTTTTCATTTTCACGCCACAAATGTGCCCGTCACCAGGGGGCCATATCCCCACTGCCCCCCTTGTTAGATTCCTTATGGGGTGTAGTTTCTAGAATGGGGTCACTTGTGGGGGGTTTCTACTGTCCTGGCCGCACAGAGGCTTTGTAATTGCATCATACTATCCTCTAATGGGAATGGCGGCCATACCTATTTAGCTGGGGAAAAGGGACAATTCTAATTTATTTGGGGGTATTAGGCCAATTATTAGTTTATAAGGTTGAAAATGACAGGTGTCCATCAAATTCAACCTGTGTTGATCCAGAGGAAGGCAAAACACCCTCGTAAGGCAGACGACAGTAGCCTCATCACTGGGAAAAAAAATCCTTCCTGACTCCATAATGGCAATCAGAATAATCCCCAGATCAACGTGACCCCTGAAATAGGAATAAAGGACAGAATTTATAAAATGTAGAACTCCAATGACGTGTGGTGCGCCTTGAAGCGATCCAGTACGCAGAGGCCGGGGTGATCAGGACAGGTGCCACACTGGAAAATGGTATCCTTCCTGATCCCCCTGTTACGCCACACTCTGCACTTCTTCTGGGGTCTCCTGGTTTCCAGTGTGGGACGTCACCTGGAAAATGTTGCCCTGGTGCGATATGGGGTCCTTCATATCCAGAAGTGCTGGGTCCGCTCCATGGCTGCTAAATATTAGGGCTTTATTACTACTTCTGATATTTTCGGATCGTGCCACAAGCTACAGTAGCTCGGACAGCGAGGGACCAGAAGAGGGGGTGCTGGTATAAAAGTTATCCCCGTACAGGTGGTAACCTTTATCCAGCAGTGGGAAGATCAGTTCCCAAACGATCTTCCCACTAACTCGGAGGATGGGGGGGGGGGGGACATCTGGGGGCTGGATTCGGGTGTCCCTTCCTTCATACACTCTAAGGGTACGTGCACACTGCGGAATGGTGAAGGATAACCCGCCGGCGGACTGATGCAGACGCGCGTCTCTTCTCGTGTCGCACTCCATTCTTTGCACGGGCGGATTCATTCTTTGGACGGACAACGGAATCTGCCCGTGCATAGAATGGAGTCTATGACACGGGTGGAGACGCGCGCCTGCATCAGTCCGTTGGCGGGAGCCAGCTGCGGAATGCACAAAGGGTTATGCTTCGCCATTCCGCAGTGTGCACGTACCCTAAATCTGTAAGTTTACCCTGAGGTACTCTCAGAGTTTGGAGAATTTCACGCCATACCGTCATCTCTTATTGGGATGGTTCTGGCGGAAAAGACTTATCTGGGGGGCAGCATACGCTACGCTACCCCAGACACGTCACTGGATGATGATGATGGGGATGAATGGAGGAAAGAAGGATCCCCCCATTCATCCTCACTGGCTGTTTCGGTGTCGGAGGCAATAATAACGTATGCCTCTGACGCCGAAAACACCCTGGGGGCCATCTTTATACGAGGATTGGTATATGGGGTATGTAAATGTGTAGTGGTGTAGTGTAAAACTTTATTCCATGTAGTGTGGTGTAGTGTAGTGTTTTTTACATGTTTTTTTGACAGTAAGAAAAAATATCCCTACGCCAAGAAAGGAGCTGCTGATAAATGCCGCACTTATGTGCGGCACTTATCAGCAGACAGTGGCGGTAGGATATAGGGGGGGAAAAACGCCCCTACGCCAAAATGGAGGAGTTGCTGATCAGTGGCACACTTACATGCGATGCTGATCAGCACTCAGCGGCGTTAGGGCGCAAAAAAAGAAGAAAAAAAATTGGAAAAAAAAAAATCTTTTTAACCCAAAGCAACTGATCAGTGAATGATATTCACTGATCAGCCGCTAGGGGGCAGTAGAGAGACACTGCCGGAGATTGCAATGCCCGCCGGACGCCCAGATCTGGTGAGTATGGTACACCTGCACCACACACACACCTGTTCTGCACCCCTCAGCTACCTAGCTGAGGGGTGCAGAACCCTGCAAAACAGTTTTTTTACAGTATGATCTCCGTGATGGGCCGGCCAGTATTGGCCGGCCTATCACGGCGATCGTGGGGGTGGCATCTGCGCCATCTTTGGTGGGGGACACTAATGGCGATTGGTGCTATCTCGGACAGCACCAATCGCCATTGCTTTCCGGGTCACCGATGACCCGGAAAGCTGTTTTCAGCTGCTATATGCTGATCTGTATTGATCAGCCTATAGCAGCGATCGTTGGCACGGGAGGGGTTAATCACCCCCCGTGCCGACGAGCAGAGATGCTATACATTATAGCAGGCCATCTTCCCCGACCGTTGTGTGTGAACACACAGCGATCGGCGAAACATCGGGTGTAAGTATACGCCCGTTCGCGTTAAAGCCCACCCTGCGGGGGCGTATACTTACGCCCGATGTCGTTAAGGGTTTAAAGTAACAGTGATTATTACAATCTCTGTGCAAATACATGAGATTATTCAGTAATGAGCAGCATATGAGTGAATTTACAGTATAAACAAAGCAGTTCATTAGCTTGGCAGTCAGCTTATCAGCCAGCTGCCTTTGAACTCTGTGCCGCTCCTCTCCAGGTGCCTGGAAAAGCTGGTGCCTGGAAAAGGACCTGGATCCAGCTTTTCCAGGCACCTGGAGAGGCACTGTGTACTAAGGCATCCAGCTGATGAGCTTCATTTATACTGTAATCTCTAGTCAGCAGTCAACTGCTGTTTCTCCAGCTGTTATGAATCTTCTATTCCCATCACAGCTGCAGCTCATGAAGAAAGTTGTAGTTTCATCATAGTTGGAAGGCTACAGATTACTGAACCTTGATCTATGTCAAACTAATGTGGCAGAACACTCTTCATTTAATTCAAGAAATCTTTAAAGGCTGTTCGGGGGGGGGGGGGGGGGGGGGGTGACTTACAATCGTTGTACGTATGTCTTTTCATATATAAAAGTCATACATTTTTGTCCAATCACTTCATTGTGTAAAAATTAGCAACTTTTCTAAACCATTACATCTATTCTCAGAAAAGAACTAAATGAAAGGAAGGTGTTAAGAGTGTACCTGTCTGCACACCCGCTCACCTGATTGGTGGTAAATTCCACTCTGTGCCCAGAAGTTCCATGGCTATGAATAGAGATGAGCAAATCTACAGTAGGAAGCAAAGCATTTCCTTCCTATCTGCATTCTGCTTATCAGGCTGTGGGCTTTAAAGTCTTCTTTGCTCTGTGCCGCTCCTCTCCAGGTGCTGGAAAAGAATGGATCCAGTCCTGGGAAACTTTTTCAATTTCTCAGGACTGTATCCATCCTTTTCCAGTACCCAGGGAGGAGAGCAGGGCAGACAGCAAAGCCCTGCAGGCCAATGAGCAGAATCCTGATAGGAGTGAAACACTTAATTTTACTACTGTAGATTCGCTCGTCTCTAGCTATGAACATGCTGAGACTTTAATGTGCTGATTCTGATTTAATTGCACTTTAGAATATCCGAGTCTATGGAACAGGCCATGTGGTCTTCCCTTAAAATTTCGGAACATGTTCTTTAGTGGGAACATACCCTAAAGCAGTATGTCAGGTCCTGGGACTGTAGGATGAGCACACATATTCAATAGTTTGTACAGTTGGATACAATGAAAATAAATTCAAGTAAAGCAAAAGGTATTCATAATTCCATATTTTTTAAATCATGCGTTAAAGTGGATTTTATCTTTTAGGATATGTATACATGCTGCAGGTGGCATTAACCCAAAATATCCCCCCAGACAACCATAATACAACCACAACTGCAGTTGCAAGCCTGACAGGATCTTTTAACCTAAAATAACATATAAAACTAGATTTGCATTTCCAGGGAAATACATAGTGCTTGAAAAGAGCGCCCCTTTACCAGTGACTTCTCTTTAAGAGAAACTTTAACCCTTGATACCCTCCCTTTAAGAGCGACTTTGGTACAGTCTCTTAAGGAGCGACTTTGGTGACAACGCTTTGAGTAACCTATATAATGTCCCAATAAGACCAGCTTAAGTACTCTCCCTTTAAAAGCACTTAGGTACCACCCTTTGAAGACCAGCTTAAGTACTGACCCCTTAAGAGCGGCTTGGGTACAGTCCCTTTAAGAGTGGCTTGGATACAGTCCCTTTAAGAGCAGCTTGGGTACCGTCCCTTTAAGAGCGGCTTGGGTACCGTCCCTTTAAGAGCGGCTTGGGTACCGTCCCTTTAAGGGCGGCTTGGGTACCGTCCCTTTAAGGGCGGCTTGGGTACTGTTCCTTTCAGAGCAACTCATGTAATGCCCCTTAAAGGGTGACTTGGGTATTTTCCCTTTAAGAGCGAATTGAGTACCGTCCCTTTAAGATCGAATTGGGAACCATCCCTTTAAGAGCAACTTATGTAATGCCCCTTTAGGAGCGACTTGGGTACCATTCCTTTAAGAGCGAGTTGGGTACCGTCCTTTTAAGAGCGACTTGGGTATTGTCCTTTTAAGAGCGGCTTGGGTATTGTCCCTTTAAGAGTGGCTTATTTAATGCCCCTTTAAGAGCAACTTGGGTACCGTTCCTTTAAGAGTGACTTGGGTATCGTCCCTTTAAGAGTGACTTCGGTACCGTCCCTTTAAGAGCGACTCAGGTACCGTCTCTTTAAGAGGGGCTTGGGTACAGTCCCTTTAAGAGCGGCTTGGGTACCGTCCCTGCTACATGGCTGCCTCACCTGCTACTGACTGACCTCTGCTACTTATAATGGTAAAGATCATTGCTCAGTTACCATGACAATCTTACTCATGTCAGGGAGACAAAATCATTAAGGACCTTCCACATATTACATCATCTATTGGCCAATAGTGGACATGTGACTGTGGATGTTGTGATACATGCCTGACGGGACCTTAGAGTTCCTATTGGCTGCTATATTTCAGCATATTTGCTGTGATTGGCTGTCAGCGGTTAGATGTGGCCATTATTTCCAACGGGCCATTATTTTCTATGGGAAATTAGGGGTCTTTAAACCTAAATTTCTTAAAAATGACAAATCCGATGGGAATCGAAAATAGATAGCACACCTCACACCGCCGAGGGCTTCGAAACACAGTTTGAACGGAGTCTGTGCGCAAAGCGGTTCGGGCTGTATTAATCGCAGAAGAATGTCTGGAAGAAGAAGAATACGGATTACAATATAATACTAGATTTGCATTTCCAGTGAAATACATAGTGCTTGAAAAGAGCGCCCCTTTACCAGTAACTTCCATTTAACTTTAATCCTGGGTGCCGTCCCTTTAAGAGCGACTTGGGTTCCGTCCCTTTAAGAGCGACATGGGTCCCTTTAGGAGCGACCTGAGTCACTTTAAGAGCGACGTGGGTCCCTTCGCTCTTGAAGGGACCCAGGTCACTCTTAACGGGACCCAGGGCGCTCTTAAAGGTACCTAGATCACTCTTAAAGGGTCCCAGGTCGCTCTTAAAGGGACCCAGGTCTCTCATAATGGAACCCATTTCGCTCTTAAAGGGACCCAGATCACTCTTAAAGGGACCAATTTCACTCTAAAAGGGACCCAGGTCGCTCTTAAAGGGACCCATTTCGCTCTTAAAGGGACCCATTTCGCTCTTAAAGGGACCCAGATCGCTCTTAAAGGGACCAATTTCACTCTTAAAGGCACCCAGTTCGCTCTTAAAAGGACCCATTTTGCTCTTAAAGGGACATATTTCGCTCTAAAAGGGACATATTTCGCTCTTAACGGGACCCAGGTCGCTCTTAAAGGGACCCAGGTCGCTCTTAAAGGGACATATTTCGCTCTTAAAGGGACCCAGGTCGCTCTTAAAGGGACCAATTTCACGCTTAAAGGGACCAATTTCGCTCTTAAAGGGACCCAGGTCGCTCTTAAAGGGACCCATGTTGCTCTTAAAGGGACATATTTCGCTCTTAAAGGGACATATTTTGCTCTTAAAGGGACATATTTCGCTCTTAAAGGGACATATTTCGCTCTTAAAGGGACCCAGATCGCTCTTAAAGGGACCCATTTTGCTCTTAAAGGGACCCAGGTCGCTCTTAAAGGGACCCATTTTGCTCTTAAAGGGACCCAGGTCGCTCTTAAAGGGACCAATTTCACGCTTAAAGTGTCACTGTCGTGAAATTTTTTTTTTCAGAAATCAATAGTCCAGGCGATTTTAAGAAACTTTGTAATTGGGTTTATTATCCGAAAAATGCATTTTTATCATGAAAAAGCAGTTTGAAGCTCTCCCCCTGTCTTCATTGTTCTCCTATGGAGAGAGCTAAAGAAAAGACCAAAACAGGACAACAAAGAGTTAATCTACAAATCCCTCACGGGATATCTCCTGTGACAGTCACCAGTGACCTGTCTGAGCTCAGATTACAGCTGTCACCCAGCTCCGTGCCTGTAATCCTCTGTTATCTGCTTTCTGCTGCCGGCTAACTCCCTCCTTCCTCCTCCCCCCTCCCCTCTCCCTAGAGCAGACAGGGTACGTCTCCTGCAACAAGTCACAATTTTCAGATTTTTCAGAGTGGATGAAAAAGAGGAAGGAGGGGGGGGGAACTGGGAAAAGGCTTTTTACATGCAGATAATGGCAGATTTGGCTAATAAACCCAATTACAAAGTTTCTTAAAATCGCCTGGACTATTGATTTCTGCAAAAAAAAAAAAAAAATACGACAGTGACTCTTTAAAGGGACCAATTTCGCTCTTAAAGGGACCCAGGTCGCTCTTAAAGGGATCCATTTTGCTCTTAAAGGGACATATTTTGCTCTTAAAGGGACATATTTCGCTCTTAAAGGGACATATTTTGCTCTTAAATGGACCCAGGTCGCTCTTAAAGGGGCCCATTTTGCTCTTAAAGGGACATATTTTGCTCTTATAGGGACATATTTTGCTCTTAAAGGGACCCAGGTCGCTCTTAAAGGGACCCATTTTGCTCTTAAAGGGACCCATTTCGCTCTTAAAGGGACCCAGATCGCTCTTAAAGGGACCCATTTTGCTCTTAAAGGGACCCATGTCGCTCTTAAAGGGACCCATTTTGCTCTTAAAGGGACCCAGGTCGCTCTTAAAGGAACCAATTTTGCTCTTAAAGGGACATATTTTGCTCTTAAAGGGACCCAGGTCGCTCTTAAAGGGACCCATTTCGCTCTTAAAGGAACCCATTTTGCTCTTAAAGGGACCCAGATCGCTCTTAAAGGGACCCATTTCACTCTTAAAGGGACCCAGATCGCTCTTAAAGGGACCCATTTCACTCTTAAAGGGACCCAGGTTGCCCTTAAAAGGACCAATTTTGCTCTTAAAAGGACATATTTCGCTCTTAAAGGGACATATTTTGCTCTTAAAGGGACCCAGGTCGCTCTTAAAGGGACCCATTTTGCTCTTAAAGGGACATATTTTGCTCTTAAAGGGACATATTTCGCTCTTAAAGGGACATATTTTGCTCTTAAATGGACCCAGGTCGCTCTTAAAGGGGCCCATTTTGCTCTTAAAGGGACATATTTTGCTCTTATAGGGACATATTTTGCTCTTAAAGGGACCCAGGTCGCTCTTAAAGGGACCCATTTTGCTCTTAAAGGGACCCATTTCGCTCTTAAAGGGACCAAGATCGCTCTTAAAGGGACCCATTTTGCTCTTAAAGGGACCCATTTGGCTCTTAAAGGGACCCATTTTGCTCTTAAAGGGACCCAGGTCGCTCTTAAAGGAACCAATTTTGCTCTTAAAGGGACATATTTTGCTCTTAAAGGGACCCAGGTCGCTCTTAAAGGGACCCATTTCGCTCTTAAAGGAACCCATTTTGCTCTTAAAGGGACCCAGATCGCTCTTAAAGGGACCCATTTCACTCTTAAAGGGACCCAGATCGCTCTTAAAGGGACCCATTTCACTCTTAAAGGGACCCAGGTTGCCCTTAAAAGGACCAATTTTGCTCTTAAAAGGACATATTTCGCTCTTAAAGGGACATATTTTGCTCTTAAAGGGACCCAGGTCGCTCTTAAAGGGACCCATTTTGCTCTTAAAGGGACCCAGATCGCTCTTAAAGGGACCCATTTCACTCTTAAAGGGACCCAGGTTGCTCTTAAAAGGACCAATTTTGCTCTTAAAGCGACATATTTCGCTCTTAAAGGGACCCAGGTTGTTCTTAAAGGGACCAATTTCACGCTTAAAGGGACCAATTTCGCTCTTAAAGGGACATATTTTGCTCTTAAAGGGACATATTTCGCTCTTAAAGGGACATATTTTGCTCTTAAAGGGACCTAGGTCACTCTTAAAGGGACCCATTTTGCTCTTAAAGGGACCCATTTCGCTCTTAAAGGGACCCAGATCGCTCTTAAAGGGACCCAGATTGCTCTTAAAGGGACCCAGATTGCTCTTAAAGGGACCCAGGTCGCTCTTAAAGGGACCCAGGTCGCTCTTAAAGGGACCCATTTTGCTCTTAAAGGGACCCAGGTCGCTCTTAAAGGGACCAATTTCACTCTTAAAGGGACCAATTTCACGCTTAAAGGGACCAATTTCGCTCTTAAAGGGACCCAGGTCGCTCTTAAAGGGATCCATTTTGCTCTTAAAGGGACATATTTCGCTCTTAAGGGGACATATTTTTCTCTAGAAGGGACCCAGGTTGCTCTTAAAGGGACCTTGGTCGCTCTTAAAGGGACCCAGGTCGCTCTTAAAGGGACCCATTTTGCTCTTAAAGGGACCCAGGTCGCTCTTAAAGGGACCAATTTCACTCTTAAAGGGACCAATTTCACGCTTAAAGGGACCAATTTCGCTCTTAAAGGGACCCAGGTCGCTCTTAAAGGGATCCATTTTGCTCTTAAAGGGACATATTTCGCTCTTAAGGGGACATATTTTGCTCTAGAAGGGACCCAGGTCGCTCTTAAAGGGATCCATTTTGCTCTTAAAGGGACATATTTTGCTCTTAAAGGGACATATTTCGCTCTTAAAGGGACATATTTTGCTCTTAAATGGACCCAGGTCGCTCTTAAAGGGGCCCATTTTGCTCTTAAAGGGACATATTTTGCTCTTATAGGGACATATTTTGCTCTTAAAGGGACCCAGGTCGCTCTTAAAGGGACCCATTTTGCTCTTAAAGGGACCCATTTCGCTCTTAAAGGGACCCAGATCGCTCTTAAAGGGACCCATTTTGCTCTTAAAGGGACCCAGGTCGCTCTTAAAGGGACCCATTTTGCTCTTAAAGGGACCCATTTTGCTCTTAAAGGGACCCAGGTCGCTCTTAAAGGGACCAATTTTGCTCTTAAAGGGACATATTTCGCTCTTAACGGGACCCAGGTCGCTCTTAAAGGGACCCAGGTCGCTCTTAAAGGGACATATTTCGCTCTTAAAGGGACCCAGGTCGCTCTTAAAGGGACCAATTTCACGCTTAAAGGGACCAATTTCGCTCTTAAAGGGACCCAGGTCGCTCTTAAAGGGACCCATGTTGCTCTTAAAGGGACATATTTCGCTCTTAAAGGGACATATTTTGCTCTTAAAGGGACATATTTCGCTCTTAAAGGGACATATTTCGCTCTTAAAGGGACCCAGATCGCTCTTAAAGGGACCCATTTTGCTCTTAAAGGGACCCAGGTCGCTCTTAAAGGGACCCATTTTGCTCTTAAAGGGACCCAGGTCGCTCTTAAAGGGACCAATTTCACGCTTAAAGTGTCACTGTCGTGAAATTTTTTTTTTCAGAAATCAATAGTCCAGGCGATTTTAAGAAACTTTGTAATTGGGTTTATTATCCGAAAAATGCATTTTTATCATGAAAAAGCAGTTTGAAGCTCTCCCCCTGTCTGCATTGTTCTCCTATGGAGAGAGCTAAAGAAAAGACCAAAACAGGACAACAAAGACTTAATCTACAAATCCCTCACGGGATATCTCCTGTGACAGTCACCAGTGACCTGTCTGAGCTCAGATTACAGCTGTCACCCAGCTCCGTGCCTGTAATCCTCTGTTATCTGCTTTCTGCTGCCGGCTAACTCCCTCCTTCCTCCTCCCCCCTCCCCTCTCCCTAGAACAGACAGGGTACGTCTCCTGCAACAAGTCACAATTTTCAGATTTTTCAGAGTGGATGAAAAAGAGGAAGGAGGGGGGGAACTGGGAAAAGGCTTTTTACATGCAGATAATGGCAGATTTGGCTAATAAACCCAATTACAAAGTTTCTTAAAATCGCCTGGACTATTGATTTCTGCAAAAAAAAAAAAAAATACGACAGTGACTCTTTAAAGGGACCAATTTCGCTCTTAAAGGGACCCAGGTCGCTCTTAAAGGGATCCATTTTGCTCTTAAAGGGACATATTTTGCTCTTAAAGGGACATATTTCGCTCTTAAAGGGACATATTTTGCTCTTAAATGGACCCAGGTCGCTCTTAAAGGGGCCCATTTTGCTCTTAAAGGGACATATTTTGCTCTTATAGGGACATATTTTGCTCTTAAAGGGACCCAGGTCGCTCTTAAAGGGACCCATTTTGCTCTTAAAGGGACCCATTTCGCTCTTAAAGGGACCCAGATCGCTCTTAAAGGGACCCATTTTGCTCTTAAAGGGACCCAGGTCGCTCTTAAAGGGACCCATTTTGCTCTTAAAGGGACCCATTTTGCTCTTAAAGGGACCCAGGTCGCTCTTAAAGGGACCAATTTTGCTCTTAAAGGGACATATTTTGCTCTTAAAGGGACCCAGGTCGCTCTTAAAGGGACCCATTTCGCTCTTAAAGGAACCCATTTTGCTCTTAAAGGGACCCAGATCGCTCTTAAAGGGACCCATTTCACTCTTAAAGGGACCCAGGTTGCCCTTAAAAGGACCAATTTTGCTCTTAAAAGGACATATTTCGCTCTTAAAGGGACATATTTCGCTCTTAAAGGGACATATTTTGCTCTTAAAGGGACCCAGGTCGCTCTTAAAGGGACCCATTTCGCTCTTAAAGGGACCCATTTTGCTCTTAAAGGGACCCAGATCGCTCTTAAAGGGACCCATTTCACTCTTAAAGGGACCCAGGTTGCTCTTAAAAGGACCAATTTTGCTCTTAAAGCGACATATTTCGCTCTTAAAGGGACCCAGGTTGCTCTTAAAGGGACCAATTTCACGCTTAAAGGGACCAATTTCGCTCTTAAAGGGACATATTTTGCTCTTAAAGGGACATATTTCGCTCTTAAAGGGACATATTTTGCTCTTAAAGGGACCTAGGTCACTCTTAAAGGGACCCATTTTGCTCTTAAAGGGACCCATTTCGCTCTTAAAGGGACCCAGATCGCTCTTAAAGAGACCCAGATTGCTCTTAAAGGGACCCAGATTGCTCTTAAAGGGACCCAGGTCGCTCTTAAAGGGACCCAGGTCGCTCTTAAAGGGACCCAGGTCGCTCTTAAAGGGACCAATTTCACTCTTAAAGGGACCAATTTCACGCTTAAAGGGACCAATTTCGCTCTTAAAGAGACCCAGGTCGCTCTTAAAGGGATCCATTTTGCTCTTAAAGGGACATATTTCGCTCTTAAGGGGACATATTTTGCTCTAGAAGGGACCCAGGTTGCTCTTAAAGGGACCTTGGTCGCTCTTAAAGGGACCCAGGTCGCTCTTAAAGGGACCCATTTTGCTCTTAAAGGGACCCAGGTCGCTCTTAAAGGGACCAATTTCACTCTTAAAGGGACCAATTTCACGCTTAAAGGGACCAATTTCGCTCTTAAAGGGACCCAGGTCGCTCTTAAAGGGATCCATTTTGCTCTTAAAGGGACATATTTCGCTCTTAAGGGGACATATTTTGCTCTAGAAGGGACCCAGGTCGCTCTTAAAGGGATCCATTTTGCTCTTAAAGGGACATATTTTGCTCTTAAAGGGACATATTTCGCTCTTAAAGGGACATATTTTGCTCTTAAATGGACCCAGGTCGCTCTTAAAGGGGCCCATTTTGCTCTTAAAGGGACATATTTTGCTCTTATAGGGACATATTTTGCTCTTAAAGGGACCCATTTCGCTCTTAAAGGGACCCAGATCGCTCTTAAAGGGACCCATTTTGCTCTTAAAGGGACCCAGGTCGCTCTTAAAGGGACCCATTTTGCTCTTAAAGGGACCCATTTTGCTCTTAAAGGGACCCAGGTCGCTCTTAACCTCTTAAGGACATAGGACGTACCGGTACGTCCTATGTCCTCACTTGCACTTCAAAGAGGGGCCGCGCGGCGGCCCCGCTTTGAAGTGCCGCGATCCCGGGTGCCGCGTGTAGCCCGGGACCGCCGCTATTAGCGGGCACGGTCTGATCGCCGTGCCCGCTAATTAGCTAATCGGAGGCAGCTGTCAAAGTTGACAGCTGCCTCCGATTACCGGAGGCAACGTTTCCCTGGTGTCTAGTGGGGGAGATCGCTCCTCCGGGACCTTGTCCCGGAGGAGCGATCTCCGTTACTGATGCCGGCCGGGGACGCGTCCAAGACGGCTCGGCACACGTTCGTTTTCGGCTGCAGCAGCCGAAAGCAAACGAGTGCCGATCTCATGGATCTCTGCAGCATATCTATGCTGCAGAGATCTCAATGAGAGATCCAAGTGTATATACTAGAAGTCCCCCAGGGGGGCTTCTAGTATATGTGTAAAAAAAAAAAAAAAAAGTGTTGTTAATAGTAAAAAGCCCCCTCCCCTAATAAAAGTCTGAATCACCCCCCTTTTCCCAGGTTTTAAATAAAAGTAAACAAATAAATAAATAAATAAACATGTTTGCTATCGCCGCGTGCGTAATCGCCCGAACTATTAATTAATCACATTCCTGATCTCATACGGTAAACGGCGTCAGCGCAAAAAAATCCCAAAGTGCAAAATTGCGCATTTTTGGTCGCATCAAATCCAGAAAAAATGTAATAAAAAGCGATCAAAAAGACGTATATGGGCAATCAAGGTACCGATAGAAAGATCACATCATGGCGCAAAAAATGACACCTCGCACAGCCCCATAGACCAAAGGATAAAAGCGCTATAAGCCTGGGAATGGAGCGAATTTAAGGAACGTATATTGGTTAACAACGGTTTGAATTTTTTACAGGCCATCAGATACAATATAAGTTATACATGTTATATATCGTTTTAATCGTAACGACTTGAGGAACATGCATAACAAGTCAGTTTTACCCCAGGGTGAATGGCGTAAAAACACATTTCCCCCAAATAAAAGAAATGCGTTTTTTTTTTCAATTTCACCACACTTCGAATTTTTTTCTGGTTTCGCAGTGTACTTTATGCAAAAATTCAGCCTGTAATTGCAAAGTAAAATTAGTGACGCAAAAAATAAGGGGTCATGTGGGTTTCTAGGTGGAAAAATGCAAGTGCTATGACCTTTTAAACACAAGGAGGAAAAACCGAAAACGTAAAAACGAAAATGGGCCATGTCCTTAAAGGGTTAAAGGGACATATTTCGCTCTTAAAGGGACCCAGGTCGCTCTTAAAGGGACCCATTTCGCTCTTAAAGGGACCCATTTTGCTCTTAAAGGGACCCAGATCGCTCTTAAAGGGACCCATTTCACTCTTAAAGGGACCCAGGTTGCTCTTAAAAGGACCAATTTTGCTCTTAAAGCGACATATTTCGCTCTTAAAGGGACCCAGGTTGCTCTTAAAGGGACCAATTTCACGCTTAAAGGGACCAATTTCGCTCTTAAAGGGACATATTTTGCTCTTAAAGGGACATATTTCGCTCTTAAAGGGACATATTTTGCTCTTAAAGGGACCTAGGCCACTCTTAAAGGGACCCATTTTGCTCTTAAAGGGACCCATTTCGCTCTTAAAGGGACCCAGATCGTTCTTAAAGGGACCCATTTTGCTCTTAAAGGGACCCAGGTCGCTCTTAAAGGGACCCAGGTCGCTCTTAAAGGGACCAATTTCACTCTTAAAGGGACCAATTTCACGCTTAAAGGGACCAATTTCGCTCTTAAAGGGACCCAGGTCGCTCTTAAAGGGATCCATTTTGCTCTTAAAGGGACATATTTCGCTCTTAAGGGGACATATTTTGCTCTAGAAGGGACCCAGGTTGCTCTTAAAGGGACCTTGGTCGCTCTTGAAGGGACATATTTCGCACTTAAAAGGACCCAGGTCGCTCTTAAAAGGGACCCGGGCTGCTCTTAAAGGGACCCACGTCGCTCTAGCGACATGGGTCTCTTTAAGAGCGACATGGGTCCCATACCTTTTGGAGTGTCCCGTCCGTTTAAGAGCAACTTGGGTCCCGTCCCTTTAAGAGCGACTTGGGTCCCGCCACTTTAACAGCGACTTGGGTACCTTTAAGAATGACTTGGGTCCCTTTAAGAGCGACATGGCTCCCGTCCCTTTAAGAGAGACTTGGGTCCCTTTAAGAGCGACTTGTGTTCCTTTAAGGGTGACCTGGGTCCCTTTCAGAGCGATCTGAGTACTTATAATGGTAAAGATCATTGCTCGGTTACCATGACAATCTTACTCATGTCGGGGAGACAAAATCGTTAAGGACCTTCCATGTATTACATCTTCTATTGGCCAATAGTGGACATGTGACTGTGGATGGTGGGATACATTGCATGACGAGACCTTAGAGTTCCTATTGGCTGCTATATTTCAGCTATTTGCATATGTGCTGTGATTGGCTGTTAGCGGTTAGAGTGTGGCCATTATTTGCAATGGGCCATTATTTTCTATGGGAAATTTGGAGTCGTTTAACGTAAATTTCTTAAAAACGACAAATCCGATTGAAACGAAAAATAGATAGCACACCACACACCGCCGAGGGCTTCGAAACGCATTTTGAACGGAGTGTGTGCACAAAGCGGTTCGGGCTGTATTACGTGCAGAAAAATGGCTGGAAGAAGAAACGGAAGAAGAAGAAGAATACGGATTACAATATAGTGCTTTTCAAGCACTATATAATAACCATAAAATATATATCTATTATTTAGGTCATTCAGGGGTGGGGAACCTCCGGCCCGCGGGCCATTTCCGGCCCCTGAGACCTCCCGATGCGGCCCGCGGCCCGCAGTTCCCCTGTGATGTGCGCCGCTCTGGAGGAGGAAGGAGCCGGCATACACAGCATCCTCCGGTGTCTGTGACAGCTGCCGGACACAGGAGGATGCTGTCTATGCCGGCTTCTTCCCCAGCAGAGCGGCGCGTGTCTTCAGTCTCCTGCGGGCCGCGCGCGATGACGTCATTTCATTGCGCTCCGCCTGCCGGAGAAAGACCAGCACAGAGGACCTGGGACAGAAGAGGACATGGGCAGCGTGGGAGCGGAGGTAAGGTGAGTGGGATGTTTATTTTTTTTATTTGGGGGTTAACTAGGCCACCAGGGACATGCCTGATGGGGTTTAACTAGGCCACCAGGGACATGCCTGATGGGGGTTAACTAGGCCACCAGGGACATGCCTGATGGGGGTTAACTAGGCCACCTGGGACATGACTGATGGGGGTTAACTAGGCCACCTGGGACATGACTGATGGGGGTTAACTAGGCCACCTGGGACATGACTGATGGGGGTTAACTAGGCCACCTGGGACATGACTGATGGGGGTTAACTAGGCCACCGGGGACATGACTGATGGGGGTTAACTAGGCCACCGGGGACATGCCTGATGGGGGTTAACTAGGCCACCTGGGACATGACTGATGGGGGTTAACTAGGCCACCTGGGACATGACTGATGGGGGTTAACTAGGCCACCTGGGACATGACTGATGGGGGTTAACTAGGCCACCTGGGACATGACTGATGGGGGTCAACTAGGCTACCAGGGACATGACTGATGGGGGCCTACCAGAGGCATGACTAGGCCTACCAGAGGCATGACTTGGGGGTTAACTAGACTACAAGGGGCATCACTGGGGGGTTAACTACAATAGCAGGGGCATCACTGGGGGTTAACTACAATAGCAGGGGAACTAGGGGAACAATACTTTGCCTTGCCCTGGGTGCTGCAAACCCACGCTACTAACTGCCGCACATGGTATGCGGCCCTCGAATGATTTTATTAATGCCCAACCGGCCCTCCACATGGAAAAGGTTCCCCACCCCTGAGGTCATTAGTCCTGCAGGCTCAGACGTGTGGCCGCATTATGGCTGTCTGATTGCGGCCTTAGGGTCCTATTCCACGGGCCGAGGAGGGCCCGATCATCGATGTAAACAAGCGGCGATCTGCTAGATCGCTGCTCGTTTACTGGGCGTATTCCACGGGCCGATGATCGTTGAGCGATGGCTGCAGGGACATTGTTACCGATGTCCTTGCAACCCTTGCAGCATCATACATTACCTGTCCAGGCTTCTTCTCTGCGCTGTCTTCATCCCAGGGTCCCGCGCTCTCTATCTTCAGAATAGCCGGTCAGCTGACAGGCCACACTCGCGGCAGTCCCGGCCTTTGATTGGCTGAGTGCTCTGTCAGCTGACCGGCCATTCTAGAGCGCGTGGGACCCAGGGATGAAGACAGAGCGGAGAAGAAGCCTGGACAGGTAATGTATGCTGCTGCTGCTGCTGGTTGTCAAATCGTCGGTCGCCTGCCGCGCACAGCTATTCAACCGTAGCGATGCGCGGTGGGGGAACGATGATTTTAGGTCTGGCCCTAAATGAACAATCAGCCGATGACACGATCATCGGCTGATCGTTCTCTCTATTTCACCGAACGATAATCGGCTGAATCGGGCCAAATGGTGCGGACCTGGCCGATTATCGTTACTGTGGAATAGGGCCATTAGACTCTTCTCATATTGTGTTAGCAATGTTTATTCTCCCTTTATGCCTAGAAAACTTTCAATAGGCCATTATACTATCCAAATATATGACAAAGCTGCACAGTTTGTTGCTGTGTTTACAAAACAGTAGTGTGGCCCTTCCTATATACCTGATGAAGCAACCGGCTACAATCATGCTCAAGTTCTACATTCTCTTAGTATAGAGATAATACATAACATATCTGCATACAGTGGGGTAGTATTTAGAGAACTATTTCAGCAAGGAGGGACTAGCAGATATGGGTCTATAAATATGTGGTCACAGCTGTGGCACTTGAGCAGGTTGTACCATCTCCTTGACATCTGGTTAAGAAAGAAAACAATTTTGTGCGTTTGGCTATCACAGTCCGCTCCAGGAAAGTTTACCTTTATACCATTAACTGCCTGCAGCAAACGGAACTAACTGATTCCCTTTAGTGCACACCGCTATGTGTAAGTTCTTATGGTGCGTTTACACAGAGATCTATCTGACAGATCTTTGAAGCCAAAGCCAGGAACAGACTATAAACAGAGAACAGGTCATAAAGGAAAGACTGAGATTTCTTCTCTTTTCAAATCCATTCCTGGCTTTGGCTTAAAAAATCTGTCAGGTAAATCTCTGTGTAAACACACCATAAGTCACGGCTTCAACTCAGAAAAATCATCATCATACTCCAGTCCTGCTTAGTTCAGTAAAACCAGATAGGATGAGTCTAAAATCTAAATTAACAGTAGATGTGATATAAACAAGTTTCAATTTCCTTTTTTTTTTTTTAGTTATCATGGAAAAAATGGCACTTCCTGTTTTCTGACACTTTTTCTCAAGAAACAGAAAACAGGAAGTCCTGTGTATCCCAGGCCATCTGAGCACTCACAGAGAAGGCAGTCATGTTATTGACAGACATATTGAGCTGTGACTCTCTGTACTGGCCGGAATTCCTGTGTTTAGTCAGTTTTTTTTTTTTTTTTTCAACCAGTCAGAAAATCTGCCTTCAGGAGACTGGAGCTGGATTTCTGATAAGTTAAGCTTTGTTTTACAGCATGAGAACAAAAAAAATAATCAATGTATATTGCAAACTTGCTTTATATCACATCTACTGTTGATTTAGATTTTAAAAGTTAAACGACAGGTATACTTTAAGGGTGCCTTCACACCCTTAATAACGCTGCGAGTCGGCTAGGTCCTGGCAGATCACTGTCATTACATAAACGCAGTGGTCTGAACGACCGCTGCGTTATGTAAATCTGCCGGCCGCTTAACCCCTTCTGATGCCGGTCGCCTCCCGCTCCGCTCTGTATACATACCTCCACGGGGTCCCGGCGTCCTGCTCTCCCGCCCGGCCAGTGTGTTGCCCTGCCGCAGCCATTGATTGGCCGGGCGGGAGAGCAGTACGCCGGGACCCTGTGGAGCGAGAACAGGTAATGTATACAGAGCGGAGCGGGAGGCGGGCAGCATCAGAAGGGGTTAAGCGGCCTAGCAGGACCAGGTAGGTGTGAAGGCACCCTAAAGCGTAACTATCATTTTTCTGAAAACAATAAATATCAATAGTACAAGAGAAACTCTATGAAACTCTGTAAAAGGTTTTATTTAGCAGGTGTTTCCTTCTTTACCTCCCCCCGCACTTCAGAAGAAGCAGGATTTCTGTTTCCATTATGCTCTATGGAAAGGGGAGGGGCTAAGAGGAGTGAGTGAACACGGAGGAGAGAAATATCAGTCCTGTACAGCACCATGCAATAATCTTCCACCAAGTTCCTAGATAAGCACTGACCTTTCTGACCTCTGAATCCAGCGTTTTAGATGCCCAGACAGTCTACACACAGCTGACCTTCATGTCTCTTCTTCCTGCTCCCTCAGCCCCTCCCCCCTCCATAGGATATAATGGACACAGCAGAATCGGTCTTCACTGGCTTCTCTGTAATGAAGACGGATTTGCCTGATAATGAACAGATAAGTGGGAAAAGGCTGCGATACTGGTTCTTGAGTACAGAAAGAGTCTTTTACCTAATAAAACCTATAACAGAGTTTATTAAAATCACTTGCACTATTGATTTGTGCACAACAAAAAAATATGACAGTTACACTTTAAGGGTCCTATTAAGGGTCCTATTAAACGATCTCAAACAAGATTGTTTATCATTCACCTTATTTACACAGAATGATGGTCGTTAGTTACGATCGTTACTACGATCGTTTAGGGTCCATTTACAGAAAGATTATTTGCCAAAGATTTGAAGCCAAAGCCAGAAACAGACTATAAACAGATCAGGTCATAAAGGAAAGCCTGAATTTCTCTTTTCAAATCCATTCCTGGCTTTGGCTTCAAATCTTTGGCAGATAATCTGTCCGATAATCTTTGTGTCAATGGTCCCTTACTCCATCTGATCCCAGCAAAACAATGAACAATGTGCAATTACACTGAACGATTAGTGAAAAAATGCGGAACTTAAGCGAACGAATGTGGAATTACACTGAACAATTAGCGATGATTTTAGGTTCAGATCTAAATCAACGAGCAACACCACACAAACTATTTTTTAATCGTTGCCTGCAATTACACAGAACAATTATCATTTAAATTCAAAAGATTTAACGATTTTCCGCACGATAATCTCACGTGTAATAGGGCCCTAAGTCTAGGTCTAAATTCCTTACCTTCATCCTCTGCACTGCTTTGGGATAGTTGTTGTTCATTTAATATACTAATGAGGCATTTCAGTGCACTGGGAACAAGGCTACCACCTTTAGTGCACCGATCTGCCCTGGCCAGCCCACAACTTCTACTAAATATTGGGGCAAAGCTCTGCTCCATTCTGCTAATGTTACTTAGGAGAGGTGGGCCAGCCTACCCACAGTGCACCCAGACTGCTCATAAGCATACTAAATAAACTTGTAATATCCCCAAAAACAGTGCAGTAGCACCCTATAGGTACACATCAGCTGCTTCTAACGTGCTGCCTTTAAGAAAATCATTAATGGCTTTCCTTAGGTAAGGCAGTCTTGCTTTTTTGTAGGGCAATAAAACCCATTCTTAGTATAAAATATATGGACAGCCAATATGGCTTCACTAACAAAGTGTCACAGTCATTCTCTTTACACTGACCACAAAAATGGGGAGGCACTGTTCGATTAGTAACTTATCAGAATAGAACTAACCAGAATACAACTTTTTCCTTCTTATTCAGACTTGTGCCCTGGTGAAGGGTGGACTCACACAGGGTTGTAAAATTTTTTTGTTTTTAAGACCACCATTGTGGTTTTAACAGTCAAAGCCAGAAGTGGATTAAAACATAAAGGTAAATGCAAAGGAAGGACTTGCACTTCTCTCTGGTTCCACTTCTGCCTTTGGCTCAAAAACCACAGAACATAATACCTTATTATCCTATAGTACGGTTCCAAACCTTTTGTACCTTAAGGGTACAAACACACAGGGCGGATCTGCAGCGGATTTCTCACTGCAAATTCGCAGCGAAATCTGCTGCGGATCCCTGGCGTTGGGGCAGAACAGGGCGTTTAGCCGGGAACCACCAAAGCAAGCCGCATCCTGGAGCAGGTACAGTATATGCTCTGTCTGGCGGGGGGGGGGGGCGGGGGTTAGGGTTAACAGGGCGGTCTCCTTGGGATCCGCAGCGAGAAGTCGGCGGATCTGCCTTGTGTGTTTTGCACCCTAAGAGTACATATAATGGCAATTAAAAGTAGAGATGAGAATTCATGAATTTGGAAACATTTGCTGACTGAAATTTTGATGTGGTATTATACCATCAAAATTGGCATTGTATAGTGGGTAGGATATACTGTCTGCAACAACATCAACTGCCATGGCCATAATTCAGGCTGCCAATAAACTGAACATATTCTTCATGGTTTCCACATATACAGAAAGACTGAGGCATATGAAATAAAATAGTATCATTGTTGAAGCAAACATTGCGCAAATCGATCAGGTCCACAATATTCTTTGTGGAACTAACCATAAAAACATGTACTGTAAAGGAAGGTGTGAGATGCAATAAATAAAATACGCCTGGTCAAAATATACGTAATGAATCATTTTTCCATTGGAAAAACATTTTAACGTAAATACAGTTTTAATAGTTACAGGAAAAAATTTACCTGTTCATATATTTAAACAAAATTAAAATTTTCTTTGTCACTTCTATCTACAAGTCAAAAGGTGCATCAAATATACAGTCTTGGTTTTACTGCTGCATGCTTTTGCATAATTGCATGCTTACATAATAAATAATAAATACCAGAATCAAAATGAAGCCACAAAGATGTCATGGCAGCTTTTCCATGATGTCCCACAAGCTGACCAATTCAAGCCGTCCAAATCAGATGAATTCAACAAAATAAAAAGAGCATTTGAGGTAACAATGGAGGGCCAGCCACCCTTCTAAAGTTATGCTTAAAAGTTGTGGAAGTATTAAATAATTCAAGTACAGATTGTATGTTTTCAAATGGGCCACAAAAGAGCAGCTTTAATATTGTCTTCAATCTATAAGTCTGCATTCGCAGAGTTCTTTGTATATCTGCTTCCGGATACGAGGCATGTTTTCTTGGGAGAACGCAAAAGGCTGTTCTTGAGCGAGGCACTTGCAGTACTAAAAGAAAAAAGACTTGTTATAAATAAAGCATAATAATCCATACAGACAACTACATGGATCAGTGAGGTCCATCACACACATCTCTATTGTTGCCAATCACTGCTCTTTAATAGGATACGTTTGCTGGCATTTCATGACAACTGAGCCATATGGTTTAGGTAAGGAAACCGCAACATTTCGATAAATATTGCAAATATGAATAGGATACACTGGAGGGAACATAACCTCTGCATGTGCACCTAGCTGAAGCTCAAATCTGCTGGTGTGGATTTCAGTAAAGGCGCACTGGCAGCTCAGATACCCCTGGATTTACTTAGAGGAGTGCACCCCTACATAAATCTAGTGTGCTGTGAGCTGATGGGGTTAAGAAAGCAGAGTGAGATCACTGTTCCAGAATGCGCCATGTTTCTCAGTCAGCCTCAGCGCAATTTAAGACTGTCCAGCTAAGTCGCTCATAGAATTATAGTTTTAGCATATCTGGACCCTAGTCATGGATCAGTCACAGATACACAAGTGCCAAAGTGCTCGATATGGCTAGTGCAAATAGCTAGGCACTTACCTGAAGCATAAACACGCCACAGTCAAAGTCATTCTTCTGTTGTGGAATGCACTGATACAGGGGAAAAAAAACGGTTAGATTATTCTTACTCAATAAAACACAAGTAGGTATTCATTTACTCTAAATCTGAGGTTATGCAACTAGTTACTGTAAACGTCCAACGTTGCTTCCACACTCATTGCAATAGAAATGCACAAACCATTTTCCTATTTTCACTTCTTTTATACTTTATTCTTCTACTGATGAGATCATTCCTGATTTGATGCTGTAATAATCGAAGATTGCTGTTTTTTCATCAGTAATTAGTTATTCCTGCTAGACTGAAACCCCTGGACTTTTTACCTTTTTTACAGTAGTCTGCCAACCATGAAGAAATTCAGGACGATTTTTTTCCCTGGCTTCTGTCATAAGGTACTTGAGGATGTTCTGCAGAAAATATAAAGCAATAATATTTCATTAAAGGTAGCTTCACATGTACCGTATCGCTGCGTTTTTGGTGCGATTTTTACGTGCGAGTTTTGATTTTCACATGAAAATCATGTGAAAATCAAAACTCGAACATAAAAGTCGCACCAAACACACAGCGATAAAAACGCAGCGTTAAATACGCAGCGATACGGTACGTGTGAAGCTACCCTTAATCAACACAAACCACCTCAATAATTCTATTTCCTGTAGACAACATGGGGGAGATTTATCAAACATGGTGTAAAGTGAAACTGGCTCAGTTGCCCCTAGCAACCAATCAGATTCCACTTTTTATTCCTCATAGACTCTTTGGACAATGAAAGGTGGAATCTGATTGGTTGCTAGGGGCAACTGAGCCAGTTCTACTTTACACCATGTTTGATAAATCTCCCCCTATATGTTTAAAAAGGTTATCTGTTTTGCAATATGATTTAACCCCTTCCCCCGGGGCACTTTTCGGTCACTAGACACCAGGGATAGCTTGTTTATAGCCATTTAAATGTAGCTGTCCCCGGCTGGTGATTGCAGGCGGGATCCACACACTACTGAGTGGGGTCACAGCCCATGTGTGTGTGTGTGTGTATATATTTATATTATATATTCATACACACACACAGTATTTTTGGGCGTATAAGATGACCCCCAACTTTTCCCATTTAAAATCCTTAAAGTCCAGTAGTCCTGTTTCAAAGTTTTTCAGCACCTGCCCTATAAGACGACCCCTGACTTTCCAGATTTTCCTGGGGTAAAAAGTAGAGATTATATATATATATTATATAATATATATATATATATATATATATATAATCTCCAGACTACCCCATTAGGAGTGGTATTCCTATGATTTTTTTATACTAAGTTGTCCAGAATCCTTAATGCTGATGGCAGGGGTGTATCTCTAGGGGTGTATATAAGCCAGAATGCAATATATGGATAAAATATGGAATTAATAACTTCTTTACAATTCTGTAATTTTTGAGTTATTTTAACAAATTTAACTACAGCCTATTCTGAGTCTTTTAGCATTTGGTTAGACTGATTATATAATATGTAACCATTAATATTTAGACACTGTCTAGGCTCACTGCTAAACCTGTCTATCCAAGGTTAATGAAACACTATGACTACCTTGGCCAGTGTGAGCATGAATAAAAGTAAACTAGACTAATGTGCATGCACCAAGCCGCATTGGGAATTCAGGTGGATTCCTTGAAACAGGTCCTGCAATTATGCAATTTGCCCTGCATTGAAAGTAAAGATGCCAGTCCCTTACCTCTGTACAAAATTTCAAATGTAAGCCTTGGGAGTCATAAAAAGATATAGTCTTATTTGGGATGTGGACACCGACAAGGGCCCAGTGAACTTGTAAATGTATGGGAATCAACAGCAAGGTCTTCCTGAAAAGGTCCACCTAGAAAAAGCACAGTAATACGACACTAAGCAAAGCAATTAACTCAATGTACTTGTAAAGTTAGGTTTACCAAACAGAAATCTATTAGAGACGATTATACAACATGGAAGCTACTTGAGGGAACTGCTTATGTGAACTTTCACAATAAAACTATACTGGATGAAATAAAAAAAACTTGCCTTTTTAGTCCATCGTTTCACCCCATCATATCCTTTGGTCACAAGTTGTTTATGAAAAAATGTGTTAAAGAAGTGAATCTGCCCAAAAATAAAATAAACCAGGTTAGAAAGCAGTCTATGCAAAGGTATCTCAAACAGACAATATGTTTCTGATAAGGCGAAAAGATTCTGGGGGGCATTTATTAAGTCCGTCGTTTTTTACGCCGGACTTAAAAATGCCCCCGCAGCTCCGGCGCTACGGAGATTTATGTAGAGGCGGACTGCCTCTACATAAATCCGGGGCGCACCGCCGAAAACCTACGCCAGCTGAGGACTGGAGTAGGTTTTCGGCGTATATTTGGGCGGAACGGATGGTAAATCGCGCGGACTCTGCACACCCCCTTTCCGCCCCCTGGCGTACTCGGTGGAAAGTGCCGATTTGCAAATATTTTATTCGCAAATCGGCCATTTGCGTATAAAACAATACACAAATCGGCACTTTCCGCCGAAAATCATCCATTCGCAGGATGATACATGTGGCCCTCTGTCTGTAGTGCATCAAGGCCTGGATAATAGGCTATTCCTTTAGGGTGGGTTCATACTGAGGAATTCTTGCGGATAAACTCTGTGGAATTCCGTCGGCTGTCCGCGCGCACGGCCGCGCGCCTTTCCGCCGGCTCCATAGACACCATTCTATGGGACGGCGTATTCCGCTATCCGCTGAAAGTAGTGACATGTCACTTCTTTCAACGGATAGCAAAATAAGCCTGCCCATAGAATGGTGTCTATGGAGCCGGCGGAAAGGCGCGTGGAATTCCGCAGACATTATCCGCGAGAATTCCTCAGTATGAACCTACCCTTACTGTGTAGCATGTATAGTGGATCCATATAAACAGATGAGGTTACAGGGACTATGCTATAACCTCTCTGACATGAACATTAACATTGCAGCAATTTAAGCATGATAGCATTAACACCTCTTTTGTAGGTTTCACACCTGCACGTTACATGCTAATTCTGCTTTGCAAGTGGTGAAATTAATAGTGAAAATTTACACTACAGCCACTAGATATGAAGCATGCTGAAGTTACGTCACATTTCCTAAAACTCCTTGAAGTCATATTTGGCAAAGCTTCTTAACCAACTTTAGATGGTGATACTGCCACACAGAAATATACAACTAAAAAAACCCACCTTGTCTGGTGCAGTATCCATTATGAGGTCACCATACATGTTAATGACCTACCAAAGAAAAAAAAAAAAAAAAACAGCATTATCACAGTAGTGGAAAATAGAGAGCCTTTAAAGGGCTTCTAAAGTAGTTATCCCCTATATACAGTATATGGAATAAAATGTATATTAGTAAATATTAGAAATAAAACAAGTACATTTTGCCTGTAAAATAACGTTTTTTCAACATCGCTGCAAAAAAAAACCTGTGTTGGAACACTGCCTAAGGGTATGTGCACACTACAGAATTTGCGCATAGAACTTGAAGCGGATTCACCGCGCACCCCCCTTGAAGTTCCGCCCATGCCATAGACTCCATTCTATGCTCAGGCAGATGTTACCCTCCACCCATGTCAATTATATGGGCGGACGGCGGAATCTGTCCAAGCATAGAATGGAGCCCATGAGATGGGCAGAATTTCAAGCAGGGACGCGAGACGGAATCCGCTTCAAGTTCTATGTGCGGATTCCATAGTTTGCACATACCCTTACTGTTAAACAGCACAAATCTGGCACAGTGTATTTTTTTTATAGTGTGTAAACCATCAAAATGCTTGTTAATAAATAACAAGCAAACAAAAAGATCTTAAAATGTATGGCATTCCAAAAAAATAAATAAATATGTAGACACAAGTAGGTAAAAATGGAGGTAATTAAAACACTTCAGCGCTTCCTACCTGGTCGTTGAGCCACTGTTGTTCATCGAGGGTTACAAGATCTTCCAGGTAAAGTGTGTGTTTTTTGTAGCATACCTGGAAACCACAACCAGGAGTTTTGGAATTCTTGGCTCTATACTTTGCCATTTCCTTTCTAATGAAGGGTATCCTAAGAGAGGACATATAGTAAGACAGAAATTACTAGTTGTACATTGAAATTTTAATGCCTTGACCAGATTCCAGGTTGCGAGTCTCAAAACATGGAAATAGCCAGATATCCCTAGCCTGTTGCCACGGGGTGCCTCCATGATGAGAGCACCACACCACCCCGATAGATAGCCCCTTAAGTCCCACTCTGTTGCGAGTATTGGAACATAGAGAAACAACAGGGTGGGCCCTTTTGTGTCAAAGTCTAACTCAAGGTGGGAGTATTGCTACATGACAGGGGGTTGCCAATGCAGGCATCCATCCACAGACAGCTGTTTCGGGGTATTTGCCCCTCGTCAGTGTGGAGCAGGATTCTGGCTAGTTGGGGCAATGACAAATCAACCAACAAAACACTGTAGTCACTGAACTCAAGGAGGAGATCAGTGAAAAAATTCCAATGAAGTTCTAAATCAAGAGTCTCCACTGATGCCCCCAAAAATTAAAATATGCAAAACATGATTCCGTGGAGCCTGGTGTGGTGCTCTTCCCATCATGGAGGCACCCAGTGGCAACAGGCAAGGGATATCTGGCTATTCCTGTGTTTTGAGACTTGCAACCTAGGCAACACGGACTCTTGTTTTGCACTGTTTTTCACTGATCTCCTTCAGTTCAGTAATTACTGTGTTTTGTTGCTTGACCAGATTCAAAAAGCATCAACAGGATAAAAGGGAAGGAGAAAATGCACTTATCCTTACCCCTCTGCTCACTCTTGGCCCCGCGCCACCACTATAGCTTGAGCACACAAGCCCCCAGGTGGTTGTTACAGCCCTCAGTGTATTTCTCTGGCACAGAGTGATACACTGAGCACATGTGCAGCGTGGCTCTCTGTCTCAGACACAGGGATGTCGATCTAGGTGCAGTGCCAAGTCCCCAGTGATTATGGAAATAAACTGCTCGTCTCAAGGGTCAGATGAGACGCTGTGCATATAGCCAGAGAAGAGGCACATAGAACTAGGGCTCTATGAAAATGGCATTTTTCAAGCACAGATAAGAAAACCAGACATTTGAGAAACAAAACCTGTGCATATGCTGAGAAAACAAACAAACTCACAGCTGACTACATTTGGGGCACTAAAAGCAACGGGGCCTAAGTTCTTTAGGAACGTGTGATCTTGATTGTTCAGAGTTTGCTTTTTGTTCTTTGGTTGTTAAACAACAAAAAAAAAAATCTAAACTGTCCCTAGATGCTTTCATTATGTATTCTTCATACATTGTCTGTTAATTTGGTTAAAGGAGAAGTCCAGCAAAATTTTTATTAAAGTACAGTGGTGCCTTGGATTAAGAGCATAATTCCTTCTGTGCTTGTAATCCAAATCAACTTTTAAACCAAAGCAAATTTTCCCATAAGAAATCATAGAAATGCAGACAATTTGTTCCACATCCAAAAATAATGATTTATAATTCTGAACAACATGTAAAACAAATGAAAGAAACATTCAGAAACAGCTGAATATGTGATATTATAAGTTACTGTACAGTAATGGAGAGGATGGGAAACACAAGGGCGGACAGAGACTGCAGGCAGCATGAAGGAATGAGCGGGGAATATGTGGGCACATAATGCAGCACTGTCTGTCTGGGGAGAGAGGGGTTATAGCTATGAAGAGATTACCTCCACCGTTCTGTCCCCTGATGGAAGCTCCAGCCTAAAGTGGATCTGACCCAGGAAGTCTCCCTCACCTTCCAAATCATAGCAGAGTACAGGACTGTAGACGCCACTATGCAGACCATGCCCTCCTCCACTCGTGCTCCAACCAGGTCTTAAACCAAAGCAATGCTCTTAAACGAAGTCACAATTTTTAAAAACTGTGAGCTCTTAAAGCAAATTACTCTTAAACCAAGGTACCACTGTATTGTATTGCCCCCCAAAAGTTATACAAATCACCAATATACAGGGCACTGGAGGGACACTAAGCATCCCTCTGTCATCATCCTCTCCAGCAGCCACAGCCTGCACAGCTCTGTGAGTCGGGTCTTGACCAGGGCTGTGGAGTCGGTAAGCCATAGCTCCGACTCAGACTCCTGAATTTTATCAGGACCGACTACGACTCCTGCTTCTTCATAAATGGCCAGTCATATACCAGGGGAGTTATTTATCATACTGGCTCAGCAGCTTCTCCCTAATGTCCTACATGATCCTGGGGCGACTTCTGAGGGAATAAGGAAAGATATAAAGCAGCTTCTCCTGTGTGTGCAGTGGATGCAGCCAGTCTCCAGCCTCCATGTCCTGAACAACTCAGAAGTAGACTAGATGGAGCAGGTGGTCTTTTCCTGCTGACAGTCTATGTTTTTAACTAAATATTCACCATACTTAAAGAAACACTGTGATATAGAGGTCAGCCATAGTGATATACAGGGGGTCACACATAGTAATATAGAGAAGGGTCACACATAGTGATATAGAGGTCACACAGTGATATAGGTGGTCACTGTGGGGGCACGCAATTGTACGCACACACACACAGCTTGCTGCAGCCATAGCATACACGCGCGCGCACACACACACACACACACACACACACACAGCCTGCTGCAGCCATAGCGCGCGCACACACACACAGCCTGCTGCAGCCATAGCGCACACACACACACAGCCTGCTGCGGCCATAGCGCACACACACAGCCTGCTGCAGCCATAGCACACACACACACACAGCCTGCTGCAGCAATAGCGCACACCACACACACACACAGCCTGCTGCGGCCATAGCACACATACACACAGCCTGCTGCGGCCATAGCACACATACAAACAGCCTGCTGCAGCCATAGCGCGCGCACACACACACACACACACACACACACACACACACACACACACACAGCCTGCTACAGCCATAGAACACTGAAGAAAAACACACAATCTTCTCCCAGAGAGAAAACACCACACTGAAGACAGAGGTTACAGCTACACTACTTTTGTCTTCTCCTCCTCCTCTATATTACAGAGATGTCTTCATATACAGTCATCCAGCATCCAGGAAGAGAACAGCACAGATCTCCCCCCACACAATAGACTCTTCCAGCTCAGAAGCAAACTGCCAAATAGTGACCGACAACTTTTCCATGACCCCCCTAGTAATAAGGCCAGTGTCCTATTAGAATATTGCTCATAATATATATTCATGAGCAAAACTTGTAAAATTCATGTTAAAATTCAATTCTACATTTTTTAAAGATTTTTTTTAAGCTGGAGTCGATACATTTTTTTTCAGACTCCAGCCAAAACTAGCTTCAACTCCGACTCCACAGCCCTGGTCGTGACATCACCATGTTATCCAGGAAGTGAAGCCTTGATGCAGTAGTAAGTGCAGGGAAAAAAGCACTTTATGTGCATTTCCCATAATAAGTGTCTATTGGTGATTTGTATAACTTTGAGGGCAATACAATACTCTAATAAAAATGTTTACCAGACTTCTTTAAAAATTTCTTAATATATGCTGTACACATTTATTACTGTTGGACGGTTTTCATAAAAAAAAAAAAAAAGTAACAGGGTCCATACCTATCTGTATAACAGATACTTTAGCACTAGAGATGAGCGAACCTTGAGCATGCTCGAGTCGATCCGAACCTGAACTTTCGGCATTTGATTAGCGGTGGCTACTGAACTTGGATAAAGCCCTAAGGCTATGTGGAAAACATTGATATAGTCATTGGCTGTATCCATGTTTTCCAGACAACCTTAGAGCTTTATCCAAGTTCTGCAGCCCCAGCTAATCAAATGCTGAACGTTCGGGTTCGGATCAACTCGAACCCGGTTCGCTCATATCTATTTAGCACCCTATTTATTGATTTTTATTTTGACATATCCATGCCAGGGAGGGCTAAATCGTGATGCGAACATACAACCATTCCTCTAACATCCTCATATCATAGACACAGGCAGCATAAACCTAGTGACATTTAACAGAAACCTGTCTATTTTACCCAGATATTGTAAAATAAAAATGGTCTTAAAGTGTCACTGTTACAAAAAAAAAAAAAAAAAAAACTTTTGACACATTAAAGAAATGTCAAAAGTTTTGATCGGCCCAGGCCCAAGTGTTCCGACCCACACAGATCAGGTGAACAAGCGGTGAGAAGACTGCTAAAGTGAGTCCTCTCCCCGCTCTTGAGTTATAATGGAACTTTATGGGGCCCAACCTTTTTTTTTTTTTTTCTAAGTACAACACTTTTTTTTTTCTAACTCAGAGGAAATAGAGGACGCGCTGCAGTGTGGTCTTCTCCCCGCTCTTTCTCCCAATTGGTACAGGTCTGAAAGCTGCGACCTGGACCATTTAAAACTTTTGATACGTCTTTATGACATGTCAGAAGTTTTTTTTATTATGACAGTGACACTTTAAACAGTGAGGACTAAACACCAAGTTTCCACAAACTGGTTTTTACTTATACTTACTTCTCCTAATTTATGGAGCACAATACTAGGTATACCGGCCTTACAGAAAGGTAAATCCCATGGGGGAGATTTATTAAAGGGTGTAAAATTTAGACTGGTGCAAACTGCCCACAGCAACCAATCACAGCTCAGCTTTCCTTTCAGCACTGCCTAAAGCCGAGCTGTAATTGGTTGCTGTGGGCAGTTTGCACCAGTCTAAATTTTACACCCTTTGATAAATCTCCCCCCATGTGTTCAAGTGAGCAAGAAAGTTAGCATCTGCCTAAAATCCCAAGGAGGCCCTTACACTAAGTAATGATTACTGCAAAAGAAACCTAAGAGAATACATTAATCAAATCTCGTTCTATCCCTGTGTCAGGTTAAAGAGGACATACCTGGTGGTACATCCTCTTTAAGAATACAAAGAATAATGTAGTTTTACAATGCAGAACAGTACTGAACACTTGAAAATAATGCAAAGAATAAAACTTCTATAAATACACTGTCTCCACCTTACGCATAGTTGCAATGATCTGAACCTGGCAGTGAAATACTTCCCACCACTTGAAGGCAGCAGGCACTAGAGATTTTCAGAATACCATCCTCACACTACCTGTGACAGGGTAGTCAGAAGCACTTTCAATTACATACTATCACAGTGGCTGCTCGCTAGATCACTGGCCTTGTTGGGGGGGGGGGGGCAATATATATTTATTCTTATCACATGATTTATAGTCAATTCTCCAGCTGAAGATTTGTATTAAAAGTATTAAATATCATACCTGTCAGAAAAGTCTTGGTTAAAAACCTCTTTTAACCGGAGAAGTAGGTCTCTTTCAGACACCGGAATCAAACTACCGTATTTCTTTACAGCTTCATTTAGGAAATCTTGAAATAAGCGGAAAAAAGGAGACATTAAACAAAATATACATCAATTGACGTCAGCTGGACTGGGGGAAAGATTTTCTTAGTGACCATGATTGAGTGTCCTGTTACACGATGTGGCAGAGTGACAGTATCCACATGTGCTTTATGCTTCACCTGTGCATGCAGTGCAACCACAGCAATGAGCTGTAAACTAAACACAGCGTCCTGCTGCTTAGTCCGTCATGTACAGGCTTCCTACAGCAAGGACTTTGATTAGCCCATCCATGGGTTTGGTTTGCTCATACAAATGAGCAAATAGTCTTTGAGAAAGTTGCGTGAGCAATGAAACATGTCAGACGCTGGGCTCTTTAATACTCTTCCCTGTCTGCCACATAGGAGAACACTGATATTGACACACGGGGGGCTAGATATCAGAGCGTTATGCGCAAAAAAAAAGAAAATCGCTCCTGGGGCAGTGTTATCCTTCTTTTACATCACATTTAGGAAGAATCTAAACTAACCGGGGTTTCTTGATCTTTATCCCCGGGGGGCTAGTAAATTGATTGTGGTTACTCTGATGGGGGTACTAACCGACTAGTGATGCTTTCCGACCCTTAGATGTCTAGTGGATAAGGTGCAACCAACAATCGCACCTTGGACAGATAGTGGAAAGCCTTTTAATTCACTGTTCACACTTTGCGTCTTTTGTCTATTTTCAATTTGTGCATTTTTAATAGTGATTCATTAATAAAAGTTATATTTTAACCAATAGGGAACAGAGGTGTTCATGGGGATTATCCTCAGTAGTCTCTTGTCTTGATGATACCTCCTATTGGACTTGGGATCCATTTGTCCAATCTTATACAAATGATGTCACCAGCCACATACTAGACTAACCTGGAAGATGATTGCGCTGTAAAAAACAGATTGGTGGGGTTCTCAGTGGTGAGACTCCCGGCCGATAAGCTACTAGCTCCATGGTGAAGGTTCAACAACTGGGAACCCCACCAATCATCAAAATAAAGGTAAACTGTCGCCTCACGTAAATAGAGCGCTAAACCTGGCAGTGTTAGAAGTCCCATAGAGAATGAATGGAGCAGAGTGGCATTGACTCGTGGGACAACTTAGTGAGGTATAAGCGGTTGGATCCCCATTTTCAGCTTATCCCATATGCTTTGGATAGAGGATATACAAATCTAACCTACTGATGTCTTCCATTTGTGCACAGGGCGCTGAGGATGACTGTACCTTCATCCTTTCTGGGTATTTAATAGTTCTATCCACAGGCTAATCGGGAGCTTTGGCACAGTGGGGGGATGGAATACTGCCCCCAGAGCACAATCCACCACTGGCCCGCCCTTCCCTCCTAATAAATATCAACAGGACAGGCCGGATCAGTTTTCTAGAGGTGTAGTTCCGCCCCCAGTGCTTCAAAGAGCTTGATTAGCCTGTGGCTGTAAATACTTAATACACAAATGGCGCAGAGGATGAAGGTAAGAGGCTTACCTTCATCTGCAGCACCCTGTGCACATGTCAAAGGATTCTCCACACAACAGTAACACTTTAACAGCCCTCAGCAGATCTGGGACTTGAAAAGGCCTCTAACATTTTGCACCATAGAATAACAACATTTTCCTATTTTCTGGAAGCACAAATAGATACATGAAAGGTATCATAGGTCCCCTTGACGCAGCCATCTAACAGTGTCTGCAGTTTGGAACCTACATTGCTGCTAAAAGATTCACTGGCCCTTTCCTAGTCACCCTATAAGACCAGTAAAATATCAATAAACTTAAGAGTCAGTCTTTTTTTTTTTTTTGCAGAAATCAATAGTACAGGCGATTTTAAGAAACTTTGTATTTGGGTTTATTAGCCAAATATGCCATTATCTGCATTTAAAAAGCCTTTTCTCAGGTCCCCCCCCCCCCCCCCTCTTTTCCAACCACTGCAAAAAAAAAAAAAAAAAAAAAAAATTCAGGAAATTGTGACTTGTTGCATCAGACGTACTCGGGAGAGGGGAGGAGGGAGTTAGCCACAGCAGAAAGCAGATAACAGAGGATTACAGGCACAGAGCTGGGTGAACACTGTAATCAGAGGTCAGAGAGGTTAGTGGTGACCGTCAGAGGAGATAAAGTGTGAGATATTTGTAGATTAACTCTGTTGTCCTGTTTTGGTGTTTTATTCATCTCTCTCTATAGGAGAACAATGAAGACAGGGGGGAGAGTTTCAAACTGCTTTTTCATTATAAAAATGCATTTTTCGGCTAATAAACCCAATTACAACGTTTCTTAAAAACGCCTGGACTATTGATTTCTGCAAAAAAAAAAATAAAAAAAAATTCACAACAGTGACACTAACTTATGAGGGACCTATAATATACAGGAACATACCGCAAATACTCGATGCAACTTGTTCATCCACAACATTGCTGAGAATTTTCTGTCCATTCTGCAGGCCCTGTATATCCAATCCTTCAGCCAGCTGGATGGGACTTTTACAATAAGGGTGATCCAACAATTTGGTGCAAAATATGTCAGAGTCTGTACTGTCATCCAAATCCATAGAGCAGGGGCCATCCCCATTCTCTGTTACTTCCATGGAAACATCTTCCTGACATCCAAATGTACCACTTGCACATTCTTGCAATTTTTCAGGAATCAGGGGAATCGGTTCATCGTCCTTATCACCATGGGCAGTTGTTTCCTCCTGGCATGATATATATACTTCTTTTTCAGTAAGCAATACACACAAGTCATCTGTCTGGTTATTAATAACATGAACATCACTTGTTTTCTTGGTCAAGGTGTCCGTGCCGCACCACTGGGCAGGGGAGCAGAGCAGTGGTTGCTGGCTGTCTCTTAACACAGAGACACTGGACACAGCATTTCCAAATGGAGCTTCCACACTCTGCAGCTTGACAGCATCACCTTGTAGGCAGTTTTTGGCCGTGCATTGTGGGATCTCATATAAAATTCCTGAAGTGTTATTGTTCATATCGTACGACCTCCGTCCAGCTATTAGGTATCTCTGAAGTTGCAACTTCAAAACAGAGAATACTTTACGAATCCTGCTTCTCAGAGTCTTCTTGCAGCAGTTCCAAAAACCTTTCTGAAACCACATCCAGTTAAAATCCAGTAGTCTATAGCTTGTCTTTCTTGCTCTGAGCTTCTCAGACTGTAATTTACCACAGGCTGCAATCTGAAAGAGTTTTCTCTGCATCATAAATAGAGGTACTCTTCCGATGTTGAGCCAATTGCAACTATTCATAGGCCATAACCCTCCAAAGTACTGTTGTTTGACCAAGGGAGAATGTCTATTTCTGTGGCACCTAGCAGCCACAAGACCGCCGGCACTTGCAGTGATCTTTGGGAGCACGCTCTCTCTCGACCATTTTGAAGATCGTTTTTTTTCGGGATGTGGAGTTTTAGGTCCTTTCATTTTTTAGCCACATAAGCTTGATGTTACCCTTAAAAGAAAAAAAAAATGCTTAGAAAATCGACCTGACCTGTGTCCCAATATTATCTTACACATGCATTATACACAAACTACATGTTTCTTTAACACATCTGTTTATCATGCTGCAGCATTCCGTAGGTTTGCACAATGCATGGAAATATCAATATTATTAGTTAGCGCTGAAAACTGATTTGATACCAGGATTCACTGGTTTTCAATGCTGTATGTTAAGCTGTGCAATAGTGTGGCATAACATACAGTACAGAAAACATGGAAGACAGCAAGCTCAGCGCATACCATGTTCTCTGTGTAATGCTCACCAACTGCTGATGTGAGCTAATGTGAAAACCCCCCCCCCCCCCCAAAAAAAAACCACAAACATATTTGGTATAATTGCATACGTAATTGCCAGAGCCATTAAATTATCGCGTTCCCAAGCTCACATGGTAAACGTGGGGGTTTTTTTTTGCCAGTGCACGATTGGCTGTAGCCCCAGACGTCTTCTGTTACGCACAGCCAATCGCCGGCTCGAGGGAGGGCTGGAGCAGTCAGGCCTGCCTCCCGAAGAGTGGCGTAATCGTTGCAAGATGGCGGCCGGGACGGAAGGGGTCGACAGTGATTATGTGAGTATGCAGTATTACACTTCTGGGTCAAGTCTCTGGGGAAGGGGGCCATTCACATAAATAACACACATTACAATGTTGTTTAACGTGTGTTAAAAGTTTTTCACTGCACTACCCCTTTAAGTCTTGTGTTGGTTTGGCAGGAAAATAAATAAAATAAATGCAGGAAGTCCTGGCCAGTACTGAGTGTCTGGGCTCAATATGTCCATCAGTCACATGACTGCCTTCACTGTGAGCGCTCAGATGACCAAGACTTCAGGTGACTAGACCTGGATACAAGTAAGTGTATCTTTGTTTTACAGCATGATAAAAAATAATTGCAATATGTGAATTGCAGACATGCTTTACTTTACATCCCCTGTTGATTTAGGTGTTAAAAGTTATAAAGGAAAGGTACCCTTTAACCTGAAACGCAGTGGTAAAGATTCTGTATTTGTAGGACAGCAGTATGCCATCTCTCTCACACATGCATGCCTGCCCTTTTGGGGAACATAGTACCAGGCCAGACTGTATCTACTGTTGATCATTGCCAGCATTAGGTTCGTAAAAGTGGAGAAAAGTCTACAGATTTCAGCTGGACCTGGTGTGACCTGGATTTTGGTGTAACCACAGCAAAAACAGTGCTATTCTCCTGCAAGGGCGCAAATCACAGGAAAATATTGCCCTTTGTGCAGAACTTTATCAAGACTCTGATTCAATCTCCTCAAAAACACAATGTGTGACCACAGCCTAACATCTATTAGGACAGACACAGGCATTCGATTAACGCACTTTTCTGGCGGCAAATCCTGCGGGGTCTAATAGAGTTCTATAATACTGTCAGTTCAGGTCATTTAAATTCTGGTCAAAAAAGAACTTGCAAACATAAAATGCACATGTAAGGTTTGTGCGAATCCGGCCTATGAAACATAGAAGAACGTTAATACTGCACAGATTTTTCAGGTAAAAACAAAGGCTATGTTTACACAAAGAATTAAAATCCAACCCTGGATTCATGCAGCAGATGGGGAATCAGAATTCAGCTTCCCATTGAAGTCAATGGCATGGCTTTTAACATGGAAATTTGCACAATTTCTGAGTGACAAGAACATAATTGTATAACAAACAGCCAATGAGAGGGTCTGGCTGGAGGCCCTTAATGCAGGAGGGAGGACATAAGATTTTACATGTATGGCCACAGTCAGAATATATTCTGTGATAACATTTTGCCCCCAGCTGATGAACCTGAGGGGCGACAGACAAAGAGGGCATACCTTTACATATGATCAGCCATTGTCATGCATGCATGTCCATGGCTGGGGATCTACAGAGGCAGCTCACCCATAGGAGAGACACCTGCTTCTCCTGCACACCAATGTATACAGAACAAAGGCACAGCATAGACGCTCTGTAACCCCCCTATGGTGAAGGCCCCCAGACACACACACTCTATGGTGCTGATGCCACAGGTGTACACACTCCACCATAGCCCCCCACTCACTTTGTGGCCCCCCCAGACACACATACTCTACAGCCCCCCACAGACACACACTCTGTGGCCCCTCCATAGTGCGGGCCCCACAGACACTGCAGGGTTACCCCAGGTCAGCAGTCTCCACACTACAGGGGGCGGACATAGATTTACCTCCGCAGAGCAAGCCATGTGGCGGATCCGGCTCCTCTCCACGCTCCTCTCCATGCTCTCACACATGTCAGTAGACGGGCTACACGATCCAGAGGACAGGGAGAGCACTACGGGCAACGTGAGCGTCCTATAGCCAGGCCCATACACAGGCAGCCCGCTGGCAGCACGGTGCCGGGGCTCGGCTCTCACACACCGCCTCCGCTACAGCTGCTGTGTCCGCTCCGGGCTCTGCTGGAGGGGGCAGCCGGTACACTCAGCACACAAAACAACTGCCCCAATCCTCCGGCTTCCTCCTGGCCAAAAACAGTACGACGCCTCCTGTACGGAGCATCACAAGGGACAAACAACCAGCAGAGTGCGAAGCACAGCCGGGGAGGAGCACGTGACCGCCTGAGCACTGGCCCGGGGCTGCCCCTTGTTCCGGGGGAGGGCACAGTGAGAGTGATGCGCGGCTAGCCCGGGTACAGCGAGAGAGGCAGCTGCCGGGCTCTCGCCAGAGCGGTTACCCAGTCAGTGTGTTTTATAGGGAGAAACATTAGCGGCTCTTACACTTGGACCTTTCTCCAGAGCTGGGGAATCATCGTATGTTTCTGACCCCCCCCGCAGCGCTCTTTATCGCCCCCTGGAGGATCGGAGCGTGGAAGTGGAGATCCTTGGACCCAGGAGTGTGGGATCAGCTGATCGCTCAGCAGTCGGATGTTTTTAGAAACTTTACAAAACTGTTTTCTATTGATAGATTTCCCAGCTTCTTACCCAGTGCCCCCGGCCTGCCCGGATTTATACGGATTATCCCGGGATTTACCGAGATATCTGGGGGGCATCCGTCCCGTGCGGATTCACTACGGAACTACAGCGACCACTGTCACCATGGCAACCCGTTAGCGCGTCACTCACGATTACCGTGAGTTCGATCCCTTTCCCCGTTGCAGAGTGCAGCACTGTGTACACCGGCAGGTTATAAGACCAATGCCGCAAGTGGCTATAAAGAGAAGGAAGGTTTAAGGGAGCTCACAGAATTGTGCCAGTGCCCAGCAGTAATGTTGTTCGGTCACGTGTCCTCCTAGGCATCCCGAAGGGTCAAGATGGCAGCCGAAACGTGGCCAACGCAGGGGCGGCTAGCCCAATGCAAACAGGCAACACAGACCTAATTAATGAGTCACCATTGAATCTATTAGAATACATACAATGACACTACAAAGGAACAATAGGAATTTTTTTTTTTTACACTTATACTAGAAGCCCCCCTGGGTTACTTCTAGTATATACTCACTGATCTCTCATTGAGATCTTTGCTGTATACTTATACAGCAAAGATCAATGAGATCGGCACTCGTTTGCTTTTGGCTGCTGCAGCCGAAAACAAACGAGTGCCGAGCCGGGATCAGCGCCATCTTGGCGGAGACCCTGGCCAGCACCAGACACGGAGATCGCTCTTCTGGTAAAACGTCCCGGGGGGGGATCTCCGCCACTAGACACCAGGGAAGTGCTGCAGAAGGTAATCAGATGCAGCTGTCAACTTTGACAGCTGCATCTGATTAGCGGGCACGCCGATCGGACCGTGCCCACTAATAGCCGCGGTCCCGGGCTACACGCGGCACCCGGGATCACGGCGGTTCAGAGCGACCCCGCTCTGAACACCTCTTGCGGACGCATGACGTACGGGTACATCATGCGTCTTTAGGGTGCGTTCACACCTACAGTATCTGCAGCTGATTTTCTGCAGCAGATTTCAGTTAAATAACTGAACACAGCATCAAATCTGATGCTGTGTTCAGTTATTTAACTGAAATCTTCTGCAGAAAATCAGCTGCAGATCCTGTAGGTGTGAACGCACCATTAAGAGGTTAATATCATCTCCTGATTAGAATGCAACAGTAACCTCTGTGTTTCGTCAACTTTTCTCTATTGTGTCATTCAATCCCCATGGAATCAATGGGTGTATGTATTAAAGGAGAAGTCCTGTGTGGGACAATTTTCTGCAAAAGAGTCGGGGAGGAGGTGGCTGCACGTAACAACATGCACCTACCTCGTGCAGGGGTCGGCTGCCCCTGCTCCGCTTTCTAGTCCTCCGGCCACTTTTGAAAAAAAGTGACTTTCTCTTTAAGACCTAAAGCCCCTTGCCCATTTACGTTACTGCCCATTTACTAAGAGATGCACAACTGGAGGGGAGGTGTCTGATTTTAGTTCTGTGGGGTACACTGGGAGCTGCTAACAGTAAATGCAGTGAGTACAATAAGGCCTCATTCACACATTCAGTAATTTTCCTGGACCGCAAAACCTCCCGCTATTTTTACTCTGTGGTCTGTATGAACTCATACATATTTGCATCTTTAATTGCATCCGTTTCCGTATCCATCTCCGTAAAATGTGAATAGTACTAGTTTGCATAGATTCGTTCAGCTTTACTGAACGTGTGAATAAGGCCTTACTAATAGTCAGGACGGGGAGGTAGAGACAAGACGAGACAGTGGACCCTAAGGCTGAACCCACCCAGCCGCGGACAACCACGAAAACGTGCCTTTCACTTAATAAGTGTAACACTGAACAAGACAGACAAACACAACAAAAGAGAGTCGACAAGCCAAGTCAGAACCAAATGGACAACGCAGTACAAAATCAGGAATCAAACGGATGGTCAAAAAAGTCTAGCGGGAGGTCAGGTAGCAAGTCAAGCAAACAGAGGGGTTAGGAACGGGGATCGCAGGAGTAGACGGGGAGCTGGGATCAAGGTATGAAACCTAATTTCCAGCAGGGAAAAACTGGCTCTGCCTTCATTTATGAGGATCAAGAGCCCAGTCCGGATCTCCATTGGACCGGTGCTGTGATCCTCAAGGTTCCAGACAGGTAGAGGCATCTGTCAATCAAAAACACTGCTCAGCTGCAGCGATCAAGGCTAGCAGTGAGCAGTGTAACTCCTGCATTGGCAGGAGGCTGAAAAGAGAAGCAGGTGTGTCAGACAAAAGGTAAGAACCGGCCTAGTTCACACCAGGCTCTCTGCACATTCCTGACTCTAATACTGTACAACCCTTTAAGCGCCGTTGGAGGCCATGCCCCACCCCCACAATATTCAAATCAAGTGAAGATTTGAATATTGTGATCAGGCCCATAAAGATGGAGGCATTGTTTTGCAAGATCAGGATGTTTATCAGCGTGAGGCCTTCTGCATACTGGCAGACACTGATTACTATGAATAGATACAATGGTTCCAATGGGTGTATAACCATCCACAGTTATAATCACATAAATCCTAATTATCACACACCCATAGTTATTATTTAAAGCCTTAAGTAAACATTTTATACCAAAAAAACAAGAAAAAGGCTTTTACTCTTAAAATATTTCCTTTATTTTAAATTTAATTCCTAACTAGGATTCAACATAATTGTGGCCACCTATCCACCATACAAAAAACCTATCCACGTAACAAAAATGACTCGCCCATGGCAGTGTGACACGTTCACCCCTACGCACGTTTCACGTTGGCTACGCTTCCTCAGGGGACGCAAGTGATCCTGCTAAGGAAATCTTCGATGGAATATAATACGCTATCCTATTGTAAACAAAAAAGAGAAAATTCTTGTCGGTTACAGCACCAAATAGGGCCCTCTATTATCATTTATCTAAAATTCACAAAGATAAGACAACTCAGGAGGCCGATTGTTTCAGGTATAGCTTCTTTGATCAATCAGTGGTCCAATATTTTTTGGATTTACATTTACAAAAAATGGTAGTTAAAGAAAAATTTTTATCGTTGGACACTACCTCCGTTTGTTAGCATTTCTCAATCCAGCTGGGTGCCGGTATTTGGGTAAAAAACTTCTTTTATTCTAGCAGCACACTGCAAAATAGGTGTGGCCTACAGCATCCTTCCCGTAGTCCTGCAGCACCTCTCTCCCCGTATTTGATCTCTGTCGTCACGCCCCTGGGCTGGATATTCATCTTCGGCAGGCCTAAGGTAAAGATGCATTAGGCCCTGCTCCTTTGACACTGCGCCGCTGAAAAAAAAAGTTTTTTACCCGAATACTAGCACCAGGCTGGCCACAAGGGAAGCCCAGGATCAGGCATGGATTGAGAAAAGCTAATGAACGGTACCAGAAATGTGGGGGCCATTCAGATTTGCTTTCAACTTTTGCTTTCAACTATAGTTGAAGGATTCCACTGTGTTAAACTGTTCAAGTAGAAGAAAGAAACAGGCACTCACTTGCGTTAATTCTTCTTTATTCCATCTTCACATCAGCAATAAAAAGTGCAGGGAGAGGGAGCATGGCAAAATGGTCACAGCCATGCATTTTGCCATGCTCCCTCTCTTTGCAGTTTTTATTGCTGATGTGAAGATGGAATAGAAAAGATTAAATGCAAGGTGAGTGCCTGTTTCTTTCTTCTACTTGAACAGTTTTTATTTGTGTACTTCGTTTAAACAGAGCACCACTAAAGCATTCCTGTGTCCTATGCCTAGTTGCAGGATAAGTTAGCTTAGCAGGACTAGTGCCCAGTTTCTATTATCTAGGGGACTTGATTGTTCCACCATGTTAATTAGGGATCTGCAGAATTTTACATGGGAACCTAAGTATTATTACATTGGATATCACCACACTCTAATGTTGCCCATTAGCAGTATAAGGTATGGGGTGTTTCCTCCCCTTGTGAGCTTGTAGGACAGTGGGAACTTTTAATAAACCTTACCAGGTGATTAGTCTCCGTCTCCCTAGGGTATATAACCCGGCCTCGCCCATACCACAGTGAGTTTTTATTTGTCCTGTGAGCAGGACCTATGGTGCTGTGCACCTTTGCTGAGGCTTTTTAAGGAATCCTTGGCCACTGTTTTCTTATTTGTATTTATCTCTTTTGCATTGCAGATTACCCTCTTTTTATATTCCAGGTACTATGGAAATTAAAATAAAAACCCACTCAAAAATGTCACTATTTTTATTGTAGATTTTAAATTTAACTCTGAAGTAACTCTGATGCTTTGTCTATTTTAACCCCTTAGTAATAGAGCTTTAAAAAAGGCTAAATCCAAATCAGTGATAACTTTTTTTATTTTTTCTTGTGTGATATTTTGCGGGACAAGTTATACTTTTTATAGGAAGCATTTTTTAATACATATATGTATCAATTAATTTTTGTTGTTTTTTTTTTATCTGGGGAAAAATGTGAAACCACCCAGCAAAAATGCTTTTACTATGGATTAGAAATAACATTTTATCTTTATTCTGTGGGTAAGTACAAATACATTGACACCAATGTATTTTAGTGATTTTTTTAAGTATTTCAGTATTAAATGAAAATTATTTTTTGTGCCACTCTGATCTGTAACTGTATTTTTTTTCTATTAGGAGCTGCATGATGTTTTTTTTTCCGTGGGATTAGTTCTAGTTTCTATAAGGGCTTTTTCTGAAAATGGCTTTTATTCTCTTTAAGAGCGGGGGTGAGGGGAATGTTTTTTTAATTCCAAGTTTTCAGAGTATTGAAAAACAAGACAATGCCACTTTTATGGCAACAAAGATAGAATACAAATTGTGCTAAGCAATATTAACCCCTTCGTGCTGCAGCTAGTTTGGGCCTTAATGAACAGGCTAATTTTTCAAAATCTGACCTGTCTCACTTTATGCTCTTATAGCTCAGTGATGCTTTAACGTATGCTAGCAATTCTGAGATTGTTTTTTCATCACATATGGCACTTTATGTTAGTGGCAGAATTTGGTCACTACTTTGTGTGTTTTTTGTGAAAAACATCAAAATATCATGAAAAATTTAAAAAAGTTGCATTTTATGAACTTTGAAATTCTGTGCTTCTAAAAAAAGACCGTTGTAGCACATAAATTAGTTACTAAGTCACATTGCCAATATGTCTTCTTTATTCTGGCATAATTTGGTAAACATATTTTACTTTTTAGGGTGTTATGGGGCTTAGAAATTTATCAGCAAATTATCACATTTTCGTGAAAGTTTCCAAAACTGATTTTTTTAGGGACCAGTTCTTTTTTTAAATGGTATCCTGAAAACCCCCGTAAGTGACCCCATTTTGGAAACTACACACCTTAAAGAATTAATCTAGGGGTATAATGAGCATTTTAACCCTACAGGGGCTGGAGGAGAGTATTCACAATCAGGTAGTAAAAAAATGGAAAATTAAAATTTTCCAATAATTTATATGTTTAGATTAAAGTTTCTCATTTTCAAAAGGAACATGAGAGAAAAAGCACCCCAAAATTTGTAACGCAGGTTCTCTTGAGTACAACGGTACCCCATATGTGGGCGTAAACCATTGTATGGGCACACAGCCGGGCTCAGAAGGAAGGGAGCGCCAATTAGCTTTTCCAATGCAGATTTTGCTGAAGAAGTTTCTGAGCGCCAGGTGCGTTTGCAGTGCCCCTGTAGTGCGATCAGAGTAAAATCTCGCCATAAGTCACCCCATTTTGGAAAGTTCACCCCTCAAAGAATTCATCTTGGTGTGTGGTGACCATTTTGACCGCACAGGTATTACAGGAAAGTATTCAAAAGAAGACAGTAAAAATGAAAAAGTCGAATTCTTCCAATATTATGTTCTTTTAGTTTGAAATTTCTCAATTTTATGAGGAACAAGAGAAAAAAAGTACCCCAAAATTTGTAACGCAGGTTCTCCTGAGTGAAAAGGTACCTCATATGTGGGCATAAACCACTGCATGGGCACACAGGAGGGCTCAGAAGGAAAGGAGCGCCAATTAGCTTTTTCAATGCAGATTTTGCTGAAGAAGTTTCCGAGCGCCAGGTGCGTTTGCAGTGCCCCTGTAGTGTCCGCAGAGTAAAATCTCCCAATAAGTCGCTCCATTTTGGAAAGTACACCCCTCAAAGAATTCATTTTGGGGTGTGGTGAGCCTTTTGACCCCACAGGTATTAGAGGAAAGTATTCAAAAGTAGACAGTAAAAATGAAAAACTCAAATTTTTCCAATAATATGTTCCTTTAGTTTGAAATTTCTCAATTTCACGAGGAACAGGAGAGAAATGTCACCCCAATATATGTAACGCAGGTTCTCCTGAGTAGAACGGTACCCCATATGTGGGCATAAACCACTGCATGGGCACACAGCCGGGCTCAGAAGAGAAGGAGCACCAATTAGCATTTTCAGTGCAGATTTTTCTGAAGAAGTTTCTGAGCACCAGGTGCGTTTGCAGAGCCCCTGTAGTGTCAGCAGAATAGATTCCCCCCAAAAGTCACCCCATTTTGGAAAGTGCACCCCTCAAAGAATTCATCTTGGGGTGTGGTGACCATTTTTACCCCACAGGTATTAGAGGAAAGTATTCAAAATTGGCCAGCAAAAATGAAAAACTCGAATTTTTCCAATATTATGTTGGTTTAGTTTGAAATTTTACAATTTGACGAGGAACAGGAGAGAAAACGTACCCCAAAATCTGTAACGCAGGTTCTTCTGAGTAACACGGTACCTCATATGTGGGCATAAACCACTGTATGGGCACACAGCAGGGCTCAGAAGGGAAGGAGCGCCAATTTACTGGAGCAAAACCGCAGCTAGTAATGGTTATTAGAATAGCGCAGTTACTAAAATACAATAAAAAAAATGAGATTACAGGTAATGTGGGGTGGTTACGGACAGTCTGGGGTGGTTATGGGCAATCTGAGGTGGTTACAGGTAATCTGGGGTGGTTACGGACAACATGGGGTGGTCACCGGCAACCTGCTGTGGTTACGGCAACCTGGGGTGGTTACAGGCAACGTGGGGTGGTTACGGGCAACGTGTGGTGGTTATGGGCAACGTGTGGTGGTTACGGGCAACCTGCAGTGCTTACAGACAATCTAGGGTGGTTACGGGCAACGTGGGGTGGTTACGGGCAAGGTGGAGTGGTTAGGGATAAACTGAAGTGCTTATAGGTAATCTCGGGTGGGTACCTGTAATGTGGCATGGTTACCGCAATCTGGAGGGGGTCATTGGCAATTTGGGGTGGTCAGAGGCAACGTGCGGTGGTCAGAGGCAACCTGCGGTGGTCAAAGGCGACATGGCGTGGTCAGAGGCAACGTGGCGTGGTCAGAGGCGACATGGCGTGGTCAGAGGTGACGTGGCGTTGTCAGAGGCGATGTGGTGTGGTCAGAGGCGACGTGCAGTAGTCACCGGCAACCTGCTGTGGTTACGGCAACCTGGGGTGGTTACAGGCAACGTGGGGTGGTAACAGGCAACGTGGGGTGGTTCCGGGCAACGTGGGCTGGTTACGGGCAACCTGCTGTGCTTACAGACAATCTGGGGTGGTTCCGGGCAACGTGGGGTGGTTACGGGCAACCTGCGGTGCTTACAGACAATCTGGAGTGGATACGGGCAACGTGGGGTGGTTACGGGCAATCTGCAGTGCTTCCAGACAATCTGGGGTTGTTAAGGGCAACGTGGGGTGGTTACGGGCAACCTGCAGTGCTTACAGACAATCTGGGGTGGATACGGGCAACTTGGGGTGGTTACGGGCAACCTGCAGTGCTTACAGACAATCTGGGGTGGTTACGGGCAATGTGGGGTGGTTACGGATAAACTGAAGTTCTTATAGGCAATCTGGGGTGGGTACCTGTAATCTGGCATGGGCACCGCAATCTGGAGGGGGTCATTGGCAATTTGAGGGTGGTCAGAGGCGCCGTGGCTTGGTCAGAGATGCCGTGGCGTAGTCAGAGGCGACGTGTGGTGGTCAGAGGCGACGTGTGGTGGTCAGAGGCAACGTGCGGTGGTTACGGGCAACGTGCAGTGGTTACGGGTAATCTGGGGAGGGGTTAGGGGTAATTTGGGAGTAAACTGCAATTATTACTATAATAAAAAGTGTGTGTTTTATTTTTTTGTGTGTTTGTCACTTTTTGTACTTTATACATTCATTTTCACTCTATTACTATGATTACTGTGATATTTTCTATCACAGTAATCATAGTTCAGTGACAGAGACCAAATTGGGGGGTGGGGGGACATCACTTTTTATCCCCTGTCACCAATCATTCATGGTGACAGGGGATAAAAAGTGCCTGGATGCACGTGGCACAAGCGATCAGCGGCATATAGTATATACCGCTGATCACTTGTACCGGGACCCCACAGGGGGGTCCCCGATCACTGCCCCATGTACTCCGCTACCTCCAGTGGCGGAGAGCATGGGGCTTTCATTCATTTTAACTTTTCCATCGCTGTGAACAGACATTAGTCGGTTCACAGCGATGGCAGCCGGGGGAGGGGGGTTAGTGATCGCCCTACTAGGGGGGCTGATCTGAGGTCTGGGGGAAACTTATTTCATCTCCCCCCAGACGGGGGCGGCAACGGTAATCCCCTTTACCGACGGCCGCCGCTATAACGTTAATAGCGGCGATCGTCGGTTAGGGGGGGGGGGGGGGGGCGGGACGGACCCCACACACTGCCCCAACCCCTCAGCTACCTCCGGTAGCTGGGGGGATGGGGTGAGGGCTGTCCCGGCCCCGCAGCCTTATTCTCTGCCATCGCCGTAAAAAGCTGATGGCAGTAGAATAAGGACCCTTAGTGACCGCCGTAAAAAGCCGTATCGGCGGTCACTAAAGGGTTAACAGATAAAAACGGTGGAACAGTTTGTACACAAAGAAATACAGTACAAGGCCATGTTCACATGGTGTATAGGACCGGCCATTCCGTGAATCAGCCGGGTCATGGAGCGGCCGGTCTCTGAAAAGCTCATCCAGCCGCAGTGTTCTGATGTGGGCGCATCAGCACACGCCCGCATCAGAACTTTTCACAGCACACAATGAAGCTTGCGGCCAGGGCTGCTCGCTTCATTGTGTGAACTGACAGAGCTTTCTGCGGCCGCAATTCACTTAATTGCGGCTGCAGAAAACTGACATGTTGTTTGCGGCGCCATATGGGATCCCGGCCGGAGCGTATGCTATGTGTATACTCTCCGGCCGGGATCCTATAGAAGAGCATGCGGCGCTCATTGCCGATTGCAACAACGGCCGTACTTTTACGCTGTGTGAACATAGCCCAAAACAGTTTTGGTATAAATAGCATGACAAATGAACTATTCAACCAACTAGACCAGTGTTTCTCAACCTGCGGTACGCGTACCCCAGGGGGTACGCACCGCAGGTTGAGGGGGTACGCCGGGACGTGGGGAAAAAAAATTATTTTGGGTGCCAGCAGTGTCGCGGCACCTATCCCCGCCGCTGCTCTCATATCCTTCCCCCAGCAGCAACCTTACCAGCTTTCTGTGGGGTACAGGACATGGTGAGGCTGCTGGGGGAAGGATGAAGTCCGAGTTCAAAAACCAGCAGCCTCTCAACTGACTGTCTCTGAGGCCCTGCGGGGACATCAGCCTGCCGCCGCCGCATCTCCTCTCCGCCGGGTCACCTCAGGCAGCCTGTTGGGGATTCGTCCCCAGGCTGCCGTATATCCTCCTGGAGCCCCCGGCTGGACGCTGCAACCCGATCCGTCAGCCTCATGCTCTTCCCCCGCGGCTGCCGGATCGAGTTGCAGCGTCCAGCCGGGGGCTCCAGGAGGATATACGGCAGCCTGGGGACGAATCCCCAACAGGCTGCCTGAGGTGACCCGGCGGAGAGGAGATGCGGCGGCGGCGGCAGGCTGATGTCCCCGCAAGCGGCCGGACCAGCAGGGCCTCAGTGAGTTGCGAGGGGGTAGTGGTGCTACTCTGCCCGCGGCTCCTGCAGCAGATTGTGGACCAGGATATAGGGCGGCCCCCATGTCCACCTGCCGCCGCTTCTCCCCTACGGCTGACGCTGCTGCCTGTGGAAGTGGTGTGCCCCATCTCCCGGTCCACAATCCAGTGCAGCAGAAGCCCCCGGCGGGGTAACCCAGCGCACCACTACATCATCACCTCTCTCCCCCCTCCACCTCCTCTCTACCCCATCATCACCTCTCTCCCCCCATCATCACCTCTCTCCCCCCATCATCACCTCTCTCCCCCCTCCACCTCCTCTCTCCCCCCTCCACCTCCTCTCTCCCCCCTCCACCTTCTCTCTACCCCCATCATCACCTCTGTACCCCCATCATCACCTCTCTCCCCCTCCACCTCGTCTCTACCCCCATCATCACCTCTCTCCCCCCTCCACCTTGTCTCTACCCCCATCATCACTTCTCTCCCCCCTCCACCTCCTCTCTACCCCCATCATTACCTCTGTACCCCCATCATCAGCTCTCTCCCCCCTCCACCTCCTCTCTACCCCCATCATCACCTCTCTCCCCCCTCCACCTCCTCTCTACACCCATCATCACCTCTGTACCCCCATCATCAGCTCTCTCCCCCCTCCACCTCCTCTCTACCCCCATCATCACCTCTGTACCCCCATCATCACCTCTGTACCCCATCATCACCTCTCTTCCCCCATCATCACCTCTGTACCCCCTCCACCTCCTCTCTACCCCCATCATCACCTCTGTACCCCTCCACCTTCTCTCTACCACCATCATCTCCTCCCTACCCCCATCATCTCCTCTGTACCCCCTCCACCTCCTCCCTACCCCCACCACCTCCTCTCACCTCTCATCACCCATCACCTTCTCTCACCCCCATCACCGCTCTCCTCCTCTGTCCTCCTCTCTCCCCTGTCTTCCTCTCCCCCCTTCACCTCCTCTCTCTTCCTCTCCCTTACCTACTCTCTTCCCTGTCTTCTTCTCCCCCATCACCTCCTTTCTCCCCTGTCTTCCTCTCCCCATTCACCTCCTCTCTCTTTCTCTCCCCCCTTCACCTCCTCTCTCTTCCTCTCCCTTTTTCACCTCCTCTCTCTCTTCCTCTCCCTTCTTCACCTCCTCTCTCTTCCTCTCCCCCTTCACCTTCTCTCTCTTCCTCTCCCTCTTTACCTCCTCTATCCTCCTCTTTCCTTCTTTTCCCCCTCAGACCTTACTCTCCCCTTAATCTCCTTGTGGCTCAGAGGCTGGCGAAGAGAGGAAGACCTCCTCCATGGGCGGATAACATGAGTATGATTTTTTTTTTTGTTTGTTTGTTGGGGCAGGAGGGGGAGGGAGTAGAATGGTGGGCATTACTATGGGGGCAGGGCAGGAGGCATTATTACTATATGGGGGGTCATAGAAGGGGATATTATTTTTAATGAGGGATCCTAAATACGGGGACAACCCACACACCTACTCACTTTACAGCGCATTACACCAAACAGCGAAATTATTACTGTATGGGAGCCTATAGGTAGGAAAAAGGGAGGGAAGTTAAAGGAAAATTGTGACGCCTAAGATGTTTAGCAGGTTCTCTGGCAAGAAGTAAATTGTAGCTGCAAGAAATCATCATGGTGGTCTGGGCCAGATGGAGAGGAAAAGGAAAAGTGATATATGGCTACATGGGGAGGTATCTGGCTATAGAAGGAGGTATCTTAACTACATGGGGAGATGTCTGGCTGCAAGGGGGTAGGTATCTGGCTACATGGGGAAATATCTGACTACATGGGGGAGATATCTGACTACATGGGAGGAAGTATTTGGCTACATGGGGAGGTATCTGACTACATGGGGGAGGTATCTGGCTACATGGGAGGAAGTATTTGGCTACATGGGGAGGTATCTGACTACATGGGGGAGGTATCTGGCTACATGGGGGGAGGTATCTGGCTACATGGGGAGGAGGTATCTGGCTACATGGGGAGATATCTTGCTACATATAAGGGGTATCTGGCTACATAGGGGAGATATCTGGCTACATAGAAGAAGGCCTCTTGACTACATGGGGGGAGGTATCTGGCTCCAGGGGGACATATCCATCTCTGTGGGATATATCCCACCTGCTTCTCTGGCACCCGGTTTACTGACAGCCTGCTCAGCCAATCAGTGCACAGTCCCACCGCAGCCACTGATTGGATGAGCGGGCTGTCAGTGAGCTGGGAGCCAGAGAAGCAGGTGGAAGTACAGGCAGGTAAGCAGGATCTGTTAGGGGCCGGCAGCTAATTAGGTAAATAGGCAGCGGCTACATTCTCGCAGCAGATTGAAAATCCTCTGTGAGAATGCAGAGCCATAGGCCATAACAGTACAGAGTATCGCAGTGGATTTTGCTGTGAAACGTACATGTAAATCTACCCTGGGCAATGTTATTAATGGATGGCATCGTTGGGGGTACTCGGCTGGAGCATCTTGTCACATGGGGGTACTTGGCCTGAAAAGGTTGAGAAACACTGAACTAGACCACTGTGCAGCATATTTCAGGTAAGTCCATACGTTTTTTCATATGTGGAGGAGGAGTTAACCAAGCATATTACACCATTACCCCTTCAAGACCCATCCCAAAATGACCCAGTGGACCACACCAATTTTCATTTTTGTGCTTAAGTTGTTTCGTTGTTCTAATGTTTTATTTTATTTTTTAATGAAATCATTTTTTTTTTGCAATTGATTATTAATAAAATGGCCCCATTGTGACTCTTATAACGGTTTTAGTTTTTCACCTACAGGGCTGTATTGGGCTTATTTTTTTGTGCCGTGTTCTCTAGTTTTTATTAATACCATATGTGTGTAAGTCAGACATTTTGATCACTTTTTATTAATTTTTTAAAATATATAATGTACCTAAAATTTTGTAATCCTGGCGCTTTTCCCCCTCTTTTTGTTTATGCTGTTCTCTGTATGGGATGACGATTGTTATATATTAATAGCTTGGACACGCTATGGTGTATAATATGTTCATTTATTTTTATATGTATTATTTATATTATGGGATAGGGGGTTGATTTTAATCTTTATTGGGGGAGGGGCTTTGGGGTATGGGGTATTTTTTAAAAGCATTGATCAGTGTTATTGTTGATCTGCTCATTGAGTAGGCCTGTGGCAGACTCAATGAGCAGAACGCCGGCCGGACCGCAGGATGGTAAGAGACCTCTGGTGGTCCGCCACAGCAATCGGGACCCCCGCAGTCACATTGCTGGAGTCCCAATAGGTAAGTGACAGTAGCTGCTCTTGTCACACTTAAACACTGCGATCGCACCACATATTTAACTAGGGTAGGCAAAATTAATTTTAGACGGGACGCCAGAATTTTTGTGTACATTTTATTTTTATATATTTTATGTGGATTGCATTTGTTATATTTCTAAGCTTATTACAATTATGGCGAAACCACATACATTTGTTTTGGGGGGGGGGTGTTAAAAATTATTTTTCATAAAACATTTTTATTTTTGACATTATTATTACTTTTCAATTTCTACTGTTATTTATTAGTTTTTCACGCTTTTTTTATTATACCATGTGAAGTGTTAACTATTGTGTAACAATGGACTTCTGTAATAGCAGGATCTGCCGTGTACCCCCGGGTGATGTTATATTGGAGAATCGTCCGGTCACTTGCTAGGTAGTGAGGTGTGACGCCACTCCTGTGGTGGTTGGTCGAGATACAGCCGGACCTTAAGGTGTTATTTTGTGGAGCCAGTGCCGCTTGGGCACACAGGTGTGGTGGCACGCCTGCTTTTATTTTGTAAGGCCGGTTGTACCTTTTCCCCATGTGGTCAGTGTCCTGCCGGGTTGCTACGGGGTCCATTGGGTTATAGTGATCACGGATGGCCAGAGTGGTGTAGTGACCCTCCCGGACTATCGGAACCGCCATCCACAGGGGAAGTGTCCCAAGGTTATGGTATCTGCTGTGTCGGTGGAAAAGGGAAAAATCACACAGTCTCTTTAACCTAAATAGGCTTGTTGTTTACTAGAAAGTGCATACTTGCAATAGGTTACAAGATTATGAGGTTTCTCTTGATAAGACACTTGATAATATACTTGACAATAGTTCCAGACAAATACTTGACAATACAATGACCAGATCTGTAGTAGGAATATAGTACAAGATATAGTTGTGCTAACTGAGTAGTGTTCTGAGTGATACGAAGAAGCAGAGTAGTAGAGAGGAGGATGCCGTGAGAGTCCCAACCCAGGTAGTACTGTGCTCTGCCGGGATGTTGGAGGATGTGGTAGAATACTTAGAAGAAGAAGAAAAACACCACCTGTGGACGTGTATTGACCTTAAATAGTCTTCACACCACCTTATGCCCACTAGACTCGGCTAAACCTTCCTAGAGGGTAACACAGGCCCCATACCTTGTTACCTGGGATGAGCAGAATGCTTAGGATTTCCTGCTAACTCCCGCGCTGCGAGATACATAGGCTTACTTTGCTCTATCTAGATCAGTTCCTAACTCTTTGGCTTTAGTGGATACTGTCCTGCTTTTTCATTTCTAGCCCACAGCGTGGGTTGAGGTTGTCTCTGGCTTGTCCTCTCCTGAGAGGGGTTTAACAGTGCATAATGCTGTGTAGCGTTACTGATGAGCAAAACTGAGTTCTGTTTTGCGTCCTTCCCATACAGGGTTCTGGCTAAGACTCACTCTTGAGAGTACAGGGACCTGGCGGAGGGCCAGAGCCCAAATAGGACCACTGTGGAGAGCTATCTAGCTCGAGTCCTTCTTCCACAATGTCCAACACGAAAGACCTCTTGCACCTCCTCCACCCATGTGACTTACTTCCCTAGCGTAACTAACGTGCCCTGTTAGTGGATGATGAGTGCAACAGAAGAAATAGGAGGGGGGTTGATAGGAGAGAAGAAACACAGATTACTACTGGTCTACAGATTCGTGTAACACATCAAGAAACATTAACCCTTTACATCCTTCAGCTGTGCAGCTTACAGATACACATAACTAATAGAGCGACATCTAGTGGTAAAACTTTAATACTACTTTCCTCACCATACAAGTACAATAAGTACAAACTTTTCCGAAGGGTGTATAGAACTATAATACCCGTGGTAGGACACCACAAATCCTGCTGCTGCAGCATGCTGAAGCTCTCGTCTTCTGTCATCTCATGTGCAACCACTGTGATGTAGCAGAGCCGGTGCCCACACTATTACACTGTAGCCACACTGTATCCTCCTGGAAAGCTTTGTGGTGTGGGGCCAGCCATTGCTTCTCCTAATTACCCCAGTCCCCATCCTCACCCCAGGCTGCGTCTCTCGCACCCTCACAAAAAGGTGATGTCATAACATAGGGAACATAAGGGGAACAGGGGACACTAGTCACCTGACACATTTTAAAACCAGGAAAACATTTTTAGTTATTACAGTGGCCACTATAAGAAATTGTAACTCTACTATAGGAATTGTGTCAATTTTGAGAAATGAAACCTGAGCTGTGATTGGTTGCTATTTGTATGAGAAAAAATGTGTCCAATTAATTATTATACATGATGTCGGGATTTCCCATAATCTGTTGTGATGCACACCTTCTGTTTATATGTGGCATGCGCACAGAATAGGGCAATAAGGGATGGAACAGTGTGCACATGTGCAGTTTTCAGAGGTAGTGATATGCTTTGTTGATGGTTTTCATTTCCTTTGACATTTATGCATTGCTCACCAGTTCTTTTTAGTCACCATTCACATAACATTTACACACTTGTATATGAATTCTTTGTTTTTGGTCATGGCACTTTTATTATGTTGTGTAATTACCATGTATAAGGATTGAGGGTGTTTTGAGCTGTATATTAGGACCGTGTGCTGACCCGGGGGTCCCCTGTATTGTGTGGGTCCCACCATGTTTTTCCCTTTTTTGGGGGGATTTTAATTGTTTGTAATGTGTAGGGATTTTTTTTTCCTTTGCCAGTTTTTGTGTTGTTATATGTATTTTTCGGTAATAGTCAATAAAACATATTTTTGTACCATTTGCAATCCTGGAGTGATCCTTTGTCTAACATACCCCTGCTTCTTTTGTGGTGCTTTGTATCCCTTTTTGGTATGTGTTAGGAAGCACCCTCAGGGTATAAACCCACACACCATATACGCAGCGTATTTACTGCTGCGATACGCAGCAAATACGCAGCAGATTAGATCTAAATAACTGAACACAGCATCAAATCTGCTGCGTATTTGTTGCGTATCTGCTGCGTATACGGTGTGTGGGTTTGTACCCTTATATTCTATTATCTTGGTAGTGCATGCCCCATTGTGTGTTTGGTGATTAGGAGAAATCCTGCCCAGGGGCATTCCTAATGATAAAGAGGGCGAGGAGGAGGAGGAAAGCAGAGACGTCCCAGACACTCTATGCCACACCAATTTGACACAGGGCTGCAATTTTAAAAGTAGTTTTTTAGGACAATAATGGCATCACCTGCTGAACGGACTCCAGGACAGATTGGGGGGGGGGTATGTGGGTACACTTTTCTGAGGTGCAACAGCTTTTCAAACTAAATGATAGTATATTATAGTTATGGTTAAATACATAGGTGCAGGAGCAGACTACCTTCTGCTTAACCCCTTATGTACTGAAGTATGTAAGTGACATAAACCTCACCTACATGCTGCAGCACAAAAAAAGGGTTAAAAGCAGAAGAGCAGTAGATGTCTCCTGCACTTATAACCCCTGACCTTTGCAGAGGTCGGGGGAATCATGTTAATGAACTTTGGGTCACTTACACACAGCAGTACATAAGGGGATAAGCTGAAGGACACACAGGGGAGGCTGATTACACAGCCACTGTTGCTGGAAATGATGCTAGTGATACAGAGAGGCACTTATGTCTGGCTGGGGGGAGAGCTGATAGAGCTGAGCCAATAGTTTTTACCAAATGCTGTAGCATGACAGAGGTCACATGATCATTGTAACATTTCCTGTGGGCTGGGTTAGTGCTTATTGGTTAGCTAACCCCACCAATGGATCATGTGACCCGCGTCTCCGGCAGAGGGAGGAAAGAAAGACGAGCATGTTGGAATGGACCTGGATAGAAGCTGATTTCTTCATCTGAGAGGGAAAATTGGCACAGCAAGCTGAGGAATAGTGCAAGAACAAAAATAGAAGCATATTACAAAGTTCAGGTAAGTTTCCTTTTACATTTTACTAACTAATAAAAGTTTTGAGGGTAATACCCCTTTGCCATTAAAGGGTACTCCATAAAATTGAGTTTACATTATATAACTTTTTAATATAATTTTATTACCAATAGTCTTCGCGTCAGTGGCTTTTCCGTGCTTTAACACTGACAGGAAATGAAAAATAGAAGAACTACAAAATTTTGTATTGACCCCAGCTTCTCCCTCTCTCCCATGACATTTCATTATGCTCTGATGTCACAGGAGGCTTGGCTGGATCTTGTCTCCCACTACCAAGTGATTCACTATCTCCGACCAGCCCCTCCAACCTACATCTGAGCAGACAAGGAGTGAAAGAAGCAGGTGACCAAATAAAAAAAAATTCTTTATTCCAATAACGGCATTACAGCTAGAGAATACAGTGAGCTGTGTGGGCGGGCCACAATGAATTGATGCAGGACTACCAATGATAAAGTATAGTAATTAAAGGGGCTGTTCACCAGTTTTTTTTTCTTTTAAATTAACTGCTGCCAGGGATTTGTCATGCACTATTATTAAAATCTCTCAAGTATTCCAGTACTTATCAGCTGTTGTATGTCCTGCAGAGCGTGGTATATTCTTTCCAGTCTGACACAGAGTTCTTTGCTACTCCTTCTGTCCATGTCAGGAACTGTCCAGAGCAGTAGCAAATCCCCATAGAAAACCTCTCCTGTTCTCCAGACTAGAAAGAATACAACACTTCCTGCAGGACATACAGCAGCTGATAAGTACTGGAACACTTGACATTTTATAATAGAAGTAAATTGCTAATCTCTTGCACCAGTTGATTTGAAATAAAAAAAAACTAAATTGGTGAACAACCCCTTTAAATAATTCAGTAACTCAATGAAACTGCAATGTGTGAACACAGGTTTGGGTGGGGAGTAGGCCGGGTAGAGGACTGTGATGAACAGCTGAGGGAAAGCAATGCATTCTGGAACTTGTGGTACTGAGCAACTGCTCAACCAAGAAGTACAACCACAAAATACAGAATTAAGATTTTTGGTATTTTCAGAACTGGGTCAGACAAGTAAGCAATGCTATATACTTCTGTAGAATGTAATTTTTTTGTATAATCTCATGTAGGAGTACCCCTTTAAAGGCTCATATTAATTGCGGACCCGGCCATACAGTATGCCCATGATGGCTCCTGAATTTAAAACCAGCATCTAAACTGGCAAACTGAGACCTGTTTAACCCCTTAACGACACGGGGCATACATTTACACCCCGCAGCCTGGGTGCAAACAGGTGTAAATGTACGCCCCGACGGGGTTCCGGGCTATGGAGCGGGCTCAGGAGCTTAGCTCGCCCCATAGCGGGTCAGGACCAGCTGCTATCAGCAGCCGGACCCTCACCCTCACTGCTGTGGTTTGCTGACAAGTGGTCTGAATAAGTGGAGTTGATAAAAGGAGTTGTTGGTGATTCTGTGGGTTTGGAGTGACTGATATATTATTGTTTTTTTGTGCAATTGTGTGGTGTGCATTGCTGCAGTGCATAGATAGCTAGTACCATAGCTGCTTCGTTAAACAGGTCCAAACTGTTTTTTTTTTCTCTGCTCTGCACCTGGGGGTGGGGTTAATTGATCTCAGGTGCTTAAATCAAGGCTCAGCACTCACTGTGTGTGCTTGCTCACTGCTGTGGTTGCTGACAAGTGGTCTGAATAAGTGGAGTTGATAAAAGGAGTTACAAGTTCTGGTAAGTGCTAAATATCTTTCTTTTTCACTGTTTTTGTTGCACTGAGGATGATGGCTAGCGAGATGGAAGGATTCATTCAGTGCGCAGTCTGCCGCATGTACGCACAACTGGAGCAGGTGTTCCATGGTGAGTACCGCTGTGACAGATGTGAGCATGTTGCCCATCTAGAAGCTCGAGTTAGAGATCTGGAGAAGCATATTGCAACACTGAGGGAACTTGACCACCTTGAAAGGGAACTTCGGCTCACTGAAGCAGGAAGTAAAAAAGAAGATAATGGATCACCTAAGAATCAACAATTTGATGGATCCAAACCAGCATGGCTTTACTGAGGGCCGATCATGTCAGACTAATCTCATTGATTTCTTTGATTATGCCTCAAAAGTGCTGGATGAAGGTGGTGCTGGGGATATCGCCTATCTGGACTTCAGCAAAGCTTTTGATACAGTTCCCCATAAAGAGCTGATAGAGAAGTTGGAGAAAATTGGACTAAATCCCTGGATAGCTCAGTGGATTTGTGGTTGGCTGAAGGAGAGATATCAGAGGGTTGTTGTTAATGGTGTATATTCTGAGCAGAGACTGGTTACAAGTGGTGTGCCACAAGGGTCTGTTCTGGGTCCTATTCTTTTTAATATGTTTGTAAGTGACATAGGAGAAGGGTTGATAGGTAAAGTTTGTCTGTTTGCTAATGACACAAAAGTGTGCAATAGGGTGGATATTCCTGGAGGTGTCAGTAATATGGAAAATGATTTAGCTTTGCTAGATACGTGGTCCAAACAGTGGAAATTGAAGTTCAACGTTTCCAAATGTAAACTAATGCACTTGGGGAGGAGGAATCCTCTATCCGAGTATCACATCGGCAGTACTGTGTTGGAAAAGACTTCAGAAGAGAAGGATTTAGGGGTAATGATTTCTGAAAGCCTTAAAATGAGTCACCAGTGCAACCAGGCGGTGGGGAAAGCAAATCGTATGCTGGGGTGTATAGCTAGAGGTATAACCAGTAGGAAGAGGGAGATTGTGATCCCGCTGTATAGAGCTCTGGTGAGGCCACATCTGGAATACTGTGTCCAGTTCTGGAGACCTCACCTAAAAAAGGACATTGATAAAATAGAACGGGTCCAAAGACGAGCTACAAAAATGGTGGAAGGTGTGAAGCATAAACCATATCAGGAAAGACTTAAGGATTTGAATCTGTATAGTCTGGAGGAAAGACGGGAAAGGGGGGACATGATTGAAACCTTTAAGTATGTTAAGGGACTAAATAAGGTTCAAGAGGGGAGTGTTTTTAGTTAAAAACTGAGCTCAAGAACAAGAGGACATAGTGAGAGGTTAGTTGGGGGAAAGATCAGAAGCAATGTAAGAAAATATTATTTTACTGAAAGAGTGGTAGATACCTGGAACAAACTTCCAGCAGAGGTGGTTAGTAAATCTACAATAACAGAATTTAAACACGCCTGGGATAGACATATATCTATCCTAAGATAATAAGGAAGAAAATACTAAAAGGGCGGACTAGATGGACCCAGTGGTCTTTTTCTGCCGACAATCTTCTATGTTTCTAAGTTAGTGGGGTAGAGATGGAGGGTGGTGATCAGGAGGCCCAAGTAAGTAGCTGGGTTAATGTAGTTAGAGGGACCAGTAAGGGATCCAAGAAAAGGAAGGCCACTTCTCCTACTGTATACCCAAGCAAAATTGCCAAGTTAGGTGATGATGCAAGGGCATCCGTGTCAGAAATGGCAGCTCTAGTGGAACCTGTTCTCCCTAACAGCCGGGGGAACAGTCCAACTAGTAGTGGGCGGGATGGTATTGTAGGTAGGCCTAGACAGTTAGTGGTTGTAGGGGATTCTATAATCAGGAAGACGGATAGAATAATTTGTCGCCAAGACCGCCTCAACTGAATGGTTTGCTGTCTCCCTGGTGCCAGAGTTCGGCATGTGGTGGAAAGGGTGGATAAATTACTTGGGGGGGGGGGGGGGGGGCTGGGGATGACCCAGCTGTCGTGGTCCATGTGGGAACCAATGACAGGATACAAGGTAGGTAGAGGTCTATTAAAAATAATTTTAGAGAACTAGGTGCTAAGTTGAAGGGAAGGACCTCCAAGGTGGTATTCTCTGGAATACTGCCTGTGCCATGCGCATCGCAGGAAAGACAGCGGGAGCTTAGGGAGTTAAATGCATGTCTCAAGTCGTGGTGTAGAGAAGAAGGGTTTGGGTTTTTAGAGCACTGGGCTGACTTTTCATTGGGGTACAAACTGTTTTCCGCAGATAATTTGCACCTTAATGGAAGGGGGTCCGCTGTGCTGGGAGAGAGAATTCTAGAAGGGGTGGAGAGATTTTTAAACTAGGGATGGGGAGGGAGGACAATGTAGTATGTAATGTAGTGGCAGATAGGTTAGAGAGGGGACAGAACATTGAGGAGGGAGGAGAAGGGTCCTGTGGGGGGGAGGATAAGAGCAGTGGATTGGGAGATCCATCTGTTGCGGATGAACAGTGGGGATGATTGTAGCCACAGCAAGTAATAAATCCCATTTCTTATAATGAAGCGGTTAAACTCGATGGTAATATAAAGTGTATGGTTACTAATGCCAGAAGTCTAGCCAGCAAGATGGGGGAGCTGGAGGCCTTGGTTCTGGAGGAGTCCATTGATGTGGTTGGTGTGACTGAGACATGGCTGGACTCCTCACATGACTAGGCTGTCAATATTCAGGGATTTGCGTTGTTCAGAAGGGACTGGGTGGGCAGAAGGGGAGGAGGAGTATGTCTGTATGTCAGAAATTATATTAAAGTGAGTGTAAAAGATGCAATAGTGGGCGATGACTGTGATGATGTGGAAGCATTATGGGTAGAACTACAGAAGGAGGTAAAGAGTGAAAAAATTATTCTTGGTGTAATCTATAGACCCCCCCCAACATTACTGAGGAGGTAGATGGCCAGTTGAATAGACAAATAGAGCGGGCTGCCCGGGAGGTGACAGTAGTGGTAATGGGGGACCTCAACTACCCAGATATAGATTGGGGTCACGGTTTAGCTAAAACCACAAAGGGGAGGGAATTTCTTAACCTCCTGCAGGATAATTTTCTGGGCCAGTTTGTGGAGGAGCCAACTAGAAGTGATGCCTTGTTGGATCTGGTTATTTCTAACAACTCTGAGCTGGTTGGGGATGTCACTGTCCGTGAACACCTGGGTAATAGTTACCACAATATAGTGACTTTTAGCTTAAAGTGTAGAAAAGAAAAACATGTTGGGAGGGCAAAAACTCTTAATTTTAAAAGGGCCAATTTTCCTGGGTTAAGGGCTGAACTTCAGGGCATAGACTGGGAGCGGCTGCTGTCGCATACTGATACAGCTAATAAATGGGAAATCTTCAAATCCACATTAAATAACTGTACTGCCAAATATATTCCTATGGGTAACAAATATAAACGGTTAAAATCCAATCCCACATGGCTTACAACTGAGGTTAGAAGGGCTATAAATGAGAAAAAAGGGGCATTCAAAAAATACAAATCAGAGGGGTCAGCTGTAGCCTTTAAACATTACAAAGAAGTCAACAAAACCTGTAAAAATGTAATAAAAGCAGCAAAAATTATATTATATTAATGCAAAAAAACCAAGGTCAGAGCATGTAGGACCCCTAAATAATGGCGACGGGGAATTAATAACTGGGGATCAGGAGAAAGCTGAGTTACTTAATGGCTTCTTCAGTTCTGTATATACAAAAAAAAAAGGATGGAGCTGTTGTGGGTGGGGCCAGTACTAAGGTGGGTGGGGCCAGTGCTGCTAATACATGTAATTTACTGAACTGGTTTACTGGTTAAGATATGGTCCAAGATAAATTAAATAAACTCAATGTAACCAAAGCTCCAGGGCCTGATGGATTGCACCCCAGAGTTCTTAGGGAACTCAGTTCTTTAATTTCTCTACCCTTGTATGAAATATTCAGTCATTCTTTGCTTACTGGTATTGTGCCGAGGGACTGGCGTAAGGCAAATGTAGTGCCGATCTTCAAAAAGGGCTCTCGAACTTCCCCAGGTAACTATAGACCTGTAAGCTTAACGTCAATTGTGGGGAAACTATTTGAGGGGCTTATAAGGGACTACATCCAGGAATATGTAGTGGCTAATAGTATTAGAAGTGATAACCAGCATGGTTTTACTAAGGACAGAAGCTGTCTAACCAACCTAATATGTTTCTATGAAGAGGTAAGTAGAAGCCTGGATGGCGGCATGGCTGTGGATATCGTGTACCTGGATTTTGCAAATTTAATGTGTAACTGGATTGAAAACTGGCTTAAAAATCGTACCCAGAGAGTGGTGGTCAATGTTTCCTACTCCGAATGGTCCCCGGTAATAAGTGGTGTACCCCAAGGGTCAGTACTGGGCCCTCTTCTGTTTAACTTGTTTATTAATGATATTGAGAATGGAATTAACAGCAATGTTTCTATCTTTGCAGATGACACCAAGCTTTGTAGTACAGTACAGTCTATGGAGGATGTGCAGATGTTACAGGGTGACTTAGACACACTGAGTGTTTGGGCGTCCACTTGGCAAATGAGGTTCAATGTGGATAAATGTAAAGTTATGCACCTGGGTACTAACAACCCGCATGCATCATATGTCCTGGGGTGAGTTACTCTGGGAGAGTCGCTGATGGAGAAGGATCTGGGTGTACTTGTAGATAATTGACATTGTCTACTGTTCTGTAGTCTGTCAGCTGCTTCTAAAGCCAGCAGGATATTGTCATGCATTAAAACAGGCATGGACTCATGGGACAGGGATATAATATTACCGCTTTATAAAGCTTTGGTGCGGCCTCATCTGGAGTATGCTGTCCAGCTTTGGAACCCGATTCATAAAAAGGACGTTCTAGAGCTGGAGAGGGTACAAAGACGGGCAACTAAACTAATAAGGGGAATGGAGCATCTTAGTTATGAGGAGAGATTAAAAGAATTACATTTGTTTAATCTGGAGAAGAGACGTTTAAGGGGAGATATGATTAACTTATTTAAATATATAAATGGCCCCTACAAGAAATATGGGGAAAAGATGTTCCAGGTAAAACCCCCTCAAAGGACAAGGGGGCATTGCCTCCGCCTGGAGAAAAAAAGGTTCAACCTCTGGAGGCGACAAGCCTTCTTTACCAAGAGAACTGTGAATCTGTGGAACAGTCTAACACAGGATCTGGTCACAGCAACAACAGTAGAGGGCTTCAAAACAGGGCTAGACAAGTTCTTAGACCAAAATAATATAAATGCATATGTATAGAACCTATTATCCCTCCCCCTTCCCTGTATCCATCCCCTCCTTGGTTGAACTTGATGGACATGTGTCTTTTTTCAACCGTATTAACTATGTAACTATGTAACCCTTAATGGCGGGCCGCCGCAATTGTGCGGACGCTAGCCATTAACCCCTTGAACGCCGGGATTGCTTTACCGATCGAGACCCCCGCAGCATGTCTGCGGGGGTCCCGATTGCACTGCCCGACTACCGGAGGTATGCTCCTTACCTCCATGCAGTCTGATCCTCACTCTTTCAATCAGAAGGTCGCAGATAACACTGATCCATGCTATGCTATAGCATAGCAGTGAGCAGTGTGTGCAATCTAATGTAGTAATGTAATAGTCCCATAAGGGGACTATAAAAGTGTAAAAAAATAATAATATTAAAAGTTTTAAAAAATGTCCCAAAGTCCCTCCCCCAATAACCCCCCCTTCCCATTTTATACATAAAACACATAAAAATCATAAATTTAATTAACATATAATACACCGTATCGTGCGTATTCGTCCAAAAAAAATTCAGAGATTGCTTTTTTTTATTACGTTTTATATATATATATATATATATATATATATATATATATATATATATATATAAAAAGCGATCAATATGTCTGATCTAGAAAAAAAATGTTACTAATAAAAACTAGAGATCATGGCACAAAAAATGATACGGCCGTATACGGCCCTGAGCTCCTGGATACTTGAGGTGGTATGCTGTCTCCTGGCTGCAGTTCTGCCATGAATTGCAAAAATCGCTGCTTTTTTATACATCATGATATTATCTATCCTGTACTATGAACACCACGCTAGTGCCGCCATAGTTAGTGGGGTTGGGGGGCCCAAGCTTGGTCAGCCCAGGGCCTATAGTGAAGTTAATCCGCTACTGCGGAATCCCCCCAAAATGTGCAGAATCGCATTTTTTGACCCAAATTCACCCCATAAATAATATTTTGGGGGTTCCGTCATTAATTATATGGCAGATTTAAAGATGCCATTACAAAGTACACCTGCTCCTGAAAAAAAACAAGCCTTCACATGGCCCTGTAGGTAGAAAAATTTAAGTGTTATGGGTCTTAGAAGGCGAGGTGGAAAAAACGAGAATGCAAAAGTGACACTTGGCTTAAGGTAATTTCAGGCCCGATCCTTAACCCTTAGACGACCCAGGGCGTATAGTTACGCCATGGAAGTCTGTCCCCAGACGACCTAGGGCGTAACTGTACGCCCTGGGTGTTTCTCCCGCTATGAAGCGTGCTCCGGAGCGGAGCGCGCTTCATAGCAGGTGGGGGCCGGCTGCAATCAGCAGCCGGGACCTCACCGGTAATGACACGCTGCAGCGATCGCGCTGCCGCGTGTCATTAACTCCTTAAACGCCGCGATCGCGGCGCGACCGCGGCGTGTAAGTGATAGGGGGAGTCCCCTGTCACTTACCGATCGGGACCCCCGCAGTGTGACTGCGGGGGTCCCGATCGGTAAAACGGGCCGCCGGAGGTCTCTCACCTGCCTCCGTGTGGTCCGATCGGCGCTCTGGTCACTGAGCCTGCACAGCAGGCTCAATGAGCAGATCGCCGATGACACTGATGAATGCTATGCCTATGGCATAGCATTCATCAGTGTAAAAATCAAAGTAATGTATGTACAAGTCCCCCAAAGGGACTTCAAATGTGTAAAAAAAAAAAAAAGTTAAAAACACACACACACTACCCCAAAGCCCCTCCCCCAATAAAAGTTGAAATCACCCCCCTTTCCCATTATATAAATAAAACATATAAAAATAAATAAATAGATAAACATATAATATACCGTAGCGTGCGTAATTGTCCGATCTATTAAAATATAACAAGCGTCATTGCGAACGGTAAACGGCGTACACGAAAAGAGGGAAAAAAGTGCGCGGATTACCGATTTTATGTTACATTATATATATATAAAAAAATTAATAAAAAGTGATCAAAACGTCTGATCTTCACAAATATGGTATTAATAAAAACTAGAGATCATGGCGGAAAAAATGACACCCCATACAGCCCCGTAGGTGAAAAAATAAAACCGTTATAAGCGTCACAATAGTCCCGTTTTATTTATAATTAATTGCCAAAAAAAAAGGATTTCATTTAAAAAAAATATATAACATTAGAGAATCTGTGTAACCTGCATATGGTTGTGTTCGTACTGACCTATAGAGCAGTGGCGTAGCCACCGTGGTCGCGGGGGTCGCCGCCGCGACCGGGCCCGCCACAAGGGGGGCCCGCGGGGCCCCCCGATCAATCACTCTTGTGACCGCAAGCATTGTTTTGCTTGCGGTCACAAGAGACTGGCTCCGTCTTTCCCCCGGCTTCTGCGCGGCTGCCGGGGGTGTCGCGTCTTACCCCCGGCAGCGCGCGCATCCCAGAACTCCCTGCGCGCCTTGGGCCCTGACTTCCTGTTTCCGGCGCGCAGGGAGTTCTGGGATGCGCGCGCTGCCGGGGATAAGACGCGACACCCCCGGCAGCCGCGCAGCAGCCGGGGACAGACCAGGAGGAGTGAGGATCAACGTGGGAGCGCGATGTCAGGTGAGTTAAGTTTTGTTTTTTTATCAGCCTGTACGGGTGGGGGGAAAGGAGGGGGGCATCTATGAGGGTGGGGGGAAAGAGGGGGCCATCTATGAGGGTGGGGGGAAGGAGGGGGCCATCTATGAGGGTGGGGGGAAGGAGGGGGCCATCTATGAGGGTGGGGGGAAGGAGGGGGCCATCTATGAGGGTGGGGGGAAGGAGGGGGCCATCTATGAGGGTGGGGGGAAGGAGGGGGCCATCTATGAGGGTGGGGGGGAAGGAGGGGGGCATTTATGAGGGTGGGGGGAAGGAGGGGGGCATTTATGAGGGTGGGGGGAAAGAGGGGGGCCATCTATGAGGGTGGGGGGAAAGAGGGGGGCCATCTATGAGGGTGGGGGGAAAGGAGGGGGGCATCTATGAGGGTGGGGGGAAAGAGGGGGCCATCTATGAGGGTGGGGGGAAGGAGGGGGCCATCTATGAGGGTGGGGGGAAGGAGGGGGCCATCTATGAGGGTGGGGGGAAGGAGGGGGCCATCTATGAGGGTGGGGGGAAGGAGGGGGCCATCTATGAGGGTGGGGGGAAGGAGGGGGCCATCTATGAGGGTGGGGGGGAAGGAGGGGGGCATTTATGAGGGTGGGGGGAAAGAGGGGGGCCATCTATGAGGGTGGGGGGGAAAGAGGGGGGCCATCTATGAGGGTGGGGGGAAAGGAGGGGGGCATCTATGAGGGTGGGGGGAAAGAAGGGGGGCATCTATGAGGGTGGGGGGAAGGAGGGGGCCATCTATGAGGGTGGGGGGAAAGGAGGGGGCCATCTATGAGGGTGGGGGGAAGGAGGGGGACATCTATGAGGGTGGGGGGAAAGAGGGGGCCATCTATGAGGGTGGGGGGAAAGAGGGGGCCATCTATGAGGGTGGGGGGGAAGGAGGGGGGCATTTATGAGGGTGGGGGGAAAGAGGGGGGCCATCTATGAGGGTGGGGGGAAAGAGGGGGGCCATCTATAAGGGTGGGGGGGAAAGAGGGGCCATCTATGAGGGTGGGGGGAAAGGAGGGGGGCATCTATGAGGGTGGGGGGGGAAAGGGGACCATCTATAAGAGAGGGAGGAAGGGGACCATCTATAAAGGGGGGGAAAGGGGACCATCTATAAGGGAGGGGGGGAAAGGGGACCATCTATAAGGGAGGGAGGAAGGGGACCATCTATAAAGGGGGGGAAAGGGGACCATCTATAAGGGAGGGGGGGAAAGGGGACCATCTATAAGGGAGGGGGGGAAAGGGGACCATCTATAAGGGAGGAGGGGGGGAAGGGGAACATCTATAAGGGAGGGGGGGGGGGAGAGGGAACCATCTATAAGGGAGGGTGGGGGGAGAGGGGGCCATTCATAAGGGAGGGTGGGGGGAGAGGGGACCATCCATAAGGGAGGGTGAGGAGAGAGGGGGCCATCTATAAGGGAGGGGGTAGAGGGGGCCATCTATAAGGGAGGGGGTAGAGGGGGCCATCTATAAGGGAGGGGGTAGAGGGGGGCATCTATTTGGGGGGGCAACATAGGGGGAGAGGGAATACACAGAGGGGGGCATATATTAGGAGGTCACATAGAGTCAGGCTACCCACTAAATGAGGGTGTAAAGGGGACAGTACAGATGTGCAGTGTGTAGAGAGATGAGGATGGTGACAGAGTGAGGAGACTAATATGTCTGTCTGGCAGATTCTGTGGATTCGTGGCTCGGAGAAGTTCTCATAACGGCCTAGGACGGATGGAGAAGAAGATGAAAAGGAAAGAACTCCGATCAGAAAAGACGTCTCCTGTGAGTCACCTGATATAACTGCACAGTAATGTATATGGTGTATAGAACCTGTGTAGAGCTGGGGCCACCTCTATATGACTGGATGAGGTGATTTAGTGTACTGGATTTGGTCAGTAACAATATGGTGGTGATGGTAGTGGTTGTGGTGTGGCAGTAATGTTTCCTCCCTATATACTGGTATTACTGGTAATATAGGTCTCAGTATACAGGATTTGGTCGGTAACAGTATGGCGGTAATAGGTAATATCTGTCTTGGTGTGTGTGTGTGTGTATATATGGTACAGTGGTACCTTGGTTTAAGAGTAACTTCGTTTAAGAGCGTTTTGGTTTAAGAGCTCACAGTTTTTCAAAATTGTGACTTGGTTTAAGAGCATTGCTTTGGTTTAAGAACTTCCTGTATTGGGTGGGAGCGCGAGTGGAGAAGGGGCATGGCCTGCATAGCGGGGTCTACAGCACTGTACTCTAAACACCTTCCAAATCATAGCAGATCCCCTTCAGGCTGGGGCTTACATCAGGGGACAGGACTGTAGGGGGGGGGGGGTAATCTCTCCATAGCTGTAACCCCTCTCTCCCCGGACAGAGAGTGCTGCATGTATGTGACCACATCTGCCCTGCTCATTCCTTCATGCTCCCTGCAGTCTCTGTCAGCCCTTGTGTTTCCCATCCTCTCCATTACTGTACAGTACAGAATAATAAATATATTTGGGGTGTGGAACCAACTGTCTGCATTTACATGATTTCTTATAGGAAAATTTGCTTTGGTTTAAGAGTGGATTTGGATTACAAGCACGGTCCTGGAACGAATTATGCTCATAATCCAAGGCACCACTGTGTATATATATATATATATATATATATATATATATATATATATATATATATATATATATATATATATATATACACACACACACACACACAACAATAGCATCACTTGGTCGTGAAAGGAGGGGGGGGGGCCCAAGTTGGCCTCTCGCACCAGGGCCCAGGAGACATTAGCTACGCCCCTGCTATAGAGTAATGGTATCATGTCGCTTTTACCATATAGTGCATTACGTAGACGCAGGAACCCCCCAAACGTTACCATATTGCATTCTTTTTTGCGATTTCACCAATTTATATCTTCATAAATAATATATTTGGAATTCCATCATACATGTTATGGTAAAATGAATGACGCCATTACAAAGTACAACTATTCCTGTAACAAATAAGCCCTTACATGGCCTGTAGATAAAAAACTGAAAGTGCTGGAGCTCTTAGAAGGGGAGGAGGGAAAAACGGAAACACTAAGATCAAAATTTGCGCGGTCCACTGGGTCATTTTGGGCCTGGTCCTCAAAGGGTTAAAGGGGTTTTCCCTCCAAGAGCTAAAAAAATGAAATGCTCCCAAACCTTACTCACCACGTCCCCCTGAGTATTTTGAGCCGTCCCCCGTCTTTCTGGCGGCTGCCATTCCTGAGAAAAAGGTTTTCTAAAAGCTGATGTATACATGCAAGATGGTGCTGGCCAGGAAACTACATTTGCCATCATGCAGTGCTTCCTGCTGATTGCTGCTTGCTGGGACCTGTAATTCTACAGAAGCTCTGTGACCTGGTATATTGTGATGTGGATGGATAGCAGCTTACTGGGACCTGTAGTTCTACACAATATATCAGGTCACAGAACTTCTGTAGAACTACAGGTCCCAGCAAGCTGCTATCAGTCCAAATAAGAAACTATGTGACCTGATATATTGTGTAGAACTACAGGTCACAATATATCAGGTCACAGAGCCTCTGATGTGGATGGATAGCGGGGGGGATTGTAGATGCATACCTCCTAAGTGTCTCTCTTTTGGAGGGACAGTCCTTACTTTTGACATACGTCCCTCTGTCCCTCTTTGCCCCTTACATGTCCCTCTTTTTCACCTAGGAATTAGATTTGCATTAATAAACCTTCAATGTTGCTCTAGAAAGTGTCTGGGTTCTTACTGTATAATAGACCCAAACTTGCATATTATTTAATCATATGGTGCACGATGGATCCTAAAAGTTCCCATGAATCATGTGACATTATGGCCCCTGTCACACATGCAGACTCATTGAGTTCTATGGCCCCACACACATCTGTAGGTGTTTCTGATCCATTTGGGGACATGATCCATGCTGCAACAAGATGATGAAGCCATTGTGCGTCTGTGTCACCTATATGACAGGTGTCCCTGCAAATGCGGACGGGAACTGAAACACATTTGTAATCCTGTCCGCAGTTTTGGGTCCGCAATTACAGACGGGGTTTCTGATGTGTGAATGGGACCTAAGGATGCAGTCACAAATACAGGATCTGCTGCAGATTTGCAGATATCGATGTAACTAAATACATCAATCTGCAGCAGATCCTGTATGTGTAAATGCATCCTTAAATTAAAAAGAAATGCCTGTAAAATTTTCCTAGCATGAACCACAACTGTCCCTCTTTGGCCGTCCAAAATGTTGGGAGCTATGTAGATGTATCAGCAGGCTTACAGCAGGGGCTGGACACTGCAAGGGGAGGATGAGGAGGAGGGAGGACACACATGGCCAGACAGAGGTCACAGGTCACCACACAGCCTGTGCTCGGCAGCTGACACACACACACACTGATTGATTTATGACCTGATAACACAGTTCAGCAGGCTGTTGGCTGCTGCATTCTCTTCACCCACACTGCCTCCCTGTCACAGAGGCAGCGGAGGGAGCCGGCGTGTCATCCCATTGAAGAGAGAGGAGGACACGTGATCCCGACTCCAAAGGTGGGGGCCAGGAGGAAGGAGCGTGTCGGCCTGGACTCCATTTAGCTCATTTTGTGAATGCTGAGGGGGTGAATAGGCAGAAATAGCTCAAACGGCTCAGAACAGGTAATTACTTGCTTTGGGCAATATATTGAGCTATGGGTGGGCTATTTAACACTGCAAAAAGATTTTGGGGGGAATACCCCTTTAAGGGGTTAACTGGGTAAATGATAGGAAATAATGGTTTCAATATTCCACAGCCAATATTTTACAGGTATAATTCATCCATTCCATTGAGTGCGCATTTGCATTGTAGCCATGAATGCAGTTTGCAGAGTCATATACAGGTCAGTGGATTGTTTAATAGAAATGTGAACAAAGTATAAGTTAATAAACAAAAAGAAGCAGTCGCTATTTACAAAACATATCTGTACACATGTTATCCTATTGGTGTATGTAGTGTGCTAAATATATTTAGAGATGTACTGTATTTGCCGTTTACGGTTTGTACTAGAGTTTGGTATATAGAATTCATGTATACAATTAGATTAGGAAAATGCTGGAGATGGAGGTTTAGGCACAATTTTTACATATCACTTTATTAGAAAAGTTGGTCTTTTTGCTTGTTTTTTGCTTGTTTTCTTGAAGTGACTGTCTATATTTGCTATGTTCTATTTATAGAAGCAGTCCAGAAGAATATTGGTATGTCCTGGGCCCATAGATTGAGATGGGCAAATTGCTTTTTTAGCCTTTTAACTCAATGCGGGTCCTGGGAAAAGCTGGATCCTGTCCTGAGAAACTGGGAGAAGATTCCCAGGACTAGATCCAGCTTTTCCAGGCACCTGGGGAGGAACGGCACTGAGTTAAAAGGCAGCCGGCTGAGAAGGCGAGCTGCCGAGCTAACAAACCAATTTGCTTTGTTATTACTGTAAATTCGCCCATATCTACCCACAGAGATAGCAGCAGCTTTCTATAAATACAGATACAGCTAAGAGGGGAGGTATCCTGGAGCTGCCAGAATGGATCAGGTAAGTGATGATCTCATCCATTTGTTCACAGGTGGTCAGCTGGCACAGGGCAGATCACTTCCTGTGACACATTAGGCCATGTCATTTTCTGGTGGTCACGTGACCCAGCTGTAGTAATGAAATGTATAGATGCAACTAAGCTACGATGAAACAGATGATTAGTTCTAATTGTTGATTTAAAAAAAAATATATATTTTCTGGAAGTGCCATAAACCTGGAAAAAGAAAAAAATCTATAAATACAGGTTAAAGCATATCTCCATTTCATGCTTACAATTTAACCATTAGGGCCCATTCACATTGAGTAAAACAGGTGGAATCCTGCCTCCGCGTCACACAGTGTCTCTATGGGAGGGCTCATGCGCCTCCGCTTTTGTTGCTCTCTGCTCCAAGAATTTGCATGTCAATTCTTTGAGCGGAGAACGGCGGGAGCGAAGGCACGCGAGCCTTCCCATAGAGACACTGAAGCAGGCGGGATTTCCATCTATATTACTCAGTGTGAACATACCCTTATATAGCAAACAAATTTTAACGGGAAGTGTTGAAAAATTTCTACTCTGTACATTATGCTAAAAATAAATGGCATTTCAGCATGTTATTGTCTGCTGTAGTGACACCTGCTCCAAGTAATAGGCCCAAAGACAGGATCCAGCCTTGTCGTAGAGCCCATAATGCCAAATCTTCCTAATTCTACATAAACAGGTGCTGGGTATGGACGCCAGGGTAACTGAGCAGAAGGCTCGGTCACTGAGTTGCAACTCTTGTAGAAGCAGTATTGGCAGTATTGGTTTTTTATACAAACTGTTTGAGGCAACAGGTGAATAGGAGCATCAGAGCGAAAAGAAGGCTTATTTAGACCACTATGCTTGGCATGTATTGGAATATTATTACATATTGTATATTGGAAAATTCCCTTATTCTATATGTCTTAAAGTGTCACTGTCGTTAAAATTTTTTTTGCAAAGATTTATAGTCCAGGCGATTTTAAAGGGGTGCTCCAGCGTGGGGGCACTTTTTTTTGGGGACCGGGGATTAGGTGGCTGAAATAAAAGACGTCCACTTACCTCCCCGGTTCCAGCGGCGGGTCCCGCATCACGGCGCTCCGATGCCCGGTTCCCGGACGCTTCCGGGTGTCTGACACCGCCCGAGATGCTACGTCTCAGGGCCGCTCAGCCACTCAGTGAAGGAGGCGGGATCCAAGCGGACTTCAAACGGATCCCGCCTCCTTCACTGAGTGGCTGAGCGGACCTGAGACGTCACGGCTCGGGCCCGCGTCAGACACCCGGAAGTGTCCGTGAACCGGGCACCGGAGCGCAGTGATGCAGGACCCGCCGCTGGAACTGGGGAGGTAAGTGGACGTCTTTTATTTCAGCCACCTCCTCCCCGTTCCCCCAAAAAAGTGCCCCCACGCTGGAGCACGCCTTTCTGTCATCCACTGCTCATTATCAGGAAATCTCGACTAGTTTACATCAGTCTGACCCTGTCTGTTCTATGAAGAGGGGAGGGGGTAGGAGGGAGGAGGGAGATTAGTCTTCAGCAGAGAGCAGAGAACAAAGGATTACACAACAGGGAGCTGTGTGAAGCTGGTATTCAGAGGTCAGAGAGGTCAGTGCTGACAGCCCTGTGATGTAGCTGTAAATTAACTCTTTGTTGTCCTGTTTTGGTGCCTCATCTGCCTCCACACCTCCCCTCTCCATAAGAGAACTATGAAGACAGGGGTAAGAGCTTCAAACTGCTTTTTCATTATAAGGCTGGGTTCACACGCTGTAACTGTGCGGCTGTATTTTTTATGCGGCTGTAAATGTGCGGGTGAAACTCCGGCCGTGGGAAAAAATAGACATGCGGCTCAAAACATACGGTCATTTACTTGGAAATCTGGTTCAACTAAAAATAACAAATAAAATGTTAAGAAAGTGATGGAAACACCTCTGGATGCATCTGGGAAAGCAGGGAACACAGTTTACATGAATCGCTATTACCGGGGTTTGCGATCCTCTGCACTATAGCCGATGTGTCTCATGGTTAATATATTGAATTAATAAAACACATTTTCTGTCTAATAAAGTCCCTTTTATTGTTCAATAATTAAATGTAAACGATTCCATCATTTTGCAATTAAATATACTGTTAAAATAAATATATATATAAATAAATGTATATTTATATATATATATTTATTTTTTGACAGTATATTTAATTGCACAATGATGGATTCGTTAGAATTAAATTATTATACAAAAACAAATCCAACAAAGGATCAAAGGAATGCAGGACAATCCAGAATATACTTATATTTCTTTATTAGAATATAATTAAATTTAAAATACATACTGATAAAGTAAAAAACACAAAAACTAGGGGAATGAGACAACACAAAATACACAGAACGGTGATGGGACATAAAGCAATATTTTATGAAATCATATATTGCACATGCATGAAAGTTGAATTAAATTAGTGTGATCATGGCAGTATAAACACCCTCCATTGAGTAATAAATAGTATAAATAATATTAAATTAGCAGCAATAAGAATCAAGTGCATATGGTAAACAACCTATTGAGAGCTGCAATTTATTAAATAAATAAATAACTATATCAGTGAAATCACCAACACGTATATATCAAATAAACATACAAACTAGGAGGATGTGTATACTGCAACAAGTCCCATACACCCACTCACCCTACGCACGTTTCGCGTGGCTCGCTTTGTCAAGGGATATGAGTAATGAGGATCAAACCACATTCTTTTATATTAGATATAACCAATCAAAATGCCTCTGAACAGGTGAAATAACTCACCAGGATGATGACCATAGATTCAGACAACGGAGAGAACCGGAAGTACGTGCTGATCACGTGACACCAGACGTCACACGCAACCGGAAGTGGCGCCGGCAGATCCCGATCACATGACCGCAACAAGCGATCACGTGACCAAAGGAGACACCTGACCCAAATACCGGTCATGCGGCAGAATGCGTCACACACAGCCTAGAGTGGTATCCATGAACTTCGGTCACATGACCGAATGCGGGCACGTGACCGAAGAGAACATGAATGAATATAGATACGTATTGGAATAATCAAGAAAAGGCCAATGAGAATAGATGGAAGGCATAACTAATATCATATAAGAATGGAATTCATTAATCCACTGTATATAGATAATTACGCATGCGCAGGCACCACCAGACCCCAATTAGTAACAGATGTCTGTATATCGCCATAGCTGATCAATACAAATATATAAAGGTGTAAACTACGTGCCAAATACATGAACCAAAATGAAAATGAATATAGATAAATAATAAATAGATAAATAATAAATAATAAATAATAAAACACATTTTCTGTCTAATAAAGTCCCTTTTATTGTTCAATAATTAAATGTAAACGATTCCATCATTTTGCAATTAAATATACTGTTAAAATAAATATATATATAAATAAATGTATATTTATATATATATATTTATTTTTTGACAGTATATTTAATTGCACAATGATGGATTCGTTAGAATTAAATTATTGACCAACGAAACTGAATTTATTTCCACGAAAATGTGTTTTATTCATTAAATATTAATTAGTACAGGAAGCTCTATAAGCCGTTAATTCATATGCCGGCAATAGAGCATTCTGTACTAATCATCACTTTACTTTAATGAAAACATCAAGTGTTTCTTCTAATTATGTTATCACAATAGCATTATTAGAAGAAACATTTAGAATTATATGTGCGCTCAGCTGATTGGCTGATCGGCTCAGCGCACATATAATGAGCCGGTCCGCAGCACACTGACTTCATTGTGCTGCGGACCAGCGAAGAGGACACATCGGGGTGAGTATAGAGCTCTCCACACCCCCTCCCCAGCACTGCACCCCTCCCAGCAAGGAACTTAACCCCTTCCTTGCTGGGATGGGTGCAGTCTGACATCAGTCTGGCCCCCAAGGGGTTAAGGGGGATGCAATACATCCTCCCTTAACCCCTTGGGGGTCAGACTGTAAGCAGCGATCTGTAAAGATGCTGCATACTGTAAGGAGCACAACACCGCTCACAATGATGGGTGTTGTGCTCCTGTTTGTGTGTTTTTTGTGTGTTTCTCCCTTTTGTTTTTCAGATATCGGTATCCTGGGGATTACGTCGGATTCCATGGACTACGTCGATGACCGGCGGTTGTTCTTAGAATTTTTTTAATAAAATGGTCAATGAGGGGTGTGGGGGTGTTTTTATTTGAATAAAAAATATTTTTAACTTGTGTCTTGTCTTTATTTCTTTACTTTATAGACTTAGTAGTGGAAGCCGTCTAATAGACGGAATCCATTACTAAGTTGGGGCCTAGTGTTAGCCGGTATAAAATGGCTAACACTAACCCCCTATTATTACCCCAGTACCCAATGCCACCAGGGGTACTGGGAAGAGCCGGGTGCCAGTGGTCCCGGAGCGTCTAAATTGGCGCTCCTGGACCGGGCGGCAGCAGGCTGGTAAGATTTAGGCTGGGGAGGGCCTAAAACAATGGCTCTTCCCACCCTGGTGTTACCAGGCTGCTGTCGTTTGGTTTTTAACCCGGCTGGTTATAAAAATAGGGGGGACCCTATGCGTTTTTTTTTTTATTTATTTTAAAAAAAAAACGCATAGGGTCCCCCCTATTTTTATAACCAGCCGGGTTAAAAACCAAACGACAGCAGCCTGGTAACACCAGGGTGGGAAGAGCCATTGTTTTAGGCCCTCCCCAGCCTAAATCTTACCAGCCTGCTGCCGCCCGGTCCAGGAGCGCCAATATTGACGCTCCGGGACCACTGGCACCCGGCTCTTCCCAGTACCCCTGGTGGCATTGGGTACTGGGGTAATAATAGGGGGTTAGTGTTAGCCATTTTATACCGGCTAACACTAGGCCCCAACTTAGTAATGGATTCCGTCTATTAGACGGCTTCCACTACTAAGTCTATAAAGTAAAGAAATAAAGACAAGACACAAGTTAAAAATATTTTTTATTCAAATAAAAACACCCCCACACCCCTCATTGACCATTTTATTAAAAAAATTCAAAGAACAACCGCCGGTCATCGACGTAGTCCATGGAATCCGACGTAATCCCCAGGATACCGATATCTGAAAAACAAAAAGGGAGAAACACACAAAAAACACACAAACAGGAGCACAACACCCATCATTGTGAGCGGTGTTGTGCTCCTTACAGTATGCAGCATCTTTACAGATCGCTGCTTACAGTCTAACCCCCAAGGGGTTAAGGGAGGATGTATTGCATCCCCCTTAACGCCTTGGGGGCCAGACTGATGTCAGACTGCACCCATCCCAGCAAGGAAGGGGTTAAGTGACCCCCCTTCCTTGCTGGGAGGGGTGCAGTGCTGGGGAGGGGGTGTGGAGAGCTCTATACTCGCCCCGATGTGTCCTCTTCGCTGGTCCGCAGCACAATGAAGTCACTGTACTGCGGACCGGCTCATTATATGTGCGCTCAGCCGAACAGCCAATCAGCTGAGCGCACATATAATTCTAAATGTTTCTTCTAATAATGCTATTGTCATAACATAATTAGAAGAAACATTTGATGTTTTCATTAAAGTAAAGTGATGATTAGTACAGAATGCTCTATTGCCGGCAATATGAATTAACGGCTTATGGAACTTCCTGTACTAATTAATATTTAATGAATAAAACACATTTTCGTGGAAATAAATTCAGTTTTGTTGGTCAATAATTTAATTCTAACGAATCCATCATTGTGCAATTCAATATACTGTAAAAAAATAAATAAATATACATTCATTTATATATCTATTTTTTTTAACAGTATATTTAATTGCAAAATGATGGATTCGTTAGAAATAAATTATTGACCAACGAAAGTGTCTTGATTACAAAGAAAATGTGTTTGATTAATTTAATATATTAAAGGGGTTTTCCAGGAAAAATTGATTTTTGGTATTAGGAAAGGGTTAACCAAGGTTAACCCTTTTCTAATATACTTCCCTAACATTACTTGTCAGCTCTAGGAGATCCCCCAGCTGGTCACGTGAGTTGCCTGCTCCTGAGCTTCTGACTTCCTGTCACATCCCGGACCAGAAACACAGTGTTTCCGGTTCGGTGACTTCACTCCTGTGTCTGCATGTGTCCTCTGATAGAGCTGGATGCTGCTGAGTCCTGTGTGTGGAGAGGGGGAGGGACTCAGGTGTTGATGCTTTCTGATTGGCTCTCGGCAGCAGCACAGACTTCTACAGTGTCTCTCCGTCCCCAGAGTGAATCACACAATGCTGCAGCAGGCTGCTTCCCTTCCTGACCAGGAGCAGTGAGAGTCACTCTGAGAGGGAGATGCTGTGTGTGTCTGTGCTGCTGCCGATCTGATAGTTCTCTCTGTCACAACACAGAAATCATCTCCACCCCGTCCTAAGCCCCCCCCTCCCCCCTCCACACACAGGACTCATGTGATGTCAGTGTGAACCTACCTATAGATAGAGCTGCTGCTGCTGGTGTCCTCCTATGTCTGTGTGGAGAGGAGGTCGGGACAGGGGTGGAGAGGATCTCTGTGTGGCAGAACACTGGTATGGTCTATTTTCCTCCAACTTCTCTAGCCTCTGCCTGTGGAGCAATGGTAAGTGTCAGGATTACCAAGCTCACTGATCAGGGTTCAGAACCTGAGTTTGATTTTTTTTTTCCATCTTATTTTCCAGTGATGGCTTGTGCTAAGTATTATGGGGATTGTATTTCCTCTACAAACAAGAAACACTCAGGGTATTATACAAACAAGATGAATTTTCAAAGAAAATAATGCTCTACTGACAATACCTATTGACTCTATACCTTCTAAAACTGCCCTGGATATCTGTATACATGTATTACCTAACCAAAATAATAAAACCAAATCTATTTGCCACAAAATAATAATAATAATAAAATTATTATTATTATTATTATTATATTGTGGCAAATAGATAGAGTCAATAGGTATTGTCAGTGGAGCTTTATTTTCTTTGTAAATTCATCTTGTTTGTATAATACCTCAGTGTTTGTTCTTTGCAGAGGAAATACAATCCCCATAATGCTTAGCACAAGCCATCATTGGAGTAAGAACGGCAGAATTGTCCTCCGCAGAATGCCGCCAGCCTCCGTGTCATAATGACACTCTATGGGAGGTGCGCCGTGCATTTCTTGGCGCTGAAAAATGAACATGTTCATTCTTCAGCGCAGGGAGAGGAGCCGCGCGCGCCTCCCATAGAGCGTCATTATGACACAGAGGCTGGCGGCATTCTGCGGAGGACAATTCTGCCGTTCTTACTCTGTGTTAATGGGCCCTAAGACGGGGGAAAAAAATAAAAAACTCTGTCACCAGACCCGAACCCTTCAGTGAGCACAGTAATCCTGACACTTACCATTGCACCATAGGCAGAAGCTGTGGAAGCAGGAGGAAAATAGTCCAAAAAAAGAAATAGATCTAATTCTATGCCTAGGCCAGGTTCACACTATGTAAAAACAACGGTCGCATTTCATAACAACTACGGCCATTGTTATGAAATACGGACGTTGTTTTTACATAGTGTGAACCTGGCCTGCGGCTGCAGCTCATGTGGTATTTGATTAGCTTGTTATACACTGCAATTCCAACTCTGGCCACTGGGTGTGCTGCATATGTAAACAGACAGAGCAGCTTGTAAACAAACAATACAAGATATAAAAAGAGCTTTTTCATCTCAATAGAGGCTGATAGAGAAGAAAAATGTATATGGGGAGGTTTGTCTTGACTTAGGCAATAATGCTAGATGATTTTTGAAAAAACATTAAAATCCTGGAAAACCTCTTTAACTATTAGAGGCATCGGCATTCGGCATCATTGCCGGCTATTTTTGAAGTACTCCGTACGGACCGCCTGTCAATCCTCGGCCGCATGTCCAGCCGCAAACAATGGTCTTGTTCATTTTTTACGGGTCCGTTTACGATAGGGCCGTAGATTCAGACATAGTGTGCACTGTGCAGCCGCATATCCTATACTTTCCAGCGTACGCATGAACCACCAAAAATACCGCCGCACAATTACAGCCGCAAATACAGCCGCACAGTTACAACGTGTGAACCGAGCCCCAAAATGCATTTTTCGGCTAATAAACCCAATCACAAAGTTTCTTATAAGCGCCTGTACTATAGATTTCTGCAAAAAAAAATAAATAAATTAAAAATTAAAGACAGTGACACTTTAAATGCTGCAGTTACTAATGTCACCACTAAGACATTTTAATTATATGAATAGAAGGTCACACATAAAGTTTGTCATCAAGGTGGAAGTGTTCCGGGAGGTGCTATACAGAGGGAGTCAATGTGGTCGCTCAGACTGACACTATACCTCTCACCTCCCTCCTTGATGAGCACCCACCCTGAAAAGTAACCCCAAAACCCTATCCCTGAAAACACCCCAAGGGTATGTTCACATGGGTTCAGCTCTCTCTGAGCCACAGGGAGTGCAAGAGGACCCAGCCCTGAAAATAAGTCATATGACACTTTCTCATGTAAATAGAACTCCATCTTTGAATATCCTTTCCATACATATTTCTACATCATGAAACCAAAATGCCTCACTCACCTTACAGTCCCAATGCAGGAGTTAGGAAGATTTGCTCTGTTGATGAAATATTGAGGCCGACTGTTTGGACTTTAAAGTGGTAAAACGTTGAGGGCTTGAGGTCATCAATGATCACAAAATTATGAGTCTACAACACACATAGTATGAACATTGTATTGTAAGGCATAAGGACACATAAACCCATGAGCATATACATTGAACACATGAGCATCAGAACTTAAGGAGGATGTACCATCAGGTACATCCTCTTTATTCTGACCCATTCACGAGGAAGCCAGTGCCACGGTTCGTTTTTTTGAACCGCAGCCCGGTTCCCGTGTACGGCGTCGTTCTATCCACGGGTACCAGGCCTGGGCTGAAGCACAGGAGGCGGGCCGGCCTGCCCCCAGTGGGAGGAATTCCCTGCCCCTCTATGACATGGCTCCATTGATTCTGGATAGAATGGCGCCGCACTTCAAAAAACGGACCGCTAAACCGGCTTCCTCGCGACGATGCCGTTCTATCCGTGGGTCATATTAAAGAGGATGTACCTGGTGGTACATACTCTTTAACCATGCAATAAAAGGAGGAAGGTGGTCTGATCTGATAATTTATGTTTTCTTTTACATCATTTCATTTACCTGGGGAAGAGAGGGCATCAGGATGCACCATGGAAAAAAAGGAAGCTGAGGCAATATGATACCCTGAGCATGTTTTGCTGGGAATCCTTGGGTCTTGGCATTCATGAGGGTGTTTGATACTTTGATATCCTACCTACCTAAACATTGTTGCAGAGCAAGAATACCCCTTCATGTTAAAGTATTTCACTTAAAGAGTCACTGTCGTATTTTTTTTTTTTTGCAGAAATCAATAGTCCAGGCGATTTTAAGAAACTTTGTAATTGGGTTTATTAGCCAAATCTGCCATTATCTGCATGTAAAAAGCCTTTTCCCAGGTCCCCCCCTCCTTCCTCTTTTTCATCCACTCTGAAAAATCTGAAAATTGTGACTTGTTGCAGGAGACGTACCCTGTCTGTTCTAGGGAGAGGGGAGGGGGGAGAAGGAAGGAGGGAGTTAGCCGGCAGCAGAAAGCAGATAACAGAGGATTACAGGCACGGAGCTGGGTGACAGCTGTAATCTGGGCTCAGACAGGTCACTGGTGATGGTCACAGGAGATATCCCATGAGGGATTTGTAGATTAACTCTTTGTTGTCCTGTTTTGGTCTTTTGTTTAGCTCTCTCCATAGGAGAACAATGAAGACAGGGGGGAGAGCTTCAAACTGGTTTTTCATGATAAAAATGCATTTTTCGGATAATAAACCCAATTACAAAGTTTCTTAAAATCGCCTGGACTATTGATTTCTGCAAAAAAAAAATTTCACGACAGTGACACTTTAAACATTTTGATATGTTGCTGCCCATGGTGAGACTAACAATTCATTCCATACCTGTTAATATTTATTCAGTCTCCTTCCTCCAGTTCTGAACTGTTGCTTTCTGCTAAAGGCACAAAGATCTGTGTGTGAGATTTTCTTTCTGTCTCCCCATCCTCTCCCCTCCCTTCTGAGACAGCTGATGTAAACAAGTCCCTGGCTGGCTTTATTTGCAACATTGTAGCTTCTTTTTATTGCTAAGAGGGTTATTCTGAGGTCAAGTTGTTGATGAACTCACTGTGATTAACACACCCCGCATTACAAAAAAGCTACAATGTTGCAGATAAAGCCTGCCAGGGACCTGTTTACATCAGCTGTCTCAGAAGGGAGGGGGAGACAGAGAAAAAGGCTAACACATAGATTTTTGTGTCTTCAGCAGAAAGCAACAGCTGAGAACTGGGAAAGGAGATTGAATAGATAATAAAAAGTATAGAAGGAGCTGTTAGTCTCACCATGGGCATCAACAAATCAAAAGTTATGTTTGAGTGGAGACCCATTTAAGTATTCTGTAATCTCAGTGGTCTCCATAGCAGCTGCTACACTGTAAAAATGGTTTAGAAGTGGTTTTTGGAACACTAAAGAGAGTACAGGTGCTGACTTGGCCCCCAAAGTCCTCAGATCACAATCTGATTGAGCATATGTGGAAAAACAAGGATCTGCCACTGTTACTTTAGTGCTATACAAAAACAAAAAAATGGCCAGCACAACCAATGCCTCTATTCACACTATGCAGGTGTGCGCTGCAATTGCTAAGGTACAGGCAAAAACAGAAGAGTGCAACAGCATGCTGCAATTGCTAACACATACTATATACATAATATAGATATTTAGAATGACAGAACTGCTATAAAAATGTTTTTAAAAAATTAGGTTTTCAGCAAACATCTGGCTCCCACAAAAATAAGTGAAAAACTATAAAATGAATGTATATGTGAAGATGCAGCCTTTTTAATATTGGATTTAATTCTTGTCCCTTTTTAACCCCTTCGGGACCAGGCTAATTTTCGTTTTTTCCTCCTTGTGCTTAAAAGGCCATAGCACTTGCATTTTTCCACCTAGAGACCCACATGAGCCCTTATTTTTTGCATCACTAATTGTACTTTGCAATGACAGGCTGAATTTTTGCATAAAGTACACTATGAAACCAGAAAAAAATTCAAAGTGTGGTGAAATTGAAAAAAAAAATGCATTTCTTTTATTTGGGGGAAATGTGTTTTTACGCCATTCGCCCTGGGGTAAAACTGACTTGTTATGCATGTTCCTCAAGTAGTTACGATTAAAACGATATACAACATGTATAACTTATATTGTATCTGATGGCCTATGACAAAATTCAAACCATTGTTAACAAATATACGTTCCTTAAAATCGTTCCATTCCCAGGCTTATAGCGCTTTTATCCTTTGGTCTATGGGGATGTGTGAGGTGTCATTTTTTGCGCCATGATGTGGTCTTTCTATCGGTACCTTGATTGCACATATACAACTTTTTGATCGCTTTTTATTACATTTTTTCTGGATTTGATGCGACCAAAATTGCGCAATTTTGCACTTTGGGATTTTTTTGCGCTGGCGCCGTTTACCGTACGAGATCAAGAATGTGATTAATTAATAGTTCGGGCGATTACGCACGCGGCGATAGCAAACATGTTTATTTATTTATTTACTTTTATTTATAACCTGGGAAAAGGGGGGAGGATTCAAACTTTTATTAGGGGAGGGGGCTTTTTATTGACAACACTTTTTTTTTACTTTTACTCTTATACTAGAGGCCCCCTGGGGGACTTCTAGTATAAGTGCACTGATCTCTCATAGAGATCTCTGCAGCATACAAGCGGCACCCAGGACCGCCGCGGTTCAGAGCGGGGTCGCCGCGTGGCCCCGCTCTGAACGCCTGCACCCGCGCGAGGACGTACAGTTACGTCCTCATGCGGGAAAGGGTTAATGAGCCATAGAACTTTCTCTTTATAGACATTTTACTGCCAGTACTAATGGGACAGATCAGGTGACTGTGATTAAACCTAGTGGATGCCTGACAGCATACTTTATGTGTAAATTTCACAATGAGGGGAATTAAATGGCCACTGTCATAAAAAAAATAAAAATAAAAAAAATTCACGTCACAGGGTAACAAGTTTTGATTGGTTGGTGTCTACTTAAAGGGGTACTCCAGAGAAAAGCTTTCTCCCATTAATTGAAACACATTACAAAGTTATATAACTTTGTAATATGCTTCAATCACCTATCTGCCCTCCTCCCCTATCTTTTCCCCCTTCAACCCCCCACCAGGAAGTGAAGTAAACTCATTCTTACCTAATGACTGTTGTCCCCAGGAAGCCATTTTGTGCCAATGTCATCATCAAGAGGGAGGCGGGTCTAAGCCCTGTTAAGTCAGTCTCCCTTTGTCAGATGACTCAGGTTGCTCAGCTCTGATTGGCTGAGCAAGATGTAAGCCATCTAACAGTTTTACAGAGTCAGACATCGCAGGAGACAAAGTGCATCATGGGAAAGCCCAAACCAGGAAGTGAAGAAAAAATTAATCCGCCAACTGGAGGTTCAGTGACCTGCAAACAGCAAGAAATTCAAACGGAGACAGACTCAGGAGGGATGGTAAATGTAAAAACTGTTTGAGTGTTTTTTTTTTTTGTTTTTTTTATCAGCACCTGAGTACCCCTTTAAGTCCCTTTGATTGGAAGAAAGAGTTGGGAGAAGCACACAGTAGCGCATTTAATTCTGTAGCTCACAGCGATTTCTGTTTAGGCAGCTCAATTATAAATCCTTTAGGTTGCCTGGATGGAGATAATTGACAGCATGGAAGTGCAGCTGGCACCCAAGGGTATCTCCCCACTCATTCGCCTGAGACCCCCAAGATTAAAAACTTTTCACATGTCCCTGTCACATGTCAAAAGGTTGCTTTTTTTATGACAGGTATACTTTAAGGAGCTATTCCCATCTCAACCAATATAGTAATTTTGTAGGGCTCGTCAAGTTATATATTTTTGCAATTACATTCATTTGGCAAATTTGCCTCCTTCTGATATGCAGCTTTTTACTACCATTGCTGAAAGCTCATTGTCTAGGATACCAACCACCTCTCTGCTCTAAAATCACTGGTCTGGCTGGTATATAGATATAATTTATATGTTTACATATATTGTACAGTATATATACACTATGGGGGAGATTTATCAAACATGGTGTAAAGTGAAACTGGCTCAGTTGCCCCTAGCAATCAATCAGATTTCACCATTCATTCCTCACAGACTCTTTGGAAAATGAAAGGTGGAATCTGATTGGTTGCTAGGGGCAACTGAGCCAGTTTCACTTTACACCATGTTTGATAAATCTTCTATATACATCTACATTATAACTATATACACTCCAGCCAAACCACTGTTTTTAGAGGAGAATAGTAACCTGGACAAAAAGATGTCAACAATGGGAGGGAAAGAGCAGCATATCAGGAGAAGGAGGTAAGTTTGCTAATGGAATGTATTTGCAAAAAAATATATTAACTTGACGAATCCTACATGTTTATCTACACTGTAAGTTACTGTGAGGAGAATACCACTTTAATTGAGGTCTGCACCAAAAATGGGTGGGTCATGAGTGGGTCAAAAACATGAAAGATGTAGAAATTGTTCTATATATTCTGTTTGTATTGTCTAGGGTCCAGTCCTGCTTTTAAATACTGTTGCAAAATATTGACAAGAATACATGTGAGTGCAATGTTATTTGAGCCATTTATTCAGTTCTAAAATCACATTATACTTACGGCTGGAAGTGTTAGTGTATTGTAAAATGCAGCAGATTGTGACATCTCTGCCCAGCTGAATAGACAGCTTTTGGTAGAGAAGAATGGCCAGCAAAATTCTCCTTTAATTTTCCCATTCCCACTCTGGAAGACTGCTCTTAGTTTTTCTGATCTGTGCATCACATTTCTGGACAGATGGTGGCACCCTAGAGTTGCGGATAAATGGCATGTTTTATGACTGAGCTTAGAAATACTCTGCTGTTAATATGTCCTCATAAGCTTTGTATTTATTTTCTTTCTTTCACAGCTATGTTTTCAAAAATATTTTGCTGTTCTTATAAGCTATACAATACAATTATATGACCATTACTTGATATTTATAGGCAGCTCAAAACTATATACTTGTGTCCACTCTTTACCTTTTATTTCAATGTAATCACATTCTTTGCAGATCCTGTCATTTAACAACAGTTTTGGCACCTCATAGAGACATGTCAAAGATTTTGACAGATTGAGATCTGGATGTTCAGACCTCCACTGAGCACTGAAATAAGCCAGAAGTACTCAGCTTCTGTTCATACTTCGCTGCTTTCCCTGTCTCGCTGCAGAAAAGGGGTTCTACACCACTTTAGATTTAGGTGTCATAAAAACTCATGGATGGTATTGTGTCTCAGGGTTCTTTGGATCACTGAAATCAATCTCAGATACCTTTGTTACTTAGTTTGCCAGATGAGCCCAAAACTACTTAAAGCGACTCTGTACCCACAATCTTTCACCCCCATACTGCTTGTACAGTCAGATAGCTGCTTTGATACCAAGATCTGTCCTGGGGTCCATTTGGCAGGGGGAAGGGCACCCGCAGGGAACAGATTTTTTATTTTTATTTTTTGGTAGGGTGGGCGAGTTGGCCAGGGTGGGCGAGTTGGCCGGGGTGAGCTTCCACACACACAGCCTGCAGCGGACTTCTCTCCTGCTCGCCAGCTGCGCGATGATGTCACATGCGCTGCTGCTGAGCAAGAGAGAAGTTCCAGGGCTGCAGCTGTGAGCACCCCTGCCCCGTAACTGCACTGGGGGCAGGCCACAGGTTTTAAGTAACATGGGAAAGAAAAAGGACCTTTCTGCTGCCAAAAAAAGTCAAATAGTACAATGCCTTGGATAAGGTATGAAAACATTAGATATTTCACAAAAACTTATGTGTGATCATCATACTGTGAAGAGATTTGTAGCTGATTCAGAGCACAAACCGGTTCATGCAGATAAAGGCAGAATGAGGAATATTTCTGCCAGGCAAGTTCATCAGATTAAGAGAGCAGCTACTAAAATGCCATTAAAAATCAGCAAACAGATATTTGAAGCTGCTGGTGCCTCTGCAGTCCTGCGAACCTCAAGGTGTAGGATCCTTCAAAGACTTGCTGTGGTACATAAACCTACTATGTGGCCACCCCTAACCAGTGCTCACAAGCAGAAACGGTTGCAGTGGGCCCAGAAATACATAAAGACAAATTTTCAAACAGTCTTGTGTACTGGAGTGTCATGCAACCCTGGATGGTCCAGATGGCGGAGTAGTGGATGGAAGGTGGATGGCCACCATGACCCAACAAGGCTGCAATGCCAGCAAGGAGGTGGTGGAGTCATGTTTTGGGATGGAATCATTGGAGAAGAGATGGTAGGCCCCTTCAGAATTCCTGTGAAAATAACCTCAGCAAATTATATAGAGTTTCTGACTGACCACTTTCTTCCATGGTACAAAAAGAAGAACCATGCCTTCCGGAGCAAAATCATCTTCATGCAGACAATGTACCATCTCATGCTGCAAAGAATACCTCTTTTACCTCATTGCAGCTATGGGCAGGGCCGCTTTAACCAGAGGGCACATGGTGCACGTGCACCGGGCCCACTGGTTAAAGGGGCCCCCCCGAGCAGGCCAGCCGTTGCTATGTGCGACCAGTGCGGTCGCACCAGCCTGTCAGGGGGGAGCGCCATGGATGGGTAATCTACTTACCCCTCCATGGCGCCCCCTGCAGGGCCCCCCCGTCCGCCGCTGCCCCCGCCCGCTGCTGCTGCAGCGCTTCAGCAGCAGCGATACTGACAGAGAGAGCCATTGGCTCTCTCCCTGTCAGTCACTCTTGTGGCCACACTTCCTGCGGTCACAAGAGGCCGCACTCTCCCTCTAGCGCCCGACGTCACTGGAGCGTCGTCGCGAGGGTAAGGGGGGTGCAGCCTCTTGTGATCGCAGGAAGTGCGGCCACAAGAGGGAAGAGAAGAGGAACGCGTGGACCTAGGTGAGTAAAAGTGTTTGTTTTTTTCAATGTTATATGGGAGGGGGAGCGCATATACTATTGGGGAGCACAGGGGGCTATATACTATGGGGGAGCACAGGGGAGCTATATACTATGGGGGAGCACAGGGGAGCTATATACTATGGGGGAGCATAGGGGTCTATATACTATTGGGCAGCACAGGGGGCTATATACTATTGGGCAGCACAGGGGGCTATATACTATGGGGGAGAGCACAGGGGGGCTATATACTATGGGGGAGAGCACAGGGGGGCTATATACTATTGGGGAGAGCACAGGGGGGCTATATACTATTGGGGAGAGCACAGGGGGGCTATATACTATTGGGGGAGAGCACGGGGGCTATATACTATTGTGGGAGAGCACAGGGGGGCTATATACTAATGGAGGAGCGCACAGAAGGGCTGTATATAACTGGAGGAGCACATGAGGGTCTATATACTACAGGGACACCTTAAAACTATGGAGGCACAGAGGGGTGTAACTATGTAGGGGTACAGAGGGGTGTAACTACTGTATAGGGGTACAAGGGACCTAACTACTGTATGTGTTGGAGCCTAAAATATTTGTATGGCAGATTCTGGAGAGAAGATTCACAGCCAGGAGAAGACGTCAAGGTGGCCCTGGCTGGATGGAGAGAAAAAGAAAAGGTGACAGACTGCCCGGTGAGTCACTGGATGTAACTGCACTCTGTTATAGGGTTGTAGTGTTAGGGGTCATGATGTGGCGGTATTATGTAATGGTATCATTGGTGATATCTTTCTGTTTTGTTTAGTGCAGTTTTCATGTAATATGTAATCACTGTATGGTGGAAATAGTGTTATAAGTTACAGTAACTACTGTATGTATTGGGGGCTCTTGATACAGTGTGGGGGCAAATTCAGTACATTATACAATGTGCCGAAAGGGAAGGGCGGGGCCCACTCTTGAGGGCTGTGCACTGGGCCCACCAATGTATTAAAACGGCCCTAGCTATGGGCATAACAGGAGAGAAACTCATGGTGTGGCCACCATCTTCCCCTGACCTCCACCCTATAGAGAACCTTTGGAGTGTCATCAAGCAAAGATTTATGAGGGTGGGAAGCAGTTCACATCAAAACAGCAGCTCTGGGAGGCTATTGTGATATAATGCCAAGAAATGTAAGCAGAAACTTTCCAAAAACTCACAAGTTCAATGGATGCAAGAATTGTGAAGGTGATATCAAAAAAGGGTTCCTATGTTAACATGTAACTTGGCCAGTTAGGATGTTTTGGATTGAAATAGTTTTTGAATTTAAGTGCATGTGACCTCCTAATGCTGCAAATTCAAGTTTTGAAAGTTTTGAGTTTTTTTCATTCTGAATAATATACTGTTATTATTGTGAGGTTTGTTTAATAAAATTTGATTTATACTCTAAGGGTGCGTTCACACCTACAGGATCTGCAGCAGATCCGCAGCAGATTTGATGGTGCAAATTTGATGCTGTGTTCAGTTATTTAAATGAAATCTGCTGTGGATCCGGTAAGTGTGAACGTACCCTAAGGGTAGCTTCAGTGTCGGACTGGCCCACCAGAGCACCAGAGGATCCTCCGGTGGGCCCCCAGCTTTAAAACCTGCACAAACACTGAATGACATGTTGTTTTTCAGTGGTCCTTTATTGGTGGGCCCCCAGGATCATTTTCTCTGGTGGGCCCCAGATACCCCAGTCCGACACTGGGTAGCTTGACAGGTACCGTAGCGCAGTGTATTTTCTAAATTCTAAGATTTGACTAAATGAAAGAACACAGCATCAAATCTGCACCATCAAATCTGCTGCGGATCCGCAGCAGACTTTATAGTGCGGATTGGATGCTGTTCATTCATTTACTCAAATCTGCTGTGGATCTGCAGCAGAAAATCCACTGTGATACGGTACGTGTGAAGCTACCCTAACGGGTGATGACTTTTATGATGCAGACTGTTATTTGCATCAACCATTTAGGAAAATCAGACATAATTAGAGGTGTATAGTAAGTCTATTGAGCCTGTCTTTATGTTTTTATCTAGCTCATTCTAGCAATTGATGGAGGTCTAAACATCCAAAACCCAACTGTATGATGTGTCAAAGTATTTTTTCATGGCATTACAGTTGCCAATACCCCTTATAATAAAGTCACACAAACGCGTCCGACAGTATAAAGATTCCTAACCACTGTATACTATTGTCAGGGGCAATTAAAGTGTATGGGGGCTTCCACTGACTCTCCACTAACATTCTGGTTGCGGCTTACTCTTTCGCATAAAGAACACAGGAATATTCACCTGTGCCAAATGTTCATGTGTATTAGGACGACGGGAGAGATGTTGGCTGACAGTTATTGAAGGTGTATAGCAGCCTCCCAATTCTCCACCAACAGAAGATATTGGTGGAGAGAAAGCTCCTACGTGCTTGATTTCTGTTGCCTGACCCTTTTGTTCTGGGAGCGATATGCTGTCACCAGAGCTGCCCCTCCCCATAGATGCTGGACTGAACATTTATGTGCATGGGGAGATAACTGATGACCAAATAATCATTTAGCTGGCAGTTATTGAAGGTGTATGGCCACCGTAACACTTTGTAGCTTGCACAATGCAAAGTATATTAAAGTGCTAAAGGGCAACCAAAAGAAAGATGGTTGACCTGAATCTAGGAAGGCTGCTCAGCTTAGCAAGCAGGTCCTGTACCAATTGCTCATCTCTGAAGCAAGAAAAAGAACAGGAGCTGTGGGGGACATAGGGTTAAACATAGGCTTGTCTACACAAAAAATTATAGATTTAGAAACCACCATGCTGCAGCTGGGTAAGATTTATTTAAATCAACTAAATATTGGATTTATAAATTTTATTCTGCCTATGTGTGTTTATATGATTTTATTTTAGGTGGAACACTTTTTAAGTTTAATGATAAGTCTATATTTTTCAGTCCATGTATTGTAACCTGACTGCACTTTGTAGGTCACTCACCCTGTTTTGGACAGTGTGCATCTTTCAGGCTTTTAGCTTTCATGTTGTTGCACTTGCATGTTTTTACAAATGTCACCTCTTCAACCAATGGTCCCTGAAGGGTGAATGGCCGTACTGTTACCTTATACGTGCAGGCAAACTGGAGGCCAGTAATATTGTAGCTTGATCCCTGAAAATAAAGATCCAGAAGTCCTTATTTGACACTTTAATACAGTCAATATAGGGAAAATGATCCAATAAAATGCTAGAATGGAAAACACATAGGCCTCATTAAAGTCTATGGGGACATTGGTGTCCAGCTTGTAAGGGAGCTAGGCATTAAATGTAATGTCCTATGCTTGAACAGAAAGCCAGACATGTTGGAGCAGATGTGAACATGAGATATTTATCTGCTCTCACCCCTCTGCCTTTCTACTAAATAGAGTGGCATTTTGTACTGTTTTAACCCCTAAAAGACCCTGGAGTACCCATACGTCCTGGGTCGCCTAGGGGACTTAAGAGCGGGGCCTCGCGGCGGCTCCGCTCTGCACTGCGACGGTCCCGGGTGCCGGTTGTAGCCTGGGACCACGGCTATTAGTATTCAGATGCAGCTGTCAAAGTTGACCGATGCATCTGAATACTTCTTGCAGCTGTTTGTTGGTGGTATAGTGTCGCGGAGGAGCAATCCCCGTGTCCGGCACAGGCCGGGGTGTGTCCCGTAATGGCGCTGATCCCGGCTAGGCACTCGATTGCTTTCGGCTGCGGCAGCCGAAAGCAATTGAGTGCCGATCTCATTGATCTATGCAGTATAACTATACTGCATAGATCTCAATGAGAGATCAGTGTACTTATAATAGAAGTCCCCCAAGTCTGAAAAAAAATAAATAAAAGTGTTATTAGTAATAAAAAGCCCCCTCCCCTAATAAAAGTTTGAATCACCCCCCCTTTTCCCATATTATAAATAAAAATAAATAAATATTAATTTATCACATTCCTGATCTCACACGGTAAACAGCATAAGCCAAAAAAATTCCCAAAGTGCAAAATTGCGCATTTTTGGTCGCATCAAATCCAGAAAAATTGTAATAAAAAAGCGATCAAAAAGTTGCATATGTGCAATCAAGGTACCAATAGAAATTACAGATCATGGCGCAAAAAATGACACTTCACACAGCCCCATAGACCAAAGGATAAAAGCGCTATAAGCATGGTAATAGAGCTATTTTAAGGAACATATATACATATATTTGTTAACAATGGTTTGAATTTTTTAAAAGCCATCAGATTAAATAAAAGTTATACATGTTACATATTGTTGTAATCATAACGACTTGAGGAACATAACAAGTCAGTTTTACCCCAGGGCGAATGGCGTAATAACAAAAACTCTCCAAATAAAAAAAATGCCTTTTTTTTTTCAATTTCACCGCACATTTAATTTTTTTCTGGTTTCGCAGTGTACTTTATGAAAAAATTCAGCCCGTCATTACAAAGTACAATTAGTGGAGCAAAAAATAAGGGCTCATGTGGGTTTCTAGGTGAAAAAAATGCAACTGCTATGGCCTTTTAAGTCCAAGGAGGAAAAAGCGAAAATGCAAAAATTGAAATTGGCCCGATCCTCTGAGGGTTAAGGGGCCAAATTGGGCCTAAATATATAGGTGGGCACAAAGTGGGGCACTGTTACAGTGTGGGGCAATACAAATTGGGACTTTGTATAGAGGTGAGGATGGTGGTGAAGCAAAGAGCCTAAAATGTTTGTCTGGCAGATTCTACTAAGACAAGTTGTCGCTGGGAAAAGTGTTCATGATGGCCGTGCCAAATGGAGAAGAAAGTAAAAGTGAGTGACTCCAATCAGAGAAGACACCCTTTGTGAATCACTGGATGTAACTGTACTGTAATCACTTATATGGTGTGCACACCCTGTGTACCATTGGTATCTAACTCTGTATGTGTCAGTGTGTGGTGGGGATATTGGTCTTTGTATAGTGGTTATTAGTAATGGTATGGAGGTATTAGTCTTTTTGTGGTGGTAATGGTGGTCGTCACAGTGCAGTCATAGTATGTTTAAAATTTTTTTTATATATATATATATATATATATATATATATATATATATAGATATTATTGGTCTTGGTATACTGGATTTTAGTAATGGTATAGTGGTATATGTCACTATGTAGTGAAGGTGCAGTGATAATGTATGTTCCTTATATACTGGTATTACTGGTATTATTGGTTTTATTGGATTTGGTCAGTAACAGTGTGGCAGTATGGTATATGGTATCAATCTTATTTTGCCACATTTTCTGAGACAAAAAATCAGCAGTGTGTGGCGCTAATTTATGATTGAACAGCAGAGAAAAAAAGTATTTAGGCGTGGCTATGGGGATGTTGCTTTAGGGGCGTAGCTATGGGGGGTGGTTTTAGGGCATTGCATGTTGCATTGAATGTCTCTTTTTGCTTGCAGCAAAAGTTGAGAAGTCTGCCCCCTTCCCACATATTGTTCAGGGCCTGTAGTACCGCCCCACCTTATATACTGTTCAGCGCTTGGTGCCCATACCGGAGGGGGGGGGGGTTCTTTGTGGATACCAGACCCTTTACAGTATATGGTGATGAGTAGTGTCCTTTCGACTGCTGCTGCAGTTAGCAATTGCATTTGCAAGCCTATGAGTGGGACCTGGTCCTGTCTGCAGTTCGCAAGTGCTGGAAGAATGCTCACAAACTACTGACAGGCTGTGTTCCCATATTGCATTTTTAACATACATGCAATGTGTGAACACAGCATAACACTTACCCCTCTCTACACCTGTCTGTATGGCATCTTCCTCTGCATTGTAGCATCTAATGATCTTGTGAGAGAGATGTGGCAGTGCAGGTGAAGACACAGCCAGGATCAAATAGGGGGAAAGTGCTAAGTCTTGGCTGAGGAGCAGAGCATCTGTAATTTTGACAGGTGTTCTGCTCCTCTACAGTTAGCAGCAAGCTATCTGTAAAGATCCCTGCTTACTGCTGCTTTTTTAAACACGTTTTTAATCACTTTGATGATATTATTATTATTATTATTTATTATTATTATTAATATTTTCTCATTTTATTACTATTTTTTTTCTTTACTACAGGGGCACAGTTTAGAAGGAAATACATTTTCTATGTGTTCCCTGCTGTCCCCAGTAACAAGGCTTACCAACTATAACTTAACTTAGGGCAGGTGGGCCTGGGGGCAACTGCAACCAGTGTTTCAGTTATAGTTGTGCCCCTTATAACTTCCTTCGCATATAAGGGCTCGTTCCCACTGAGCAAAAGCAGCTGAATTTCTGCGCTGAATCAGCGCTGAAATTTCAGCCGTTAAAATAGGTGCAGAGCTAATTTCCATTCTGTTGAATGGAAATTCTGCTCTGCAGTTCACACAGTGGGATTTCCGCACTGAACTAATCCGCTTTCCGCCAGAAGAATGAACATGTTCATTCTTCCGCTAGCGGAAGCCTATACAAATCAATGGGGCTCTGATTTTCTGTTTCAGCGCGGAATACGCGCGTATTCAGTGCGTAATACAAGCGGAAATTACTCGCTGAATCAGCGCGGAAATGGGGAAAAGGGGGGGGAGGAGGATTCTAGTATATGTTCTGGTATAGTCTAGTTTACTCACCAAATACTCGCTAAATTTCAGCGCTGAATGCATGCGGATTCAGCGTGGATTCCTCGAGTATTCCGCGCTGAATTTGTCAAGAGCTGATTACGAGCTGAACACTTTCCTAGCAGAATACGCACGGATTCTGCTTACATTCTGCTTATATTCTGCTCGGAATTCAGCGTCAGTTGATTTCAGGCGGAAATATTTCCTTGCGTAATCCGCTCCTTTTGCTCTGTGTGAACGAGCCCTAAGAACAACTGGTAGCACATATGTAAAGTAGCTATCAAGCTGTAGTTTGTACTTTAGATGTGACGCACTTTTACATTGGGCAGATGTTCTTTCTGCTCCAGTATTTCCAGTCTGTATATTGAGTGCAAGTGTTTGCATATTATTGGAAAATGTGTACTTCATTTATGAGTTAAAAATAACAAACACAAGCATTGCTCACCTTCACAGCTGCTTGCCCCCCTGAAAAAGTGTCATTATTGCCACATATGACTGGTCTCCATTTTATTAAGTAAGTATAGGGTTCCACATAATTGTCTAGACAAAAAAAATTATAGGGTTTAGATGGCAGTAGAATCCACCATGCTGCTTCTGTGTAAGATTTCAGCTATAATGTGCTTATAATTCTATATTACACTCATTGACAAAAAAAAAGTAATGCACCAAGAAGGAATTGTTGAAATTTAATTAAATGTTGTGTGAATTTAATGAGAATATACAGTTGAGTCACATTATTATAACAACTTCCCACTTTCAATGTTTGCAGCGCATAGCTCATAATGGATATGAAAGGCTAACGTCGGATGACTTACACAAGTGAGGACCAACACACTACAGTGCAGCAGCTCATGCCAAAATAAACCAGGGGGCTACTGGATGTGTGTCAACAGTACATGAGCTGTGTATAGGACTTGCCAAAGCTGATGTCAGGAGCACCGGTTAGCGCTCCTGGCTTCTGACGTTGTAGTGCGGTGGTGGAGTGCAGGGACGCGCTGACTTTGCCTGGGGCTGGGATTCCAGCCTCCATTTAACTACCACCCCCATCATGTTCAAGTTGCCTGCTATAGAGCCTTTCTCCTGAAGTGCCTAGCTAGCTGTTGTTTTCTGGTTTTGTTATCTGATTTGTCTGATCCCTGGCCTTGTCCCTCTGACTTCTCCTTTGCTTTCTGTCTTGGTACTGCGACTTTAGACTGTTACTGACCCGGCTAGTTTATCCTTCTTTTTTATATACAGGTGGTCCTCGACTTACGACGTTGATCCGTTCTTGCGCGGCGTCGTAAACCGAATTTTGACGTAAGTCGGATCATACATTCATACAGTACTGTACCATAATAACAGTACTGTGCTGTAAACACTTAGCCTATCCTAACACCTACTGTATGCTAACACAGTACCCTACATAAGTATCAATAAACACATAGGTACAGTAAAATGTTGTGCAGTATGTTTAATAATGATAAACAGTATTAAAGAGTGTACGGTACTGTAATGAAAAAAACAGTACATACGTACTGTAACAAAGAGAACAGTACTGTAAGTACTTTAACAGTAATAAACAGTGTACAGTACTGTACAGTAAGAAAAAAAAATTCTAAAGAGAGAAGAGGCTTATTAGGAGGAAGCTGCAGAAGGTGCTGGAGATACTGGGGCAGGTAAGTCAAGATGGGCAGCTGAGGTAGAGGGTACAGGTACAGGATCTGTTGCAGGCCTCTCAGCCGTCTTGAAGTACTGCTGCAGGTTAGTCTGGAAGGAGACCATCTTCTTCTTCTCTAAGATCTCCTTGTAACATCTAAGGGAATCCATGACTCCTCTGGCAACACTACTGTACCTCTCCATGTTGGGATCCTCAGCCTCAAACTTAGACAACCCTTCTTTAATCAGGGCAAACCCTCTTGCCAAGCCCTGCCTTGTGAATCTCTTGGGTTCTGGGGTTGGCATGTCTTCCTCTTCCTCTATGATTTGCTTCTCCAGCTGTATAAGGTCCTCAGCAGATAACTCCTCTCCATGAGATGCCAGTAGCTCTGTGACATCCTCCTCCTCCACCTCCAGATTCATTGTCTTACTCATAGCAACAACGTTCTGTATGACACTAGTCACTGACTCTTGAACCTCTGTGACATCAGTCACAAACTGGGGACACAGTTTTTTTCCACACACCATTCATACTGGTCTGCTTCACCTCATCCCAGGAATCGGCAATGTTCTGCACAGCATCAAGGATGTTGTATTTTTTCCAAAAGTCCTTTAGAGTCAAGTCCTTATTTTTTTCAGTTGCTTGTAAAGCATTGCCAATGACCCTTCGGAGGTAGTAGGCCTTGAATGTAGCAATGACTCCTTGGTCCATAAGCTGTATTAGAGCAGTGGTATTAGGTGGAAGGTAAACCACCTTTACATTAGGGTGAAAGTCATCCACATCAGCAGGGTGTCCAGGGGCATTGTCCAGAATGAGCAACACCTTTAAAGGGGATATCCTTGGAGGTACAGTAGCGCTCCACGCTTCCCACAAAATAGTTGTTGAACCAGTCCTCAAACACTGCAAGTGTCACCCATGCCTTCCTGTTAGACTTCCAGATGACTGGTAGTTGAGCCTTAGAAATGCCCTTGAGTGCCCTAGGAATCTCAGCCTGATACACTAGCATGGGCTTCAGTTTGTAGTCACCAGCAGCATTGCCTCCAAGAAGCAAAGTCAGTCTCTCCTTGCTGACTTTATGACCTGGTGCTGTCTTCTCCTCCTTGGAGATGTACGTGCGGTTAGGCAAGCGTTTCCAGAACAAGCCTGTCTCATCCACATTAAACACTTGTTGGGCACAGTAATCCCCCTCCGCAATTATCTGAGCCAGTGCTTTAGGAAACTCTCTTGCGGCTTTGTCATCACCACTAGCAGCTTCACCTTGCACTTTAATGTTATGGAAATTGGCACGCTCCTTAAACCTCATAAACAAACCTCTACTCGCCACAAACTCCTCACTTTCACTTTCTTCTCCCCTTTCTCTTTTCAGCGCCTCAAACAATCGCCAAACCTTCTCCCGAATGACCATAAGGCTCACAGGGATACGGCCAGGGGCGTAGCTAAATTCTCTTGGGCCCTGGTGCAAGAGGTCAACTTGGGCCCCCCCCCCTTACCACATACTGACTAACAACCGCTGCTACTGAATAAAATCCTCTGTACATAGACCAATATCACCTCATCCAGTCATATAGAGGTGGCCCCAGCTCTACACAGGCTCTATACACCATATACATTACAGTGCAAATATATCAGGTGACTCACAGGGGACGTCTTCTGTGATCGGAGTTCTTCCCTTTTCATCTTCTCCATCTGCCCTGGGCCATTATGAGAACTTTTTGGAGCCACAAATCCACAGAATCTGCCAGACAAACATATTAGGCTCCACACACTGACACCATCCTCATCTCTCTACAAACTGCACATCTGTATTGGCCCCTTTACACCCTCATTTAGTGGGTAGCCTGACTCTATGTGACTCCCTTATAGTACATATCCCCTATTGTATACACCCCCTGTGTAGTCCACCTTATAGATGGCCCCCCAATGTTTCCCCCTTATAGATGGCCCTCTGTGTTGTCCCTATTATAGATGCCCCCCATGTTATCCCCCATATAGATTGCCCCCATGTTATCAACCATATAGATGCCCCCCATTTTATCCCCCTTACAGATGCCCCCCATGTTGTCCCCTCCTCCTGCCCCTCCATCATCATACTACAACCACTACTTCACCCCTCATCATCCTCTTGTTCCATCATCATCATACCACTACATCCTCATCATCCTCTTGTTCCATCATCATCATACCACTACACCCCTCATCATCCTCTTGTTTCATCATCATACCACTACACCCCCCATCATCCTCTTGTTCCATCATCATCATCATAGCACTACATCCTCATAATCTTCTTGTTCCATCATCATACCACTACACCCCTCATCATCCTGTTGTTCCTTCATAATCCTCTTGTTCCTTCATCATCATACCACTACACCCCCATCATCCTCTTGTTCCATCATCATCATACCACTACATCCTCATCATCCTCTTGTTCCTTCATCATCATACCACTACACCCCTCATCATCCTCTTGTTCCATCATCATACCACTACATCCCCATCATCCTCGTTCCATCATCATCATACCACTACACCCCTCATCATCCTCTTGTTCCATCATCATACCACTACACCCCTCATCATCCTCTTGTTCCATCATCATACCACTACACCCCTCATCATCCTCTTGTTCCATCATCATCATACCACTACACCCCCATCATCCTCTTGTTCCATCATCATACCACTACACCCCTCATCCTCCTCTTGTTCCATCATCATCATACCACTACATTCCCATCATCCTCTTGTTCCATCATCATCATACCACTACACCCCTCATCATCCTCTTGTTCCATCATCATACCACTACATCCCCATCATCCTTGTTCCATCATCATCATACCACTACACCCCTCATCATCCTCTTGTTCCATCATCATACCACTACACCCCTCATCATCCTCTTGTTCCTTCATCATCATACCACTACACCCCATCATCCTCTTGTTCCTTCATCATCATCATACCACTACACCCCTCATCATTCTCTTGTTCCATCATCATCATACCACTACACCCCCATCATCCTCTTGTTCCATCATCATACCACTACACCCCCATCATCCCCTTAAAAACAAAAAAATCTATACTCACCTGCATGATTTCTGTAGCCCCCAGGTCACACGTGCTGGCGGGCTTCCCCCGGCGGGAGGCGGGGCTTAGCGCGGAGGGGGCGGAGCTTCGCGGGGCCTGTTTTTTTCTTAACGCGATGCTCCCTGCGCTGGAAGTACTTCCCCCCCGCCGCACACAGAGCTCCCTCGGGGCCGCAAGACAGCCGGGGGCCCCTGCCTCTTGTGATCGCAAGCAAAACATTGCTTGCGGTCACAAGAGGGAGTGGGAGGCGGGCAGTGCAGTGGTAAGGGGGGGCTTCGCGGGCCCCCCCTTGGTAGCGGCCCGGTCGCGGCGGCGACCCCTGCGACTGCGGTCGCTACGCCACTGGATACGGCGTTGGTTTTGGTCTTCCAACCACAGCACCAGCAATCTTTCCATCTCAATGATAAGCCCACTGCGCTGCTTTGTTATCACTGTGACTTTCATAGGAGCAGATCCTTTCACATGTTCAAGAATACGATCTTTATCCTTGATAATCGTAGCAACAGTCGAACGACTAAGTCCTAATGACCGACCAATGTCTGTCGCTGTTTCCCCCTTATCATATCTCTTTATGATATCTAATTTTACCTCCATGGTGATAGCCTTCCTTTTCTTTGATGCACTGGCATCAGCAGAGTCTGGCTTAGGTTTGGGAGCCATAATGCAGGGCGTTATAGCAGCCAAGAGACTCGTTTTTCTCAGTCTGGAACCTGTCACTGTATAGTATAGTACAGTACTGTACTGTATTCTTCCGCCACTGCACGTACTCGACTTACGACGGAACCGCGTAGGTCGGAACAAGGCGTCGGAACAAAGCGTCGTAACCACGAAACGTCGTAACTCGAGACCGTCGTAACCCGAGGACCACCTGTATATTTATTTAATGTTTGTTTTTGGGTGTGGGAGGAAACCGGAGTACCCGGAGGAAACCCACGCAAACACGGAGAGAACATTATGTTGTGTATTGTTTGTCCTGTCTTTTGTCTTGTGTGAGCACTTATCTAGAGCAGCCTGCAGTCTTCAGGTTGGAGCTGGTCCTATGAAGGAGTCAGGTTTTACCCTGTCCTTGTCTATGGGCCTTTGACAGTCATCACAGCTGGTTCACCAAAAATGCTCAGGTGGCAGTGAGTCTGGTGACTGAGCAGGTCCAAGAAGTGTTGCAGTCTGGTGGAGACATTTGTGGGAAACTCTTGCTGTGTGTGAGTGAGCAGGATTAAAGCGCTCACCACAAGACCTCCATACTCAAACCTGTCATTAGATTTCATACAAAACCTGGATTTGTTGCTTAAAGTGTAACTGTCATTTCAGGGTCATTTTTTTGAAAACATTAAATATCAACAGTTCAAGCGATTTTAAGAAACTCTGTAATAGGTTTTATAAACCAAAAGACTTTCCTTCTGTACTGAAAAAGCAATCTCCCAGCCTCCCCCCTCACTTCAGAAGAAGCAGGATTCTCTGTACATTATGTGGCTATGGAGAGGGGAGGGGCTGTTAGGAGTGACTGAGCACGGAGCGGTCTTGCAAAGCACAACAATCTGCAATCTTCTCTCAGTAAGTTCATAGATAAGCACTGACCTTTCTGACCCCAGTATCCAGCATTTTAGGTGCCCAGACACAGGGCCATTTTAATACATTGGTGGGCCCAGTGCACAGCCCTCAAGAGTGGGCCCCCCTCTTCCCTTTCGGCACATTGTATAATGTACTGAATTTGCCCCCACACTGTATCAAGAGCCCCAATACATACAGTAGTTACCTTATAGCACTATTTCCACCATACAGTGATTACTTATTACATAAAAACTGCACTAAACAAAACAGAAAGATATCACCAATGATACCATTACATAACGCCGCCACATCATGACCCCTAACACTACAACCCTATAACAGAGTGCAGTTACATCCAGTGACTCACCAGGGGTGTCTTCTCCAATCAGAGTCTGTCACCTTTTCTTTTTCTCTCCTTCCAGCCTGGGCCACCTTGAAGTCTTCTCCTGGCTGTGAATCTTCTCTCCAGAATCTGCCAGACAAATATTTTAGGCTCCAACACATACAGTAGTTAGGTCCCTTGTACCCCTATACAGTACTAACACCCCTCTGTACCCCTACATAGTTACACCCCTCTGTGCCTCCATAGTTTTAAGGTGTCCCTGTAGTATATAGACCCTCATGTGCTCCTCCAGTTGTATACAGCCCTCCTGTGCGCTCCCCCATTAGTATATAGCCCCCCTGTGCACTCTCCCCAGTAGTATATAGCCCCCCTTCTCCCACAATAGTATATAGCCCCCCTTCTCCCACAATAGTACATAGCCCCCCTGTGCTCTCCCCCAATAGTATATAGCCCCCCTATGCTCTCCCACAATAGTATATAGCCCACCTATGCTCTCCCACAATAGTATATAGCCCCCCTGTGCTCTCCCACAATAGTATATAGCCACTCTGTGCTCTCCCCAATAGTATATAGCCCCCCTGTGCTTCCCAATAGTATATAGCTCCCCTGTGCTCCCCAATAGTATATATCTCCCCTGTGCTTCCCAATAGTATATAGCTCCCCTGTGCTCCCCAATAGTATATAGCTCCCCTGTGCTCCCCAATAGTATATAGCTCCCCTGTGCTCCCCAATAGTATATAGCTCCCCTGTGCTCCCCAATAGTATATAGCTCCCCTGTGCTCCCCCATAATATATAGCCCCCTGTGCTCCCCAGTAGTATATAGTTCCCCTGTGCTCCCCAGTAGTATATGGTTCCCCTGTGCTCCCCCATAGTATATGGCTCCCCTGTGCTCCCCCATAGTATATAGCTCCCCTGTGCTCCCCCATAGTATATAGCCCCCTGTGCTCCCCCATAGTATAAAGCTCCCCTGTGCTCCCCAATAGTATATAGCCCCCCCTGTGCTCTCCCCCATAGTATATAGCCCCCTGTGCTCCCCAATAGTATATAGCTCCCCTGTGCTCCCCAATAGTATATAGCTCCCCTGTGCTCCCCAATAGTATATACCTCCTCTGTGCTCCCCAATAGTATATAGCTCCCCTGTGCTCCCCCATAGTATATAGCCCCCCTGTGCTCCCCAGTAGTATATAGCTCCCCTGTGCTCCCCCATAGTATATAGCTCCCCTGTGCTCCCCCATAGTATATAGCCCCTTGTGCTCCCCAATAGTATATAGCCCCCCTGTGCTCTCCCCCATAGTATATAGCCCCCTGTGCTCCCCAATAGTATATAGCTCCCCTGTGCTCCCCCATAGTATATAGCTCCCCTGTGCTCCCCCATAGTATATAGCTCCCCTGTGCTCCCCCATAGTATATAGCCCCCTGTGCTCCCCCATAGTATATAGCTCCCCTGTGCTCCCCAATAGCATATGCGCTCCCCGTCCCATATAACATTGAAAAAAAACAAACACTTTTACTCACCTAGGTCCACGCGTTCCTCTTCTCTTCCCTCTTGAGGCTGCACTTCCTGCGGTCACAAGAGGCTGCACTCCCCTTACCCTTGCGCCGACGCTCTGGTGACGTCGGGCGCTAGAGGGAGAGTGCGGCTTCTTGTGACCGCAGGAAGTGCGGCCACAAGAGTGACTGACAGGGAGGGAGCCAATGGCTCTCTCTCTGTCAGTATCGCTGCTGCTGAAGTGCTGCAGCAGCAGCGGGCAGGCGGGGGCAGCGGCGGACGGGGGGGCCCTGCAGGGGGCGCCATGGAGGGGTAAGTGCACGTGCACCATGTGCCCTCTGGTTAAAGCTGCCCTGCCCAGAGAGTCTACAAACAGCTGACCTTCATGTCACCTCTTCCTGCTCCCTCATCTCCCTCGGCCCCTCCCCCCTCCATAAGGATAGAATGGAGAGAGCAGAGCCCGTCTTCACTGGCTTCTCTGTAATGAAGACGTGTTTGCCTTATAATGCACAGATAAGAAGTCGGGGGGGGGGGGGGGGAGGGCTAGGCTGGGAGATTGCTTCTTGAGTACAGAAGGAGGCTTATACTCCTTCTGTATACTTATACGCTTATACTACTGATTTCTGCAATAAAAAAAAAAAGTGACAGTTACGCTTTAAGGGTATGAACCCACACACCGTATATGCAGCAGATATGCAACAAATACGCAGCAGATTTGTTGGTACAGATTTGATGCTGTGTTCAGTTATTTAGATCTAATCTGCTGCGAGTTTGCTGCGAGTTTGCTGCGTATCGCAGCAGTAAATACGCTGCATATACGGTGTGTGGGTTTATACCCTAAGGGTATAAACCCACACACCGTATATGCAGCGTATTTACTGCTGCGATACGCAGCAAACTCGCAGCAAACTCGCAGCAAAATCGCAGCAGATTAGATCTAAATAACTGAACACAGCATCAAATCTGTACCAACAAATCTGCTGCGTATTTGTTGCATATCTGCTGCATATACGGTGTGTGGGTTTATACCCTAAGTCAATATACTTCCAGCTTTTAACAGTCCAGGTTTCTTTTTCATGACATCATTGAAAACAAAGGCAACGGTGGCTGGCTGTGTAATGTAATGGCAGAATATGTAATGAGTGCCATGACACTGAATTTTCAAAGCACCTGGAAATGGTCCATGAAGAGAAAGCGTGTGTAATGAAGGTGCTGCCTGTGGCTAGTGGACTATGAAATTGAGTCATCTCAGTCCTGGTGGTGTGTCTGGGACATCTGATGCCTCTTTTTCTTGTGTTTCTACCCTCACACTCACACAGCTCCCAACACCTCCTAAGGGTATAAACCCACACACCGTATATGCAGCGTATTTACTGCTGCGATACGCAGCAAACTCACAGCAGATTAGATCTAAATAACTGAACACAGCATCAAATCTGTACCAACAAATCTGCTGCGTATTTGTTGCGTATCCTAAAAGCTTTATTAGAACAGCCTACATTGCTGGTAATTAGTCAAAACAACCATTTTCAGGTCTGCTCTGACATGTCATCTCAAAAGCAGGGAGAGAGGAGCAGCAAGGAATTGGAAGACCACATCTGGGTCTACAGGCAACCAGGGTAAGTATAACTTTTTTTTTTCTGCAGTCCCAGTGTTTTATAAAAAAAAAAAAAAAATACCCTTTTAATGCAAGGTAGTACAAGATAACTTACCTGATGTTTGCTTCCAGGATAAATGTATTTTAAACTGATTATTGTGGTAAAAATAAAATACTTTCAAAGCATTTTTACTACTTTTGTAGGATTTGTTTTGTCTCTTGCACAAATTCATAGCAGGATTCATGCTTGCTGGCTTCAAATCTGTTTAAGAAAAAATTTGAAAAGAAGCAGTTTCTCAAGTACATTTGTTAGAGTTATTCTATATAGCGCACAAAAGTGTGAGATCTGTCATGGTGTCACCTTGCCGTGCGGTAGTAAAAATGAACTGTGCCTTTGGACTCTTCATTCTTCTTTCTCTCCAGTAAGAAACAGCTTGTATTCTCACAAGGTACTCATTGTCAGATTGCAGGCCTTGCAGTGTAAATTCTGTTATAGCCTAAATGAAAAGACAACACAAGTGCTTGTAAAATTACAAGCATTAACTTGATGTAAATAGGAAACTAAAAATGTGCATTACACACCCCATCTACTAAAACACAACTCTCTTCCGTCCTTTCTGAATGCAGCTTTCCAGTATTCTTAAACTTCCAGCATATCCTGTAATAATTAATTTTTAGGTCATGTTCTGGTGGCACATCCCAGCCAATGTTCACACTGACAGTGCCCTCATGGGTAACCTTTAGGTTATATTTTCTAAGACCAGTTGGAGCAGCTGGTGGCATTGGATCTAGAGAAAAAAGAGTGAAGATAAAGTGGTAAAGCAGTATTTATGTATATAAAAAGAGCTTTACATACTAATTTCATACAAATAACAACAATTACAATAAGAACATCTAGATTTTATGAATATCACACTTTGCAGTTGGAAAGTCAATAATAGAATTACAGATACTCTATACCATAATATAAATTAAATATTACTATATAATATATGGAAGGCTTATAAAGAAATTAGGAGACTGGAAAACTTGGGTGGTCAATAAACAAACCATTTCAGGCCTGATTGAGATCCCTTAGAATATGTGTTGTCACATTTACATATAGCATGTGCTATGTTTATATTTCTTCTCTTAAACCTCTTAAAGCGACTCTGTACCTACAATCTGTCCCCCCCAAACCACTTGTACCTTTGGATAGCTGCTTTTAATCCAAGATCTGTGCTGGGATCCGTTCGGCAGGTGATGCAGTTATTGTCCTAAAAAACAACTTTTAAACTTGCAGCCCTGTGCCAAACAGCCGTGGCTTGAAGTATCTCTGCCCTAACTTTGTACCACCCCTCCGTCCCTCCTCCGCGCCCTTTTCACCATTTTTCCTATTACACTGCAGTGAAAACTACAGCTACTACTGTGCTGACACAGGTGATGAATAGGAGAAAATCTGCCTGCGGTATTCCTAATGATGAGGAGAGGGGGAGGAGGGACAAAAAGGGTGTGCCAGCCTAATGCATACACAATTTAGGCCACGGCTGTTTGGCACAGGGCTGCAAGTTTAAAAGTAGTTTTTTAGGACAATAACTGCATCACCTGCCGAACGGACCCCAGGACATATCTTGGATTAAAAGCAGCTATCTGAAGGTACAAGTAGTTTGGGGGGTCAGATTGTGGGTACACTTTAAGGACTGAGCCAATTTTCATTTTTGTGCTTTCATTTTGTCCTCCTTCTGTTTAAAAAAAAATTATTTGTGCAGTGAAATTGAAAAGAATTGCAATTTCTTTTATTTTGAGGGATTTTGTGTTTATGCCGTTTGCCCTATCGTACAAAAATTGCTCTATTACCATCCTTATAACGCTTTTATTGTTTGCCGTTATTTGTTACGCCGTTTACAGTGCAAGATCATGAATGTGATCATTTAATAGATTGGGCGATTACACATGCGGCAAAACCAAATATGTTTAATTTTTTATTTAGTTATATATTTTTGTTTATAAGATGGGAAAAGAAGGGTGATGTCAGGAATGTGCAGTAGCCTGGTGTGAACTGGGCCTGTGTTTTTGCTTTTGTGTGACACACCCGATTTCTTTTCAGCTTCCGGCAATGCAAGAGTTACACTGAACTCTGCTAGCCCTGAGCAAGTCTGTTTCATTGACGTGTTCCTCTGCCTGTCCGCAACCTGGAGGATCAGAGCACCCGTCCAATGGGGATCCAGACCTGGCTCTTGATCCTCATAAAAGAAAGCTGAGCCAGTCTCTCAGCTCTCTATTTAGGTTCATACCCTGATCCCAGCTTCCCCTGTCTACTCCTGCGTACCCCATTCCTGATCCCTCTGCTCATTTGACCTGTTATATGACCTTCCGCCTGACCTCTGACTATCCGATTGTTACCCGACTTTGTACCGCGTTGCCCGTTTGGTTTGGACTTTGGCTTGTTGACCTTCCCTTTGTGTTTGTTCGTCTGTCTTGTTCCGTGTTTACACCTATTCTAGCGCCGGGACTACCTTCGTGGTTGTCCGCGGCTAGGTAGGGCCGTATGAGGCAAGTAGGTAGGGACAGTGGGTGGGTCAGCATCAGGGCTCACTGTCGTGTCTTGTCCCTACCTCTCCTGTCCTGACAGTTTATTTTAAACTTTTTTTAGGGGAGGGGATTTTTTATTAATAAAAAGCCCCTGGGGGACTTCTAATACAACTACACTGATCTATTATATAGATCAGTGTAGTATTCATAATACAGCATGGATCCATTAGATCAGAGCTGTATTGGTCTGGTGTGCAGCAGACCAGATCAATAGATTGCCGAACTTTGACAGCTGCATTTAAGCAGTTAATTACCCGACAGCCGCGACCGGCCGCTCCGCCTAATACATGTGGTCTCCAGCTGCACTTAGCAACTTGGTACCGCATGCTGCAGAGAGGGCCCGCACTGTGAGCCCTCTCTGTTTACCAATAATGGTGGCAGGACCAGTATACTCATCCTGCGTCAATAACAGGTTAAACAATTTGTTCTCTTTTACTTTTCTAAATGTTGCTAATTTATTTGTCATTCTCTCTCTGGAGCAGACCCTAGCCTAAAGGATGGACCAGTCAAGAGGAGGTAGATCCCCTGGAGTGCTGATATAGCTTCCCCAAGGAGCTGAATCTATGGAGCCCCCCGGTTTTCACCAAAGCCTGCTGCAAGGTGGGATGGGCTTCGTTATAAGAAACCTCCAGGTTGCTACCCTCAGTGAAGCTCCCCTGTGAGCACTAACTAATGGTAGTGAAGAAATACAGGAGCCCGGAACTAGATGGTCTTCTTCTGCGGTCACACTTTAATATATGAGAAGATTCTGTTCACACTGGAGCTACACTGATAATTAGAAATGGAGCAAGACTTAACAGCTAGAAGGATGCTAGGAAGTGAGGAAGTGGCAAATAGCCGGGAGCTCAGACAGGTTATCAGACTGAAATACACCAAAAATAGATACCTTGCTTGGGTGGTTTCCTTAATTGGAGACATTCCTTGGTTTGTTTATTCCTTCCCAGAGGAAAGTCTGGCTAGTTCACTGACGTCGAGACACGTGATGGTGTCTCTGCGGTGTTCTTTTTCATATCTGATTTCCCAGGGGGCAATGTTCTGGAATATACTGACATTGAGACATGTGATGGTGTCTCTGCAGTGTTCTGGTTGATCTCCCTGAGGTCAACCAGCGTCCTTTTGCATGCACTTACTAGGTAATTGCTCCCACTAGCCAGAATCCTACTCCACACTGATGAGGGGCAAATACCCTGAAACAGCTGTCTGTGGATGGATACCTTGCTTGGGTGGTTTCCTTGATCGGAGACATTCCTTGCCTTGGTTGTTCCTTCCCGGAGGAAAGGCTGGCTAGTTCACTGACGTCCAGACACGTGATAGTGTCTCTGCAGTGTTCTTTTGCCTATTGGAATACACCAACAACTGAGCACAGAGATGTGGAGGTTGTGGCTATGTACCCTCAGGTGAACAGCCTGGAATTCTTCAAAACCTATGGGCTGAGCTTCAGGTGCCAGGTGCCAGCCTGCCACTAGAGGGAGTACAATCCTCCAGGAGGTCAGCTCAGAACAGGAGAGGCTGCCGGAAGCATATTGAGAAAAAGCAGATGTCCACAGGACAGAGCGACCTGCAGCAGGTAGGGGATACCGGACATGACCGTGTGCCATTACACTGTTTGACTCAAAGCTTGTACAATAGGCCCAGACTAATTGAATTAATCAACTTACTTTCAACTGTGGTCAAATGAAACCTCTGGGCTGATTCAATGCATTGAGCAGTTTACACCAGTTTCTATTTGACACAGTTTGAGAAATCTGGGCCAAAGTCTTTACTCCCAACAGATGCTGCAGTTTCCAACAGTGGTGTGCAGATCTGATGTCGCTTGGCAGTCATATAGCTTGGCTGTCATATGGTACTAGGCATGGATGGGGGCCCACTAAGGTCCTTCCTTCCTTCCTCCCTTCCTTCCTTCAATCCAGCACTGTTTTCTTAGCAAGGGTAACTAATGTCACAAGATATCCTGGATTCTTGACAAAGTCTTACAGGTAGAAATGCTAGTGTGCTCTTCCTTCCTCCAAACTGTACTCTAGACTAATGCTATCTTCCTATTTCACTCAGTAGAGAAGCTTGTTCAGGGCAGGGCCGGTTTTAGACAAAATGTGGCCCTGGGCAAAGTTGAAGGTGGGGCCCCAAATGCTAAAACATTGTAGCAGCAATTTAAGGTCCCTACACACGTTACTTTTTTGTCAGCGGTTGGCGCGCTGCTCGAGGTGGGGTGATCTTTTGTGACCTTAAATAAGACCCCTTTGTGCCCCATATAGTAGGTAGGTCCCTCTATGCCTCCATGGTACATATAGTCGGTATCCCTCTGTAGGTAATTCCCCTGGTAGTTACCTCCACCACCCAGTATGTAGTATCCACCAACATAGGAGGCATCTCACTGTAGGTTATGCACCTTTTAGCTAGCCCCCCCCCCCCAGCACATAACATCTCCCTTGATAGTTACCCCCTCAGCAGATAGCAGCTCCCCTGATAGTTAACCCCCCCCAGCACATAGCATCTCCCCTGATAGTTACCCCCCCAGCACATAGCATCTCCTAGGGCTGGGGTGATATGGGCAAAAAATTAAAATCTCGTTTTTTTCTTTTCTCAATTTTTTTTTTAATTTTTTTTTAATTTTTTGCTTGTTATGATGGGTGTAGTATAGGCATAGTGGATAAGGGGTGTAGTAACAGTAGAAGCACAGAAGATGAGGGGTGTAGTAGTAGATAAGGGGAGTAGCAGTTTTGGGAGTAGTAGTAGTATTAGGAGTGGGGGTAATAGTATCAATGGTAGTGAGAGCCGTATTGGGGGTAGTAGTAGAGCAGTAGTAGGAGTAGTATTGGGGGTAGTAGTAGAGCAGTAGTAGGAGTAGTATTGGGGGTAGTAGTAGAGCAGTAGTAGGAGTAGTATTGGGGGTAGTAGTAGTGCAGTATTGTGGGTAGTAATAGAGCAGTATTGGGGTAGTAGTAGAGCAGTATTAGAAGTAGTATTGGGGGTAGTAGTAGAGCAGTATTGGGGTAGTAGTAAAGCAGTATTAGGAGTAGTATTGGGGGTAGTAGTAGAGCAGTATAAGAGTAGTATTGGGGTAGTAGTAGAGCAGTATTGGGGTAGTAGTACAGCAGTATTAGGAGTACTATTGGGGTAGTAGTAGAGCAGTATTGGGGATAGTAGTAGAGCAGTATTAGAAGTAGTATTGGGGATAGTAGTAGAGCAGAATTGGGGGTAGTAGTAGAGCAGTATTAGAAGTAGTATTGGGGATAGTAGTAGAGCAGTATTAGAAGTAGTATTGGGGATAGTAGTAGAGCAGTATTGGGGGTAGTAGACCAGTATTGGGGTAGTAGTAGAGCAGTATTAGGGGTAGTATTGGGGGTAGTAGACCAGTATTGGGGTAGTAGTAGAGCAGTATTGGGGGTAGTAGTAGTAGAGCAGTATTAGAAGTAGTATTGGGGATAGTAGTAGAGCAGTATTAGGGGTAGTAGACCAGTATTGGGGTAGTAGTAGAGCAGTATTTGGGGTAGTATTGGGGGTAGTAGTAGAGCAGTATTAGGAGCAGTATTGGGAGTAGTAGTAGAGCAGGGGAGAGATATGGGGGTACTGTATCATACAGAATCCCCTCCCCATATACTATTCACTAGGCCCTGAATGGGGGAGGGGATCCTGTGTGATTCAGCACCCACCTCCCTCATGTTCTGCGTACTGCTCAGGGCCTGGTGCCCATAGATACAAAGGGAGGAGGGCCCTGAACAGTATATGGTGGAAGGGGGGACCGCATCATACAAGATCCCCTGCCCCCTTTCTTTATACTGTTTGCTAGGCTCTAAAAAGTATATGGGAAGGGGGTTACTGTTTTATAAAGACCCCCGAGGCTCAGCCCACCTGCCACCGTAAGCCCCACCCCTTAGTCACAAGTCCCGCCCCCAGCCTCCGCGACCCTCTACATACCAACCCCCCCCCCCCCGCCTCCTCTTCTCCCTCTTCTTCTGCGGTCTCACAGCTCAGCTCCTTCGTTCATTAGTAGAGCAGGGGAGCGGCTTGTGCTGCTCTGCTTCCTGCTCCACTAATGAAGGAGCTAGGCGGCCCCAGGGGGATGGGGGCCCCTGGCATGTGCCCAGTTTGCCCCCCACCCAACTCCTCCCTTCCATCTGGACAGTTTATAGCCATGCCTGGTATAAATGCAGCCACAGTGCAAAAGACAGAAAGACATTATAAAACAGTATAAATGTCAAAGCTTGGTGCTTGTTGGGTCATACCCAACCACAGATCGTACTGGGATCCCAGTGGAACACTGCATGGATATGAAGGGAAGCACACAGAACTGAGTCTGCAGCTAATACTTACATGGGCTTAGGGACGTGTATGTCGCTGAGCAACTGAAGGCCTGTGCCTAGGGCAGCAGTGTTAATGGAGCAGCACTTAAAGTGACACTGTCACCCCCTATTTGCATTTTGACTGCTCTCCACAGGTGTAAAGGGAAAATGTTACAGCTTTCATTACTTATTTTATATTATACCTCATGGTGCTTGTTGTGGTAAAAAGTAGTTTTTATCACCTGTAGATTGATATATGTGGGCGGGGCCTATGTGCCACATTGCTCCGCCCCTAGCGCCTCTTAGCCATGCCCCCATCTGTGACGTCATCACCGCATAGGCCCCACCCCCTATGGATCTGTCTATATGAAAGGCTGAAGCACAGAAGGCAGTTAGATAGAAGGCTGAAAACCAGGAGTTTCCCTACAGTAACTGCAGCTGCCTCCTGGTGTTTCATCCCAATGTCATAACCCCTTGGGCCCGAGAACCCTAAACCTAGAATCTGAACCTAGAAACAGGCTGCAAACTAAATGGGGATTTGAAAATGAATAAAAGAATGGAGATTGTAGACTAAAACTAACACAGAGTGGATAAACATAAGTTTTTCCATTCCAAAGAAGGTGTCCATAGCTTTTAATGGCATTCCTGTTCATCATTAGTAGGCTGGCATCATATAAAATGAAATATTCAGAGTTTGCAGATTGAAATAGGCACATATTCAAAAGCAACTTGTGGAACATCTGTTGTGAAATCTGATTTTACAATCCAATATTCGTGATCTAAATCATATGGAGGCATAAGTGTGTATTTGTAACTAGTCAGGACTCTGTGTTCAAAATGATTCTAATGGATGGATTTCTCCCCCCTCATTTCCAGCAGTGTAGACATGCATGTTTTCAGTGCTAGGAAAACAATATGGAACTAGTGTCACAAAATCTAAAGGTTAGTTTGTTCTGTTGTGGAGCAAGTTACAGATTTACTTATACTGACGCTGGGTTATGTACTGAGCAAGGAAAACAGAGATGTATTAGGTAAATTTTACAATTGCACACACATATGTAATTCTTACCTCTGGTGCAATGGATATGTTTACTTGGAATTGTAAAACCATGTGTTCCATGCATGTTAACTGCAGCTACCCGAAACTGGTACCATCTTCCTGGCCTTATATCTGTCATAATAAAATGGCGAGCTGCTGTCTAATAAACACAGAAGGAAGGGAGTTACACACACATATTTATTATTTTTATTATAGTTTAGTAAACTTTAAAGGGAACCAATCAGCCCAATCTGTATACAGCTGCTGCAGCAGCCGCAGCACGTACTGGCCGTGGCTGCAGCAGGTGCTGTATAACTGAAAAAAAGCACTTTAATTCCCTGGGCGCGTGACAGGCAGAGGCAGGGAGGTAGTCATCTGGGTGGCTCCCCGCCCGTGTCTAGTCACCAAACTCCGAGGGGATGAATGAAAGACAGAAAGGTCCGTTACTGTCCTCTGCCTGTCAATCATCCCTCGGTTCTCTTTAAGGGGGTTTTCCTGGCAAAATAGATTGATGGTCTATCTACAAGATAGATCATCACTCACTGTGCAGACACCCCTGCCCATGAACTGTTCAGTGTCCACACCACAGAGTAAGCAGTGGTCTTTGTTCACTGTGTAGTGACCAGGCCCGATTATTGATGGACAGCCTCTGTGCACTTGAACAGGAACTGAGCTGGAGTCACCAGCTTCCCACACTAGTTGATGTGTAGTCTGGGCACTGAACAGCTGATCAGTGGGCTGCTGGTCAGTGATGGACCGTTTTGGCCCTTTAAGTGCTATACTCTATACAATATGACAGTCACAACATATTAGGTTTCTAGATAGGAGAAAAAAAGACAATGGTTGTCTTAAATTACACAAAACACTAAAAGGAAATTCAGTGTCACTTGTATCCAAAATCTAGAATAAAACATTATTTGACAGCACTTCCATACACTATCCAGTGTATGAATTTTTTCTCATCAAATCATATCACAAAATGACAACATTTGGACTTCTACACATAATTTGAGGAGGCTCAAAAATGTATATGCTCTGAAATGTTGCCATAGTGTAATATGTATCTGAATAAATAAAACTCATATAAATGCTGTTGGATAGCATTTTATTTTTAAAGGGGTTATCCAGCATTAGAAAAACATGGCCACTTTCTTCCACAGACAGCACTGCTCTTGTCCCCACTTTGGCTGGGGCTTTAAAACTCAGTTGGATTGAAGTGAATGGAGCTTAAAGTGCACCTGTCATAAAATAACTTTAAACATGTCATAGAGACATGCCGAAAGTTTTTATCTGTCCGGATCTGATTGTTCAGACCCGTACTGGTCCTGAGAATGATATTTTTGTTATTATATGTCATGGCTAGTGGAAGGAACAGCCTTGATTCAACAACAAGTCATCATTGAACCTCAAGGACATGCCCACCAAGGATGGGGTTGGATGGCATTTTGGATGACATAGGCCTTAAAGGGATTTTCCACGTTATAGTAAAATTGCTCAGTGAATACACTACATTTACTGAAAATAGCTCCCTATGTACCTTGGAGCACTGATATCAGACACCCTTCCTCCAGGCTGTGCTAGAAATAAAACAAGAGGAAAAAGGAGCCAGGAAGATGGCGCCTTGTGTAACCCTGTTACATGAAAGTGTGTGAATTAAAAGTGTAGGTGGACTCTCACCTTTTAGCCCGTTGGGCTTTGTGCGTATCACCCCACTATGGGGTAACTTGTAGCGTCGGATGGTGGCTGCCGGCCGAAGGATCCAGGAAACGGGACTCTCCCAGTGTCGGGACCCGTGCTTTCATGCAGTAGAGAGAAGAAAAAAAGTACCTGGGTAGGTATCCTGGCGCTGCCAAAAATTCCTTCACGAGTAGAGTATAAAACATAAAATGGCTGATTTATTGGATAAAATCAGTAAAAATGTACATAAAGTATGCAATTACGCATTTTGGGATTTGCATCTCCCTTCATCAGATTTCATGTATGCCATGTGCCAAACAGCTTGTTTATGAGCTGAAAAAAGGCGCCAGTCCCGCCTAGGGGGCGGGGATAAGCAACAGTAAACAGTGAACAACAAGCTGTTTGGCACATGGCATACATGCAATCTGATGAAGGGAGATGCAACTCCCGAAATGCGTTATTGCTTATTTTATGTACATTTTTACTGATTTTATCCAATAAATCAGCCATTTTATGTTTTATACTTTTGGCAGCGCTAGGATACCTACCCAGGTACTTTTTTCTTCTCTCTACTCCAGGCTGTGCTGACCTAGCCTGTATGCTGAATTGTAATTCTATGCATAAGATGGTCGAGGATAGAGGAGCATGTGACAATGTTAACCAAACCTGTGGCCAACCCCTCATCCACTCAAAGGTGTTTTATGGGAAAAATGTATTAATGACCTATCCTCAAGATACTTTGTATGTATGAGACCAATGGAACTAATACACCTGGCACCCCCAGCCTATAGGTTTTTTTTGCCAGAGCTAGTGGACCATCCTACACAGCAGATAGCTCCATACATTGTATTCTGGGTTACTGCATCTCAGCTATCATCAACTTTAAAAAATGACCACTACACAATGTGCAGAGCTGTTTCCTTTTTGTTTCACTGTATAGGGTGGCACCATGGTTCTGGCAAACATCTGATCAGTGGGGAATTAGTGTGTCTGAGCCCCACCAAACTAGTGATGACCTATCTTGAGGACAGGTCATTAAGAAATTTTGCCAGGAAGTCCCTTTAAGAGAGACACTGTTGTCTGTGTTTTCCTTCTTGTACACTGGTACAAGAGAAGAAAAATACCTGGGGACTGTTCATGGTACTCTCATAATGCCACACAGATATATCTAGATGGTCTAGAAACATCTGCGTTCTCTCCTGCAGAACTGAAGAAAAAAATTGCCACTGGCAAATTTATTATCTAATTTATTAATAATAAAAATGTGGCTCCTTAGGATCAATGAGTCAAAAAAAATATAAATATTTTATTTCAAAGCCACCATTATATTAGTTATGTTTTATGTGTTGTGTACTGACCACGGTTATTGTCTGCCAGGGTGTGGACAGATCTTCACTGGGATGAATTCCAAAATTCCATCGTCTTTGCAGGATATATAAGACTGGCTCAGCAGATTGGTTGAATCTAGTTATCCATGTTACCTTAATGCTTCTGTTTAAGGACTCATTAACAATAAATTCACTATGAGGTTTCAAAGGGACACCTGAAAGATGGAGAATATACATGAGAGTAACTTTCCAAATCTTGTGCTCTTGATACAAAGGGGTTAAAGGGGTATTCATATCTCAACTAATATAGATAAACTTGTAGGCCTGGGCAGAGGGAAAACAACAGTGCTATATACTCACCTGTTCTGCTCCGCTGCAGTTACCAGTTCTTGGGCCACCCACTGTCCTCCACTCTCGGACAATGTCATCATTCTGACAACTTCCCGTAAGGTGCTGTTTCCACAGGAAATGGATGTTTAGACATTATGGCATTCAGCGGCGGAGAGCAGAGGACAGTGGGCAGCCCGGGAACTGACAACTGTGGCAGAGTGGGACAAGTTAGTATCCTGCAATGTTGTGTCCCCAACAACCCCAGCAAAAGCATACTTTTTTAATTTAGGCTGGAAACACCTTTTAGTTTAAAAAAAACTATCCTCCTTCTCCTGATATGCCTGTTCTTTTCCTCCTATTGTTGTCAGCTCTTTGTGTAGGTTACCAATCATCTTTTCTAAAGGCAGAGCTCGCAGGGAAGTGATGAAAATAGGGATTTGATCAAATCTGTAAGGTAGATGATCAAGTCACAAAAGATGTTAAAATAGCAACTCTGTGGGGTGATTTCCCTAAAGAAAGTAAGTTATTTAATCAAATCTCTGAAAATTAGATGAAATTGAAACACAAATTATTTATTCAAAACTAATTACCAGAAGAAATAGGTACTTAAAGTGACACTGTCACCCCCTTTTTGCATTATGACTTCTCTACACAGGTGTAAAGGGTAAATTTTGCAGTTTTCACATCCTATTTTATATCATACGTCATGGTGCTTGTTCCAGTAAAAAATGATGGATTTGAAATGGATAGATTTCTTAGGCTTTCCTTTATGACCTGATCTCTGTTTATAGTCTGTTCCTGGCTTTGGCATCAAATCTTTGGCAGATAATCTGTCAGATAATCTTTCGGTGTAAATGCACCCTTATGGTGGGTTTACATGGAACGAATATCGTGCGAATTTGCACGATAACGATCGAATTCGAACGATAATCGTACGTGTAAACGCAGCGAACGATCGCACGACGAGCGAGATATCGTTCATTTTGATCTTTTAACTTGTTCTTAAATCGTCGTTCGCAAAAAATTTGCCGATTGTTCCGTGTAAACGACTCACGAAAGTCCCGCTGCCCAAAGTCCGGCCCCCCGCTCGCAGCCCGGCCCTCCGCTCATCCGCAGCCCCCTGCGCCGGCTCGATCGCCACCCCCGCCGTTGCTCCAATTGCCCCCCCCCGCTCCGATCGCCCCCGCCGCGGCGGCCAAGAACATATGTTGCCTGCTCCGCATCGCTGGTCTTCAAAATCCCCGGCTCCCCTCTTCAGCGCATTGATTGGCTGAAGAGATGAGCCGGGAATTTCAAACGGCTCCTCTTCAGCCAATAAGTGCTCCTCTTCAGCACTGATTGGCTGAAGGGGAGCCGTTTTGAAATTCTCGGCTCCCCTCTTCAGCCAATCAATGCATGGCAGCACTGATTGGCTGAAGATAACGGCCCCTCTTCAGCCAATCAGTGCTGCCGTGCATTGATTGGCTGAAGAGGGGAGTCGGGAATTTCAAACGCCTCCCCTTCAGCCAATCAGTGCTGAAGAGGAGCACTGATTGGCTGAAGAGGAGCCGTTTGAAATTCCCGGCTCATCTCTTCAGCCAATCAATGCGCTAAGGAGGGGAGCCAGGGATTTGAAGACCTGCTACGGGGAGCAGGTAACGTATGCTCGCGGCCGGGGCGGCGTCAGCGATCGGAGCGGGGGGGGCGATCGGAGCGGGGGTGGCGATCGGAGCGGGGGTGGCAATCGGGGAGGCGCAGGGGGCTGTGGTTGAGCGGGGGGGCGGGCTGCGGGCGCGCGATCGTAAAACGATTTTTCCGTGCGATTTATCGTACCGTCTAAACGATGATCGTTATAAAAGAAAAATTGTTACTTCGAAATCGTTAATCGTGCGATCGGGCCAATAATCGCCTCGTGTAAACTTAGCATTAAGGGATCTGATCAACTCACTTACTTTCTTTAGGGAAATTACCCGCAGAGTTTTGATTTTAACATCTTCTGCGAGGTGATAATCTAATTTAGGGATTTAATCGAATCCCTATTTTCATAATTTCCCTGCGACATATATATAGCTAGTGTAGCAAGTAATCAGCTCACCAGTCCTAATCTCCCTTGTTGGTGCACAGTAAGGCCCGGAACCAGGCAGCATGGAATTTAGAGAAAAAGGTCCTTGGAGTTCTGCACCTTTTTCTCTGAATTCCATATATTTAACTATAGTATATACATATTTCCCTTATGTCCTCAGCAGCAGCACGAATGGGGGAAGATCTTATCTTCCTGCAATGGTAGGACAGATGGTACTACTAAAAGAAGACTGATTAGGAGCCCTATAAGAAGGTCATACAAACCCCTCCTCCTTGTGTTTTTTTCTGTCCTCCTGTGGGACAGGCAGTGTTAGAAAGAGAGGGGGATAGATGATGCGGTAATGTATCTTTTATTCTTTCTTACTTTTTTTCTTCTCCCTGTGTGGTCGCACAGGGAGGGGAAAAAAATTTGTTTTTCGTCTATTCATTTTTTATTCCTCAGGGGGTCCTGAGGGAGCAGCCTATTTTAGATTATCTGAGTAACGTCTGCTCAGTCTCAGACTTATACTCATGTTTATGTGATACGGGTGTATGCTCTTATTTCTTATTCATATGGCTGTATGTACGTTTCCACCTTTACCAGCATATGGGAAAAATACTTACACTCATGTTTATGCTGTGCGGGTGTATACCCTTATTTCCTGAAGGTTCCTGGTTAGGATCACATAATTTAGTACGCACGGCAGGTCACGAGTTCATCTGGCGTCTGTTCCGAGTTACTGCGCATGACCGGAAGTCACTGTGATGTGGCGCCGCATCACGTGCTGTACGTAATAACGCTGTGGTCCGTGTCAGGTCATGTGATCGTCCGTTTCGGTTCCGACATACTACCCGTGACCGGATATCGCGCTGCCGTGTCGCCTCCCGGATACTGCGTATGACCGGAAGTCACTGTGATGTGGCGCAGCGTAGGTAATGACGCTGTGATCAGTCGGGTCATGTGATCGGCAGTTCCGGTTCCGTAGACCGTGACCAGATATCACGCTGACGTAGTACAGCGTCACGCAGGGGGCATACCACGCTGGAGCACACACCCAGACATAGGGATGTATTTATTTCCAGTAACGCCATTTCAGGAATGGATTCCTTGACGTTCGCATCTCACAAGCACCTGGCAAAGTAAGTGTTGTTGCTAATATCAGGGTACTGGCGCACCTTGGGGTTGTTTTTTTGAAGGTGTCGCACTGCTATCTTCTTGATGTCCCTTCTCTGTGAGAGGCAGCCAGTAGTATATTTATATATATTTTCTTGGAAGATGTCACAAGGTTCTAGTGACAGACCCTCCGTAGCACGGAAATCTACCTGTAAAAGGAAACATCTTGCTTGCCAATCTTGTAATACACCGCTTCCTGATGGATGTGAGATGAATGTATGTTCAGTCGGCAAAACCCAGGAACATCCAGAGCGGGAGCAACTTTCCAGTAGTCAGATGATGACATGGATGAAACAATTTGTGCAAGACGGTAAATACATATGCATTCTTATGCATGAAGTGGAGTACTTTTATTTTTTTTCAGAATTCTAGAATTCCTCTTTTTTCTTTTTTCCCTTTTAGCTTTAGGGCAATTCAAGGAATCACTTACTCAGGAGGAAGGAAGGGAGAAATTATCCTCTAAAAGATCATCAAGAGACCAAAGTCCTGATTCCATCTGCTTGGATGAATTTCAAATCTTGGATGAAGTTCACTCTTCTGCTTCAGATATGGACTCGGATGACGATATCAACTTCTTTCCTTTGGATAAAATGCATAAGCTATTTAAATTGCTAGAACCTGAATATTGTGTCACAGATGAAATAGACAAAAAGGATGGAGGGTCCAAGAAGGTCAGGTCCTTTAAGGTAAATGACATCAATAAAAGATTAATGTCACATGAATGAAAGTCTCCAGAAAAATGTCCTTTCTTGAATAATAGGTTCAATGTTATGTATTCTATAGAAGCTGAGCAGAATAAAATTTAGGGTGATCCCCCTAAGGTGGACATTGCGGTGTCAAGACTATTCAAGCGTACAGTGGTGCCCAGTGAGGACGGAGCTAATTTTTCTGATCCAATGGATCGAAAAATTGAAAATGCATTCAGAAGGGGTTACTTATCCACCTCAGCCCAAGCTAAATCGTCTATTTCTTCTTATGTAATAGCTAGAAATTTGAGATCATGGCTCCTCATGGAGGAAGACATAGATGGAGGAGTTATTGAAGACATTCAAGTCCATTGCTTTGGCTTCTGATTATTTATGCTATGCATCTATCCAACAAGTAAGGTTGGCGGCTAGAGCAATGTCACTTTCTTCTGCCGGCAGAATCAAACCTTAGGGTGCTGATGTATATTCCAAGATATGTTATGCTCTATGGAATTTAAGCCCAATAGGGTATTTGGCTCAGAATTGGACATATTAATGGAAGGACTGTCTAATAAAAAGGGAAAATCCTTACCACTATCTTTCTTAGAAAGGACAAATACTTCCTTTTATTCCTCCTTCTCTAGGAAGTCCAGTTCAGGAAAGATAGAGGACTGGTACTACAGAAGAGGACGCTCATCACAAAGAAATTCCAATCAGAGACAGAGAGGAAGAGGATTTGCAGGAGCAAATAAAAGGAACTCCTCCTGATGCCAGAAAAGCCCCAATAGGAGGAAGATTGATGAAGTTCCTTCAAGCCTGGGAAAGGTATGTGAAAGACCCATGGGAACTGTCTATAACCAGAGAGGGGTATTGTTTAGAGTGGCACACAAAACCCACAAACAGATTTTTAAGCACCCCTATTAAGCCCACAATTAAAACAGAAGGGGGTGCTGGAGGACATTCCCCGCTCAGAGAAAGGCCGAGGGATATACTCCCAAGTGTTTCTCGTCCCCAAAAATTCAGGAGGCTGGAGGATGATTATAGACTTACGCTTCCTGAACAAATTTCTCACCAAAAGAAAGTTCAGAATGGAGACTATTCATTCTTCCTTTCCCCTGATTGCCAAGGGAGATTTTCTAGCTACGCTAGACCTAAGGCATGTGTATCTTCATGTCCCTATTTACCCGACACACAGGGAGTTCCTGCGTGTGAAAGTATTTGTCAAAGGCTCCTGGCCCCACCTCCAGTTTGTTTCCCTACCCTTTGGAATCACCTCTGCACCTTATGTGTTCACCAAAGTAGTCTCTGCCACTGTTGCCAGTCTCAGAGAGGAGGGTATTACCCTGATACCTTACCTAGACGACTAGTTGGTGACAGTTGCGTCGGAACAGTTACTCCAGAAGAATATCAATCATACTTTGACTCATATCCAACGCCTAGGGTGGTTGTTGAATTGGGAGAAATCCCATCTAATTCCATCTCAGGTGAAGCAGTTTCTGGGATTTATATTGGACACAAGGTCCATAGTGATTTCTCGGCCACCAGACAGAATTCGGGTTTTGACAGAAGGTGTCCTGCACCTTAGACAGCCCATACCCATATCACTCTGTCAGAGGATGAGAGTGCTGGGGTTTATGACGGCGGCAGCGGATGCTATAGAATTGGCAAGGTGGCATATGAGACATCTACAGCAGGAAGCTCTCACATATTGTGGCAGGAACTTAGAGTCCTTAGACAGACTGAGAGTGATTTCCAAGAAAACAAGGGAAACTCTGATTTGATATCTCCAACGATCGGCAGATCGTTTGCCCCACACACTGGGTACTGATAACTACCGATGCCTCGAGTTCAGGATGGGGGGCACACATGACCGGTCAATGGACCAAGGGCGTATGGTATCCAGACGAGAGGATCATTTCCTTGAATATGAGAGAGCTGAGGGCCATCAGGCTAGCACTCCTACATTTCACCCAACAGATTCGGAACAAAGCTGTCAAAGTTCACACCGACAACACTACCTTAGTCGCATAGATAAATCGACAGGGAAGTACCAGATCCATTCCACTCCTACTAGAGGCGGAAAAGATCTTCTGTTGGGCAGAGATGAATCTCTCCCACCACTTCCAGGGCAATGCTCTCCAGACCACTCCATATTTCTGCAGGTCATCCGATCTTGGGGATATGCAGAAGTGGGCCTAATGGCCACCAGGCAGAACGCGAAAGTACACAGATTTTGCTCCCTATTCACGACAGACAGACCTTGGAAGGTGGACGGCTCTGTCCATCAAATGGGATTTCAGCCTAGGTTACATCTTTCCTCCCATACCCATGTTACCAAGGGTAATACAAAAATTAAGGAAGGATCAAGCATCAGTTATTCTGATAGTGCCTTATTGGCCCAGGAGAGCATGGTTCTCTCTGTTGATGACAATATCCAGAGGGACATTTTGGATCCCCCCTCAGATTCCACATCTGTTGCCCCAAGGGTGCAATTTTTGCCAGGACCTGAAACAATTACAGTTAACAGCTTGGATTTTGGCAGGTCCATACTGAGGAATAAAGGTCTCTCAGATTCAGTGGTGGAGACACTATTACATTCTAGAGCTCCATCTACCAACAAGACATATCTCAGGGTTAAAAAAGCCTTTGGGAGTTGGCGTAGCAGAAATAAGTTAAACTGTGATAGACCTTCCATACAGTTCATTTTACAGTTCTTACAGGATGGTTTTCAGAAGGGCCTCAAACCATCCACAATGAATGTGCATATTTCTGCTTTGTCTGCCATCTTCGAAATAAGGTTATATCAGGATCCACTGATTCAGAGTTTCTTAAGAGCTATTCAAAGAATTCGCCCTAACAGGATTGATCCAATTTCCAGATGTGTAAACCACCCTTTGAGCCCTTATCCTCAACAGATATTAAATTAATCTCTTTGAAGGTATGCTTTTTGGTTGCTATTACATCTGCTAAGCGTATTCGTGATATTCAAGGCTTATGAGCTTATGAGCCATACCTGATTGTGCTACAGGACAAGATTGTCCTCAGGACACTTTATACCTAAAGTCCCTTCGTTCAGTAACATTAACCAACAAATAGAACTCCCTGTGATTACACATACATCTACCAATACGGGAGAAAAGGAACTTAATTCCTTAGATGTTGGAAGGGCTTTAAATATGTATATTGAACGGACCAGGCCTTTCAGGAAGTCTAATCACTTGTCTTTATTATTTGCAGGGAAAAACAAAGGATGCAAGTCATCCAAAGCTTCTTTGTCCAGATGGATAAGGGAAGTTATCTCTATATGTTACCAAGAAGCTGGATTACAAGTACCTGAAGGGATAAAGGCACATTCAACAAGGGCGATGTCATCCACATGGGCTGAAAAAAGATCCGTATCATTGGAACAAATATGCAGGACTGCTTCATGGTCGTCCTCCAATGTCAAACACTATAGACTGGATATTCGCAATTCTAATCAGCCAGTGTTTGGTTCAGCTGTTTTGTCCTCTGTTAATGACCCTCCCTACTCTGTTCATTGCTTGCTATATCCCCATTCGTGCTGCTGCTGAGGACGTAAAGGAAAGGACAATTTTTTACTAACCGTAAATTTTCTTTCCTGTAGTCCAAAGCAGCAGCACAGACTTTCCACCCTGATTTAAATAAACTATATTCATGCAGCATACCTTTAGTGTTTTGTTGCCTTTTTTTGATTAGATTGTTTCTTATGTGTTTTTTATTATTGTCGTTAGAATGTCACAAGGAGGAGGGGTCTGTATGACCTTCTTATAGGGCTTCTTATCAGTCTTCTTTTATTAGTACCATCTGTCCTACCATTGCAGGAAGATAAGATCTTCCCCCATTCGTGCTGCTGCTTCGGACTACAGGAAAGAAAATTTACAGTGAATAAAAAATTGTCCTTTATACTATATATATACTATAGCTAAATATATGTCGCAGGGAAAGGCTATGTTCACACAACGTTTTTTTTCAGCTCCGTTTAAAATGACGTCCGTCATTTTGAGCCTGAAATAATGGACGTCATTTAGTAACCTGGCCTCCCCTTAGTGCAATGACTGGTGTTTGTACATTATTCTACTTTATGGTGCATTTACACAGGCAGATTAATCTGACAGATTTTTTAAACCAAAGCCAGGAACAGAACATAAACAGGCAACGGGTCATAGGAAAGACTGAGATTTCTCCTCTTTTCAAATCCATTCCTGGCTTTGGTTTTCAAAATCTGTCTGATAAATCTGCCTGTGAAACGCACCATAAGGTGGACTAATTGGCCTTTGGGTGTGGCTTAATTGAAAAAATTAGAATTTAAAGTGTCACTGTCGTGAATTTTTTTTGCAGAAATCAATAGCCCAGGCGATTTTAAGAAACTTTGTAATTGGGTTTATTATCCGAAAAATGCATTTTTATAATGAAAAAGCAGTTTGAAGCTCTCCCCCCTGTCTTCATTGTTCTCCTATGGAGAGAGCTAAAGAAAAGACCAAAACAGGACAACAAAGAGTTAATCTACAAATCCCTCACGGGATATCTCTTCTGACCATCAGCAGTGACCTGTCTGAGCTCAGATTACAGCTGTCACCCAGCTCCGTGCCTGTAATCCTCTGTTATCTGCTTTCTGCTGCCGGCTAACTCCCTCCTTCCTCCTCCCCCCTCCCCTCTCCCTAGAGCAGACAGGGTACGTCTCCTGCAACAAGTCACAATTTTCAGATTTTTCAGAGTGGATGAAAAAGAGGAAGGAGGGAGGGACCTGGGAAAAGGCTTTTTACATGCAGATAATGGCAGATTTGGCTAATAAATCCAATTACAAAGTTTCTTAAAATCCCCTGGACTATTGATTTCTGCAAAAAAAAAAAAAAAATACGACAGTGACTCTTTAATATTAAAAGCGAAGAAAGAACAGTGACAAAAGAAAAACTGTGCGAGAACAACTAATAAAAAACAACTGCTGTTTGCAAAAGACATCTGAAAATAATGATCATGTTCATTATTTTGACATCCGCGGTAAAAACTTCCGTTATTCAATGCATTGTGCGCATTGTCCGTCTTTCCATTGACTTCAAGAGATATTCACTTCAGAATATCTTGTGAGAGAGATATTCACTTCAGATATATATGCACAGATTTATCAAACTGTGTAAAACTGAAACTGGAGTAAACTGCAACCAATCACAGCTCAGGGCACTGAGGGCAGTTTACACCAGTTTTTATTTTACACAGTTTGATAAATCTGTGCATCTCTATAGCTATATATATATAAACCAGCCAAACCAATGCTTTTAGAGTAGAGCTGTCAACAAGGGAAGGGAAAGAGTGTCGTATCAGAAAAAGGGAGGCAAGTTTGTTAAAATAATGAATTTGCAAAAATATTTAAAGTGTACCTGTCACCATAAAAAAAACTTTAGACATGTCAAAAGTCTCATCAGCTTATCAATACATTCCCTTAAAAACATCAGTTATTAATTATTCCAAAGTGCTATACATACGATAAGAGCTAAACATATAGAATGTAAAAACAATAATAATTAAAGTTATGCCTTTTGGAATGCTATAATAAATATCCGTCCTTAAATGGTCACTGTCATTAAAAACAACTATGCATATTCTGACAGAGGCATCAATATCTAGCATATTTGTAATTCACTTAATTTAAAAATTTATTTTTCTATGTGAAATTCAAAGTTATAACATTGGCCATTAGGTGTCACTATTTAGAGCTCCACTACCTGTTGTCAAGGAATGAAGGTCAATAATTATTAGCAATTTCCGGTTCCGAAATGCGGGTTGGTGTGCTATCAAGGATCCTAGAATGGCTATCGACTATATCGTCCTTTTCCTCCTCCCCCTTCCTAAAACTCACAACTGAAAAGAAATAGTAGCAGGGGTGTGTGGGCACCTGTTAAATGAATATGCTGCCCTTAATGGATACAGCGGAACAGAGGGGATCCCATCTCAGACCCCGATGCGCTTTTTGCCTCACCAGCTTGCTTGGGAGGACCTCCTAAAACACAGGCACAGACACAGGGACAGCCATAGAACAATCAAGAGAACAAGCAGGACTCTGAGTTAGAAAAAAGAGTCGGGCTCCTTAGAATTCCATTATAAATCTTACTCTTTTTTTCTAATTTAGAGCGGAGTGGACATGCTGCAGCACATCTTCTCCCTGCTCGTTCTTTCGATTGGTACGGGTCTGAATCCTTTTGACATGTCTCTATGACGTCTCTATGACATGTCAAAAGTTTTTTTTTTTTTTTAACAACAGTGACATTTTAAGTTCTATTGATTTTAATAGAACAACGGCTGTTGTGCACACAGAGCATCAACTATGGCTGTTGTTTACTGTGGCTGTATAAAATAATAAACATGTCTAATTTCTATGGCTGCAGTTCGTGAACAAAGGTGGTAAAAAATAAACTGTTCACATACTGCGTGGCCATCCTGCGGGCCAGCAGACTTCTATGGGTGGAAAATAATGTTCCCACAACCAATAATGCATTATCGACCTGAGGAACGCGTAATACAGTGGCCGTTGTTTGACACTCAAGCCAACATCCATGTCAGACAACAACTGTTGTATTACACTGGTTGAACATAGCCTAAAAAAGTAAGTTATACATGTCACAATCATATACACAAAGTGGGACATTTATCAAGCCAAAAAGGTGTATTTTTTTTTGTGGAAAATGGCCAGATGTGAATAAATTTATTCACAAATGGCCGTTTTGCAAATAAATATTCCCATCTGGCCATTTTCCACCAGGGGGGCGTGGAGGGGGTGGAACGGGGGCCGCGGACTCTGGTTCCGCTTAATTTGTAATTTTTTTTAGCCGAAAAATTATCAGGAAACCTACGCCAGCTCTGAGCTGGCGTAGGTTTTCTCCGTGCACACACTGGTGCACATGGGATTTATGTAGAGGCTGCGGGGACTTAATGCCGGACTTAATAAATGTCCCCCAAAGTATCTAGAATAAGTTTGCCTCTGTCTCTCTGATGTCTGTGATGAACAGCATGGGTCCTTTGAATCTCCAGCCCTCCCCTAGTCACTGTCTAAATTGCCATAAATTATTAGAGCTCAAAAAAGTGACATTTAGTGGCCAATGTTATAACTTTGACTTTTAGGCTATGTTCACACAACATCAATAGAGAAAAGGCGGCTGCTTTTTAAAAAAAATGTTGGTTATTGCTGCCATTTAACTAACTGCAATGCAATGGATTGAGGTCAATGGAAAGATGGACGTCCAATGCACACAATGTATTGAATAACGGACGTCAAAATAATGATAATGACAATTATTTTCGGAAGTCTTTTGCAAACAGCGGACGTTTTTTTATAAGTTGTTCACACACATTTTTTCTTTTGTCACTGTTCTTTCTCCGTTTTTTCTATTAAATTTAATGGACTTTTCAACTAAGCCGCACCCAAAGGCCAATTAATAACCCCAAACTAGAATAATGTGCCAACAGTCATTGCACTAAGGGGCGGTCAGACAGCTAAATGACGTCCGTTATTTTAGACTCAAAATGACTGCTGTATTTTTAAACAGAGCTAAGAAAAAACGTGTGAACATAGCCTTACACAGAAAAATAAATATTTTTTTTGTATGAAGTGAATTAAAAACATGCTAGATATTGATGCCTCTGTCAGAATATGCAAAGTCGTTTTCAATGACAGTTACTCTTAAGGCCTTAAAGGACAAGTGCCATGAAAAACTTTTTCCCAGTAATTGAAGCACATTACAAAGTTATATAACTCTGTAATATGCTTCAATCACCTATCTGCCTCCCTTCCCTGTCTTTTCCCCCCTCCACCCCCCACCAGGAAGTGTCCTGACTCACACAGACCTGATTACTGTCGTCACCGTCACCAAGCTCTTCTCTCAGCTCCTTCTCCTGTTACACTAGCCTCCCCCCTCCCCTGCCTTGTCAGGTGACAGGCTTTCTCAGCTCCCATTGGCTGAACCACTGCAAGCCATCACTTGTCACATCTCACTTGCTTATCTTCCCTCTGACTGACTTCAGCACATAGGCAGCTCCCCCTCCCCTCATCCCCTCTCTCCTGCTGCCGTGGACTCAGTGATGGAGTCATGTCACTAGAGAAGATATGCTGAGCAAGCAGAGTCACCTGACAAGGAGGGGAGGGGGAGGCTGGTGTAACAGGAGCTAGAGCAGCCCTCCTGCTGATGACTCATCCTCACAAGAAGGAGCTGCCTGGTGACGGTGACGACAGTAATCAGGTCTGTGTGAGTCAGGACACTTCCTGGTGGGGGGGGGGAAAGACAGGGAAGGGAGGCAGATAGGTGATTGAAGCACATTACAGAGTTATATAACTTTGTAATGTGCTTCAATTACTGGGAAAAAGTTTTTCATGGCACTTGTCCTTTAACCCCTTCGTGCTGCAGCTAGTTTGGGCCTTAATGACCAGGCTAATTTTTCAAAATCTGACCTGTCTCACTTTATGCTCTTATAGCTCAGTGATGCTTTAACGTATGCTAGCGATTCTGAGATTGTTTTTTCGTGACATATGGCACTTTATGTTAGTGGCAAAATTTGGTCACTACTTTGTGTGTTTTTTGTGAAAAACATCAAAATATCATGAAAAATTGTAAAAATTTGCATTTTATGAACTTTGAAATTCTCTGCTTCTAAAAAAAGAAAGTCGTAGCACATAAATTAGTTACTAAGTCACATTACCAATATGTCTTCTTTATTCTGGCATAATTTGGTAAACATATTTTACTTTTTTAGGGTGTTATGGGGCTTAGAAATTTATCAGCAAATTATCACATTTTCGTGACCAGTTCTTTTTTTAAATGGATTTAGAAGTCTGGTATCCTGAAAACCCCCATAAGTGACCCCATTTTGGAAACTACACACCTTAAAGAATTAATCTAGGGGTATAATGAGCATTTTAACCCTACAGGGGCTGGAGGAAAGTATTCACAATTAGGCAGTAAAAAAATGGAAAATGTAAATTTTCCAATAATATATACGTTTAGATTAAAGTTTCTCATTTTCAAAAGGAATATGAGACAAAAAGCACCCCAAAATTTGTAATGCAGGTTCTCTTGAGTACAACGGTACCCCATATGTGGGCGTAAACCACTGTATGGGCACACAGCAGGGCTCAGAAGGAAGGGAGCGCCAATTAGCTTTTCCAATGCAAATTTTGCTGAAGAAGTTTCTGAGCGCCAGGTGCGTTTGCAGTGCCCCTGTAGTGTCAGCAGAGAGAAAACCCCCCATAAGTCACCCCATTTTGGAAAGTACACCCCTCAAAGAATTCATCTTGGTGTGTGGTGACCATTTTGACCCCACAGGTATTACAGGAAAGTATTCAAAAGAGGACAGTAAAAATGAAAAACTCGAATTCTTCCAATAATATGTTCGTTTAGTTTGAAATTTCTCAATTTCACGAGGAACAAGAGGAAAAAAGTACCCCAAAATCTGTAACGCAGGTTCTCCTGAGTACAACGGTACCCCATATGTGGGCATAAACCACTGCATGGGCACACAGGAGGGCTCAAAAGGGAAGGAGCGCCAATTAGCTTTTTCAATGCAGATTTTGCTGCAGAAGTTTCCAAGAGCCAGGTGCGTTTGCAGTGCCCCTGTAGTGCCAGCGGAGTAAAATCTCGCCATAAGTCACTCCATTTTGGAAAGTGCACCCCTCAAAGTATTCATCTTGGTGTGTGGTGACCATTTTGACCGCACAGGTATTAGAGGAAAGTATTCAAAAGTAGACAGTAAAAATGAAAAACTCAAAATTTTTCCAATATTATGTTCTTTTAGTTTGAAATTTCTCAATTTTATGAGGAACAAGAGGAAAAAAGTACCCCAAAATTTGTAACGCAGGTTCTCCTAAGTGAAAAGGTACCTCATATGTGGGCATAAACCACTGCATGGGCACACAGGAGGGCTCAGAAGGAAAGGAGCGCCAATTAGCTTTTTCAATGCAGATTTTGCTGAAGAAGTTTCCGAGCGCCAGGTGCGTTTGCAGAGCTCCTGTAGTGTCCGCAGAGTAAAATCTCCCAATAAGTCACCCCATTTTGGAAAGTGCACCCCTCAAAGAATTTATTTTGGGGTGTGGTGAGCATTTTGACCCCACAGGTATTTGAGGAAAGTATTCAAAAGTAGACAGTAAAAATGAAAAACTCGATTTTTTCCAATAATATGTTCCTTTAGTTTGAAATTTCTCAATTTCTCGAGGAACAGGAGAGAAATGTCACCCCAATATATGTAAAGCAGGTTCTCCTGAGTAGAACGTTACACCATATGGGCATAAACCACTGCATGGGCACACAGCCGGGCTCAGAAGGGAAGGAGCGCCAATTAGCATTTTCAGTGCAGATTTTTCTGAAGAAGTTTCTGAGCGTTAGGTGCGTTTGCAGAGCCCCTGTAGTGTCAGCAGAATAGATTCCCCCCAAAAGTCACCCCATTTTGGAAAGTGCACCCCTCAAAGAATTCATCTTGGGGTATGGTGACCATTTTTACCCCACAGGTATTAGAGGAAAGTATTCAAAATTGGCCAGTAAAAATGAAAAACTCGAATTTTTCCAATAATATGTTGGTTTAGTTTGAAATTTCTCAATTTGACGAGGAACAGGAGAGAAAACGTACCACAAAATCTGTAACGCAGGTTCTCCTGAGTACAACGGTACCCCATATGTCGGTATAAACCACTGTATGGGCACACAGCAGGGCTCAGAAGGGAAGGAGCGCCAATTTACAGGAGCAAAACCGCAGCTAGTAATGGTTATTAGAATAGCGCAGTTACTAAAATAAAATAAATAAAATGAGATTACAGGTAATGTGGGGTGGTTACGGGCAACCAGGGGTGGTTATGGGCAACCTGAGGTGGTTACAGGTAATCTGGGGTGGTTACGGACAACATGGGGTGGTCACGGGCAACCTGCTGTGGTTACGGCAACGTGGGGTGGTTACGGGCAACGAGGGGTGGTTATGGGCAATGTGTGGTGGTCACGGGCAACGTGGGGTGGTTACAGGCAACGTGGGGTGGTTACAGGCAACGTGGGCTGGTTACAGGCAACGTGGGCTGGTTACGGGCAATCTGCTGTGCTTACAGACAATCTGGGATGGTTACGGGAAACGTGGGGTGGTTACGGGCAACCTGCAGTGCTTACAGACAATCTGGGGTGGATACGGGCAACGTGGGGTGGTTACGGGCAACCTGCAGTGCTTACAGACAATCTGGGGTGGTTACGGGCAACGTGGGGTGGTTACGGGCAACCTGCAGTGCTTACAGACAATCTGGGGTGGTTACGGGCAACGTGGGGTGGTTACGGGCAACCTGCAGTGCTTACAGACAATCTGGGGTGGTTACGGGCAACGTGGGGTGCTTACGGGCAACCTGCAGTGCTTACAGACAATCTGGGGTGGTTACGGGCAATGTGGGGTGGTTACGGATAAACTGAAGTTCTTATAGGCAATCTGGGGTGGATACCTGTAATCTGGCATGGGCACCGCAATCTGGAGGGGGTCATTGGCAATTTGGGGTGGTCAGAGGCGCCGTGGCGTGGTCAGAGGCGACGTGCGGTGGTCATAGGCGACGTGTCTGTCATTCATGGTGACAGGGGATAAAAAGTGCCAGGAGCACATGGTACAAGCGATCAGCGGTGTAGATTCACGGCGGGGGGAGATGAAAGGCGGCGGCAGCACCAGTAATCTCCTTTACCGACGGCCGCCGCTATAATGTTAATAGCGGCGATTGTCGGTAAGGGGGGGGGGGGCCGGGACGGACCCCACACACTGCCCCAACCCTTCAGCTACCTCCGGTAGCCGGGGGGATGGGGTGAGGGCCGTCCCGGCCCCGTAGCCTTATTCTCTGCCATCGCCGTAAAAAGCTGATGGCAGCAGAATAAGGACCCTTAGTGACGCCGTAAAAAGCCGTATCGGCGGTCACTAAGGGGTTAAGGACAAAAATAGGCAGGTCCCTGAGGGATTATTCATGTGTGTAATGTGTGTATGGATTGTGTTTATATGTTCATGTGTAATGCATGCACGTGATTAACCCCTTGAAGACCCTGCCCAAAATGACCCAGTGGACCGCGCCAATTTTCATTTTTCCTCCTCCTTCTAAGAGCTCTAGCACTTTAAAAAAGAAGTCCGTCAAAAAGTTTTATTAACGTATTGTATTGCCCCCCAAAAATTATACAAATCACCAATATACACTTATTAAGGGAAATGCACATAAAGGCTTCACTTCCTGGATAAAATGGTGATGTCCCGACCCGACTCCCAGAGCTGTGCGGGCTGTGGCTGCTGGAGAGGATGATGGCAGAAGGATGCTCAGTGTCCCTTCAGTGCCCTGTGTCCCTCAGTGTCCCCCTGCCATCATCCTCTCCAGCAGCCACAGCCCGCACAGCTCTGGGAGTCGGGTCGTGAAATCACCATTTTTTCCAGGAAGTGAAGCCTTGATGCCGTAGTAAGTGCAGGGAAAAAAGCACTTTATAAGCATTTCCTGTAATAAGTGTATTTGTGTGATTTGTATAACTTTTGGGGGGCAATACAATACTTTTATTTTTTTTTTTTTATTTTAATATTTTTATTTTCCATAAAAAAGATATGGTATACAACAAACTTGAAAAAAAGCAGTAAGCAGGTCACCACACCAGTGAACCACTTTCACCATATACAAAATCACTAAAGCCTCAAACAATTAGCTGCCCCCCCCCCATCCCACACCCTCCCATTCGGCACGACAGAGAGAAAGAAAAAAAAAAACAAAAAAAAACAGCCACACACCAGGTCACATTACATTTCCCCTAGCTTTAATTCTCACTCCACTTTCCCCATATTTTCTTGTGCCCACTGAGTGCTCTCCTTGAAGACCGAGCTGTTATATATTCATAGCTTTTAACTTTCCCCACTAAATTAATCCATTCTTTCAACTGAGGGGGATCTTCCTTCACCCAGTGTCTCACAACCAGCACTTTGGCACAGCCGAATACCCTTAGCAACAAGGTACCATTCTCCCCATCATCCATGATTCCCCCCAAAACCATCTCCACAGCTGTTAATTGTAGAGCCCTGTTCAAGCATCTCTCCATATGAGGTACTATTCCCCTCCAGAAATCATTCACCCTTGGACATTCCCAGATCAGGTGTATAAGGTCGGCCCTCTCCATACCACATTTCTTACAACAAACGATCCCATTACCCTGAAATCTAGACAGGGAATCAATCAGGTGTATAATAAAGCCAGTACAGAATCTTTAAAAAAATAACCCTATGTGTCATACTGCTTGAGGCATTACCCGCTCTCTTAACACACAGACTCCAAATTTCGTCTGTAATTGATCCAAACGCCTTCTCCCACCTAGTTCTTACTCTGGTTAATTGCGTCGAGTTTGCTTCCCTTATAAATAATTTATAAACTTTAGTAAGAATCTTTAACCCCTTAAGGACCGGGCCTGAAATGGCCTTAAGGACCGGAGCAAATTTTATGAATTTGACCAGTGTCACTTTATTCATTAATAACTTCGGGATGCTTTTACCTATCCGGCTGATTCTGAGATTGTTTTCTCGTGACATATTGTACTTCACATTTCTTGTAAATTGGAGTCGATACTTATAACGAATCTTTATGAAAAAACCCAAAATAGCGTGAAAAATTGTGAAAAAATGCATTTTTCCAACTTTAAACCTTTTCTGCTTATACAGAAAATGGTTATGCCACATAAATTATATATTAAATAGCATTAGCAACATGTCTACTTTATGTTGGCGGCATTTATTAAACTATATTTCATTTTTTTTAGACAATAGGAAGCTTAAAACATTAGCAGCAAATTTCCAAATTTTCTGCAAAATTTCAAAATCAGATATTTTTAGGGAACTGTTCAGGTTTAAAGTGTATTTGAGGGGACTGTGTGTTAGAAAGCCCCACGAAGCACCCCATTTCAGAAACTGCACCCCCTAAACTCTGCAAAAGCACATCCAGAAAGTTTTTTAACCCTTTAGGGGAGTCACAGAAATAAAAGCTAAGTGTGTAAGAAATTTGAAAATTTTAATTTTCTGTGCAGAGATTTTATTGTAATCCAATATTTTTCATAATTATAAACCTATTACCAGAGAAATGCACCCCAATATTGATTGCCCCGTTTCTGCAGTTTATAGAAATACCCCATATGTGGCCCTATTGCGCTATTTGACGCAACCACAAGCCTCAGATATAAGGGAGCGCCTAGTGAATTTCAATGGCTCTGTTATTTTTGGTCATTTTTGACTATACCACTTCAGGTTGGCAGAGGCTCTGGGGTGCCAAAACCTAAAAAACACCCCTAAAGGGACACCATTTCGAAAACTACACCCCTCAAGGAATGTAACAAGGGGTGCGGTGAGCATCTGGACCCCACAGGTGCTTCACAGATTTTCCAAACAATATGGCTTGAAAAAAGACTAAAGTATTTTTTACACTAAAATGTTGTTCTAGCCTTCAATTTTTCATTTTCACAAAGGGATAAAAGGAAAAAAAAAACACAAAACATGTAGCGCAGTTTCTCCCGAGTACGGAAATACCCCACATGTGGACATAAAGTGCCAAGCGGGCGCAGGACGAGCCTCCAAAGGGAAGGAGCGCCAATTGGCTTTTGGAAGCTGGATTTCACTGGAATGGATTTCAAGGGCCATGTCGCATTTACAGAGCCCTCGTGCTGCCAAGACACTGGAAACCCCCCACAAGTGACCCCATTCTGGAAACTACACCCCTCAAGGAATCTAACAAGGGGTGCAGTGAGCATATGGACCCCACTGGTGACGGGCACAAATGTGGAAAAATGTGACGTGAAATTGAAAATTTTCATTTTTTCACTTTCATGGCACAAATGTGCCCGTCATCCAGGGGTCCATATCCTCACTGCACCCCTTGTTAGATTCCTTGAGGGGTGTAGTTTCCAGAATGGGGTCACTTGTGGGGGGTTTACAGTGTTTTGGCAGCACAAGGGCTCTGTAAATGCGACATGGCGTTCATCATCCATTCTAGCCAAATCCAACCTCTAAAATCCAAATGGCGCTCCTTCCCTTCAGAGGCTTGCCCTGCGCCCACATGGCGCTTTATGTCCACATGTGGGGTATTTACGGACTCGGGGGAAATTGCTCTACACATTTTGTGTTTTTTTTTTCTCTTTTAACCCCTTGTGAAAATGATAAATTCAAGGCTAGACCAACATTATAGTGTAAAAAATTTAATATTTCATTTTCACGCCACATTGTTCCACATTTGTGCCCGTCACCAGTGGGGTCCATATGCTGACTACACCCCTTGTTACATTTCTTGAGGGGTGTAGTTTCCATAATAGGGTCACTTGTGGGGGGTTTAACTGTCTTGGCAACACAGGGGCCTTTTGAATGCAACATGGCCCCTCGAAATCCATTCCATCCAAATCCAGCCTTCAAAAACCAAATGGCGCACCTTCCCTTTGGAGGCTTACCCTGCACCCGCATGGCGCTTTATGTCCACATGTGGGGTATTTCCGTACTCAGGGGAAATTGCTCTACACATTGTGTTTTTTTTTATCTTTTAACCCCTTGTGAAAATGAAAAAATCAAGACAAGATCAATGATTTAGAGTAAAAATTTTAAAAAAATTACACTAAATGTTGGTCTAGCCTTGATTTTTTTCCATTTCCACAAGGGGTTAAAAAAGAAAATGAACACAAAACGTGTAGGGTAGTATCCCCTGAGTACGAAAATACCCCACATGTGGACATAATTTGCCATATGGGCACAGGGCAAGTCACCAAAAGGACAGAGCGCCATTTAGAGGCTGGAATGGGGGATGGAGGCCATGTCGCAATTACAAAGCTCCTGTGCTGCCAGAACAGTAGAAACCCCCCATAAGTGACCCAATTCTGGAAACTACACCCCATAAGGAATCTAACAAGGGGTGCAGTGAGCATATGGACCCCACTAGTGATGGGCACATGTGTAGAACATGTGCCGTGAAAATAAAAAATACAATTTTTTTCATTTTCACGTCCCAAATGTGGCCGTCACCAGGGGGCCATATACCCGCTGCCCCACTTGTTAGATTCCTTATGGGGTGTAGTTTCCAGAATGGGGTCACTTGTGGGTTTTTTTTTACTGTCCTGGCCGCACAGAGGCTTTGTAATTGCATCATGGCATCCTCTAATGGGAATGGCGGCCATACCTATTTAGCTGGGGAAAAGGGACAATTCTAATTTATTTGGGGGTATTAGGCCAATTATTAGTTTATAAGGTTGAAAATGACAGGTGTCTATCAAACTCAATCTGTGTTGATCCAGAGGAAGGCAAAAACCCCTCGTGAGGCAGACGACAGTAGCCTCATCACAGGGGAAAAATTCCTTCCCGACTCCATAATGGCGATCAGAATAATCCCTGGATCAACGTGACCCCTGAAATAGGAATAAGGGACAAAATTTAGATAATGTAGAACCCCAATGACGTGTGGTGCGCCTTGGAGCGATCCAGTATGCAGAGGCCGGGGGCATCAGGACAGGTGTCACACTGGAAAATGTTGTCCTTCCTGATCCCCCTGTTACCCCACACTCTGCACTTCTTCTGGGGTCTTCCTTTCTCCAGTGTGGGGGACGTCACCTGGAAAATGTTGCCCTGGTGCGATACGGGATCCTTCATATCCAGAAGCGCTGGGTCCGCTCCATGGCTGCTAAATATTAGGGCTCTATTACTGCTTCTGATATGTTCGGATCGTGCCGCAAGCTACAGTAGCTCAGGCAGCGAGGGACCAGAAGAGGGGGTGCTGGTATAAAAGTTATCCCGTACAGGTGGTAACCTTTATCCAGCAGTGGGAAGATCAGTTCCTGGACGATGTCCCCACTAACTCCGAGGATGGGGGGGGGGGGGGGAGTGGGCATCTGAGGGCTGGATTCGAGTGTCCCTTCCTTCATACACTCTAAGGGTACGTGCACACTGCGGAATCGCGAAGGATAACCCTTTGTGCATTCCGCAGTTGGCACCCGCCGGCGGACTGATGCAGGCGCACGTCTCCGTCCGTGTCGTAGACTCCATTCTATGCACGGGCGGATTCCGCTCTGCGTCCAACGTGTTGAGGGAATGACGGATGATGGAATCCGCCCGTGCATAGGATAGAGTCTATGACACGGGCGGAGACGCGCCCCTGCATCAGTCCGCCGGCGGGTGCCAGCTGCGGAATGCACGAAGGGTTATCCTTCGCCATTCCGCAGTGTGCACGTACCCTAAATCTGTAAGTGTACCCTGAGGTACGCTCACAGAGTTTGTAGAATTTCACACCATACCGTGATCTCTTATTGGGACGGTACTGGCAGAAAAGACGTGTCTGGGGGGCAGCGTACGCTACGCTACTCCCAGACACGTCACTGGATGATGAGGAGGATGAGGATGAATGGAGGAACAAAGGACCCCCCATTCATCCTCACTGGCTGTTTCGGTGTCGGAGGCAATAATAACGTATGCGTCCGATACCGAAAACACCCTGGGGGCCATCTTTATATGGGGATTGGTATATAGGGTATGTAGTGGTGTAGTGTAAAACTTTATTCAATGTAGTGTGGTGTAATGTAGTGTTTTTTTACGTGTTTTTTACAGTAAGTATACAAATAAAACCTACGCCAAAAATGGTGTTGCTGATAAATGCCGCACTTATGTTCGGCACTTATCAGCAGACCGTGGCAGTAGAATATAGAAAAAAAACACCCTACGCCAAAAAGGAGGAGTTACTGATTAGCAGCGCACTTTCGTGCGATGCTGATCAACACTCAGCGGCGATAGGGTGTGGAAAATATAAAAAAAAAAAAATTGGGAAAGAAAATTTTTTTTTTACTACATTCTGAACATCCCTGTAGTGGCTGATACGTGTATTACACTTATCAGCCGCTAGGGGTCAGCAGAGCGCAAGATCCGAAAATAGACGACGCTGGAGCCGGAAAAATACGAAAAAAGACGACGCTGGAGCCGGAAAAAGCCGATCGGGACTCACGGAAGAAGCCGAAGTCCCGACAAGATGAAGAGGACGCCGGGAACCCGTAAGACGCCGATCAGGACCCCGGGACAGGTGAGTAATGTACAAATACCAGCTCTGGACCCCTCAGCTACCTAGCTGAGGGGTCCGGAGCAGGTATTTATTACTTGTGGGGACTTTGATCGCCGTGAACGGCCGGCCGGCTGGCCGGTCGTTCACGGCGATCGGGACGGTGGTACCGTGACCACCATTACTTTTTACAGTAATGGCGGTCGGTGCCGTCCTCGGACAGCACCGACCGCCATTTTTTTCCGGGTCATCGGGCCACCGATGGCCCGGAAAGGTTCCGATCGCCGCTATGGGCTTATCAGCCAATAGCGGCGATCGTCGGCATGGGGGGGTTAACAACCCTCCATGCCCACAGGGAGCGATGGCCTGCTATGTATTATAGCAGGCTATCTCCCCCGATCGGGACCCGGCCGGCCGCGGCGCCCGTTTAAAGGGCGGACGTACCGGTACGTCATGGGTCCTTAAGTGACAGTGATCCATGACGTGCCGGTACGTCATGGGTCCTTAAGAGGTTAATCTATTCCCCCCTTCTAAACTCTCCATCACCTCATGTGACTCAATAAAAAACTTATGTTTACCCTGAGTGGCATTAAACGCATACACAACTTGAATATACCAAAACTTATGATTTTCATTTAGTGCATAATTAACCTTTAACTCTTCAAACGAAATTAACTTCCCTTCTTTAAATAACTGACATACTCGCGTGACCCCCCTTGTCTTCCAAAATCTAGCCATCTCTTCTCCCATAAATTCTCTAAACTCTATGTTCGCCCAAATAGGTGTACATGCCAAACTTCCCTTAATCCCACATAGTTTCTTAATCCTAATCCAAAACCTTGTATACAAATCTACAAAAGAAAAAGAAGACCCTTCACCCAATAAAGCCCTCCCAGATTCTAATATTTCAAACACATTACTACCCTCCCCGATGTGCCCCATTATATAGTTCTAAACGGGTGCAGAGGTCCCCCTCGCCAAACCGCGGGCTCCTGCTGCAATAAAGTAGAGCCCGAAGTCGGGCAGGGACAGACCCCCCCATCCTTCTGGCTTAATCAATGCTGTATATTTTAATCTTACCTTTTTCCTTCCCCAAAGTAACCTATTAATCATGGCCTCGATCCTTTTAAACCAAGAATCCGGGATCCAAATAGGGGATGCCTGGATATAATATAGGATCTGTGGGAGAAGAACCATCTTAACTACTGCCACTCTATCCGCCAACGCCAGCGGGAGCCTTAACCATGTATCTATTTTTTGTTCTACTTTTTTTTTCCAATGGTTTTAAATTAAGATCCATATACTTCTTTACATCCACCGCGATCTTGATACCAAGATACTCTATTACATCAACTGTAGAGAGCTGCGCCTCCCCTTGCCCCATTTCCAAATCCTCCAACCCAATGGGGAGAACAGCGGATTTAGCCCAGTTAACTTTCAATCCCGCCAGTTGGCCAAACTCAGACACCATTCTGATTATTTTTGGAATATTCTCACGGGGGTGTTTAACAAACAATAGGATGTCATCTGCATAAAGCAGAATTCTTTCTTTTCCTCCTTCAATACCAAACCCTTCTATCTCACTGTCCTTCCGAATTAGTTCAGCGAGTGGCTCAACATATAAATCATAAAGAAACGGGGAGAGGGGGCAGCCCTGACGAGTTCCCCGGGCAAGAGTGAAATCAGCTGTTTTCTCATCATTAACTATAACTCTCGCCACCGCTCCTGAGTACAGCAATTTCACCCATTCCACAAATCTGGAACCCAGGCCAAAAGCCTCCAAAGTCCCCCAGAGGAAGCCCCACTCCACCCTATCAAAGGCCTTCATGGCATCCAAAGACAGGATGGAGTGGGGCGCCTCTGTACCGATCTGCACATTTGCAAAAACCCTCTCAATGTTGTCAAAAATCAAACGCCCTGGCACAAATCCAACTTGCTCCCTCCCTACTAGATCCGGCAGCACTTTGGACAACCTCCCTGCCAAGACCTTTGCTATAATTTTAAAATCAGTATTAAGAAGGGAGATCGGCCGGTAGGACTCCACAGCTCTAGGATCTTTCCCCTTCTTCAATATCAGAACAATGTTAGCTTCCCTCATAGAACTAGGCAGAGTCCCCCCCCTTACAGGATTCATGAAACACTTTAAGGAGTTTAGGTAAGAGAGACTCGCCATATTCTCTGTATATATCAAAGGGAAGACCGTCAGAGCCCGGAGCCGTGGATCCAGAAAAACTTGATAGAGCCAACTTAAGATCCTCTATACCTATTTGTCTATTCAAAGCAGCCTGTTGCGCCTCTGAGGGGAATGGTAAGTCTAGACCGTCAAAAAAACCCTTTAAAGCCTCTCCACCAACCTCACTTTCAGATGTGTACAGTGTAGCATAGAAGTCTCTGATCACCTCTCTTACTTCCTCTTTCTCATTCAGCAACCTTCCTTGCCCATCTAATATAGCAGATATACAATTTTTTTCCTTTTGGGCTTTCAGTATCCCAGCCAGCATTCTGCCCGGTTTCCCAGTTTCTACAAATCTCCTCTGACCACTGAAAAAAACCTTGTGTTGGGCCTTCTCTCTCAAAAAACTGGCATACTGGTCCTGTGCATGTTGCAAGAGTTCCATATTATTCCCAGAGCTATCTTCTCCCACATTTTTCTCCGCCTCCTTAATAGAACGTCTCAGCCCTTCCTCTTGGGCCCTAAAAATCTGCTTTTTTTTACTTATTTCCTTTATAAAGATACCTCTTAAAAAAGCCTTAAGCCCATCCCACACATAGTGGATATGGGTTGAACCCAGATTGGCCCACCAATAATGTTCAATTTCTGCTAGTATAAATTCTTTATTATCAATTATAGTGAGCCAATGTGGGTTCAAACAAAACCCCCTTCTTGACTGATCTACTTTTTGGGTGAGGTCTATCCCGACCAACATCGGGGAGTGGTCAGACACAGATCTAACCTCATATACCATTTTTTTTAATAAACTTCAGTGCCACATCATTACAAAAAGAAAGGTCTATACGAGAGGCAGATTTATGGTGGGAGTTAAAACATGAGAAAATTATTTTATCCCCATAAAGGGACCTCCACACATCACTCCAACCCACCTCCCCAAAGAACCTGGAAAGAGGTGTGGTTGTCCCTCTTCCACTGGATTTTCCTCCACTTCTATCTAGGCTGGGATTCATCACACAGTTAAGATCGCCACAGGCGATAAGGGGGAGGTGTTCATTGCCTTGTATAAACCGGACCAGATCCACCAAAGGCTGTAAAGAAAAGGGAGGAGGTACATATATAAATGCCAGTATCATTTGTGTTGAGAAAACCACACATTGGAGGAAAACGTATCTACCCCTTGTATCACACTTACATTTTATAATCCTAAATGGTATCTGATTGTGAACAAGTACAATAACCCCTGAAGAATAATTTGAGAAGCTAGCATGATAGTTAATTCCACTCCATTTCCTTCTGAGCCTATCTATTGTCTCCGTAGTGCAGTGAGTTTCCACCAGGGAGACAATTGCTGGTAAATGATACTGTACAATGTCATAGATCGCAACCCTCTTCAGGCGATCTCCAGTCCCCCTAACATTCCAAAAAAAAAATACTAAAACTCATTTAAATAGAGAGAGAGAGAAGGAAAAAAAAACCAAAACAAAACAAAAAAAAAACCTCCTGCCATGCCGACAACCATCCCACCCCCCCTTCCCCCGCCCTCCCACCCTCCCCTTCCCCCCCATTCCCCCCCATTCCACCCCCTCCAACCCATCCCACCCCCTCCCCCCCCACCACCCCCACATGGCCCTTAGATGCTGACCTCCACCAAGCATCCAAGCCGCCCCTCCACTTGGTCGCAAATTCCCCCTCCCCCCCCCTCCCAAAACGAAGAACTCCGTCCCGAAAACAACAGCTCTAAATTATCAGCCCCTTCAACCTTAAAGTATACCACACATACTGGAGTGCTGCCACTCCATCAAAACGGGATTAATGTCTCTTTCACAACCTCTCAAGGTCCAACCATTCCATTGCTTCCTGCGCATTAAGAAAAAACCGCACAGAGTCTTTAAACACCACACGCAATCTCGCCGGAAACAAGAGGGAGAAGGGGATCTTCACATTAAAAAGTCTCTTCTTAACATCCCTGTAGGACATTCTTTTTGCTTGAGTATCTCTCGAAAAATCTGGAAACAGAGCTACCTTGGCACCATTAAATAAGATTTCCTCTTTCTGCCTTGCCAACCTGAGAATTAGGTCCCAATCCCCTGACATCATTATTTTTATCAGCATAGTCCTGGGCCGGGAGCCAGGGGGTGTTTTTTTTGCAGGAACCCTATGGGCTCTCTCTATGGAAAACAACGGGGAAAGGACCTGTGCTCCAAATGTGTCCACAATCCACTTATGGCAAAATTTTACTGGGTCCCCTTCCTCTTCCTCAGATAGAGCTTAAGCTTCTATAGTACACAGTTTTAGAACGTAGTCAGCCAATTCCATCCAGACCCTTTTTCGACTCTGGGGCGCTAGAAAAAAGGGGGGGGGGAGAGCACGTAGTTAGCATGCCAGCTAGTCACCATTGATAACAATGTTCCCTTTAAAAACCTCTATAGCGATCATATTAAAGCCACATATTCCATATTCCATAAAGAAAGTTCACTTGCTGGTTAGTCCGACCAGCTAATACTTCAATTCACCCCCATATGTTAGAGACAGTTGTGGGGTATCAAGGACGAAACTCATAAACACAGCACATAGTGTTCCAAATGCAGACCACCGGGCCAGAGCGACCGCCAGAGCGATCGCCCCCCCCTCCCCAGCGGGGGGCCCAACCACATACCCCAGGGCACCCACATCCATAAAAACACTGTGGAGCTGTTACAGTCTTACTGTTATCCTGGTGACCACAGACTTTCTCCACCAGTCTGGCATCTAACGGCGTCCCGGCTCGAGTTCCTCAGCATACTGCCACTCAGCATGTTGATCGCCATCTTCTGCTCTCCCACAACCAATCAAAGGGTCCCCAGGACAGCACGTGACCCGGGGCCGGCAACCAGGATCTCACTGGAGAGGGGAGGGGAAGTCCAGAGCCGACTCCGCATCTCAGCCATCCCCGGACTACCCGCGGCCCCAGCCCCGCACAAACAATCCGCACCGGACAGAGGCAGGCGAAACGACGCTGAACCGACCCCAGAGCGGGAGCCACCGGCCATGGTCCCCAACGGAGCAGGCCCTCGAGGTAGGCGTCCAAGGCAGCATCAAACCCAGGCAAGGACGGAGCTCCGGAGGGAGGAGGGGGAGGATGGAGCGAACGCGTCTACGTCATGACGCTGCGACCCGCCGCCACAACTGTGCAATACAATACTTTAATAAAAATTTTTGCCAGACTTCTCCTTTATATTTTCTATCTACAGAGCCATGAAAGGGCTTGTTTTTTTTTTTTTTTTTTCCAGGAATAGGTGTACTTTGTAATAGCGTTTTTCATTCTACCATGCCATGTATGATGGAACCCAAAAAATATCATTTGTGAAAATAAAAATTTGTAAAAAAGGAATGGAATATTGTAACTTTTGGGCGGTTCCTGTGTCTACATAATGCACTATATGGTAAAAGTGACATGATACCATTATTCTATAGGTCAGTCCGAACACAACCATATGCAGGTTTACACAGATTCTCAATTTTTTTAAAAATTTATAAAATGGCCTTATTGTGACTCTTATAACGGTTTTAGTTTTTCACGGGGCTGTATGGGGTGTCATATTTTGATCTCTAGTTTCTAATGATACCATATTTATTTAGATCAGACTTTTTTTTCCCACTTTTTGTGTACCCGTACGTCCAGGGTCATCTTGGGGTTAAAGGGAATCTGTCACTAGGTTTATACTGCCTTAAAGGGAACCTGTCACCCCCCGTGCCGGGGTGACAGGCTCCCGACCCCCCGTTAGAGCCCCCTTTACTCACCTAATCCCGCCGGGTCCCGCTTCTGGATCCGGTCGGGTGATGAAGATCTCAGCCGCTGTAGCCCGGCGCGCGCGCTGAGAGATGAGTCCAACACCCATAGAGAATGACAGGAGAGTCCAGCGCTCCGTCATTCTCTAGGAGCGTTGGACTCATCTCTGAGCGCGCGCGCCGGGCTGCAGCGGCTGAGATCTTCATCACCCGACCGGATGCAGAAGCGGGACCTGTCGGGATTAGGTGAGTATAGGGGGCTCTAACGGGGGGTCGGGAGCCTGTCACCCCGGCACGGGGGGTGACAGGTTCCCTTTAAATGAGGGCAACATAAACCAGTGGCAAAAATGCTAAACAGAATGGTGTATTACATTATTCTGTTCAGCCGTACACCTGATATTCAGGAGAGTGGGCTTCATGCTGCACCATTTTCTCAATCTGGCTACTGATTGACAGCTGTCTATATGCAGTATGGGCAGACTACTGCCAATCAGCAGCCAGTGGGCAGATGGAGCTGATGCTCATGAATGCCGAGGACTACTGAGCACATGCACATAATGGAGAAGACTAGTGTGCAGTGCTTAGAGTCCTCATTATTAAGGAGAATATCTCCAAATCAGCTGCACAGAACAATGCAAGTGATACATAATTCTGTTCAGCTTCTCTGTCACTAGTTTATGCTATCCTTAGATACAATAGCATAAACCTATTGACAGAGTCTCTTTAATCTCTATATACCTAAAATATAGGTTTGTGTGTGTGTGTTTTGTATTTATGTGTATATATGACAAAGTTATATTAAATAATAACATACCTTTAAACATATTGGCTGGCACCTGGCAGGTGAGACCACATCCATTGGAACAACATTTCTTTGAACCAGGACAATCTATGTCTTTACTGCAGCTCAGTAGACAGACAGCTGCAAATCCAGATGCTCTGTGGGATGAGGGACAGTGGCCCTGCTTCATTACTCGCAGAGATGTCAGAAACTCACAGCTGGCTATGCACTCATTTCGGTTCTGTGGAAGGCAGCGTAGCACAAGACTTGTCAGGAATTCAGGTATAATATAATTCATGTACAGATTTATTTGGAAGACAGTGTTTTTTGCTACGGAAATTTCATCATCTACATGTTAAATTTCTTTATGTAGAAGAATTAAAGTCCTCCCTGACTATGACATAACTATGAAAGTTACTTTAAAATGTAGAATTTTACTGTCTTTACTAACTGGGGGTTTACTAGGTAAAAAGCTGAGCTTTTAATTAAAGCTCCAATGGGTACACGCTTGGGTTCATCCGAACCCGAGTGTGACGCATTTGATTACCGCTGGCTGAGGAAGTTTGATGCAGTGCTAAAGCTGGAAAACATGGATACAGTCCTAGGCTATGTTTACACAACATAAGTTGTGTATTATTCATGGCTGTTGTTGCTGATGTGCAACAACGGCCATGATTAATACACAACCTATGTGCAGTGCAGTTAGAGGGAATCCCGGTCGATGTGTATACACATAATATAAACTCTGGCCGGGATCGCTAGCGGCTCCACAAAAAAACTAACATGTCAGTTCACACAATGGAGTGCCCACATCCGAATTCATTAGTAGTGAAGATGATCCGGCCGGTACTGCAGTACTGGCCGGAATGATCATCAGTAACACCGGCCGTTCTGCGATCTGGCCAGGTTACAGAATGGCTGGTGTTTTACTAAATGTGAACATGACCCTAGGCTGTATCCATGTTTTCCAGGACTCCTTAGGACTGAATCCAACTTCTTCAGCTGCCAGTAATCAAATGCTGCACGCTCGGGTTCGACAATCAATTTGTTTGAAATGCTACATGACCACCTTGTCATTGGAAAAACTTGCCCTCGATATAATATGGCGGCCATGTTCTGGCCCATTACTAGTTGGAGTATTCAGATATGTATTTTTCCATTTAGTTTCGGAAATAAGTGTGCTCTGAGACGTTTGACTCACCCTGAACTTTTGTTTCGCTAGGGCAAGTATAAGTTAGTCTAGTAATGCAGGTGTTTTATATAGCTCTTAAGTAATGATTTTTACCTCACATTTCCTATGGCATTGTTTTGACATGACATCCCACTCACCCATACATGGCTGCATACACTGAAAAAAAAAAGAATATTGCAGTAGTCAAAAGATGAAAAACTGACAGATGTTTATTTTCTTCTGAGCTTTAGGCTCAATGCACATGGAGTTCCTGTTTTTTCACTATGGATCCCTAGGACCTTTTTATGCTGCCTTATGGCCTATAACATTGAAGAATGTGAGAAAGATAGTTTTGACATAATAGTTCCTAGCACAGCTTGTATAGGAACCTCCTTGTAATGCACCACAGTACCACATAAAAATCATAATTAATAAATTAATTAATAAAGCCATAATCAGCACTCTTGAGCCACCCTATGGGACATCCATATGGCACCATATCTCTCAGACTGACACATATAGAAACTAGATTACAAAAAATTCTTTAATGCCTCTGTATTAAAATAGAGCTGCAGCTATGCTCACACTTCTGTGTCCACCATGTAACGGCTCTGAGATTGTACAAAGTCAAAGTATACTTGGAGGACACAGAAGTCTGTGGGTACAGTTGCAGCTCTATTTAATACAGAGGCAAGTACTTAAAGGGGTATTCCCCCCAAAAAATTTTTTGCATTAATACGTTGCCCACCCGTAGCTTTCCATCTTTCCAATATAAAGTTATTACGGATTCTGCACAGTTTTGCTGTTATTTGGAATCACTCACCCCCACCGTTTGCATAGAATCATCAGCTCTCAGTCCACTCCAACACGCTCCCTGCTCCTGGCCCCGACCCTCTGAGACGGCATGACGTGTCCTCCCTCTCTTCAATGGGCTGGCTTCTAACCCTGCCTATTGAAGTGAGGGAGTACACTGACAGCTGCTGTTGTCTCCCGACTGCCTCCCCCCAGGTCACCTGTGTGCCCCCTCGCCCCTGAACACACCTGTGCCCCCCCCCCCCCGCAGCTCACCTCGGCACCTCGGCACAGCTGGCAGCGGCGGTCCCAACACCCCCGGACCCCACACAGCTCAGTACAGCACCCCCCCCCCCCGGCTACTTTGCTTGGTTGCCTGGATGCGGGGGGTGCTATGGGGCGCTCACTAATCGTCTGATCCCCCCCCTCCTCCTATACCAAGTACATCCCCCCCCTTTCCGATACCGAATACATCACCCCCTCATCAGATCTGCAGCACCGGGCCGTCTCAGCTTCCATCACAGCAGCTGCAGCAGCTCACCAAGCTTTGTCCCGCACAGAACGCTGTGAGCTCCTGCTGTGATGGAAGCTGAGACGGCCCGGTGCTGCAGACCTGATGAGGGGGTGATGTATTCGCTATCGGAAGGGGGGGGGATGTACTTGGTATAGGAGGAGGGGGGGGGGATCGGACGATTAGTGAGCGCCCCATAGCACCCCCTTCCCCGCATCCCGGCAACCAAGCAAAGTAGCCGGCGGCGGGGGGTGCTGTACTGAGCTGTGTGGGGTCCGGGGGTGTCGGTACCGCCAGCTGTGCCACTGGTGAGACGGGGGGGGGGGGGGCGAGGTGCTGCGGGTGGGAACGGGGGTGGTGGTGTCTCCCCCCCCAAGCCTTCACCTCCTCTCCCCCCCCCTTCACATCTCTCTCTCTCCCCCCTTCACATCTCTCTCTCTCCCCCCTTCACATCTCTCTCCCCCCCTTCACATCTCTCTCCCCCTTCACATCTCTCTCTCCCCCCTTCACATCTCTCTCTCCCCCCTTCACATCTCTCTCTCCCCCCTTCACATCTCTCCCCCCCCCCCTTCACATCTCTCTCTCTCCCCCCTTCACATCTCTCTCCCCCCCTTCACATCTCTCTCTCCCCCCTTCACATCTCTCCCCCCCTTCACATCTCTCTCTCCCCCCTTCACATCTCTCTCTCCCCCCTTCACATCTCTCTCTCCCCCCTTCACATGTCTCTCTCCCCCCTTCACATGTCTCTCTCCCCCCTTCACATGTCTCTCTCCCCCCTTCACATCTCTTCCCCCCTTCACATCTCTTCCCCCCTTCACATCTCTCTCTCCCCCCTTCACATCTCTTCCCCCCTTCACATCTCTCTCTCCCCCCTTCACATCTCTCCCCCCCTTCACATCTCTCCCCCCCACCTTCACCTCCTCTCTCCCTCCCACCTCCATCTCCCCCATCATCTCCTCTCCCCTCCATCTTCACCTCCTCTCTCCTCCCTCCTCCATATAGATATATAGGGTCATTGTACTTTGCAACTCAACCCACGGCACCCAACTCCCCCACGCACGGCTCACCGGCTGACCTGCAGCCCCCCTCACTCAAATAACTCAACTCTGCTAAGCAACACTCTCAACTCTGCTATGCAACGCACACAACCCTGCTATGCAACGCACACAACTCTGCTATGCAACTCACACAACTCTGCTATGCAACGCACACAACTCTGCTATGCAACGCACACAACTCTGCTATCCAACGCAGACAGCTCTGCTATCCAACGCAGACAGCTCTGCTATGCAACGCACACAACTCTGCTATGCAATGCACACAACTCTGCTATGCAATGCACACAACACTGCTATGCAACGCACTCATCTCTGCTATGCTACGCTCTCAACTCTGTTATATCTTGTGGATATCAGCTCTGCTTCATCATGGACCAATCAGACGTAAGCATTGCATGATGGGAGATGTAGTTTTCTGGCTGGAGCCATGTTGGATATAGTTCGGCTTTCTAAAAAACTTGTAACTCAGGAACGGAAGCAGCTAGAAAGACAGGAGACGGCTCAAAATTCTCAGGGGGACTTGGTGAGTAAGACCAGCTAGGTTTGGGAGCATTTTATTATATTAGCTCTTGGGGGGAATACCCCTTTAAGGTCTCACTAGAAAAATGGAGGTAAGATAAGAATGTCCCAGAAACTGACTTTTTTTGTAATTTCTGAATTGGATTAATAAAATTACAATCTCCTAAGGCTATGTTCACATAGTCATTGAAGATGCTGCTGTTATTTTAGTTAATATAAAGGACACTTCAGCAGAAACTGAAAGACCTCAGGGGGTTGGTTGGTTACTGGCTACTGGTATTCGTCAGGCAACAGAACTAACACAATATCATAGTTTAACTGTGTTTTTCATGGTAGGAAAAGAACGCAATCTGCTGGTTTTTGTGCTTTGTTACAAATCTTCCCAGATGTTTGTGTAGGAATTTTAAAGTTTCCAGACTCCTAAATTCTCCCCATTATATATACCTAAAATCCTCTGATAAACTTCTGTTCTGTTAGGCAACATTCATACTACATACAAAACACAGAAAAGGCGCCCACTTTTGCTTTTTAAAAAGACGTCCGTTTTTGCTGCAATTTAACTGTCAAAAGTCAATGGGATGGCTGACGTCCACTGCACACAGTGTATTTAAAAGCAGACTTTGTTTGTGCGGATGTCAAAATAATGATCATGACAATTATTTTCGGACGTCTAACACTAACACCGAATGTTTTTTTATAGTTGTTCACACACAGTTCTTTACTGTTCTTTCATGAAAAAACACCTTTATTCAAGCAGTAAATTGTGTCAAAGGCTATGTTCACACAATGTTTTTTCAGCAGTGTTTAAAATGATGTGAGTCATTTTGAGTCTAAAATAACGGACGTCATTTAGCTGTCTGATCTCCCCCAAGTGCAATGACTGTTGGCACATTATTCTAGTTTGGGTTACTAATTGGCCTTTGGGTGCGGCTTAATTGAAAAGTCCATTGAATTTAATAGTAAAAATGAAGAAGGAACGGTAACAAAAGAAAAGCTGTGTGTGAACAACTAATAAAAAACGTCCGCTGTTTGCAAAAGACGTCCGAAAATAATTGTCATGATCATTATTTTGACGTCTGTGGCGATAACGTCCGGTATTCAATACATTGTGGGCATTGGACATCTGTCTTTCCATTGACTTCAATGCAATGCAAATCCGTCAAAAACTAACCTTATTTTAAAAACAGCCTTTTCTCTATTTTTCATGTTGTGTGAACATAGACAAAGAGGTGGAGCCTATCATTCCCTGGCCCCTTCATTGTTACTCAATCCTGACCACTTGGATGCAACAGTCAATAGCAACCGTGCCAGCTAAGTTATTAGACCAGAAAAGACCTTTGTCACTCGACCACCCCATTCAGCGACTCATTTACAGGCCATGCCAAGCTGTTTAAAATATTTATTTTAAATAATCAGTTAAAGGGGTTGTTGGAGTTATACTTTGTTCTTCCCTTATCCACAGGGTGGATAGTTATTTTTACTTGTCCCTCAGCCCAGAGGTCAGACCCCCCCCCCCACAATCTTATATTTGTCATCAATCCTGTGTATAGGGGACAAGTAAAAATAAATTTGACAACCCCTTTAATGTTTTCTCATTTCTACATTTGCTTTTACTTGTAATTGGTGTCATAAGGCAGGATCACTTGACAGATCTTGAAAAATATGCTAGGTACGCTCCCGACCAATATATGATCAGTGACAGTGGCACGGCAGTATGAATAAATCCTTGAGGCTATGTTCACACTGCGTATCTTTCCGGTCGTAGTGCGAACCGCGAATATACGCACGTAGTTTTGAGGTTTGGTTCTTTCGCTTGAAAGTATACGATATACGCCCGCACAATGCACACTACGTATGAGCTTGCGGTCCTGTACGGAGTACTTATTTCAGCCAAATTGAACTTGATTTTTCGATCCAAAAGGTTCTGTGAGTTTTATTGGGCTGGGCGAAGATTTCCAAGTAAATGACCTGTTTCAGATCGCTTCGAAACAACTAGGGAAGCATAACGTTTCAGCCGCACATGTACGGCGCCATATGAAATGCGGCCGGAATCGTACGCAGTGTGAACATAGCCTAAAGCTGTATTGAGGACCACTACAAATCACTACAAATCACTAATACTGAATGTCATAATGTACTTACTTGTAAGCAGCGTCGCTTATTCTCACACCATGCCAAAATGTCATCATTCTAAAAAAAAAAGGAAAATGCATTTGCTAGGTACATTTCATATAATAAGTAATTCAAAGAACCTTCGCAGAAAATTTGCTGGAGCAAGTGTGACTTGCATATCTTCCACCACTTGTGTGCACACTACGGAATCCGCATGGAGAAGTTCCATCGGATTCCGTCACTTGTACCTGCATGCGGCGACGTGCATCTCCACCTGTACCATAGACACCATTCTAGGCACAGGCGGATTCCGCGATCCGCCCAAAGAATTGACTTGTAAATTCTTTTGGCGAACAACGGAATCGTCCTCAGCCATAAAATGGTGTCTATGGCATGGGCAGACATACGTGCCGCCGCAAGCGGGTACGAGTGACAGAATCTGCCAGAACTTATCCGCCCTGATGCTCGCACTCTATAAGGGGTATAGTGGAAAGTATTGTTGGAGTAATGGAAAAGTAGGCCAGAAGACTAGACATCTGTGGGAGAGGCATAGGGACTGGAGGCTGCTTAAGGGCTGGTGGACTGTCAGCTAGTATACAAGCGCTAGCCAGTGTAAAGGTATATAAGAGGCCTTCATTTCAGTGCCACGAATATTCAAACAGTTTCCCCACTCCCAGCTTCATATTGGTAGACAATGCCGTTTGTGGGGATAACTCAACTACAGGGCTTCCACATCCATTCTGTCCATGAAACATGGTACCTATGTATAAGGCCTTAGGAGGAAGATGTTTTACCTAGCAGTTAAGTGACCACTGCTGTCTTAGGGGTTAGGGAAGCCTGGTTGTGTTGGCCCTTACTTAAGCAGGTCTGTCCACAGTTTCTCTATGAAGACAGGTTACAAATGGTCAATGTTAATGTAACTGTCAAAACTGACAAAATTGCAGTTAAAAGTTTGTTCTTAAGGAGAAACCAAGGAGCAATTGTTAAAATTATAAATGGCATGTGGCAAAGTAAAATAGAAATAAAAGTTTTGTCAAATGTTTGTTGCAGCCATAAATGTAGCCAATGCAATGTTAAAATGTAGACATAAAAAAATAGCAAAAAAGGTGTGCTCCCCCAGGTTATATTTGGAAAAAAGCTATTACATATTTTATAAGCTGTTTTATTACCACAATGTTAGCACATCAGTTTTAATAAATAAGAAGGATGGTTTAGTAAAATGATGCTTGTGTTTTGTTGTTTTGCCCAGTAGGATGTAACATTGATGACTACAATAAAATATACTTTAAAAACTTAAAAACAATTAGTTTTGCCTTCTGGTGTTTTGGTGAAGGGTAATTGTGTAAGGTCAGTGGCATTTTTGCTAATATGACATCTTTGTTCTGCTATTTTTTCTGTAGGCCTCTTTGTATTACAAATAAAAAATGCCATCACATGCCAGCAGCTAAATTTATTTCTTCTCTAAGCAAACAAAAAATTCAGGACAACACGTGTTAAGCAGATCTAACACTAGTGAATACTAGTAGTAATATTAGTGAGAGAGAACCAAATAATCAAATACTATTATGTTGCAGACTTATCATAAAACCACAAACTGACAGCTTAGAGTATAATGAAGCCATTTGATTTGCTGTAGATATAATACTATAGGTTCAGAATTTGTTTTTAATAATGGGAAAAAAAGTTATTGATTGAATTACCTGTAGACTGATGAAGGTAGTAGACAGCTGTGTGATATGTAGGGTCAGGCAGTGTGATGTGCATCTGGATAGTATTATTTTCTTATCAGTGTCTTCTCTATCCTTCTTCTCTCTCTTGGCTGCAGCAACCACCATGATGCCATAAATCAGGAATAGTACACTGTTACCTTTGCCGAAATTCTTGGCCATGGTCTGGAAGTGCATTTAACTACTTCCAAGTGCTGTTCTGCTCTTGTGTATCATTCTGCAGACAATGTGTGTTTGAGAGGGTGATCCTTCAAGTGAGGACACTCCCCCAGTAATTCTCCTCTAGCTTCAAACAGGACCCCCCCACCAAACCCCCACTCTAATAGGATGCAGAATGATGTGTATCCCCTGCCGATCTATGATTGCTACATGTGGAATCTGCATTGCATGATGCAATTCTACAATTACACTTCTTTGCTTTAAGTGCTACAGAACAGACAGCTTTTCTAAGTGGTTGACAAGTAATTTGCACAAGTAATTGAAAACCTCACTTATGGTCAATTCTAATAAAAACATATGTTATTTATAAATGATTTACTTTCCTAATTTATTCACTTTGATGCTAGCTATATATCTAATTGTCAGATTTCATGGGTCTCATTTATCAAAGAACTGCTAGAAAAATGGATTAAGTGAGGAATATTTTTTTTTTTTTAAAAAGGTTGACATTTTTAACCCCATATATTTGTGGCCTGAATTACCAGATGTTTTCTGCTCGTTCTGGTTAAAGGGCCATGATTTTTTTTCTATACCAAAAAAGTGATTTTTGCATCTGTTTTTGGACACATGGATTTTTAGGAAAACATTTAGAAGAACCTTGAAATGAAATGCATATTTGTGTTCATTATTGTCAATTTTGATATACAGTATAATTTGACCTAGTAGCCTAGTTAGAGCAATTATGTTTGAGTTAGGGGTCTATTAATTATGTTTTTATATTGTAGAATTTGTACTACAGCCAAAGCTTTGGCTGTACAGATATGATGGTAATCGTAGTGTGGCAACAGCTGGAGAATTGTAGGCTTGACACCTGTGCTCTAAGGTATATAAAAACACTGGTGCCACTTACAAAAGATGACCAACTACATGTATAACTTGCCGCTCCCTTGCCAGCTAAATGACTATAGGGACCCTGGAGACCGTAATAATTAAATATTTAATAAATGTTAAAAAAAAATGTATGGGACAGTGCCTGGCAAACTGCCCTTGTTGGAGCACTGTAGCCTTTCTATCATTGAGGATGTCGGGAGTCAGACATCCGCGTAATTGGAGTGGCGGCAGCAGACCGCTGCTGACTTCAATGGGCAGTCCAAACTATCTAAAGATTGTTCGGCAGCTCCTCCACCTGCTCCCTGCTCACTGTCAGTGCATGTTATAGCACAGGGAACGAGTGTGGAACAAGGGCAAAGCGAGCACTGAGCTGACAGGTCAGCGCTTTCTTCCCCCTTTTTAATGTCGGTTGTAATACAGCTTTTATTCTTAGCCCACCCTTTATTATGCTGTAAATACATTAAAGAAGCTGTTCACCCCAAAAAAATTTTGTCCCCCCCCGGTAGCCGCTAGCATTCTCTATGGAAGTGCGTGACTTCCGGCGTTCAAATTACAAGGGAGAGAAGAGGAGTCACAGCTCCGGCGGAAGTGAGCGTGCGCCAGATTTGAATGGCACCCCGGGACGGGAACGGAGCTACGCCGCGGGACATCGATCATCTTCCGTGAGTATACATGCCAGCGGCTACCGGGGGGGCCAAATTTTTTTGGGGTGAACTGCTTCTTTAATGCAAGTAGTGATGGGGTGGCAGAAACTGCGGAGACTGGTGCTGGTCTAAACAGTTTATCCCTGTAGATGCGTGATGATTATCAACCATGGCATTTACATATAACTTTTTATTTCCTGTCATATCAATTTATTAGTTTTACAACAGACAGATCACGCAGGACACAAAGCAGGAAAACAGATCATTTGTAAGAATTTTTACCCTGTCTTTTTTTGATCTTTTCATTGAAGAGAGGTAGATTTCCTGGCACACCCCAGAGCTGAGACACAACATGGGATGTCTCCTTAGTCCTGCTGGTGAACCGGTGACCTTTATAACTGGTCCTCAGCCCAGGCAGTTTCACATGGGATACATATCTCTTACTCTAAAGAAGAGGAGCTGTCCAGCCCTGGAAAACATCAAGTGGCAGATTCACACCATCAAACACCACACTGACTAACAGCAGTTTAATGGCAGTTAATAGACAAGTGTTTTGATCCCTGACATCTTAAATAGGGCGAAGGTTACAAGTTCACTCTGGTAACACTTGTAATGGACATTTACTATTTGTTGCCGGATGTTCTGTGGTAATTGTTTCAAATCAGGCAATATAAAACCACCAGAGACTCATCATAATTCAGCATGCAGACATGATTTTTTTTTTTACTAACTTACCATTTACCCTAACATTTTATTGGTGCCTGGTGAATGTCAGCAATTTTAAATTGCTAGTGATTTTCTTCATAATTGCGCCAGGTATTTCCTCACAAAAAGGGATTCATTTTCCATATATGCTAAATGGGTTTTAATAGTAAGTTACTTTAAACTAACAAGATATTGCAAGTGTGTATAAAGTGTGTATTAAGTAAAGTTTAAAAAAGTCTATACATATTGAACCTTGCTTATTATTAGTCTACTTATATGCAAAGGTAACATGAATGTATTTTTGCATTTTTATTCAGGGCCATATTTACAGCTTGTGCTGCCCTTGGCACTTGTACTGAATACACCCTGCTAGGGCCTAATGACCTACACTAAAAGTATTATAGTTCATCATATTCTTTATATATAAATGCTTATCATGCCATCCAGTCATCCTGTGATCTGACAAACATAAACATAAAAAGTCTATTACTATCATAGTAGTATCTATATTGATTGTTATAGAAAACAGAAATAGACTGTGTTGCCACATTGGTACCCAATACCTTGTACCACATCTAGAAACAAAACATAACTTTAAGGGGCAATCCAGCCTTTTATTATTGAAAGTCCATCCATTTGGGAGGTATGTCAATGACCATGCCAATCCAATGAAGGAGGAATTTCCCTCTGAAACAGGTAATAGATGTATTAAGCTATGTTCACACTGCGTACGAATCCGTACGCAGATCTTACGCTGCCGTACATGTGCGGCTGAAACTACGGGCGTGCGAAAAATCGACATGCGCCGGATGCGTACGCACCGCGAACATACACAGTATGTACATACACCGTAGTACAGTTATGCTTCCCTAGCTTGTTTCGAAGCAATCTGAGGCAGGTCATTTACTTGGAAATCTTCGCCCAGCCCCGTAAACCACACAGAACCTTTTGGATCGAAAAATCAAGTTAAATTTGGCTGGAATAAGTACTTCGTACGGGACCACATGTAAATCCACGGCCATGAGTTTCAACATTTCCGTCCTCAAACAATGGTCTTGTTCATTTTTCACGGCACCGTATACGATCCGGCCGTAAGCTCATACGTAGTGTGCACTGTGCGGGCGTATATCGTATACTTTCAAGCAAATGCATCAACCTCAAAACTACGTACGTATATTCGTGGTTCGACGGATTCATACGCAGTGTGAACATAGCCTTAGTGTGTATTCTTATTAAACTTCTACTACATCATCTGGATGAACTTCTGACAAATCCTTAGAGCTTTTTTGCAGCAGGGCTATTTGAGGCCGACATTCGCCTGCATCTATGTTTATGTGGGTTTATGCATAATTTGAAAGTTACAAATGAGAGTTATTTAGGTAGACAAGCCATTCCGTAATCATTCTATAGATACATCTAAGATTCACAATTAAAGGACATTTCTATTAGCTCTGCACACAAAACAGGAATAAGCAGTGTGATTAATCACTTGGAAGAATGTGACATGTTATATTATGGGTTAGGATGGATAACACACCAGTGTGTAGACAGAAAGTTCTGCTCATTAATTCAGTGTTTTGTGTGATCATTTGGGTGTAATTATTTTCAGATGTCCTTACTTAGAGGACATGATTGATGAATGATAAGCCACATCTGAGAATGTCATTTGAACCTAAGAATACTGTAACAGGGCTTATACTTGTGCAAAATAAACACCTTGGCTTATGCTAGAGTCCAATGCTCCCGGATGGAACAGCATGCCCTGGCAGAAATGTAGTTAAAGGGAACCAATCAGCACTGAACTCCTTATAAACCTAATACATCTACAAATTCCAAAAATAACCTATTTTTTTATATAATTTACGGGTGATACCCTGAAATAAACATGAAACACCTAAAGTTTTCACCTCCAAAAAATATATAGAGGTGCACCTGGTATGGGGTGATATGACTGCAGTGTATTAGTGTACCTTCATGTTTGTGACTTTAAAAATAAATTGTGTTATATTGACTTCCACCTTTCTATTTACTTCAGAGCACACACACTTTAATTAGACCTTCTACTTATGCCTATAGGCCTGTGCTGTTGTGATGAATTGAGATATTTAGTTACTTATTGGTTTTGGAAAGTATTGTGGAGTACATGCACTTGCAAACTGGCTAATATTATTTTAACTGCAGTCTCATTCTTAATGTAGACCTCCCATAAATAAATTTGGTATAATTCTTCTAGTGCTTTCTTATAATAGTGGATATTCACACTTACTAAAATTTGTATTATGTTCAAATAATTACAATTTATGTTGAGCACTAGCACTTTAACAAGTCTAAATATTACCATTTGTCCCACATTTAACCAGTACTTAGTCCCCTTGAATAGTTTTTAATTGGTGTTTTTAAACAATTGGATAACGTGTGTGTGTTGGGGGGGGGGGGATTTGTGTGGGGGGATTTGTGAGGAGAGCTGGATAACTCATACAAGCATGGATAAGCATATGCACACCCACATAATATGATTGTGTGGTGTATCAAGAATGGGGATCAAGTGAGCTCTGTCTGTTCACATAAAACTAAGCTAGAGGTTGGTGCAGGACCGGACTGGGACTTAAAAGCAGCCCTGGCAATCAAACCCCAGCAGCCCACACACCATATCATGGATAGCCGTGTAAAATACGCTCTGCAGCAAATTCTGCTTCATTTAGCCGTGTCCCCACTACTCCCTTAAACATGTGAACCCACCATCAGCACCTAAAAATAATGATATAACATAATCTGCTGTGGATTTGATGCAGCATATTTATGTATTCATTTCAACTGATTACATTAGAAGCATCAAATCCGCATTGGATTAGGTATGAACGTGCCCTTAAAGGGAACCTGTGGTGTCTATACCAGGTACACAGCTGTAGATCACAGCTTACAGGTCAGGGACCGGATCTTTAGTCCAGTGTAAACCTCTATAATCTTTCTTTTCATTACCAGCTGAAGTGTCACAGAGGTGGAGCCACAGCAGCACCTTCTGCCCTGCTCGTTCCTGCTCTGACTGATGGATGTATAGGGTGCTGCTGCGGCTGCTGTTGTGAAACTTTAGTTGGAAATGAAAAGGACAATTATAAGTTTACACTGTACTAAAGGTCCTGTCAATGATATCTCCCTCACACCTAACTGCTGAGATCTACAGCCCTAGACCTGGTATGGACCTCACAGATTCCCTTTATAGGAGAAAAACATGGTCACCTTCTTCCAGAAACAGTGCCACACTCTTCTTCAGTTTGTGTGAGGTATTGCAGCTCAGTTCCATTGAAGTGAATGGAACCAAGTTTTAATAACCATACACAGTTTGAGAACAGGGTGGTGCTGTTTTTGGACAAAAGTTACTATTTTTTTTAAATCCCTTTTATCCTGACTATGTCTGCACCCCATATAATGGCGGTATAAGTAGTAAGGTTTTATTTATTAAAATGTGTCTGGTTGTGATCTCATGTGTAATCAAAGCTACATAATGGAAGGGGGTGTGGCTAGCAGCAAGATGGAGTAGCTGCAACTGCTCGTGGCTCCGCCGGCTCTCGGACTGACTCCTGACCGAAACCTACCCGAGCTAGCTGGGTGTTCGTTGGGCGCTGGATGCTGGTCTGCCTCGTGGAGCCCCGCTGAGTGGTGGCGTCTCCCCTCGGATGGATGTGGCCGGTCATGTCTGGATGGGAGGAGGCGCTCGTGTCTCGTGGCGTTGGCGGCTGTTCTGGGGGGATCCGGAGGTCGGAGGATCCCCATGGAGCGGTCCTGGATGGCGGCGCCGTGAGAGGGCGGCCTCGAGAGGATGGTGGTCCCGTTGAGGATGGGGGTTAATCTGGAAGGAGGGGCCTCCAGGGCTTAAAGCCGCGGTACTCAGTCTGCGCCGGCGCTCTGTTTTTTGATGACGGCAGGGTCAGCTGACCTAGCAAGACGCCGAGGCGCCATTTACAGCAAGGTGGTGACGGACCGAGACCGTGGCACAGAAAGCCTTATACCCTTCCCTTTGTGTTTCGGAGTGAGTATGGAACGCTAGTTCACCTGCTCTCTGCGACAGACTGTCCTCCTCTTACTTAAGGGGAATCCCTGAAGAGCCTGCATGTGCTCCTGCAGTAAGACTGAGGCTTATAGGCATTTTTCTCTGCTCTTTCCAGCAGGAACTGAAATGGTTTATGTAAACAGAGAACAGACCAGACACGCATGATTCGGGACTGGTTATAGGGAAATAGCACCATCTCCCTGCGGCCAATGGTGGCTATATACCTCACCCTGCTTGGTTGGTTGTTATGTCACCTCATGAACACTGTGTGGGAAAGACAAGGAGAAGGAAGCAAAAGAAAAGAGGGAAGAGCATAAGCTATTAATTCTTTCTGCTGCTAACTCACTCCGGCATTAAGAACTACCGTCCTGGGAAGATAGTAAATGGCTGCCCTCCCAATATGATAATTAACAATATGACTGTGTGGATATGAATCTTGGTACATTTGTGTATATGCAATCACATTTTACTACACCAGTGCAGTATTGGGGAGCTTATCACATTTGCTCCTTTTTTAAGTGTGTTTTTTGTATGGACTCTCTCCTTTCTAACCTTTCTGAAATATTATGCCAGTTAAAGCCCAGAATCGTAAATCAGGGAACGCTGCTAGTCTGAAAGAGCAAGGACCTGTCCATCGAATTGAAAAAATTTTGAAATCTCCAATGCCTGCAAAAGCTAAAGGAGGCAAGGCCACCTCTCCGAGTGGGTCACGTTACAGTGTACTGAGTCAGGATGGGCAGGGAGAGGGGTCCACCGAGGTGGCCGAAGAAATACCGGTTTCCTCGGTGGATGCCATTCTCTCAGAAATAGCTAAGTGCAACAAGTCTATCAAGGGGTTAGCACTACAACTAGAATCTGTCTCATCGGAGATAATGTTTGTCCGTCAGGACCTGGTGGGGCTGAAGGACAGATTGATCTCCATGGAGCAGCAGGTTCCTGTACTTCAGGGAAAGGTGGAGGCATTGGAGATAAAGATGGCAAGTTGTGAAAAGGAAAACACCCTGACTAAAGAAAAGATGGTAGATCTAGAGGATCGTGCCCGCCGTTGCAACATACGTATGATTGGTTTCCCAGAAGGGTCCGAAGGGGCAGATGTGGTAGAATTTTGTTATAAATTCTTTATTTTCAAATAAGCATCAAACAAAGCACAGCCGTGCCCAGCCACATATGCCGGAGGCAGAGAATAAAAAAGGAGAAAGGAAGAACAGGAAGAAATGATCGATAACACTGAATCATCGTTAACCTACATAGGCCTGTAGCAACAACGGGGTGCCAAATAGTCCCTGAGAATTGTACAGCAAGGCTAGCAAAGTCCTGCATATATGGGGGAGGGCACGCGGCCCGTTCAACGCTTGCGTTTTCCAATTTCTCGTTGTACAAGACGTAGCAGGTAGAGAGTACATAAAACAGAGACAGTACGTACAGAAAGGAGAACAGAAAGAAAGGGCAGAAGACAGGAGGGTGTGGGGACACGAGAGGGGGGCGGGAGAGGGGGGGATGCATGGGGGGGGGCTGGTGGCTACCGTCTGAGTCGGGAACCTGCCTCGACGTCAAATCACTTGTCTGGGCCCTACCTAGGGGGCGCGTAACAGTTCCCTGTAGGCATCGGTCTCCTGGAAGCTGATCCACGGTAGCCAGGTGGAATAAAATTTTTTGTTAGTAGAATGTAATTCTGCAGTGAGATCCTCCATCCACATCAGGTCATTCACTTTTGTGACCCACAGTGAGAGAGAAGGAGGAGAACGCTGCTTCCAACAAAGTGGAATACACGCCCTGGCCGCCATCACCAGGTAACTTAGCAATGAGTGTTTGTACGCCTCCTGGGTGATCTCGCTGTGATGAATCAGGAATAGGGCCGGGCCCATGGGCATGGAAAGGCCGGTCACCGCTCTAATGGTCGCTATCACTGCGGACCAAAAGTCACGTAGACATGGGCAGTCCCAGAACACATGTAAGAATGTCCCCTCGGCCTCTTTGCACCTCCAACATGCCGGGTCAACCTGAGGGATGATGGAGTGCAGAGTGGCTGGTACCCTGTACCACCGTGAGAGAATTTTAAAGTTTGCTTCCTGAAATTTGGAACTAATGGAGGACTTGTGCGTCAGGTGGAGGATTTTAGATCTCTGTGCGTCCGTTAGGGAAAGACCCAAGTCAGTTTCCCACTTAATGAGGAAGGAGGGTCGGGGCTCATCGGGGGCAGTCTGAAGGAGTTGTTAGGTAATGGATAGGGTGTGCCTCAGCGGTTCCCGCTGATTACATAACTGTTTAAAAAATCAGTGAGTGCTCGGGTAAATTGAGTCGCCGGTGGCAAAGAAGACAGATAATGCCTTAATTGCATCACCCTCCAGTGCCCTAGGGAGCAAGGGTCAGTCAATGCCAGCAAGTCGGCCGCGGACACCCACGCATTGTCCTGTATATAGGACTTGGCCCTAAAGGCTCCGTTCGCTATCCATTCCCGGAACACCTTGTCTGTCAGGCTTGGAGTAAACCCTGGATTTCCCAGAATGGGGGTCATACTGGAGATGCATGGTAGAAACTTTTGTCTTATCACCTTGTCTGCGCACGCCGCCACGACGGGTCCAATGGTAGGGTGGTATTTCACATCAGTAAGATGGTCTCCCGACAGCCACGCCAACCCACCCAGGGGTATGCCCGTGTACGATTGTTCTATTGCCACCCATGGTTTCCTGCTGCTATTTCTACACCAGTCAACAATGTGTGTGAGCTGAGTGGCCAGGTAATATTTTTTCACGTCAGGGAGCCCGATTCCGCCACGTTCTTTCGGGCAGGTGAGTAACGTTTTACGGATGCGTGCCGGTTTGTCCCCCCAGATTAATTTTGTTTGGATAGACGCCATGGAGCAGAAGAATGCTGTCGGAATGCGGATGGGAAGGCATTAAAAAAGGAATAAAATCCTAGGCAAGATATTCATTTTGTATATGGCGCACCGCCCAAACCAAGTATGGAGACCTTTGACCCATCGCGCGCAGTCTGCTTTCACCGCGTTCAGTAATGGCAAGTAGTTGCGCTGGTAAAGTGTGCTGAGATCGGGCGCTAGGTGGACCCCCAGATATTTAATGGCCTCTGAGGCCCATGTGAAACTGAAAGAGGAACGCAGCTGGGTGGCCATTCCCGTGGGTAAGGAGATGTTCAAGGCCTCCGATTTCTTGAAGTTTATTTTGAAATTGGATAGTCTGGAATAGGTAGTGAATTCGGTCATTAAATTGGGTAAAGCGATGCCGGGGTTGGTGAGGAAAAACAGCAGATCGTCGGCGTAAGCCGCAATTTTGTACTGTGTCCGCTGTGTGTTCATCCCCATGATATTGGGGTTTGCCCTGACGCGGCACAAGAACAGTTCCAGTGTTAAAATAAAAATAAGGGGGGAAAGGGGGCAGCCTTGCCTGGTGCCATTACGTATAGGGAAATTGTCCGATAGAATGCCATTCGCTTTGACTTGCGCACTGGGCGAGGAATATAAGGACGTAACCCAAGCCAGGAAAGAGGGGCCCATCCCCAGATGTTTCAGCGTTTCCACCATGAAGGACCAATTAACCCGATCGAAGGCTTTCTCCGCGTCCGTTGAAAGCAACATAAGGGGGTATTCCGACAGATTGGCCTTATGGATCAGGTTAATGGCCTTCATGGTATTGTCCCGGGCTTCCCTGCCGGGCATAAAGCCCACTTGATCTGGGTGGATGATTGGGTCCAATCGGGATACCAAATGTGAGGCCAATATCTTAGCGAACAGTTTTAAATCGACGTTGAGCAAAGATATTGGTCTGTAATTAGCGCAAAGGGAGCTGTCCTTTCCTGGCTTGGGAATGACCGTAACATGTGCGCGTGTGGCATCAAGTGGCAAGGCGGTCCCCTGGGAGATGGCATTATAAGCAGCCAAGAAATGAGGGGTAAGTTCTTCCAGGCACGCCTTGTAATACGCCAGGCCAAACCCATCTGGGACGGGGGATTTACCGGTCTGCGCATCCTTAATAGCCGCATTTAGTTCTCCGGCTGAAATAGGTGCTTCTAGAGCCTCTACATCCTCGGCGGTGAGGGTGGGCATGCCTGATTGGGAGATGTAGGTTCGGATTTTGTCCGGGAATGTCGCATCTAGTGTCGCAGGGTTGTCCCCATCTACCGCATACAGTTTGGCGTAGAACTGTTTGAAAGCTTCCGCAATTGCCCTAGGTGTGGTGGCCCGGGTGTTCGGGTTTAATTGCACGAAGGGAATGTAAGACTGTTGTTGCTGCACGCGGAGGGCCCTAGCCAGGGAACGTCCGTATTTGTTGCCGTGTTCGTAAAAGTGGCGCTGACACTTGGCCAACTTAGACCTTGCGCACCTAGTAAGGTGGGCCCTCAGGATGTCCCGGGCTTGCAATAGAGTCACCCGTGCATCTTCCGTGGGATTCCTTTTGTGCAAGGATTCCAGCTCTGCCACCTTTCCTAAGAGCTGCAAGGTCTTAGAGGCATGGTCTTTTTTAAGTCTCGCGCCATGTTTTATCAGTATGCCCCGAGCAACGCATTTATGTGCCTCCCATAAAATCCCGGGGGAAATCTCGTCAGTAGCGTTGTCTGCGAAATAGTCAGTTAGGGATTTCTTGAGGTCTGTCAGGACTACTGTGTCAGTGAGGAGTGAGGAGTTTAATTTCCACTGCCACTGACGGGGCATAGGCTGAGGGAGAGTTAGCGTCACCGTAACCATGGCATGGTCAGAGAAGGTGATAGACCCTATTCTGGCGTCTGTAAGCAAGTGTAGGTCCCAATGTTTGAGAAAGCAGTAATCTAGCCTCGAGTACATGTCCCTGACGGGGGAGTAAAACGTAAAGTCCTTGTCACGGGGGCGCAGCGTCCTCCAAGTGTCTATGAGCTGATGGTCTCTCAATAAAGCAATGACCCGACTCACCACCGCAGCCGGTAGGTGGGAGTAGCCCTTAGATGTATCCGTCCTTGGGTCCATAGCTACGTTAAAGTCGCCTCCCATGATAGTCACCCCCTCAGAAAAGTCCTCCATCATTCCTAGAAAGCGTTGTAAGGGTGCACCCTGACCTGTGTTGGGGAGGTACACTGCGACTAAGGTAAAGAGCGATGAGGCAATTTTACCTTTAACCATGAGGAACCTGCCTTCGTCATCACAGCGAGAATCAACGAATTCCCAGGGTAGGGAGCGAGACACCAAAATACTCACGCCCCGTGCTTTAGAATCATCGGTGTGACTATGGTATGCGTGTGGGTACCACCTGTTAGAGAGATTAAAGAGGGAGTTAGCTTTGATGTGGGTTTCCTGGAGAAAGGCGACTTGGACCTGCTGCGCCTTCAAGGAGCTAAGCAAGATCGACCGTTTACCTGGATCATTGAGACCTTTTACATTCAGGGTCCCTACAAGAAAGTCCGATTGGGACGTGGCTGCTATGACCGGATCCCGCCCTCTAGTCCACCAGTCCCTGTGAAGAGTGGGGGGGAGGGCGGGGAGGGGATCGGGGAGAGAGGGGGGGACAGAGAAAAGAGGAGGGGGGAGGGGGCACAGGCAGGGAACACACAGCACAAGGAGAAACAAATATGGGTAAGCAAAAGCGAGACAAAGGAGTTAGACACTAAGAAACACGATACTCACAAAACGAACAGAAAAAGGGATGGGAGATGGCACCTAGGCGCGTATGGGACAAGGTGGCCCACTTCAGGAAGGGAGGAATAGAAAGCCATGGAGGGGAGGAGCCCCCCACGGCAGCGCAAGTCCATCTCGTCTGAGAAGGTTATGGTCTGACCCCAAAACAAAAACAAAAAAAAAAAGGGGGGGGGGCGTGGGTTGGACGAGGGGGAAGGGGAGGAAGGAAGGGAGAGGGGAAAGGGGAGGTGGGAGGGATGCCCGCGGGGAGAATAAAGGGAAGGTGGGGAAGGAGGGGGGAAGAGGGAGGGAGGGGAAGTTGGGATAGGGCTGAGAGGTTGTAAGAGACCATCTAGCAATCGGTGAAGGAGTGACACCAAAGGCACTAAAGGCGTCCTGGCCATGTTCTGGTGTCACCCGGGGTGTCCCGGGTATGAGGCCGAACGGCACTGTCCTCATAGCAGACCTCTACAAGTCCAACACAGGGGGTATATAACCCCAGCAAAATTCTGGTGCAAAACAAAATAACATTGTAAACAAACAGTGGAGCTGCCGCATGTCCTCTCACTCTGGACACTCATTATCATGGCCCCCTCAAGTCCCGCAGACCAGGAGGCCCATGCTTGAACAAAAAGGAAAGTCAGCGTTCCATAGATCTAGGTCATGCACTCAGGGGTGAATGATCAGAATTCTTTAAGAGGCCCGGGAGGTTGATAGTGATTCTGAGGGCCGTTAAGCTTCCATCGGGAAGGGGTGGGACAAATCTGCCCGTGGCGAGCCCGGCTCGGCCCGTGACCTCCCCTCATTCTGGGCTCTGCGAGAGGGCCTCCTTCTGCGCGTTGGAGCTGATGGTAGGTCCTGTCGACCCAAGGCTAGCCAGTCCGGAATAGGGACCGTCGGGATGTTCAGGAAGATGAATAATTCAGGCAGATCGTCTGGGTGACGTAGAGCAAACGTGGAGGAGTCCTTCCTAACAATGACATGGAAGGGGTGACCCCACCTGTAGGAAGCGCCGACCTCCCGGATTTTAGAAAGCAGTGGCTGGAGCAGTCTCCGCATGTAAAGGGTCCGTGCCGAGACATCTGGGTACAGGTGGACCTCTGTCCCCTCAAAGTCGATCTGCGCCGTGTCTCTCACCGCTTGCAGGATCTGTTCTTTGTCTGTATAATAGTGAAGGCGGCACAGCACATCCCGCGGCCTGGCATTTGCATTTTGGAACATTCTAGAGACTCTATGCACTCTGTCTATCTTAAAGGTGGCCTCTGTCGGCCTATTGGTCAGCATGTTGAATAGAGAGGTCACCCTCAGCACAAGGTTATCAGCGGCATACAGTTCAGGTAGTCCTTTTATGCAAATATTATTTCTCCTGCCCCTGTTTTCCTGATCGTCAAGCTGTAGGGCTACCATTTGCAGATGGCGGCGATTCGCTATGGCGTCTCGTTCTAGGATTGCCACCCTGGATTCTAAAGCTGCGGTTGCTGATTCAGTAGCCGACGTTCGGGTGGTCAGTTGTTCTATGTCCCCCTTTACAGAGTCTATTGCTTGCTGCTGTGCAGCCTCAATGCGGTGTATAATGTTGCACATGTCCTCCTTGGTGGGTAGTGCCTGAAGGAGTTCTCTGAGGTTTTGCAGCTCCCCCTGTAATGTGTGAGATGGGTCAGGTCCTGGGGCACACATGGAGGCAGATTGTGCAGCATCGCTGGTGTGGGTCAGGAGGCTTGCCGCGGCCATTCCCCTCTGGCACGATGGTGTGGGGGAGGCCGCATGGTGCTGGGTGCCCAAGATGGTGGTCCCGCCAGAGGACCGGTACTGTGTGGCCGGGGGGGGGGGGGGGCTTGTGCCGGGGGGATACCGGAGGCCTCAAACCCGTCATCCCATGGGAGCAGTGGTAGGGAGACAGGGGCTCGGAGTGGGAAGGCTGACAGGCACCGCTCACCTTGCTTCTCCTCCTGTACTGCGTGTGGGGAGGAAGTGCGCGCGCCTTCTGCCTGCTGGGTCGGCGCCATGACAGTGGCCGGGCCGTGCTGCAAGCCGGGACTGGAGGATCTGCGGAAGCGGACCAGGCTGCTCCGGAGGGAGAGAGGGCGCTGGGACCGGCCAGGTGCTTTGCGGGGGAGTCGTTTGCGGGGTCCGGGCATCCCAGGAGAGGGTGAGGGGTCAGTAGGGGTGCCGAACTGCGCTGCTCTGGACGGAGCTCCTCAGAGCTGCTGCTTCACTCCGCCATCGCTAAGCCACGCCTCAGAATTTTGTTATAAAGGGTTTACTGACACATTTGGCAAAGATTCATTCTCGCAATTATTTGGTCTGGAGAGAGCACACAGAGTGCCATTTAAGAAACCTCCTCCTGGAAGCCCCCCTAGAACATTAATTGTAAAAATTCTATGCTCCAATGATAGGGATATAGCCCTTAAGAAAGCGATAGAGATGGGTGGTCTGGAATACAATGGAGCTAAAATCTCATTGTACCCTGACTACTCGCGGTTCACACAAATTATGAGGAGCTTATTCAGGGAGGTAAGGGCTAGACTAAAAGTAGCAGGTATCTCTTTTGCTCTTCTTTTTCCAGCAAAAATGTGTATAGTGTACCATAACTCTGTTCATTTCTTTGGCAGTGCCCAGGAGGTAGCAAAGTGGTTGGAAATGAAAGGTTTATAATACGGGGTTGTGGCGTATTGCTAATTACGGGGGGAGGTTTCACCATAATTTTTGTATTGTAGAATTGAAGAATTCCGGGAGCCTTGGGAGACATGGCAGAGCCAAGTAGGAGTTATGCAGTTTGGCATAACAATTGGGGGAAGGGGAGGGGGGTGGGGGGGAGTGGGCATGGGGTGGGGGAGGGACAAAGAGAGCGGCAGGGTAAAGGTTTTTTTTGTTTTTTTTTAAGTAAGTATGGTTAACAATAGAATTTTGTTTTGGAATGTAAGGGGAATGGCAGATAAGGTTAAAAGGGCAGCTATTATGGATGTAATAAATAAACACCTCCCGGCCATTGTGGGGATTGCTGAAACTCACTTTAATGCAGATAAGGCTAAAACCTGTAAACGAGCCTGGGCAAAATATGAATTGCACTCTACCATCACCACCTATTCATCAGGCATTTCGGTTTTTGTTCATAAAAAAGTTAATTTTGTTCTACACAGATCATTAACTGACCAACGTGGCAGATACGTATTTATGCAAGGGAGGTTGGATGGATCCGAGGTTATTATAGCATTTGTATACATCCCCCCCCCATTCAAATTGGAAGTGCTGGTGGCGCTCGTGGAATTCCAGAAAGGGCAGAGGTATGATTGTATGTATGCATGATTGTATGTATGTTTAACTCTGTAATGGAACCTGAAAAAGATCGTAGGGGCCTTGGGGTTGGTAGAGGGAACCATTCACCCTTGCTTTCTTTTTGTGAGGAGGTTGGCTGGCATGACGCCTGACGCCGTCGAAGATGTATCCTGACAAAATAGCATTTTCTTGTTTTAGTGCTTCCTGACAGGCGTCATCCAGGATAGATCTAGTGTTGTGTGATGGTAATGCCTTAAAACAAATAAAGAAAATTAGACTAGAACCTAAAACATTATCGGATCATACTCCCATACTCTTGGAGTTAGAGGGGAGGAACCTTGGTACAAGGAGTAGAATATATTGAATGTAGAGGAGGAGATTACTAGAGAGATTGTGTGGTTTTGGGATGTAAATAAAGACTCAGCGGATTTGTTAGTCGCCTGGGATGCCCTCAAAGCGTTTCTCAGGGGTATTTTTTAAAACAAATTGCTGTTAAAAAGAGGCAATTCCGCGCTCAAGAGGCTGAGCTAAAAGCTAGACATGATAGCTCGTTAGAGAAATTTGAAGAGTTGGGTTCCCAGGAGGCGGCTAATAATTTAAAAAAAGCACAAGATGAATATGGGGATTGGTTGAAACAAAAGGCACAACATAAAGTTTTATTTCTGGGGCAGCAGAGATTTTTATCGGGAGGGAAACCCAACAAATTTTTGATTAACATCCTGAAGGATCAACAGGTCCGGCAGGATATTGTTGTCATTCAGGATCAAAAAGGATCTATGCTGCACGATAGAGACTTAATAGAAAAAGAACTTATAGGTTATTTTGAGAAATTATACACATCAGAATGTTCGCCGGACAAGGGAAACCTAGAAATTGTTTTTGCCAATTTAACGCTCCCTGCTCTCGCTGGGGACCAGCTTGAAGCACTGGAACAAGAGGTAACTTTGGAGGAATTGGAGGAATCCTTGCGTTCTTTGTCTGGGTCTTCATCCCCAGGCTCAGATGGCCTTCCCTTCAATTTTTACAAAAAAGTGTCAAAAACAATTCTCCCCATAATGTTGGAGATCCGGGAATCTTGTAAAAGGGGTGTTCTCCCCCAGTCTATGAGGGAGGCCCACATTGCTCTGATCCCCAAAAAAGGGAAGGATTTGACTGATATAGGCTCTTACCGACCAATATCACTTCTCAACACCGACGTCAAGATATTCGCTAAAACCCTTGCTTTACGACTGGGGAAAGTGGTTACCCAGCTGGTGGGAAAGGAGCAATGTGGTTTTATCCCCGGTAAAACTATTTATAACAACATTTCTAGACTGTTCGCTGGGATACAGCTTAGTGAGTCTGGGTCCCGCTCCATCCTGTCTTTGGATGCCTCTAAAGCATTCGACAGGGTGGAGTGGGACTTTTTATGGTTTACATTAGAGAAAATGGGTCTGAGAGGCAATTTTTTAGGATGGATTAAAACCCTTTATAATTCGCCTGTAGCGAGACTGATTTTCAATGGGAATCCATCAGAATCTTTTGCTCTTAGTAGGGGGACCCGGCAAGGCTGTCCCCTATCACCCTTACTATTCGCACTCTATGTGGAACCTCTTGCAGCTTGGGCTAGGTGGTATCCGGGGTTTGCCGGTTTTGGGCTGAACGGAGAGTCTTCTAAAATTCTGCTGTATGCGGACGATATCTTGATGTTTATTAGACACCCGGAGGAAACAGTCCCGGGTATCATGGAAGCCCTGGAGCAGTTTGGTACGATGTCAGGTCTCTCCATCAACTGGGATAAATCTTGTTTGCTCCCGATTGATGGAGAGACTGTATCGCCAATAGGAAAACTTAAAATCCTTAGCGCTTCTGATCAACTGGATTACTTGGGAATAAAAGTAACAAAAGATCCCGAACAGTTTGTTTGTGCTAATTTGACACCCTTTATTGGTAAACTTAGAAGTAAGATAAAAGTATGGAAATCACTCCCCATTTCAATGGCGGACAGAGTACTGGTGGTAAGAATGATTATTCTTCCACAGCTCCTCTTTTTATTTGCCGCTTCTCCCATCTGGATCAGCAATAAATGGTTAAAGAAAGTTGAAACTTTGTTGGGTGGGTTAATTTGGGGATGGAAAAGGGTAAGATTAAAATACTCAGTTTTTTCTGCACTAAAAAATAGGGGGGGGGGGTTCTCCCTCCCTAACTTACGTTTATATTTTCTTGCAACACATTTTTCAAACATTATCAAGGGTGAGGAGCTGATGCTCCATAAACACTTAATGAATTTATCTACATTTAACAATTGGTATGAATTTTTGGAATCAGGGAATCTTAGATATGGAAGGTATAGAGCACATTCGCTATGCACTTTAATAGATAAAGTATGGGTTACGGTTAGGTCCTGGTGTGGAGTAACAGGGAGTTTATCTTGCACGCCTTTATGGAATAATCACCACCTTTTAGAATTTATTAAAATTTGTAATTGTGCACTTTGGGTTAAAAAAGGAATTGGTAGAGTTTCGCAGGTTTTTGAGAGGGGCAAAATTCGTCCCATTCGGGAGCTTTGTGACACATATAACCTTCCTGTTAATCACTTTTTTCTTTATAGTCAGGTTTCGCACGCATGGCAGAAATCCACAAATAATACAAGGTTTCAAATAACGGACTCTTCTTCATTTATGCCCCTTTTAGATTTAACTATTAGGAAAAAACGAATTTCCTTCATATATAAAAGATTGGCTGATTGTTCTCCACAAACTAGGGTAGATACATGCTGGTCCAGATGGGAGAGCCTTATAGGGCTCATTGGGATATCGCATAGGGAAAACATATTGTCCAACATAAATAAAGTCTTAAAGACTTAATGAGGGTCATAAACTTACCCAATTTCGCATTTTTCATCTATCTTACTACTCTCCCTCCCAGCTCCATAAAATGGGTATTAGGGATAGCTCATGCTGCCCCAGATGTGGGACAGAAAATGCTAATTTAATTCATCTGTGGTGGTCATGTAAAGAAATTCAGGACTTTTGGAGGGAGGTATTTGATGAAATCGATGATAAGCTTCAATGTATAGTACCTAGAAATATCCTAGTTGCGGTTCTTGGGGACTCTACGGGGATCTTAGATGATAAAAGTTTGGTAATAAAGGTTCTTTTTTATGCAAGGCTTAAGATATTGAACAAATGGTTTTCCCCGACTCCTCCAACAAAATATGAGTGGTTGAATGTGATTAAAAGCGTTAAAAGCCATGAAGCAGCTTGGCACTCCGGGAAAAAAGAGGGATTACTTAAATTCCAAAAGAGATGGGGAAGATGGTCTTGAGAACTCTAACTGCCTATAGACTTATATAGGGCTTTTTCCCGGCCTAAATACCCCCCCCCTGCTGTACATCCCCCATATAGAATAGCCCCCCTGTGCATTCCCCCATATAGAATAGCCCCCCCTGCATCCCCTCATATAGAATAGCCCCCTGCATCCCCTCATATAGAATAGCCCCCCTGCATCCCTTCATATAGAATAGCCCCCCTCCTGTACATCCCCCCATATAAAATAGCACCCCCTGTACATTCCCCCATATAGAATAGCCCCCCCCCTGCATCCCTCTCCCATATAGAATAGCCCCCTGAATCCCCCATATAGAATAGCCCCCCTGTGCATCACCCTCCCATATAGAATAGCCCCCCTGCACCCCCATATAGAATAGCCCCCCTGCATCCCCTCCCATATAGAATAGCCCCCTGCATCCCCTCCCATATAGAATAGCCCCCCTGCATCCCCCTCCCATATAGAATAGCCCTCCTGCACCCCCCTCCTATATAGAATAGCCCCCTGCATCCCCCTCCTATATAGAATAGCCCCCTGCATCCCCCAATATAGAATAGCCCCCCCCTGCATCCCCTCCTATATAGAATAGCCCCCTGCATCCCCCTCTTATATAGAATAGCCCCCCTGCATCCCCCCAATATAGAATAGCCCCCTGCCTCCCCCTCCTATATAGAATAGCCCCCTGCATCCCCCTCCTATATAGAATAGCCCCCTGCATCCCCCTCCTGTATAGAATAGTCCCCTGCATCCCCCTCCTGTATAGAATAGCCCCCTGCATCCCCCTCCTATATAGAATAGCCCCCTGCATCCCCCTCCTATATAGAATAGCCCCCTGCATCCCCCTCCTATATAGAATAGCCCCCTGCATAATAGCCCCCTGCCTCCCCCTCATATATAGAATAGCCCCCTGCATCCCCCCAATATAGAATAGCCCCCTGCATCCCCCTCCTATATAAAATAGCCCCCTGCATCCCCTCCTATATAGAATAGCCCCCTGCATCCCCCTCCTATATAGAATAGCCCTCCTGCATCCTCCTCCTATATAGAATAGCCCCCTGCATCCCCCTCCTATATAGAATAGCCCCCTGCATCCTCCTCCTCCTATGTAGAATAGCCCCCTGCATCCCCCTCCTATATAGAATAGCCCCCTGCATCCCCTTCCTATATAGAATAGCCCCCTGCATCCCCTTCCTATATAGAATAGCCCCCCCCCCCCCGCATGGCCACATATGAAGGGGTTAAAAAAAAACAAAAAAACAAACATTCTCCAGGTCCTCAGCGGCACGTCAGGGAAGTGACGTCACTGCGGGGGCCTGGTGTAGGTGCCTGCAGACGTGCCTGCGCGCGGCACGTCTGCGGCCCTCGGCACTTGGGGGGGATCAGGCGGGGCGGAGACACGCCACTGCGGCCCCCTCCCGCCACCACAGGCCGCTCATCTCGACCCGGCTGGCCTGCTCCTGACGTGCTCCTGCAATCAACGAGGGGCCGCTGCGGCCGGCCGCATCGGCCCCACGTTGATTGGATTGGAGGAGCACATCAGAAGCGGGCCGCAGCAGTGATTTTTTTATATTTTTTTTTTCCATTGTGCGGCCCACGGACTGGTAATCTGACCAGCCCAGCAGGCATTTGCCCGCCTTGCCAGAATACCAGTCCGGGCCTGGGTTAGTGTGACAATGTCACGTCATAATGCCAACCTATATAGTAATAATGTTCTCCTGTGCCCCATATAGTGATCTGATCCTCCTTTGCTCCCATATAGTATTATTGCCCCCTGTGCCCCTACTTATTTTTTTTTTTTTAAACAATATTTTATTAGTGGCTTATGTAATATTTGAACATACATATTGAAAATTCATTACATATTCAAAAAGAAAGTCGCTTACAGGCAACAAAGGATTGTATGTTTACAATATCATACAGATACAATGAGCCTTTGTAATAACCTTAAAAGATATATTATCATATACAATACAACGTAGTCTTACCAAAAACATAAGTAGAAAAACAGTAATTTATAATATCACCTTAAGGGTACAAACCCACTTGACGTATTTGCTGCGTGAATCAGTCTTAAAAATAAGCAGGCAAAACGCAGGTTGGCTTTATACAATTGTTCTGCGTTAAAATACGCAATTGCGTATTTTTGAAGTGTGAAGCTACATGCGTTTTTCGCACAGGTTGTTAACAACTGATGCTTTGCTAACAACAAGCTTCATGCTTCAAAAATACGCAATTGTGTATTTTAACGCAGAACAATCGTATAAAGACAACCTGCGTTTTGCCTGCTTATTTTTAAGACTGATTCACGCAGCAAATACCTCAAGTGGGTTTGTACCCTAAAACATGATATAGATGTCAGATATTCAAATATGCTACCAATAGAATGGAGAGAATTGTCTTTAACAGAGAAAGGGAAAAGCTTAAGATATTTGGAGTGCTCCCAGAGTTCCCTTTTGGGCGGCCATGCAATACCAATCAGTAAATTGATTAATGACAGAGTCTTTCTCTTCTATAGTAAAATCATGAATTAGAAATTGTGTCCATTTGGACATAAATGTTTTTGTTGATTTTTCTTTGGTGCGCAATACATCCAAAAGTTCCCAATGAAAGATCTCCTTCAGAGCGGAGATTACCTCAGAAATGTCTGGTAGAGTATCCAGTATCCAGTGTCTTAATAAACATTTCAGGGAAACTAATAGAGTTAAATGAATTCCTTTAGAAGTAAGTAATTTGGGAGAGGGAGTAGTAGAGTCTATATCAATAAAATGAAAAAGATAACTAAGAGGGAGAAGTGGTATGGCATGGCCCCAAGTGGACAAAAGATAGAGCCGCACTCGCGTGCAGGCCCAGGCACAGTGAGGCAAGTCTGCTTTAGGAAGTGAACATTTCGGGCAACTGTTTATGTGAGAAGTGTGGGAGTTGGAAAAAGGAATATTAACCCCTTAGTGACCGCCGATACGGCTTTTTACGGCGGTCACTAAGGGTCCTTATTCTGCTGCCATCAGCTTTTTACGGCGATGGCAGAGAATAAGGCTACGGGGCCGGGACGGCCCCCACCCCATCCCCCCGGCTACAGGAAGTAGCTGAGGGGTTGGGGCAGTGTGTGGGGTCCGTCCCGCCCCCCCCCTTACCGACGATCGCCGCTATTAACGTTATAGCGGCGGCCGTCGGTAAAGGAGATTACCGGTGCTGCCGCCGCCTTTCATCTCCCCCCGCCGTGAATCTACGGCGGGGGGAGATGAAATAAGTGTCCCCCAGACCTCAGATCAGCCCCCCCTAGTAGGGCGATCACTAACCCCCCTCCCCCGGCGGCCATCATTTCCAAGATGGCCGCCGCCATCGCTGTGAACCGACTAATGTCTGTTCACAGCGATGGAAAAGTTCAAATGAATGAAAGCCCCATGCTCTCCACCACCGGAGGTAGTGGAGAGCATGGGGCAGTCATCGGGGACCCCCCTGTTGGGTCCCGGTACAAGCGATCAGCGGTATATACTATATACCGCTGATCGCTTGTACCATGTGCTCCAGGCACTTTTTATCCCCTGTCACCATGAATGATTGGTGACAGGGGATAAAAAGTGATGTCCCCCCACCCCCCAAGTCGCCCCCCACCCCCCGTCACCCCCATCCCCCAGTCACCCCCGCCCTTCCCCATATACTCACCTGCTCCTGGAGTTGCTTCCTCCTCGACGTCCTGGCTGGTTATGAAGTGCGCATGCGCTTCACAACCAGCCAACTCTGAAAATTTAAAGTGACAGAGACCAATTTGGTCTCTGTCACTGAACTATGATTACTGAGATAGAAAATATCACAGTAATCATAGTAATACAGTGAAAATGAATATGTAAAGTACAAAAAGTGACAAACATAAAAAAAAATAAAACACGCACTTTTTATTATAGTAATAATTGTAGTTTACTCCCAAATTACCCCTAACCCCTCCCCAGATTACCCGTAACCACCACACATTGGCCGTAACCACCGCACGTTGGGCGTAACCACCGCACGTTGGCCGTAACCACCGCACGTTGCCCGTAACCACCGCACGTTGCCCGTAACCACCGCACGTTGCCCGTAACCACCACAAATTGCCAGTGACCCCCTCCCGATTGCCCGTAACCACCCCAAATTACATGTACCCACCCCAGATTACCTATAAGCACTTCAGTTTATCAGTAACAATCCCAGATTGTCTGTAACCCTTCCAGGTTGCACATAACCCCCCCAGGTTCCCCGTAATCATGCCAGATTACATGTAACCCCCCCAGATTGCACGTAACCACCGCGCGTTGCCTCTGACCACGCCACAATGCCTCTGACCACGCCACGATGCCTCTGACCACGCCACGATGCCTCTGACCACGCCACAATGCCTCTGACCACCGCACGTCGCCTCTGACCACCGCACGTCGCCTCTGACCACCGCACGTCGCCTCTGACCACCTCACGTCGCCTCTGACCACGCCACAATGCCTCTGACCACGCCACGATGCCTCTGACCACGCCACGATGCCTCTGACCACGCCACAATGCCTCTGACCACCGCACGTCGCCTCTGACCACCGCACGTCGCCTCTGACCACCGCACGTCGCCTCTGACCACCTCACGTCGCCTCTGACCACGCCACGGCGCCTCTGACCACCCCAAATTGCCAATGACCCCCTCCAGATTGCGGTGCCCATGCCAGATTACAGGTATCCACCCCAGATTGCCTATAAGAACTTCAGTTTATCCGCAACCACCCCACATTGCCCGTAACCACCCCACGTTGCCCGTAACCACCCCAGATTGTCAGTAAGCACTGCAGGTTGCCCGTAACCACCCCACGTTGCCCGTAACCACCCCAGATTGTCTGTAAGCACTGCAGGTTGCCCGTAACCACCCCACGTTGCCCGTATCCACCCCAGATTCTCTGTAAGCACTGCAGGTTGCCCGTAACCACCCCACGTTTCCCGTAACCATCCCAGATTGTCTGTAAGCACAGCAGATTGCCCGTAACAAGCCCAAATTGCCTGTAACCAGCCCACGTTGCCTGTAACCACCCCACGTTGCCGTAACCACAGCAGGTTGCCCGTGACCACCACACGTTGCCCATAACCACCCCTCGTTGCCCGTAACCACCCCACGTTGCCTGTAACCACCCCAGGTTGCCGTAACCACAGCAGGTTGCCCGTGACCACCCCATGTTGTCCGTAACCACCCCAGATTACCTGTAACCACCTCAGGTTGCCCATAACCACCCCTGGTTGCCCGTAACCACCCCACATTACCTGTAATCTCATTTTTTTATTTTATTTTAGTAAATGCGCTATTCTAATAACCATTACTAGCTGCGGTTTTTCTCCAGTAAATTGGCGCTCCTTCCCTTCTTAGCCCTGCTGTGTGCCCATACAGTGGTTTATGCCCACATATGGGGTACCGTTGTACTCAGGAGAACCTGGGTTACAGATTTTGGGGTACGTTTTCACTCCTGTTCCTCGTCAAATTGAGAAATTTCAAACTAAACCAACATATTATTGGAAAAATTCGAGTTTTTCATTTTTACTGGCCAATTTTGAATACTTTCCTCTAATACCTGTGGGGTAAAAATGGTCACCACACCCCAAGATGAATTCTTTGAGGGGTGCACTTTCCAAAATGGGGTGACTTTTGGGGGGAATCTATTCTGCTGACACTACAGGGGCTCTGCAAACGCACCTGGCGCTCAGAAACTTCTTCAGAAAAATCTGCACTGAAAATGCTAATTAGCGCTCCTTCCCTTCTGAGCCCGGCTGTGTGCCCATGCAGTGGTTTATGCCCACATATGGGGTACCGTTCTACTCAGGAGAACCTGCTTTACATATATTGGGGTGACATTTCTCTCCTGTTCCTCGAGAAATTGAGAAATTTTAAACTAAAGGAACATATTATTGGAAAAAATCGAGTTTTTCTTTTTTACTGTCTACTTTTGAATACTTTCCTCAAATACCTGTGGGGTAAAAATGCTCACCACACCACAAAATAAATTCTTTGAGGGGTGCACTTTCCAAAATGGGGTGACTTATTGGGAGATTTTACTCTGCGGACACTACAGGGGCTCTGCAAACGCACCTGGCGCTCGGAAACTTCTTCAGCAAAATCTGCATTGAAAAAGCTAATTGGCGCTCCTTTCCTTCTGAGCCCTCCTGTGTGCCCATGCAGTGGTTTATGCCCACATATGAGGTACCTTTTCACTTAGGAGAACCTGCGTTACAAATTTTGGGGTACGTTTTTTCTCTTTTTCATCATAAAATTGAGAAATTTCAAACTAAAAGAACATAATATTGGAAAAATTTGAGTTTTTCATTTTTACTGTCTACTTTTGAATACTTTCCTCTAATACCTGTGGGGTCAAAATGGTCACCACACACCAAGATGAATACTTTGAGGGGTGCACTTTCCAAAATGGAGTGACTTATGGCGAGATTTTACTCTGCTGGCACTACAGGGGCACTGCAAACGCACCTGGCGCTCGGAAACTTCTGCAGCAAAATCTGCATTGAAAAAGCTAATTGGCGCTCCTTCCCTTCTGAGCCCTCCTGTGTGCCCATGCAGTGGTTTATGCCCACATATGGGGTACCATTGTACTCAGGAGAACCTGCGTTACAAATTTTGGGGTACTTTTTTCCTCTTGTTCCTCGTGAAATTGAGAAATTTCAAACTAAACGAACATATTATTGGAAGAATTCGAGTTTTTCATTTTTACTGTCTTCTTTTGAATACTTTTCTGTAATACCTGTGGGGTCAAAATGGTCACCACACACCAAGATGAATTCTTTGAGGGGGGTACTTTCCAAAATGGGGTGACTTATGGGGGTTTTTCTCTCTGCTGACACTACAGGGGCACTGCAAACGCACCTGGCGCTCAGAAACTTCTTCAGCAAAATTTGCATTGGAAAAGCTAATTGGCGTTCCATTCCTTCTGAGCCCTGCTGTGTGCCCCTACAGTGGTTTACGCCCACATATGGGGTACCGTTGTACTCAAGAGAACCTGCATTACAAATTTTGGGGTGCTTTTTGTCTCATATTCCTTTTGAAAATGAGAAACTTTAATCTAAACGTATATATTATTGGAAAATTTAAATTTTCCATTTTTTTACTGCCTAATTGTGAATACTTTCCTCCAGCTCCTGTAGGGTAAAAATGCTCATTATACCCCTAGATTAATTCTTTAAGGTGTGTAGTTTCCAAAATGGGGTCACTTATGGGGGTTTTCAGGATACCAGACTTCTAAATCCATTTAAAAAAAGAACTGGTCCCTAAAAAAATCAGTTTCACGAAAATGTGATAATTTGCTGATAAATTTCTAAGCCCCATAACACCCTAAAAAAGTAAAATATGTTTACCAAATTATGCCAGAATAAAGAAGACATATTGGTAATGTGACTTAGTAACTAATTTATGTGCTACGACTTTCTTTTTTTAGAAGCAGAGAATTTCAAAGTTCATAAAATGCAAATTTTTAAAATTTTTCATGATATTTTGATGTTTTTCACAAAAAACACACAAAGTAGTGACCAAATTTTGCCACTAACATAAAGTGCCATATGTCACGAAAAAACAATCTCAGAATCGCTAGCATATGTTAAAGCATCACTGAGCTATAAGAGCATAAAGTGAGACAGGTCAGATTTTGAAAAATTAGCCTGGTCATTAAGGCCCAAACTAGCTGCAGCACGAAGGAAATGTGGAAATGTATTTCACGTAGAACCACATTAGGAGTGGCAGAATGCACTAGTTGAGATCCTCTCAATATTTGTTGGGTCAGATCCTCTGAAAAAATTACGGAGGACCATTTTTTGAAAAAAATTTGTCTAGATAAATTCTTTTGAGAGCGAGATCTAAGTTCTCCATATGTATGTGATAAAGAATTATGAACCGGTGGTGTTGGGAATAGACTATCAAATTCTATATCACTTTCTGCTTCTGCTATGTCCCGCACTCTGGAAGTAAGAAATTCAATTATAGAATCGTATTGAGGTAAATTAAATGAAGACAATTTAAATCGTGTTCTGACGATATCCCATGATAAGAAAGTGTTGGAATTAGTATCCAGCAGATCCCCAACAGAAGAAACATGTGCACTCTGAGTAATCTAATTTGTCTGAGTCAGGTGGGTAAAGTGGTGAATGCTACAGAGGAAATCTTTTCGATAATTTTCGTGTCGCCTTCCATGTGGCAATGGTGTCTTTAAAGATAACACTTCTCTTAATTTCTGGGGGGAGTTCTGGTAATTTAGCATGTAGCAGGGTGGGTAAAGGCCAAGGTGCTGCTAAAGCTTTCTCAATTAAAATATTGGAGAAATATGACGTGTCCATAATCCAATCTTTAGCATGGCGAAAGAGAGCGGCTAAATTATATAATCTAATATCTGGGCATTGAGCGCCACCTTTAGAAGTAGGGAGACAGAGAGTGGAATAGGCAATACGAGGTCTCTTTGATTGCCAAATAAATTTAGTGAAATATGATTGGAGTAGGGAAACGTCTGAATGTTTGAGTAAAAGGGGTATTGTTTGCATTGGATATAACACATTGGATAAAACACATCATTTTGATTAAGTGGGTACGGCCTAGAATTGACAATGGTAGAGATTCCCATCTCTGGAGATCTTGTTTTATTCTCTTAATTATAGGGCGATAGTTCAGGGAATATAGTGAGGAGGGAGTTCTGCCAATCTGGATTCCAAGATAAGTAATATAGGATTTAGCGATGGAGACCCCCGCAGGACCCGAAGTAGACCTCTTATGTGCAGTTAGGTAAAGAAGTTGACTTTTATGTATATTGATTCTATACCCAGAAAAGGAACCAAAAATTTTTTTAAAGCATCTAATACTGCTGGAACATGTAGATCTGGGTTATCTAAATATATTAAAGTATCATCAGCAAAGCATGTAACTTTGATGATTTGGGAACCAACCCGTATGCCAGAGAAAAAGTCAGAAGAAATAAGATATCTAGCAAGAGGCTCCATCGCCAAATTGAACAAGAGAGGGGATAGGGGGCAACCCTGTCTGGTACCTTTTTGTAAGGGAAAGCTATCTGAAAGGAAACCCGGGGTATGAATTCTAGCTTTCAGAGATGTGTATATTGTGGAAATAAAATCTTTGAATTGAACTGTGATACCAAATTTTGTTAACCCCTTCAAGACCAAGCCTATTTGCACCTAAAAGACCAGGCTCATTTTTCAAAATCTGACCTGTCTCACTTTATGCGCTTATAGCTCAGTGATGCTTTAACGTATGCTAGCGATTCTGAGATTGTTTTTTCGTCACATATGGCACTTTATATTAGTGGCAAAATTTGGTCATTACTTTGTGTTTTTTTTGTGAAAAACATCAAAATATCATGAAAAATTGAAAAAATTAGCATTTTATGAACTTTGAAATTCTCTGCTTCTAAAAAAAGAAAGTTGTATTACATAAATTAGTTACTAAGTCACATTACCAATATGTCCTTTTTATTCTGGCTTCATTTTATAAACATATTTTACTTTTTTAGGGTGTTACGGGGGTTAGAAATGTATCAGCAAATTACCACATTTTCGTGAAAGTTTCCAAAACTGATTTTTTTTAGGGACCAGTTCTTATTTTAAGTTGATTTAGGAGGTTTGTATACTGAAAACCCCCATAAGTGACCCTATTTTGGAAACTAGACACCTTAAAGAATTAATCTAGGGGTATAATGAGCATTTTAACCCTACAGGGGCTGGAGGAAAGTATTCACCATTAGGCCGTAAAAAAATGAAAAATTAAAATTTTCCAATAATATATACATTTAGATTAAAGTTTCTCATTTTCAAAAGGAACATGAGAGAAAAAGCACCCCAAAATTTGTAACACATGTTCTCTTGAGTACTACGGTACCCCATATGTGGGCGTAAACCACTGCATGGGCACACAGCGGGGCTCAGAAGGGAAGGAGCGCCAATTAGCTTTTCCATTGCAGATTTTGCTGAAGAAGTTTCCGAGCGCCAGGTGCATTTGCAGTGCCCCTGTAGTGTCAGCAGAGAGAAAAAAAACCATAAGTCACCCCATTTTGGAAAGTACACCCCTCAAAGAATTCATCTTGGGGTAGGATGAGCAATTTGACCCCACAGGTTTGTAACGCAGGTTCTCCTGAGTAAAAAGGTACCTCATATGTCGGTATAAACCACTGTATGTGCACACATCAGGGCTCAGAAGGGAAGGAGCGCCAATTAGCTTTTTCAATGCAGATTTTGCTGAAGACGTTTCTGAGCGCCAGGTGGGTTTGCAGTGCCCCTGTAGTGCCAGCGGAGTAAAATCTCGCCATAAGTCACCCCATTTTGGAAAGTGCACCCCTCAAAGAATTCATCTTGGTGTGTGGTGAGCATTTTGACCCCACAGGTATTAGAGGAAAGTATTCAAAAGTAGACAGTAAAAATGAAAAACTCGAATTTTTCCAATAATATGTTCCTTTAGTTTGAAATTTCTCAATTTCACGAGGAACAGGAGAGAAAATTCACCCCAAAATCTGTAACGCAGGGTCTCTTGAGTAGAACGGTACCCCATATGTGGGCATAAACCACTGTATGGGCACACAGCCGGGCTCAGAAGGGAAGGAGCACCAATTAGCATTTTCTCTGCAGATTTTTCTGAAGAAGTTTCTGAGCACCAGGTGCGTTTGCAGAGCCCCTGTAATGTCTACAGAATAGAATCCCCCCAAAAGTCACCCCATTTCGGAAAGTACACCCCTCAAAGAATTCATCTTGGGGTAGGATGAACATTTTGGCCCCACAGGTATTAGAGGAAAGTATTCAAAATTGGCCAGTAAAAATTAAAAACTTAAATTTTTCCAATAATATGTTGGTTTAGTTTGAAATTTCTAAATTTCACAAGGAACAGGAGAAAAAATGTACCCCAAAATCTGTAACACAGGTTCTCCTGAGTACAACGGTACCCCATATGTGGGCATAAACCACTGTATGGGCACACAGCAGGGCTCAGAAGGGAAGGAGTGCCAATTTGCTGGAGCAAAACCGCAGCTAGTAACAGTTATTAGAATAGCGCAGTTACTAAAATACAATAAAAAAAATTAGATTACAGGTAATGTGGGGTGGTTACGGACAGTCTGGGGTGGTTCCGGGTAATCTAGAGGTGGTTACGGGCAGGCTGAGGTGGTTACGGGCAGTCTGAGGTGGTTACGGGCAGTCTGGGGTGGTTACGGGCAGTCTGAGGTGGTTACGGGTAATCTGGGGTGGTTACGGATAATCTGGGGTGGATACGGTCAACAGGCCGTGGTGGTTACGGGCAGTCTGAGGTGGTTACGGGCAGTCTGGGGTGGTTACGGGCAGTCTGAGGTGGTTACGGGTAATCTGGGGTGGTTACGGATAATCTGGGGTGGTCACAGGCAACCTGCTGTGGTTACGGCAACCTGTTGTGGTTACAGGCAACCTGGTGTGGTTAGAGGCAACCTGGGGTGGTTAGAGGCAACCTGGGGTGGTTATGGGCAACGTGGGGTGAATACGGACATCCTGCTGTGGTTACAGACAATCTGGTATGGTTACAGGCAACCTGCTGTGGTTACGGACAATCTGGGGTGGTTGTGGACAATCTGGGGTGGTTGCGGACAATCTGGGGTGGTTACGGACAATCTGGGGTGGTTACGGACAATCTGGGGTGGTTACGGGCAACCTGGGGTGGTTACGGGCAACCTGGGGTGGGTACGGGCAACCTGGGGTGGTTACAGACAATCTAGGGTGGTTACAGGCATCCTGCTGTGGTTACGGGCAACGTGGGGTGGTTACGGGCAACGTGGGGTGGTTACGGACAATCTGGGGTGGTTATGGACAATCTGGGGTGGTTACGGACAATCTGGGGTGGTTACAGGCAACCTGCTGTGGTTACGGATAAACTGAAGTGCTAATAGGTAATCTGAGGTGGGTACCTGTAATCTGGCGTGGTTACGGGCAATCTGGAGGGGGTCACTGGCAATTTGGGGTGGTTAGAGGCAAGGTGCAGTGTTCAGAGGCAAGGTGCGGTGGTCAGATGCAAGGTGCGGTGGTCCTAGGCGACGTGCGGTGGTCATAAGCGACATGCGGTGGTCAGAGGCAAGGTGCGGTGGTCATAGGCGACGTGCGGTGGTCATAGGCGACGTGCGGTGGTCATAGGCGACGTGCGGTGGTCATAGGCGACGTGCGGTTGTCAGAGGCGACGTGCGGTGGTCAGAGGCAACCTGCGGTGGTTGCGTGCAATCTGGGGGGTTACATGTAATCTGGCATGATTACGGGCAATCTGGGGTGGTTATGCCCAACCTGCGGTGGTTACGGGCAACCTGGAGGGGTTACAGACAATCTAGAATTGTTACGGATAGAGTGAAGTGCTTATAGCTAATCTGGGGTGGTTACATGTAATTTGGGGTGGTTACAGGCAATCTGGGGTGATTACGGACAATCTGGAGGGGGTCACTGGCAACGTGTGGTGGTTACGGGCAACGTGCGGTGGTTACGGGCAACGTGCGGTGGTTATGGGCAACGTGCGGTGGTTACGGGTAATCTGGGGGGTTACGTGCAATCTGACGTGATTACGGACAACCTGGGGTGGTTATGGGCAACGTGCGGTGGTTACGGGCAACGTGCGGTGGTTACGGGCAACCTGCGGTGGTTACGGGTAATCTGGGGGGGGGGGGTTAGGGGTAATTTGGGAGTAAACTGCAATTATTACTATAATAAAAAGTGTGTGTTTTATTTTTTTGTATGTTTGTCACTTTTTGTACTTTATACATTCATTTTCACTGTATTACTATGATTACTGTGATATTTTCTATCACAGTAATCATAGTTCAGTGACAGAGACCAAATTGGTCTCTGTCACTTTAAATTTTCAGAGCTTGGCTGGTTGTGGAGCGCATGCGCACTTCATAACCAGCCAGGACACGGAAGAGGAAAGAGCTCCAGGAGCAGGTGAGTATATGGGGAAGGGGGGGTGACTGGGGGACGGGGGTGATAGGGGGGGTGGGGGGCGACTTGGGGGGTGGGGGGACATCACTTTTTATCCCCTGTCACCAATCATTCATGGTGACAGGGGATAAAAATTGCCGGCGGCACATGGCACAAGCGATCAGCGGTATATAGTATATACCGCTGATCGCTTGTACCGGGACCCCACAGGGGGGGTCCCGATGACTGCCCCATGCTCTCCGCTACCTCCGGTGGCGGAGAGCATGGGGCTTTCATTCATTTTTCTTTTTTGATCACTGTGAACAGACATTAGTCTGTTCACAGTGATCGCGGCGGCCATCTTGGATCCGATGGCCGCCGCAAGAGGGGGGGGTTAGTGACTGGGGCACTAGGGGCTGATCTGGGGTCTGATTTTTACTTATTTCATCTCCCCCCACCGTGGATTCACGGTGGGGGGAGATGAAATAAAGCGGCGGCGTTGACCCATTAGTGACCGCCGTTTCGGCGGTCACTAAGGGGTTAATGGGGGTCAGCTGCGGAATCGCAGCTGATCCTCATTATCTCCGGTGCTGTACACAGATGAGAGCGGGATCGCTGTCCCTGCAGCGATCCCGTTCTCATCACAAAGCCCCCTCAAGTCAGGAACGTATATGTACATTCCTACTGCACGGGGCATGTGCAATAGGAACGTATATATACAGATGGCTGACGTGAAGGGGTTAAGGTCATGTCCAGCCACTCCCAGCTGATATTATCAAAAGCCTTTTCGGCGTCAATTGCCAACAGACCTGGAGAGTGGCTGGAACGACCCCCAGATTGGACACCAGACTGGGCCGCTAGTACCGTTCTTATATTAGTGACACCAGAACGTCCTTTTATAAAGCCAACTTGATGGCTGCCTATTAGTGATGGTAGGATGTCTGCCAATCTATTGGTCATAATCTTTGCCAACAATTTTAGGTCTACATTTATTAAAGAGATTGGCCTGTACGAATTAGGAGATGTCGGATCCTTCCCCTGTTTATGTAGTATTTTGATATATGCAGTATCTCCCGAGGGGAGCATGTGATGGTCAGTCAGAATAGTTTGGAAAATAGAAAGAAGGGTGGGGGAGATGACAGAAGACATAGATTTATAAAATTCCACACTATAGCCATCAGGGCCTGGAGCTTTGTTATTTTTAAGTGTAGAGATAGTTGCAGTAATTTCCTCCAATGTGACTGGGGCGTTGAGAGAATCAAGAGAAGGTAGAGTTAATGACTCTAGAAAGTTCTTACCAGCAGCTAGATGAAGCCTATCTTTGGAATATAGTGAGCGGTAAAATTGTTGTAAAAGTTGTGATATGACTTTAGGATCTTTTTGTATATTACCCGCTGTATCTTTGAGAGCAGGGATATGTGTAGTAGGTCTACGTCCTTTAGCAAGGTTAGCTAACATTTTCCCTGATTTATTTCCATAGCGGAATAAACGGGATATGTATTGATCTCTATATATAGCATTGAGTTTTTCCTGTGCAATTTCGAAAGCTTGTCTAGCTGCTGTCCATTTAGATTTATTGTCATCTGTAGGGGAAGACAGGAAAAGAGTGTATGTAGAGCGCAGATCTTGGGAAAGTTAAAGATAGTTTTTACGTGATTCACGTTTCTGGGCAGCCCCTACTTATTAATAATGCCATCCTTTGTCCCCATAGTAGAAAAACTACAGAGCTCCTGCCAGGTTGGAGGGGGGAACACAGTTTTGTGAGTAAATTTTGTGAGTAAAGCACAGAAAAGGCCCCAGCTATTTTTAACATGTAATAACTACATATACTGTAAATGTAAATACACCCGAGTCAATACGCCACCTTTGAAGCCTGCCTGAACTACTAAATTGTGGGAAATAGCACTATATGTGCATTTCCCATACTTAGTGTACATTGGGAATTTGTCTAACTTTGCTTATGTAATAACATATTAAAAAATACATTTTGGCTGACAGTTGCATTTAAATAGTTATTGAGCCCCTGTCCCTTGTGTCTAGTGGAATGGATCCCACCCCGCACTATGCGATCACAGAGGGGAAATTTCTTCTACTGATAGATCACTGCTCTATTATATACACAGCATTGCTCTCAATGGGAGATCAGTGCTGTGTATATAGAAGTCCCCCAGGGGGACTTCTAATTACTGTATGTAAGGAAAAAAGTTTTTTATTAATAAAAAAAATCCCCTCCCCTAATAAAAGTGTAAATCACTCCCCTTTTCTCATTTTATAAATAAATAAAAATAAATAAACATATTTGGTATCGCTGCGTGCGTAATCGCCCCCAAACTATTAAATTATTCACATTCCTGATCTCGCACTGTAAACGCCATAAGTGCAAAAACCCATCAAAGTGCAAAATAGCACATTTTTGTTTACATCAGATCCGGAGAAAATGTAATAAAAAGTGACCAAAAAGTCACATATACTGTATGCAAACAAGGTACCGAAAGAAAGAACAGATCATGGCGCAAAAAAATTACACCTCACACAGCCTCATAGACCAAACAATAAAAGCGTTATAAGGATGGTAATAGAGCAATTTTAAACACATTTAGTTTTTTTTGAAAAGGTTTTAAATTTTTAAAAGCCATCACATAAAATAATAGTTATACAAGTTACATATTGTTCTAATTGTACTGACTTGAGAAACATAGCTAACATGTCAGTTTTACCATAGGGAGAACGGCATAAACATGAAACCCCTCAAAATAAAAAGAATTGCACCTTTTTTCCAATTTCACAGCATGTATAATTTTTGCTGGTTTTGCAGCATATTTTATGGAAAAATTAAGTCTGTAATTGCAAATTATAATTGGTGTCGCAAAAAATAATGGCTCATGTGGGTCTGTACGGGGAAATATGCAAGCGCAGTGGCCTTTTAAACACGAGGAGGAAAAAACAAAAGCACAAAAATGAAAACTGGCTAGGACATTTTATCTATGAGCATTATCTTTCTTTGGTATGGTGTGTTTACACGGAACGATTATCTTTTGAATTTTTGCAATAACAATCGCATTTGAGCGATAATCGGCTTGTGTAAACACAGTGAATGATCAAGCAACAAGCAAGAAATTGTTCATTGGGATCTATCAACATGTTCTCAATTCGTCATTGGTGGTTTGCTAAAAATTCGCAGATCACTTCGTGTGAACAGTCTTTCAAAATCATTAAACAATCGATTGGGCGAATTATCGCCCTGTGTAAACATAGCATTAGGGTACAAACACACACCGTAAACGCAGCAGATACGCAGCAGATCTGCAGCAGACTTGGTGGTTCAGATTTGATGCTGTGTTCAGTTATTTAGATCTAATCTGCTGCGTATCTGCTGCGTATCTGCTGCGTATCGTAGCAGTAAATAAGCTGCGTATACGGTGTGTGAGTTTGTACCCTTAGATAGGTTTTGGTCATAGTGGAGAGATTGGAGAATGATTGATTAACCCTTTAAGGACAGAGCAAATTTCGATTTTTGCGTTTTCGGTTTTTCCTCCTTGTGCATAAAAGGCCATAGCACTTGCATTTTTCCACCTAGAGACCCACATGACCCCTTATTTTTTGCGTCACTAATTGTACTTTGCAATGACAGGCTGAATTTTTGCATAAAGTACACTGCGAAACCAGAAAAAAATTCAAAGTGTGATGAAATTGAAAAATAAAACGCATTTTGTTTATTTGGGGGAAATGTGTTTTTACGCCATTCGCCCTGGGGTAAAACTGACTTGTTATATATGTTCCTCAAGTCGTTACGATTAAAACGATATGTAACATGTATAACTTATATTGTATCGGATGGCCTGTAAATTTAAACCATTGTCAACAAATATACGACACTTAAAACCGCTCCATTCCCAGGCTTATAGCGCTTTTATCCTTTGGTCTATGGGGCTGTGTCAGGTGTCATTTTTTGCGCCATGATGTGTTCTTTCTATCGGTACCTTGATTGCGCATATACGACTTTTTGATCGCTTTTTATTACAATTTTTCTGGATTTGATGCGACCAAAAATGCGCAATTTTGCACTTTGGGATTTTTTTGCGCTGACGCTATTTACCGTACGAGATCAGGAATATGAATAATTAATAGTTTGGGCGATTACGCACGCGGCGATAGCAAACATGTTTATTTATTTATTTATTTATTTACTTTTATTTATAACCTGGGAAAAGGGGGGTGATTCAGACTTTTATTAGGGGAGGGGGATTTTTACTATTAACAACATTTTTTTTTTAACTTTTACACTTATACTAGAAGCCCCCCTAGGGGACTTCTAGTATAAGTGCTTTGATCTCTCATTGAGATCTCTGCAGCATAGATATGCTGCAGAGATCCATGAGATAGGCACTCGTTTACTTCCGGCTGCTGCAGCCGGAAGTAAACGAGTGCCGAGCCGGGGACGGCGCCATCTTGGAGCAGTCCCCGGCCGGCTTCATTTACGGAGATCGCTCCTCCGGGATAACATCCCGGAGGAGCGATCTCCCCACTAGACACCAGGGATGACGCTGCGTCCGGTAATCGGATGCAGCTGTCAACTTTGACAGCTGCATCCGATTACTGTATTAGCGGGCACGGCGATCGGACCGTGCCCGCTAATACCTACGGTCCCGGGCTACACGCGGCACCCGGGACCGGCGCGGTTCAGAGCGGGGCCGCCGCGCGGCCCCGCTCTGAACTCCCTTACCGGCATCAGGGCGTAAATTTACGCCCGATGTCGTTAAGGGGTTAAGTGTGTGGCCAGGTGTTGTTTTTTTTTTTTTACAGAATTCAAACAGGTGCAATTAAAGGGGAACTCCAGGTAGAGGTAAAAAAATAAACCTGCTGCAGAAGCAAATAACAATGCTTAGCTGTCCAACCCAGTTTTGAAACTACCGAAAATTTATTTGTTTTGGAGGTCTTTGTTCTGTATTGTGTGGCTGTACTTCCTGGTTGAGCAGTTGTACACAGTACTACAGGTTCCAGAGTGCATTGCTTTTCCTCAGCTGTTCATCACAGTCCTCCACCTTGCCCAATCCCCGCCCAAAGCTGTTATAGAACATCTAGGCTGTGTTCACACATTGCTGTTTCATTGTGTTACGTACTGAATTAATTGCAGTACTTTATCATTTCATTGTGATCCCATCCACACAGCACACTGTTACAGCACCTGTACCACCACACAGAATAAAGTAAAGGACTTTTTGAATTTAATTTAAAAAAAAATGTTCTTCTCATCTCCACGCACATACAGTATTATGATCAAGCATATTTTATCTTTGAGTTGACTTTATCTGATATTATCTTACAAAGGATATACTGTTTATGCTTCGTTTTTTGTCCATGTGGCATTGGCAGTGCTGGCTCTGATCCTCTGTGCTGTTTAGCATAATTATAGTGCTTGAAAAAGCACTATATTGTAATCCGTATTCTGTTCTTCTTCTTCCAGCTATTCTTCTGCGCGTAATACAGCCCGAACCGCTTTGCGCACAGACTCCGTTCAAACTGCGTTTCAAAGCGGTGTGAGGTGTGATATCTATTTTTCGTTTCGATCGGATTTGAAGTTTTTAAGGAATTTACGTTTAAAGACCCCTAATTTCCCATAGAAAATAATGGCCCATTGGAAAGAATGGCCAAACTCTAAACGCTAACAGCCAATCACAGCACATATGCTAATAGCTGAAATATAGCAGCCAATAGAAATTCGAAGGTCTTGTCAGGCAATGTATCACAATATCCACACAATCACATGTCCACTATTGGCCAATAGAAGATGTAGAAGATGGAAGGTCCTTAACGATTTTGTCTCCCTAACATGAGTGAGATTGTCATGGTAACCGAGCAATGATCTTTACCATTATAAGTACCCAAGTCGCTCTTAAAGGGACCCAGGTCACTCTTAAAGGGACCCAAGTCGTCTCTTAAAGGGACCCATGTCGCTATTAAAGGGACGGGACCCATGTCGCTATTAAAGGGACGGGACCCATGTCGCTCTTAAAGGGACCCATGTCTCTCTTAAAGGGACCCAAGTCAGTGTTAAAGGGATAGGACGCATGTTGCTCTTAAAGAGACCCAAGTCGCTCCAAAAGGTACGGGACCTAGGTCGCTCTTAAAGGGACCCATGTCGCTCTTAAAGGGACCCATGTTGCTCTTAAAGGGACAGGACCCAAGTCGCTATTAAAGGGACCCAAGCCGCTTTTAAAGGGACCCAGGTTGCTGTTAAAGGGACCCAGGTCGCACTTAATGGGACCCAGGTCGCTCTTAAAGGGACCCAAGTCGCTCTTAAAGGGACGGGACCCAAGTCGCTCTTAAAGGGACCCAAGCCGCTCTTAAAGGGACCCAAGCTGCTCTTAATGGGACCCAAGCTGCTCTTAAAGGGACCCAGGTTGCTCTTAATGGGACCCAGGTCGCTCTTAAAGTGACCCAGGTCGCTCTTAAAGGGACCTATTTCGCTCTTAAAGGGACCCATTTTGCTTTTAAAGGGACCCAAGTCGCTCTTAAAGGGACGCCAAGAACTAGTAGAGTCACAGGGCAGGACAGTATCCGCAGTAGAGCCACAGAGCCAGGAACTGATCAGGACAGAGCAAAGTTGCAGTGAGCCTAGGAATTCTGTCTTATAGCGCGGGTGTCAGCAGGGAACCCTCAGCATTCCGCTCATCCCAGGTAACAAGGTCAGGGGCCTGTATCACCCATTAGGAAGGTTCAGCCGAGTCTAGTAGGCATAAGGTGGTGTGAAGACTGAAGTAAAAGGTCAATACATGGGCACAGGTGTTCTTAAAGGGACCCATGTCTCTCTTAAAGGGACCCAAGTCAGTGTTAAAGGGATAGGACGCATGTTGCTCTTAAAGAGACCCAAGTCGCTCCAAAAGGTACGGGACCTAGGTCGCTCTTAATTGGACCCATGTCGCTCTTAAAGGGACCCATGTCGCTCTTAAAGGGACAGGACCCAAGTCGCTATTAAAGGGACCCAAGCCGCTTTTAAAGGGACCCAGGTTGCTGTTAAAGGGACCCAGGTCGCACTTAATGGGACCCAGGTCGCTCTTAAAGGGACCCAAGTCGCTCTTAAAGGGACGGGACCCAAGTCGCTCTTAAAGGGACCCAAGTCGCTCTTAAAGGGACCCAAGCTGCTCTTAAAAGGACCCAGGTCGCTCTTAAAGTGACCCAGGTCGCTCTTAAAGGGACCTATTTCGCTCTTAAAGGGACCCATTTTGCTCTTAAAGGGACCCAAGTCGCTCTTAACCCTTTAAGGACATGGCCCATTTTCGTTTTTACGTTTTCGGTTTTTCCTCCTTGTGTTTAAAAGGTCATAGCACTTGCATTTTTCCACCTAGAAACCCACATGACCCCTTATTTTTTGCGTCACTAATTGTACTTTGCAATTACAGGCTGAATTTTTGCATAAAGTACACTGCGAAACCAGAAAAAAATTCGAAGTGTGGTGAAATTGAAAAAAAAAACGCATTTCTTTTATTTGGGGGAAATGTGTTTTTACGCCATTCACCCTGGGGTAAAACTGACTTATTATGCATGTTCCTCAAGTCGTTACGATTAAAACGATATATAACATGTATAACTTATATTGTATCTGATGGCCTGTAAAAAATTCAAACCGTTGTTAACCAATATACGTTCCTTAAAATCGCTCCATTCCCAGGCTTATAGCGCTTTTATCCTTTGGTCTATGGGGCTGTGCGAGGTGTCATTTTTTGCGCCATGATTTGATCTTTCTATCGGTACCTTGATTGCCCATATACGTCTTTTTGATCGCTTTTTATTACATTTTTTCTGGATTTGATGCGACCAAAAATGCGCAATTTTGCACTTTGGGATTTTTTTTGCGCTGACGCCGTTTACCGTACGAGATCAGGAATGTGATTAATTAATAGTTCGGGCGATTACGCACGCGGCGATAGCAAACATGTTTATTTATTTATTTATTTGTTTACTTTTATTTAAAACCTGGGAAAAGGGGGGTGATTCAGACTTTTATTAGGGGAGGGGGCTTTTTACTATTAACAACACTTTTTTTTTTTTTTTTTACACATATACTAGAAGCCCCCCTAGGGGACTTCTAGTATATACACTGTGATCTCTCATTGAGATCTCTGCAGCATAGATATGCTGCAGAGATCCATGAGATCGGCACTCGTTTGTTTTCGGCTGCTGCAGCCGAAAACGAACGAGTGCCGAGCCGAGGACGGCGCCATCTTGGACGCGTCCCCGGCCGGCATCAGTAACGGAGATCGCTCCTCCGGGACAAGGTCCCGGAGGAGCGATCTCCCCCACTAGACACCAGGGAAAGGTTGCCTCCGGTAATCGGAGGCAGCTGTCAACTTTGACAGCTGCCTCCGATTAGCTAATTAGCGGGCACGGCGATCAGACCGTGCCCGCTAATAGCGGCGGTCCCGGGCTACACGCGGCACCCGGGATCGCGGCACTTCAAAGCGGGGCCGCCGCGCGGCCCCGCTTTGAAGTGCAAGTGAGGACATAGGACGTACCGGTACGTCCTATGTCCTTAAGAGGTTAAAGGGACGCCAAGGACTAGTAGAGTCACAGGGCAGGACAGTATCCGCAGTAGAGCCACAGAGCCAGGAACTGATCAGGACAGAGCAAAGTTGCAGTGAGCCTAGGAATTCTGTCTTGAAGCGCGGGTGTCAGCAGGGAACCCTCAGCATTCCGCTCATCCCAGGTAACAAGGTCAGGGGCCTGTATCACCCATTAGGAAGGTTCAGCCGAGTCTAGTAGGCATAAGGTGGTGTGAAGACTAAAGTAAAAGGTCAATACATGGGCACAGGTGTTCTTCTTCTTCTTCTAAGTATTCTACCTCCTCCTCCAACATCCCAGCAGAGCACAGTACTCCATGGGTTGAGACTCTCACGGCATCCTCCTATCTGCTACTCTACTTCTTGTATTACTCAGTGCAACGCAACCAACATGACCATACCCTACACTGCACTTATACTACAGATCTGGTCGTTCTATTGTCAAGTGTTTATTGGAACTTTGTCAAGTGTGTTTCAGAGACTGTATCTAAAGGAACCTTGTACTGTTCGACCTGTATTACCTGCTGCACATTTACAAGTAGTAAACCTACTCAACTTTATTCTCAGCCTCTGTGATTATTCGCCACCACCGACACAGCACACACCGCAACCTTCGGACATTCTCCCCTTTCTGTGAGGTGCGGGTCCTACTATCCGGGAGGTTTATTATACCCCTCTGGCCATCCATGACTACAAAACCCCAATGGACCCAGTAGCAACCCAGCAGGACACTGACCAAAGGGGAAAAGGGTACAGACGACCTGATAAAATAAAAGCAGCCGTGCCATCACACCTGTGTGCCCACCAGTCACTGGCGTCACGTGACAACATCCCAATGTCTGCCTGTATCTCGGCCATTCACCATAGAAATAGTCTCACACTACAACACCTAGCAAGTGACCGGCCGCTCCTCCGATATAACATCACACCAGGGGTACACCACAGCTGCATTTCTGCAATGAAACTCCAACTTGTGTGAACATATCCCTAATATCACTGCAGACTTTTGCACAATCAGTGAAGTTTTAGCACCTGCTTCTATCACTCCTCACCTGCTCAGGTGTAGGCTGGAAGGCTGGTCAGAGATGGTGAATGATTCAGGGGGGTGGGAGATAGGATCCAGCCAAGCCTCCTGTGACATCACGCTCTGCCCCCTGTCATGTCTGCATCATCAGCCTGTGCTCAGCAAACACACACAATGTGAGACAGAAGCATGAATCTCTGTCTCCTGGGGCGAGGTGAGCAGAGGGAGAAGGAGGCAAAGTGAATTGGCACAGAGGACATTTTTTTTCACTTCCTGGATTTCAGTCAGCTACCAGTGTGGCACAGATATGGTAATACATTATATAGAGACATCTATAAAGCTTTTAAAGTACTTTTAATAGAAAATAATTTTCCCTATCCAGACTTCCCGGAGTTAATAAATATACATAGTGCAGAGTAGGAGGGCTTCTTAAAGAAAAATCAACAGGTCTGAGAAAGCCAGAATTCCTGCTGGTTGATAGAGGATCAAATACTCATGCAATAAAATGCAAATTAATTATTTAAAAATCATATAATGTCATTTTCTGGAATTTTTCAAAAAGAGATTCTGTCTCTCACAGTTTGTGTACCTACGATTAAGTGTATCTCTCCATCCTTTGTAGAGGGGTAAACCTGAAAAACGTCAGTAGATGAAATAGTTATTTTTCCCACTATGTGTAATGTGGAGCTTCTTTTCTGTAATGTATTAATAAAGTAATGTACACCTATTGCAGCATAATGATAAGCCCCAAAACATAGAGTAAAAATAAGCAGGAAGAAAAGATATATTTGACTAAATCTACTTATGGTATCTTATAGCCACATAGACTGATTATATTTTATCATAAAGAATAAAGCAATTCTATGGTTTCTCAACTTTTATTTTACAACTGACTCACCTTAGATATTGTGCTTAGTTTATTCTCCAGTACTGTAGTTAAATGGTTTTTAAAGTCTTGGAACTGATTCATAAAGCGCCTGACGCTTACATTCAGTACTTAATTATGGATGGTAGATGAACAAAAGAAATAGGGCAGACATGCTGAAGATCTCCCACTGCAACGTTTGATTGAATAAGATGGATGAAAAAAAACCCTTCGCATTGTATGCTAGTAATACATTACACGTAAAGCTCTCTGCTCCGGATGTGTACAGAGTCTTTGTAGTTAATGTCATGTCTTAGGTTCCATAAGGTCAGGCTCTTTAGCTGTAGGATGGAAGTCTAAAGGGTAATGTGAGGAAGTAATACTTTATATTAAAACATGCCCAAGATTTTTTTTTTCTAGAAGACATAGCAATAAGAAATATGGATGTTTGTATTGGAAATTCATTTTTATGTTTACAGTTTTGCTATTGATATTCAATTTAAAGGGAAACTGACAGCATGGATATGGATATATAGCTGCGCTGCCAGTTTCTAGTTACCTACTTAAGCACTGCACTGTGAATCGGCATCTTTGTAAAAAATGAGCTTTATTTTGCTGTGTCAAAGAGGCAGGTTTGTGACACTGCTTGCACACACCCCACTCTCCAGCCAATACTCTGTCTCCAGTATGATTGGTAGCTGGCTCATCTTCAGCTGCGTGGGATTTCAATATAGCTGAGGATGAGCCAGCTGTCAATCAGAAAGAGTAATAGATACCTGGAACAAACTTCCAGCAGAGGTGGTTGGTAAATCTACAATAACAGAATTTAAACACGCCTGGGATAAACATATATCTATCCTAAGATAATAAGAAAGAAAATACTAAAAGGGCAGACCAGATGGACCCAGTGGTCTTTTTCTGCCGACAATCTTCTATGTTTCAGATGGGCAGCTGTGGCTGGAGAGCAGAGCAGGTGCAAACAGTTTTAAAGACCCGCCTCTTTGACACTGTCGCTGCAAAATAAAGTTTGATTTTCACAAAGATGCCAGATCACAGAGTAGTGATAAAGGTGATAAACACGATGTACACTTAGTAGGTACCTGGAAACTGTCAACATGGGTATTTTCTTTCAGTTTTCTTTTAAATTCCTTTCATTAAGAGTAGTAATCTGCATTTTGTGTTTTTCTAGCATTACCAGTATCTGTTATTGTGGTGGGGAAAAAAATCTGTTTCCCAGACAGCTGCTTTGTCCCAAGTGACATAGTAAAACCGGTGGCACGCCACTTTAAGAAGTACCATGATTGTGATGCCCGCCTCTTAAAAGTTAGAGGCATTGACAAGATGAATGTAGGAACCAGGGGGGGAGATTGGAACACTCGCCTGGCGTAATGCAAAGCCAAGTGGATTTGGAAGTTAAAAACAGTATATCCTCTGGGTATGAATGAGGTTCTGAGCTTCGCTTCGTTTCTAAATTAAGGTGCTAGATCCTAAGATTTTCTTCTCCAAGTCCTATTTTGTTTTTAAAAGAAATTTTTTAATGCTGTGATTATTTTTAACTTAACTACTTTTTCTTGTTTTTTCTTTTTAGTGTTGAATCTGTTTTCCCCCCACCCTCAAAAACTTACAGCATGGATGTCGTGATCATATATATTGAGCTGAACATGAATTGAAGAACTCCCCTCATATACATATATATATATATATTTTTTTTTTTTTTTTTTTTTTTTTCCCTATTCACATTATGCATTTTTTGGCACTTGATGCGTTTTTTACTTTTTTGTAACGTTTGATTTGCACTTTATCATTGTACATAATTTGATGAAATATTTTTATACACTTTGCACTTTATCCCATTTATTTTTGCACACATGCACTTTTTACACCTGTTACACAAGATATATATATTTTTATCACACACTCAGGCACAAAGAGAACGTATCCATATAGTGATATGAATTCATTATTATATATTTATATTTTTATATATACACACATAATTTGATATTCAGCAATTACCTCACCATCCATTTCACATTTTTTTTAATAAGTTATATATTTTTTTTTGTTCACATCAGCACTCAATGCACTTTATGATCAATACCCAGTTTTTCTGTATTATATGTATATTGTATGAGGGGTATTGTACATCCTATCTGCACGTTTGCTCTAATAGATGATCCGTGGCAAGTGCGCATGCCCAAAGGACTACTCTTCCTGCGGTGCGGGGCGGCCCATGTGACTGACGGCGACGTCATGACGCCAAATGATCATGTGACCGGCTACGCCGGGTCACGTGGTCGGCGTCATGACGCTGCTTCCGGTTTGGCCGAGTCGCACTTGCAGTGAGGAGATGGAGGACGGAGCATGCACCATATTAGCCACAGGTGTTAAGTAAGTAATAATGGAGGGTGATTGGTGGGATGATACTATATATACCCTGATTAGATGGGACGTCATCACCCCCGGACGAAGGCAACGAAACGCGCGTCGGGTGGTGGCGTCCTGGAGGATACATACAATAACACACTGTGAAAGGTAATTGACTGGCTGGATCCCTGGATACGATGGGGTGGTAATATCTAAGTGAAGGGTGGATAGGAGACTAATTAACTAGCTGTAGGTCGGTATATGGATTAGATGCACTAGCACTTTATTCTGTAATACTAGCAATATAATACCCTATTGCAGGAGATTTCAGTATTTATCCCCCTGGTTTGTGATGCAAGTTGTAGGTCAAGGGATCCCAGCATATGTTATGTGGTTACAATAGGAATACCTCCAGGACAGCCGCCGTTCTCTCTTTTTTAATGTTTGGTCATCTCTCTTTTTTATAAACATATATGAATTGTTTTAAAAAGTGTATTTAATAAAGATTATTTTGCTACGTGAAATCAGTATCTGTTTTTCTTTGAATATAGTTTGTAATAACTGTAGTAGCAGTTCAACGACTTTCTGCATTAAACCCAGATTGACCGGCACAATCATCGTACTTTATTATAGGTATTGCAGATAGACAAAACCGCGAACTGGATATTGTGTTTTCTGTTTAAATTACAGATTTATTTTGTCTTTGTAGGTCATGGATTTGCGCACCCAGGAGCAATCCTGGATGACAAGATTAGATGAAATTTTTAAGAGAGAACCAACATTAAATGGATCTAGCACCCGCAGAAATGTAAGCGAACTGCAGAATAATCTCAAGACCCTCTATCAGAAACGTACTAAAATTTGGTGGAATAAAGCATTTCTTGAAAATTATGTACAGAGAGATCTCATTCCAAGGGGCCTGAGAATACAGGTATATCCATCGTTCCCTATTGATGATGAGGATTTTACCAAAAAATGGGAAGAGGTGTGCACAAAATCATCACTCCAGTTCATGAATTTACTGGTGAATCTACACACCAAATCACTTGAACAACTAGAAGTGGAGATACTTCGAGTACAAACCCAATTACAGACAGAATCAACTGTGGAAGAGAAGGAATTGTTTAATAAAAATATGGAGAAGTTGTTTATTAATTGGGAAAAGGATATTCAGGAAACAAAGGCAAAGAAATTTGTGAGAGATCAAGAGGACTTCCAACAGAAACAAGTGTACAGATGGAGACGTAATCAGGAAAGTACATCTAACCTAAGTAGAGCATCATCCATGACGTCACTGGCCTCACAGAGTAGCGTTGGCACGGCATCTAACCATGGCTTCTATTCACGCAATCATGGAAATACGAAGAGGAAATATAACTACAATCACAACCAGGATAAGAGGAAACAGAAAAGAGGAGGTGATGGTGAATTGAAGGTAATAAACTTATCTACTCATAATTTCACCACTACGGACATTGACGTATTAATGAAGGGCTTCACTTTCTCACCCTGTAATCTATTTGATCCTTTTACAGCGGTGAAGGACCTCCATATGTTTGCTCGTACATTGATCTTTAAGAAGTGGCATCATCGCAATGATTTAGACGAAGAATTTTCTACACTGACGGAGCATGAGGCGGTGAGATCATTGGAGCACCTATTAACAGAACAAGAAACAACGATTGATGAGGTGAGTAGAATCCCAGAATGTATACATATGAAATCAAAAAAATTCCCTCTGCTATCGACGTGTCCAGCCATAGACTTGTTTGTAAAATTGGTTACCTCGGATTTTGAGAAAATGCCCTCTTACATGTATAATGATAATCTAACTAAAGATGAAAGGGCAAGCCTCAGGAAATTACAACAGATGAAGGACGTACAATTTAAGCCTGCAGACAAGGGAGGGAATGTAGTGGTTTGGCCCAATGGGATGTATGAGGCAGAAGCACAACGACAGCTCAATAATCCGACTTGTTACAAAAAATTGACATATAACCCACTCTCTTCCTATAGAGACCAGCTTAAGGACATCCTGGAAAAACACCAAGAGAAAGGAGCCCTGACACCACAACTAGTAAAGGCTCTTACCGTCACCGAACCAACAGTCCCGACACTTTATCTCCTGCCGAAGGTGCATAAAGACATCAAGACGCCAACAGGTAGGCCAATAATATCTGGTTGCGGGTCACTCACTGAAAAAATAGGAAGATACATAGATTATAAATTGAAACCATTAGTGGAGTGCTTACCCTCTTATGTGAGAGACACTGCCGACCTAATAAAAAGAATAGATGGGATTCATTTGGAGGAAGACATGCTTCTGGTAACCTGCGACGTAGAGTCATTGTACACTAATATTAAACATCAAGATGGTTTGGAGGCAGTGTCATATTTTATGCAAAATGGAGATGTGGGGAATGACATGATCGAATGTCTGGGTGAGCTATTATCCTTCACACTGACCCATAATTTCTTTACTTTCAATGGGTCCTTCTACCTACAGCTCCAGGGAACGGCTATGGGGGCGCCTTGTGCGCCCTCGTATGCCAACCTATTTCTGGGGCTGTGGGAGAGGGACCTCCTCATGTCAGATCAGCCCATCTCAATGGACCGTGTCCTTTTATGGGCACGGTACATTGATGATGTTTTCCTGATCTGGCAGGGGACAGAAGATGATTTACGGATTTTCATGGACCAACTGAATAACAATAGCCGCAATATCCATCTGACTTATAAATGGGATGCTAAAAATATAGATTTTCTGGACATATTGATCAAGAAAGATCTTTCCGGTTATTTACAGACAGATGTCCATAGGAAATCTACATCGGTGAATGCAATTTTGCATGCTACATCTTCTCACCCATTCTTTACAATCAAAGCAGAGCCAATTGGACAATACCTGAGAGTCTGTCGCATCTGTTCCTCTGACGCGGACTTCGAGAGACAGGCACAGGAATTGCGACAACGTTTTTTGGACAGAGGATATAGCAAACGAATATTGAAGAGAGCATATAAAAGGGCAAAAGGATCAGATAGACAACAATTAATCCACACATCCATCTCCAGGAAGGCAGAAAACCAGGTGAGATACATTACCAACTACCACGGCCAGTGGCAAAAAATGAGGGATATAATGCAAAAATATTGGCATGTGTTACTTTCGGATGACATCTTACAGAAATACTTACCTAAAACACCATCAATAACTGCTAGAAGATCTGCAAACCTAAAAGACATACTGACGAAAAGTCACTATCCTGGACAGCAAAAATTTTTTTTCAACACTAAGGGGCCTAAATGGGGTTGTACCCCATGCGGGAAGTGCGTGGCATGTCCAAACATTGAAAGAGCAACGGACTTCACTGATTCATCTGGGGAACGGACGTACGAAATTCGACAAACAATTACATCTGACACAAGGTACGTGATCTATTATGCCACATGTCCTTGTAAAAAAATTTATGTTGGACTCACAAGCCGGGCTCTGAAGGTACGTGTCCGAGAGCACATGAGAGACATTGAAGCTGCACGCGGTGAATCTATATATGCCAATTTTAAACCGGTGGCACGCCACTTTAAGAAGTACCATGATTGTGATGCCCGCCTCTTAAAAGTTAGAGGCATTGACAAGATGAATGTAGGAACCAGGGGGGGAGATTGGAACACTCGCCTGGCGCAATGCAAAGCCAAGTGGATTTGGAAGTTAAAAACAGTATATCCTCTGGGTATGAATGAGGTTCTGAGCTTCGCTTCGTTTCTAAATTAAGGTGCTAGATCCTAAGATTTTCTTCTCCAAGTCCCATTTTGTTTTTAAAAGAAATTTTTTAATGCTGTGATTATTTTTAACTTAACTACTTTTTCTTGTTTTTTCTTTTTAGTGTTGAATCTGTTTTCCCCCCACCCTCAAAAACTTACAGCATGGATGTCGTGATCATATATATTGAGCTGAACATGAATTGAAGAACTCCCCTCATATATATATATATATATTTTTTTTTTTTTTTTTTTTTTCCCCCTATTCACATTATGCGTTTTTTGGCACTTGATGCGTTTTTTACTTTTTTGTAACGTTTGATTTGCACTTTATCATTGTACATAATTTGATGAAATATTTTTATACACTTTGCACTTTATCCCATTTATTTTTGCACACATGCACTTTTTACACCTGTTACACAAGATATATATATTTTTATCACACACTCAGGCACAAAGAGAACATATCCATATAGTGATATGAATTCATTATTATATATTTATATTTTTATATATACACACATAATTTGATATTCAGCAATTACCTCACCATCCATTTCACATTTTTTAATAAGTTATATATATTTTTTTGTTCACATCAGCACTCAATGCACTTTATGATCAATACCCAGTTTTTCTGTATTATATGTATATTGTATGAGGGGTATTGTACATCCTATCTGCACGTTTGCTCTAATAGATGATCCGTGGCAAGTGCGCATGCCCAAAGGACTACTCTTCCTGCGGTGCGGGGCGGCCCATGTGACTGACGGCGACGTCATGACGCCAAATGATCATGTGACCGGCTACGCCGGGTCACGTGGTCGGCGTCATGACGCTGCTTCCGGTTTGGCCGAGTCGCACTTGCAGTGAGGAGATGGAGGACGGAGCATGCGCCATATTAGCCACAGGTGTTAAGTAAGTAATAATGGAGGGTGATTGGTGGGATGATACTATATATACCCTGATTAGATGGGACGTCATCACCCCCGGACGAAGGCAACGAAACGCGCGTCGGGGTGGTGGCGTCCTGGAGGATACATACAATAACTAAGTAATATCTAAGTGAAGGGTGGATAGGAGACTAATTAACTAGCTGTAGGTCGGTATATGGATTAGATGCACTAGCACTTTATTCTGTAATACTAGCAATATAATACCCTATTGCAGGAGATTTCAGTATTTATCCCCCTGGTTTGTGATGCAAGTTGTAGGTCAAGGGATCCCAGCATATGTTATGTGGTTACAATAGGAATACCTCCAGGACAGCCGCCGTTCTCTCTTTTTTAATGTTTGGTCATCTCTCTTTTTTATAAACATATATGAATTGTTTTAAAAAGTGTATTTAATAAAGATTATTTTGCTACGTGAAATCAGTATCTGTTTTTCTTTGAACTTAGTAGGTACCTGGAAACTGTCAACATGGGTATTTTCTTTCAGTTTTCTTTTAAATTCCTTTCATTAAGAGTAGTAATCTGCATTTTGTGTTTTTCTAGCATTACCAGTATCTGTTATTGTGGTGGGGAAAAAAATCTGTCTCCCAGACAGCTGCTTTGTCCCAAGTGACATAGAGAGACATTGTTTCAGTGTTCAAATTCATACATTTGTCATCCAGTTCCCTTATCCTCATGGTTCTTTGTAGCACAATTACAAATCATTAAAAAGTGGATGTCTTCCACAAAGGTATCTTCAATTATTCACGAATGGAAAAATGCAGTTAAATTATACAAAAAAATTTGCAGAATTGTTTCTGTCTCTCCTCTATTTTTGTTTGGGGGGGAAATGAGGAGTGGTGGGTGGAAGGAAAAGGAAAAAATGAGGTAGCAATGGAAAGTAGGAAATAACAAAACCTAAGTAGGAAAGAAACTATTGTTAAATTTCTAACGGTGGGGCGGCTGTCCAGATCTCTGACTGTTCATCTGTTAAGTGAAGACGGGCATAATAATGTTGGGAAAGGCTGGCAGAAGGGTGCTCCACCCGGGATAGATGCACAGATAGAAGACTGAGAAAGTGGGTTAAACCTTCTACCCCTCTGGGATTGAAACGGTCACATGTGGTGCTCAGATCTCCTGGAGAGGTGTGGGTAATGGAATGCATTGGAAAATGTGGAGCAGGAATGGCGAAGAAATTGAAGAGGTGAAAAAAGTGAAGATGTAAGTTGAAAATCATAAAGGAGTTCGATAGGATTGTCATCACAGGGAAAATGCCAGTCTTAGGATAGATAAAGATAAAGATAATGGATTAGTGGAGAAAAGGGAGGTGTGAAGTTAGTATGTGAGATCTTAAGTTAATAAATACGGTAAAAGAGTAAAAAGAGTTGGGTGGGTTTGTATGCCATTTGTATATTACCAAGGTTACAAAAGTTTGTATATGTGGAAATGATGCAGAAAAGAATGGACACTGTCTTCACAGCACCCAGTGACTTGTAAGAATGGGCACTGTCTTCACAGCACCCAGTGACTTGCTATAATGGACACTGTCTTCATAGCACCCACTGACCTGAAAGTATGGACACTGTCTTCACAGCACCCAGTGACTTTTTAGAATGGACACTGTCTTCAAAGCACCCACTGACCTGAAAGTATGGACACTGTCTTCACAGTACCCAGTGACTTGGTATAGTGGACACTGTCTTCACAACACCCAGTGACTTGGTATAATGCACATAGTCTTCACAGCACCCAATGACTTGTTAGAATGGAGACTGGCTTCACAGTACCGAGTGACTTGGTATATTAGACTCCCAGCATCCAGTGACCTGTTATACTCCACACTGACTTCACAGCACACAGACAACCACACACCACAACCTCCTATCCTCTCCTCTCTGTCCCCATCTCTCTTGTTTTCTCTCCCTGCTCTGCTCTAAATGCCTGCTGTGATCCTCCACTTCACACACAGCCAACTGCCCACCTCTCGGAAGTGGATCACACTATGTACAGGGTGAGGTGTGTGTGTGTATGTGTGTGTGTGTGTGTGTGTGTGCGGGTGCTGAAATCACAACGGGGCTTGCAGGTGATTGGACGGGCGCAAAGGAATTATGGATAATAATAATAATAATAATTTTTATTTATATACTGCCAACAGAGTCCGCAGCACTTTACAATACTGGGGGTACATACATAGACATAAATCAGACATTACAGAGATCCACATATAACTATCCATACACGAGGAGTGAGGGCCCTGCTCGCATGCATGAGCTTACAGACTATTAGGAGGCGGTTTTAGATGAAATGGCAGAGGGGCTAAGTCCTTTCTTTTTAGCATGGTCCGGCCATCTTTATAAATGAGGCAGTGCAGGTATTGGTGGGAAGTCGAACAGTCTTGGGTAATCCCTTGCTCCCACCAAGTGACAGTAATTTAAGGGGGAGAGATCACCAAACCACCCTGATATGTAGCCCCTTAAGTCCCACTTAGTTGCAACTGTGTGGGACTTAAGGGGCTACATATCAGGATGGTTTGGTGATCTCCCTACTGGGGGGCACCCCTTGGCAACAGGTTTCCTTCCCAGGAGGGATATCTGGCTATTCCCATGTTTTGAGACTCGTAACTGATGCTCCACATATTCAAAAATTTTAGGGGGCAATGTGTCAATGGTGTGATTGTTGTGTTTTATTAGACAATGGGCTAATAGGAGACAATGTACACATCTAGACACAATGGGGGAGATTTATCAAAGGGTGTAAAATTTAGACTGGTGCAAACTGCCCACAGCAACCAATCACAGCTAATCTTTCCTTTCAGCACTGCCTAAAGCTGAGCTGTGATTGGTTGCTGTGGGTAGTTTTCACCAGTTTAAATTTTACACCCTTTGATAAGTCTCCCCCAATGAATCTAGACAAGTACTGGAGAGAGGCTGGACGTAGATTGCCATGTGTAGATAACTTATCCTGGGTACACAGGCTAGCATTGGGCATGTCATATTCTGTAATCTAATGACCTAGCTTGCTTCAGGTTAGTACTGCAGCGTTTTCTTCTACCAACTAATGTTCACCACTTGTCAGCTGGTTTCCACCCTTTATATGTCACTACCACAGATTTGTAGAAATGAAATAATATTTCATATTAAGGCATGATGGTTTAGAGGTTAATAAATACAACAGGCCCCTGTTCAGATCTATTTCTGTAATCATGCAGCAGACACATACACATACACTTCCAGATAATCACCTGTAAAATGTCAACAAGCTGTTATTTTTGGTATCTTGAATTTTTATATTCCTCCCCGACAACTGATGGTCAGTAAACAAATGTGTTGTTACTGAATGCCAACAGATGCAAAATGAGCATAAAGGCAAAATCATCAACCTAAAGAACAGTATCTCGTGGCCATTTTATCAAGCAAAAAAATGGTGTGCTGTCATTTTCTTTTTTAGTAGTTATCACATTGCATTATATAAACGTGATGCTCTTGAGGTTTTAACCCCTAATTTTTAATGACACAGCAGTAAATACACTGTCGCTGCCAATGAACTAAGGATCTCAGATGCTGAGTAAACTGAAGTGTACTTCAAATTTTCAGGAGTTCACAGACCCTAACTAAATGCAATACCCTGCCAGGTGATAGGTCACAACCCCTTAGCTTTTCTGTCTGACTTTGATGTCTAATAGTTGGATGAATAATAGAATGATGAAATGGAAATATTGTGGGTGGCTGATTTGTCCCAATCTGGCCTTGACATCGTCCAAAGTGTCATTAGCTCAGATGTCACAAGTAAGATTGCATGAAAAAACAAATACTTGGCCATTGGAACAACTCACCAAGAAATGTATAAAACTGAGATGTTTATTATGATCAGTCTCTGGATATTAGTCTTCCACTGTGCATGAGCTTTAATTTTAAATATTAACCTCTCAAACAAAATTTATATTTCATAATGGTATTTATATTATTTTATAAGTTTGTCTGATTTTTAAGGCCAGATTATAGTCACAGCAGGGCTAGAAGGATGCCTAAGAAAGGATTCCTGCTGAACAAAAGATGCACAGTGTACAAGTAAAATTGTCCACTGTGATTTGTGGGGATAGTGTATTTCAGAATCCCATCAATCAGTTTGTTATTACAGATGTGCAAGAAGTACTCAATCGAGTAGCTATTTGATCGAATACTACACTATTCCGAAAACGCAGTAAAAATTTGTTTCCTCTCCCACCTTCCTTGGTGCTTTTGGACGAATAATTATGCAGGGTTGTGTGTGACAGGCTGTAGGAGCATGCTGGCATCGCAAGAACAGCATCTACATTCTTTGGCTGGCTTACTCATGTGACCTCCAGAGCATAAGAACTTGGCTATTCATGCTCGTCGTCAGATGCCATCTTGAAGGTAGTCAGGGAGAGAGGCTGGAGCAGGGAGAGTAAGGATTTAGTCGGTTCTAGGCAGGAAATACTCCAAAAGCCCTTCTTAGGGCTACTACAATACACAGCACAGTATATTTCTGCAGCTTACTCTCATAGACAGGAAGGCAAGTAGTGAGGGATAGAGAGATTGCAGTAGGGACAGTGAGCATCTTACTAGATTGTAGGCAGGAAAGACCCCAAAAGTCCTTCTTAGGCCTCATTCACACGATCAGCAATTTGTTCCGCTATTTTTGGTCCGTGATCCCTGTTTTTCCATCCATATAATTATCCGTATCTACTTCCGTATCCGTGCAATGCACACTGTTAGTGAAATAAAGTTTAAGCAACTTTGAAAGAAAAAAAAGAATGTCCAACCCCTAAAAAAGTCACATGATCGCTTGGCAGCCATTTTACTTTGCCATTTCTGGTTGTCTTTGCTGTGAGTTGTATTGATTTCCTCTGCTGATAGTAGTGGATTTTAGCTTACATCGCTGTGAAGATGTCAGATTCCTTTACTGAAGAATTGCTCCTGACCTGGTTGGCCTCCCGGCACTTTGGAGAGCATGGTACGCTTGAAGAAGAGCTGAGAAGGAAGCGACAGAGATACTGGGTCTATCCCATTGTCTCTCTGCGGCCAGAAAGAAGGCAGTTTCATCAGCTCTACAATGACTTACGACAGTATCCGGAGAAGTTCCACAACTACTGCCGGATGTCTGTGGCAACTTTTGACCGCCTGCTGTCTGACCTGCGTCCCGGACTCCTCCATCAGGATACAGTCATGCGGCAAGCGATTTCTCCAGATGCATTATGAGTTTGCCTTGGGTGTTTCTACAATATCATCTATTGTTGCATTTACCAGCACCACCATCTGGGAGCGTCTGAGGGCCCAAGTAATGCCACCCCCCCAGCCTGAGGATAGGATCCTCATTGCTTTGGAATTTAAAGAAGCAGCACAGTTTCCCAACTGCATCGAAGCGCTGATTGGGAAGCACATCCGTGTGAAGAAGCCCTCTCATTCGGGGTCACTATTCTATAACTACAAGCAGTTTTTCTCGGTGGTCCTGTTAGCCTTGTTAGCCATCGGTTTGTGGTTGTGGATATAGGGGCCTATGGAAGCTATGCTGACTCTGGCGTTTTCAGGGCTTCTAGAATAAGTGAGATGCTTCAGTCCCGCCAGCTTGTCCTACTGGAATCAAGGCCTCTACCCGGATTCTCTGGACCTCCTGCTCCTTTCGTGATTGTGGCGGATGAAGCGTTTGCCCTGCAGACCCACCTCTTGCGTCCTTACCCAAGGCGTGGCTTGGATGAACGGAGACGCATCTTTAATTATCGTCTCACTCGTGCGAGGCGGTATGTGGAGTGTGCCTTTGGAATTTTGAGCTCCAAGTGGCGGGTTCTACAGTCAGCGCTTCAGTTGAGCCCGGACAACGTGAAGAAAGTCATACAGGCGTGTGTCATTCTACACAACTATGTCCGGATCCATAATCTTGCAGTCATAGTAGAGGAAGAGATGTCTATGCGTCTGTCCCCATCGCACAGGAAAAGAACTTGCAAGGAAGGCCTGGATCGTCAGGTATGGCAGTTCGGGACTTTTTTGCAGATTATTTTCTTTCCCCTGCGGGAGCTGTGCCTTGGCAGATGTATGCCCTTGGATAGAGACTTGTCATGCTGCTTAAATAAAAATGATTACTCTGACCTTATAAATGCCTTTCTTGACCCTTCAAAAAACAATTTTTTTTTAAAAGACTTATTATTTGTGAACAAATTGTGGATAATAAAGTAAACAAACTCTTTGTAGAATATTTTCTTATAAACAAAATAAAGCTCCAACCTTTTTAAGGCACATTTCAAACTGTAAAACACATCCCTGGTACAAGGTGGGATGGGGCTGCCTTCTCTTGATGCATTCTCATATGATGCTGGTGATGTGTGACGGGTGTGGACTGAGGGTAATCACGTCCACACCAATCCTGTTGAGATCCTGCTCCATGACGATACAGGCGGAACCCCACTTGGTTTTGGGAGGACATTAGGTTTTGCTGTTGTTGTGTTTGAGAAGGTGGTTGGCTGAAAGAAGGGGAGCTTTGCCCATACTTAAATGAGTCTATCATTCTGCAAAGTTGCATTGGTTCAGGGTGATTCTTGAAGGTCTGGAGAACTCCAATCATAGCTGACACACAATCTAGCTGCATATGGGGTTCTAGCTCTTCAATGCTGTCTGCGAGCCCTTGAAACATTTTTTTTTGTTTTGGTGAGCTCCCCCTTCCTCTTCAGGAGATCAAGCACCTGTGTATAAAAAGAAAATACACACATTTATTGGTGTGTACAGATAGTATTGAACCTATAGGAGCCAAAGAATTAGGGCACATAAGCATACCGTCGCTGTAAATTTCCTTTTTGTAACATACCTGTTAGTGATGAGCGAGTACTGAAATGCTTGGGTGCTCGTTACTCGAGACAAATATTTCCTGATACTTGAGTGCTCGTTTCGAGTAACAAACTCTATTGAAGTCAATGGGAAACTCAACCATTTTTGCAGGGGACCCAAGTTTGGTAGAGGGAAGGTCGTGTGAAAACCTGTCAACCTCAGAAAATGATGGAAACACCACGGAAATGGACAGGAAAAGGCAGGGGCAGCATGCATGGATGCCTCTGAGGCTGCCTTATCGCACCATTATGCCAAGTTATGGGCAACAGTCTGGTTAAAACAGAGGTAGGCATATGAACCACATTAAAACTTAGCCTGTCACAACATGGCAGTGAGAACACAGGGAACCATTAAAACAGAGGTAGCATATGAAGCACCCCACAATTTAGCCTGACACAGCATGGCGGTGAGAACACAGGGAACCATTAAAACACAGGTAGCATTTGAACCACCCAAACACTTTGCCTGACACAGCATGGCGGACACAGAGAACTATTAAAAGTGAGGTAGCAAGTGAGCCTCCCAAAAATTAGCCTGACACAGCATAATGGTGAGGACACAGAGTTCCATTAACCTCTTAAGGACATAGGACGTACCGGTACGTCCTATGTCCTCATTAGCACTTCAAAGCGGGGCCGCGCGGCGGCCCCGCTTTGAAGTGCCGCGATCCCGGGTGCCGCGAGTAGCCCGGGACCGCTGCTATTAGCGGGCACGGTCCGATCGCCGTGCCCGCTAATTAGCTAATCGGAGGCAGCTGTCAAAGTTGACAGCTGCCTCCGATTACCGGAGGCAACGTTTCCCTGGTGTCTAGTGGGGGAGATCGCTCCTCCGGGACCTTGTCCCGGAGGAGCGATCTCCGTTACTGATGCCGGCCGGGGACGCGTCCAAGATGGCGCCGTCCTCGGCTCGGCACTCGTTTGTTTCTGGCTGCAGCAGCCGAAAGCAAACGAGTGCCGATCTCATGGATCTCTGCAGCATATCTATGCTGCAGAGATCTCAATGAGAGATCCAAGTGTATATACTAGAAGTCCCCCAGGGGGGCTTCTAGTATATGTGTAAAAAAAAAAAAAAAACGTGTTGTTAATAGTAAAAAGCCCCCTCCCCTAATAAAAGTCTGAATCACCCCCCTTTTCCCAGGTTTTAAATAAAAGTAAACAAATAAATAAATAAATAAACATGTTTGGTATCGCCGCGTGCGTAATCGCCCGAACTATTAATTAATCACATTCCTGATCTCGTACGGTAAACGGCGTCAGCGCAAAAAAATCCCAAAGTGCAAAATTGCGCATTTTTGGTCGCATCAAATCCAGAAAAAATGTAATAAAAAGCGATCAAAAAGTCGTATATGCGCAATCAAGGTACCGATAGAAAGATCACATCATGGCGCAAAAAATGACACCTCGCACAGCCCCATAGACCAAAGGATAAAAGCGCTATAAGCCTGGGAATGGAGCGATTTTAAGGAATGTATATTGGTTAACAACGGTTTGAATTTTTTACAGGCTATCAGATACAATATAAGTTATACATGTTACATATCGTTTTAATCGTAACGACTTGAGGAACATGCATAACAAGTCAGTTTTACCCCAGGGCAAATGGCGTAAAAACACAGTTCCCCCAAATAAAAGAAATGTGTTTTTTTTTTTCAATTTCACCACACTTTGAATTTTTTTCTGGTTTCGCAGTGTACTTTATGCAAAAATTCAGCCTGTAATTGCAAAGTACAATTAGTGACGCAAGAAATAAGGGGTCATGTGGGTTTCTAGGTGGAAAAATGCAAGTGCTATGACCTTTTAAACACAAGGAGGAAAAACCGAAAACGTAAAAACGAAAATGGGCCATGTCCTTAAAGGGTTAAAGCAGAAGTAGCATTTGAACCACTCCCAAAATTTAGCCTGACACAGCATAGCGGTGAGAACACAGAGAACCATTAAAACAGAGGTAGCACATTAACCACCCCAAAATTTAGCCTGACACAGCATGGCGGTGATAACACAGGGAACCATTAAAACAGAGGTAGCATATGAACCACCCGAAAATTTTGCCTGACACAGCAGGGCGGTGAGAACACATGAATCCATTCAAACACCAGTAGCATATGGACCACCCAAAACCTGACACCACTGACCCAGACCATGTTGGACAATACAAGCATCCAATAAAAATAGCCGGCTTATGGCTAGATTTAGCCTCACACCCTCATGCAGTTGTGCGGGAGAGGCATTTCATTGGAGGTAGGGACGAAGAATAACAATACAGTCTTCTTAAGAGGCCCCGGAATTTGAATGACTACACTTTCAAGCCTATAAAGAGTCTCTAGAAGAGGGCAATTGCGGTAGCCTGTCTATTAAAAAGACCTGGTCAATCCTGCCTTCAAAAAGGATACAACATCCAAGGAAGGTAGACGATACTGGTGAAAGGCCTGGTCAATCCTGCCTTGAAAAATGCTACAATAACATCCAAGGAAGGTAGAAGCTACTGATGAAAGGCCTAGTCAATCCTGCCTTCAAAACGGCTAAAACATCCAAGGAAGGTAGAATGTGCTGTTCAGCAGTTTGAGCTCCGCCTGTTGGCGCCTACCCACGGCACTGCTGCTGCGCTTAAAACTAAAATAGTCGGATTATGGCTAGATTTAGCCTCACACCCTCATGCAGTTTTGCGTGAAAAGCATATCTATGGAGGTAAGGACAAAGAATAACAATACAGTCTTCTTGAGAGGCCCCGGAATTTTATTAAAAAGACCTGGTTAATCCTGCCTTCAAAACAGCTACAACATCCAAAACAGGACTAGCAGGTACTGGGGAAAGGACGGCAGAGGACATCCGTAAGATGACATCCACAGATAATATGGTTCGAAATGGACAAGACAAGGATGCTAATTGAATTTGACTTTGAATTTGACTGTAGCAGTTGGGGTAACATTCTCTGCATCATGTGACTCACCACTTCTCCCCCACCACAGTTTTGACTTTGAATTTTACTGTAGCAGTTGGGGTAACATTCCCTGCACCATGGGACTCACCACTTCTCCCCCCACCGCTGTTTTGACTTTGAGTTTGACTGTAGCAGTTGCGGTAACATTCCCTGCATCATGTGACTCACCACTTCTCTCTCCACTGCTGTTTTGAGTGTGAATTTTACTTTGAAATTGACTGTAGCAGTTGGGGTAACATTCCCTGCATCATGGCAGGCAGTGGCAGTGAGGCAGTGAGGACACAGGGAACCTTTTTAAATACAGGTAGCATATGAACCACCCAAACACTTTGCCTGACACAGCATGGCGGTGAGTACACAGAGAACCATTCAAATACAGGTAGCATATTAACCACTCAAACACTTTGCCTGACACAGCATGGCGGTGAGAACACAGAGAACTATTAAAATTGAGGTAGCAAGTGAGCCTCCCAAAAAACATTCCCTGCATCATGTCACTCACCACTTCCCCCCCCCCCCCACCGCTGTTTTGAGTTTGAATTTGACTTTGAATTTGACTGTAGCAGTTGGGGTAACTTTCCCTGGTTGACTTGCGGAAATGCACACAGATGCGGTGCACCTTGGTGAGCAAGTCGAGTTGCAGAGCCGCCACCAGGTTCCGCCTCTTGTCACACGCAACCAAGCTCACTGCTAATTACCTTGGATATGGCTGCAATAAGAAATAAAGAAATAATAAAATTAATAAACGTCAGCCTGTCAGCGCTGTCAGTTGACAGGCGGGTGTGCTTTTTAGTGACTGATGATGCCACCAGCTGCACTGAAGACCCGCTCTGACAACATGCTAGGGGCAGGGCAGCCCAGCACCTCCAAGTCAAACTCAAACTCAAAATTGAATCAGCGGTGGGGAGAAGTGGTGAGTGACATCCAAGCTCACTGCTAATTGCCCTGTGAAAGATGGTGGCATAAACTATATAGCTGCAGTTACCCACAGATTGTATACGACAACCTCCAGAAACTAGTGTGACCAGTATATTTTCTTATTTCTTCATTTATGACTGCAGTCACATCAAAGCTCACTGCTAATTGCCCTGTGAAAGATGGTGGTATATACTATATAATAGTAATAATAATAATAATATAATAGTACTGAGGACTTCTTAGGGGTCTGTATGCAACACCCGCTGTCCCCTTTCTGCCAGTAGCCGATCACCACAGTGTGCTGCTAAAATCTTGGTAGCTGCACTGCATGTCCCAGCCAGCAGTCTGAATTCTGACTTTGAGTTTGACTTTGAGCATAGTGGAGGTGAAGGGGTGGGTGTAGGGTGGGAGGCGATCGTGCCTGGGGTCTGGGCGGGGGACTGAAAGAGCCAGCATGTGACACAGAGGAAGGAGCACTAAGTGAACGGCCTTGGTTCCACTGAGTGGGGTGTTTAGCACTCATATGCCTACGCATGCTGGTAGTGGTTAGGCTGGTAGTGGTGGCTCCTCTGCTGATCCTGGAGTGGCACAGGTTGCACACTACAGTCCGCTGGTCATCCGCAGCTTCTTTAAAGAACCTCCAGGCTTGCGAACATCTAGGCCTGGCCACGGGAGTTTGACTCCGTGAAACAGTTACTGATCTACTTGCTCTGGCCCTGCTTCTCCCTCTGCCCATCCCTCTTTCTCTTCCAACCTGTCCTGTGGCTGAACTTGACTCCCCCTCGGAAGCACTATCACTAGGCTTATCCAACCAGCTAGGGTCAGTTACCTCGTCCTCATCCTCCAGCCCTTCCACCAATTCTGAATCACTCCTCTCCCTGGAGGGGCCAGGCTGTGGAGAAGGAGGCTGAGCTTCTGAAGCAAGGGTTCCACTCCCTTGGCTAGCGTGGGTGGACTGCATGGTAGACTGGGTGGTGGATAGGTTACTGGACACATCATCCGTCAGCACCTGTTCACGCTGCTGCAGTTTCAATAGTGGTGTACCCTGAGACCCTGTAAGTTGCAACAAGAATCTAGGGAGTAAATGTCTGCGGTGTGCCACTGCTCCCTCCTCAACTGGTGCTACTGTGTCACTCTGCCCAGAATCACGGCCTCTGCCTACTGCATCGTTTGGAACCCCATACCCATACCCTTGTCCTCGACCCTTACCCCTGGGCTTCACCATTTTATGGACACTGCACAGTCAAGACAGATAGCTGCACTACAGATCACAGCTAGCCAAGAAAATATATTACTCAGACTACTTTTGAAGGTAGTCGTATAGAGTCTGTGTGTAAGTGCTGCTATATGGTGTATAGCAGCACACACACAAGGCAATTATCAATGAGCTTGGATATGCCCTCAGTAAGAAATACAGAAATCATAAAATATACTGGTGGTCACACTAGTTTTTCAGAGGCTGTGGTATACAATCTGTTGCTGACTGCAGATATACACTGTATGACACCCCCTAACACAGGGCAATTTGCAGTGAGCTTGGGTATGTCCTCAGTAAGAAATAGAGAAATAAGAAAATATACTGGTGGTCCCACTAGTTTTTGGGAGGCTGTGGTATACAATCTGTTGGTGGCTGCACCTATACACTGTGTGTGACACCTCCTTTCACAGGGCAATCAGTAGTGAGCTTAGATATGCCTTGAGTAGTAAATTCAGAAATCAGCAAATATACTAGTGGTCTCACTAGTTTTTGGAAGGCTGTGATATACAATCTGGTGGTGGCTGCAGCTTTACACTACTGTGTGCCACTACCTAACACTGGGCAATCACTACTGAGCTTAAATATGCCTTGAGTAGTAAAAACAGAAATCAGCAAATATACTAGTGGTCCCACTGGTTTATGGGAGGCTGTGGTATACAAGCTGGTGGTGGCTGTGTCAAGGTGGTAGTCCTATTTTTAGTCCACCTTGCTTCAATTAACTGTCTCTGTCCTGATTAATTCTAAGAAGTAGTATCGGGCCGCCCCCAGAACCCTGCATCAGAAGAAGCTCGATACAGATACTCTGGACACAAATAGTGGGGACTTTCTAGTTTAATAAGTTTCACATTCTTCTTATATGCGATGACAAAAGGTGTGGTTATTAAGTCACACGGATATATTTGACAAAACATGACTGGATACATTTGATCTCTAGCCATATTTGGTATATTATAAGTGCGCAGTATATTGTTGCATAGCAATGTCTCATATAAACGACTTCCTAAATTTTAGCTTCTTCAGCAGGCCTTCAAACTTCCTTCATCAACCACACAGGAAATGTAGGTTTATGGAGGAGGCATAATCTTGAACTAAGCTTTTTCAAACAAAAAGCATATCTGATATATTCATTAAGGATTATATATTGATTATGGGATTATATAAAATCATGGCACATTGAAACGTTTTCATTTTAATCTACCCCCAGACCCTTGACAGCCCCCCTAAAACGTTGAAATGAGGCCAGGAAACGGACAACTGGATTGATAGATTCATCCTTATCCTGATTTAATCATACACATCACTGTCCCTAGCAGATACATTCCTAAAATCTGTACCTTTGCCGGGAGAGGGAAAGGAAAGGGGAATTGGATTGGATTCTTCGGCCACAGATTGTTTTGAACAATCACCCTTCTCGGTTGAGACAGGTTATCCCTTCTGGATAACCTCCCTTTGTAGTGGACTTCTGCAAAGGAATTCAGATTCTATTCTTTCCCTATTATGTCCCTAAATTTTTACCCTAAAGGAGTCTACTATTTGGGCTAAGGTTATAGTTGTCCTTTATTTTTGTGCTTTCTTGTACTCCTTTTACATGTTTGTTAGTGCATAATCAGTGCAAATCATAGTTTTCAATGGGGGAATGTCCTTAGCAATGTCTTCTTCCATGCAGGTGAAACCATCATCCTCTAAGTAGGCTAGAGTAGGTGTGGCTTCATCTATACCTTTGGAGATTAGTTTCTTAATGCAAGGGATAATACATAACACAAGGATCAATAGGACTAGCAAAACTATGCCTAGTACTATTCCTGCCTGTGCCAACCAGTTCTGCCATCCACTCATGCCGAGTATAATTAATGAATCTCTGTTGATTGTAATACACATAGTTTATCCAAGCAACATTTTTGTTTGTAGTCACCCAGGGAAAGATTGACTCAAAGGCTGCCTTTACCTCATCTTTGGCTTTGAACTCATTTGGCACCCCCCTTGGGACTCCTATCACATCCAGATACACATGAGGGTCAAAATTCCCTTTGGGGTGCGAATCAGCAGATCTCTTGCGTCTTAAGTGCTGAGAGATGAGAGAAGAGACTTGTTCAAAGTTGCTCTCTTCCAGGGGAAATATATGAAGAGGCATTATGGCTTTAGCACATTCCCCAGTCCAATTGCCTGCAAGTCTGGATCTAATCTTCATGTCCCCACATATCCAGAATACATCAGCTACAGATTGTACCTGGTTGATGAGGTCCTCACTGCTGGCATTGCTATATCTACCACAATAGCCTGGTTTGAACTTTCCCAAATTCCTACTACCCCCTTCACTAGTAAAGCATGTATAATTCCCAGGGTATATAGTGATTCCCTGACTTGGGGTAGGTGTTTCGGTGGCTATGGGATATTTCTCTTTCCATGTCTCACAGTCTGGGTTGGAAGTGGGACGGTTAGTAAACAGGCTAAGGAAACACTGTTCAGGCAGGGTCTAGGTGCAAAGGTTTGCCACTTGGGCCCTTGATGAATTATACCAGAAAGTAGTAAGTCCTTGATTTTGTGTAATGGCTACTTCTTGTGTCCTCACTCCCACCCAAACCAAACATAACATGAAAAGGATATATGTGTTATTCATGGTGAAGGACAGGCAGCAGACACTTTCTTGCAGTGTGAAGCGTGGACCCAGGTGGATTTTCCCTCAAGTTTCACAGAGGTTGGGGACACCAGGAGCACTTGAAATAGACCTTCAAACCGGTGTTCCAGAGCATCTCTGACATGCTTCTTTACAACCACAAAATCCCCTGGCTGAAGTGAATGGGTACTTTGGTCAGCTTCACGGTCTGGAATGGAGGAGAAAACTGCAGCATGTGTTACTTTCAGTTCATTACACAAATTTACAACATACTAAACAAGACTATCATTTCCTGCTGTCAATTGTTGGGGATAGTAACTTCCAAGCCTAGGGGGACCACCAAACAGGATCTCATATGGGGTGAGACCAGTGGGTTGTCTAGGGGTGTTCCTGACAGAATATAGGGCCACAGGTAAGATTTCAGGCCAGGGAAGGGACAGTTCCTTGCTAGCTTTTAGAATTTTGTTTTTTAGAGTGGCATTCATCCTCTCTACCTTCCCACTACTTTGAGGATGATAAGGTGTGTGTAGGCCTAGATCTGCCCCTACCATCTTCCAGATTTCTCTGGTAACATCTGCAATAAAGGCTGGGCCTTGGTCACTTTCAATAACTTCTGGTACTCCAAATCTACAGACTAGTTAAGTCAAAAGTTTTTTTAACTGTGAGTTTGGCTGTCATATTAGTGACTGGGTAGGCCTCTGTCCATCCTGAGAACATGTCCACCACTACTAAAATGTATTTGTACTTCCCACTTTTTGGCAGTTCCATATGATCAATTTGGATTCTCTGGAACGGGTACAGTGGCTTGGCTAGATGTTTCTTCGGGGTAGGCACTGTACCCCCAGGATTGCAAGTGCTGCAGATGTCACAGCTTTTGGCATAGGTAGTTGCCGTAGTAGAAATTCCAGGTGCCAGATATAGTTTAACAATTGCAGAAATCATCTGATTCTTTCCTCGATGGGTAACTCCATGGGCCCATTGTACCACTGCGGGATACAAAGCTCTTGGCAGGCAAAGTCTCTTTCCTTTCCTCCAGAATCCATCTTGTTGAATCTCAGCTCCTTGCTTTTCCCATTCCTTCTTCTGGGCCTGTTTGAGTCTGAAATTGCTTCAGTAGAGTAATGCCTGGATTTGGTATTTCTTGTTGTTTGGTTTCTCTCTCTTCTTCTTTCTTCTTTTTCCCTGCTCTTGTCAATACCTGTATGCCAATGCCAACCTCTGCTTCCTCTTGAACCTGTGGAAGAAGTGCTGCAGCTTTTGCTGCCAAATCTGCTCTGTGATTGCCTCTGGCTTCTTCTGTCTCTATTCTGCCATGAGCTCTTATCTTCAAAATGGCTACTTGAGTTGGTAGATGGAGAGCCTCCATCAAAGTCTTGACGGCTTCATGGTTCTTGATGGGCGTTCCACTAGCTGTCGGGAAACCTCGCAGGGCCCACTTCAAGCCAAAATCATGCGCTATTCCATGCGCGTAAGCTGAGTCCGTGTAAATATTGGCGGCCTTCCCCTCTGCCAGCCGGCAGGCTTCAGTCAAGGCCCTGAGTTCAGCTTCCTGGGCCGACATCCTAGAAGGTAAGGGAGCAGCCTTCACGGCCTCTCATGAGGTAACCACAGCAAAACCGGTATGGAATTGTCCCCTTTTCATCCGCGTATCTTGAACCATCAGTGAATAAAATGTAATCAGGATTGTCCAGTTTAGAAGCAGAGACAGTGGAGGGTTGTGAAGTTTCTGCCTCCCCATTTGTTTAAGGCAATCATGATAGTCATCATCACTACTTCTCTCATGAAGTGTTTGACCAGGGGGTATGTCTTCATTGTCTGGCTGATAGTCCCCCCCTTGAGAGAGGAAGCAGAGTAGCAGGATTTAAAAGAGTACATCTCTTTAAGGTAATATATTCAGGCATAAGCAAGGAACATTGGAGATGCATGTTGCGCTGCATAGAAAGATGAGGTTGTTGAGACTGTTTGAGAATTGCAGGAAGGTCGTGAGGAGCAAAAATAATGAGTGGATGACCTAGGAAAATGTCTTCATTCTTGTCAAGGAGGGCCTGGGCCGCTAGAACAGCTTTTAGGCATGTAGGCATTGAATGAGCCACTGGGTCTAGTCTGCATGAGTAATAGCCAAGAGGTCTCATCCGTTGGCCATGTTTCTGAGCTAAGACTCCAGAAGCATGGCCTTGATCTTCTGAGATGAATATGTAGAAAGGCTGATTGTAATCAGGTATCCCTAGGGCAGGGGCTTCCAAAATAAGCTGTTTAAGTTTCCAAAAACAGTCTTCAGAGTCAGGGGTCAATCTACTTTTTTTCCACAATGTCTTTGAAGGAGTCATAAAGAGGTTGCATAAGAGCAGAGGCATTGGGTATCCATTGACGACAATAGGTGATCAGACCAAGGAAAGCTTGGAGCTGTGTTAAGGTGGTAGATAGAAGGATTGCTTGGACAGTTTTTTTTCCGTTCTGCATTTCTCCACTGACTCAGATTCTTTTTGAGAAGAGTCAGGAATTCTTCATCCAATCGGTTATGGTTATGTAAAGGAGTTGGCACATTCTCAGGAAGACAAGTTGGGGTCTTGATCGGAGTTAAATCTTTCCAGATCAGTTCCAGTAGATCTGCAGTGTTACGCAGAGGCACAACAACCCGGACTTCACCCAATGTGGGAATTGGGTTATGTTCCAATATCGCAGAAAGAATCATGGAGGCAAAGGATAACATAGGAAAGCCAAATAATCCAGCAGAAATGATAGGTAAATAGACAGATTTAAATCTCTTAATTTTAGCCACATCAAGGATGTTGCTTATGGTTTGTTTCAACGAATGGACAGACACATCATGACATTGGGCATCATATATGGGGCCCACAGCATGGATGATGCAGAGACAAGATAGTTTGCCTGGTCCAGTTAAAGCAGTCTCAGAAACTGGTAGGGTGTGTCCCCCTTTTGCCATGATATAATCATCACTTTCTGCCTGTATCTGTGTGACCCCTAGCTGCACAATATGTTTTGCCACTCCCCCTAAGTGTTTCAGTCCATCATTAGCAGGGTTTAGAATTGCTGTAGTATCTTGACGTGCAATGTCTCCTACACCTATATTAAGGGTAGTTCCTGTGTTCCATAAAGGTGCTGTGTAAATGGGAGTCAAAGGGGCAGGCATGTTATCAAAATCATGGGTGTCAAAGCTGACTCTGGCAGGTTTTGGGGGCCCCCTAGCAGTAACATATCTTGGGGTGATTGGTCGATATGAGTCAGAGGGGGATATAAAATCCCCACCAGCCTCTTGTGCTAAATCCCCTTGTTCTGAAGCTATTTCAGGGGTAGTGGAGAAAGCATATCTCTCAGCTTGTGTTAGCTCAAGCTGGGCTTGCGCTGAGACCTCAGTTTCCTCTTCTAACTGCTGAGGAGTGACCAGAGTTTTTCCTGAGGTTTCAGTTTCCTTTTTCAATTGCTGAGGAGTCAGCAGAGTATTTTCATATGGGTGTTGGGTTATCATCATGAGAGGGGCCAGGTTGGGGGCAGGTACAAAATAAGCTCCGGAGGCAGTCAATAATGGGTATAATGGATCTGGAGTAGGCCTCTTGGGTGTTCCAAGATGGCCACCGGAGCTAGAAGTGACATCAATGGAAGTTCCTGTATCTATGGGTGTCACTGAAGTAATGAGCTTAGGTGTACCAACATGGCTACCAGAACTGGAAGTTGTGACTGTGACAGAAGAGGAAGTATTGGGTGTTTCAACATGCCCACCAGATACAGGAAGAGTGGGTGTACTGGGCTGTGGTGAGATGGCTGCTGGATACAGGAAGCTCATCTCGAACAGGGGCGGATGGTCTAGGTGTGCATGATGGGGCAGGATTGGGGCGTCCCCTTCCACAGCTACAACAATACTCAGCAGAGGGTGGATTTTGCTGATGACAATTTGGACACTCCCAACAGTGAGGCTCTCCGCCATTATAGGGTGGTGGCACATCCTTTTCAACGTAATACATATATGTGTTTATATACGTATATTGCAACATTTTGTCCTCTCTTTGGAGGAGCAAACAAGGACCGCAAGCTTTCCATCGCGTTGCGGGTTTCCAACTCCCTTACAGAACAGGTGACTGGTTTCCCTATTTCGGCCTTTGCGCTAGCCGCGACTGCAGATGGAGATTTGATCTTTCCCTCCAAAACAATCTGGGCTAGTCCTTTGACTGTAAAAGAGGGAGCACAGGAGGCTGGTCTGCTTTTATCAGACCCCTTATCGTCTGTGTAAAGACAACGCAGGAGGCTAATCTATGGCAAACAGATCCCTTATCATCTATGTTAAAAACTATGACAGGAGGCTGATCTGCTGCCAAAAATTCCTTTATCATCTGCGTCAAGGAAAAGAGGGAATGGGGATAATGGGGAAAAAGGGGGAGTGGGACCAGTCTCCAGACACTACTATATACACCCTACCTATTTATAATCTAACTTGCAGCCGCCAAAATTATAAATCTACAGAACTGATCTTATCCAGTGTGCCATATCCAGGGCTAATCAGCTGGCTGGAACAAAGGATGACACAACAACTTACAGTCACAATTTCGATCTCTGCAGTGAAAGAAATATTTTGTGCTGTCATCAATATATCTATATCTATGCAACAATATCAGTTCTGGCAAATTAGAAAAAGCTAGAGCTAAAGCAGTAAAAGAAAGCCTGCATAAAACCTGCATAAAACTTCACTGCTCATTGTAAGGAGGTCTCCCAGCGTGTGTCTAGGTTCAGCCACTACCAGATTGTACCGTACAGCCCCCCCAAAACTTGTGGGAGCACAAGTATTTTTCCTGATTTCAGTATTTCATACGCAAGGCCTATCTAATTTCAATCACATCACAACTGCTTTCACAGAGTGAAGGGTGTGTCAGAGAGTGTGTCTAGGTCCAGCCACTACCAGATTGTACCGTACAGCCCCCCTAAACTAGTGGGTACTACACTGTATTGCTGGGATTTGTAGTACACCTGCATAAAACTTTACTGCTCATTGTAAGGGGTATCACAGAGTGTGTCTAGGTCCAGCCACTACCAGATTGTACCGTACAGCCCCACAAAACCAGTGGGTACTACGTATTTTTCCTGATTTCTGTATTTCATACGCAGTGTCCATAAAATGGTGAACCCCAGGGGTAAGGGTCGCCAATCATTGGAGAGTATGGAAAAGGAAATTGAACAAATCCAGGGTGAATTCTATAAAGATATGACCCCAACTGAATTGGAGTCACTCAAGACTGAGATGGAACATTGGTTTGATGAGTGGGAAAAATCAATCCAAACTATAAAGGTTAAGAAATTCCAACGAGATCTGATGGATTTCAACAATAAGAAGGTATATCGCTGGAAGCAACCTCGTTCAAATCTAACCCGTACAGTCTCTGTTACATCCTTAACATCAGTTGGGGCTGAATCTAATATATCATCTGTGAGTACTCAGAGTCAGAGACGGGACTTCCAGAGAGTGGAGAATATTAGAAGACAGGAATACTCAAGGAAATCGCCCAGACGATATGAAGATCAGGAACATCGTGGTGGCACATCAAAGGTAATTAACCTTTCCTCTATCTCTCTTACCTCTGATCAAACCCATGTACTTGAATTGGGTCTCTCTTTTTCCCCAGCGGCCAAATTCGACCACTTTTCGGCGATGAAGGATTTACAGTTATTTGGCAGGAAATTATTTTTTAAACGTCTCTTTGAAAATAAAAAACATGGTTTATTGCCTACAAGGGAGGAACAACATGCGATGCAGAATTTGATGGATTTACTCACTGAAAATGAGAGGGAGATGGATACAACAGTGACAATGGGTAAGTTTCCCCAACATCTACTTCCCCGATCCACCAGGTTTCCAATATTAGCCACATGTCCGGCCATTGACATGTTTATTAAAATGGTCACCCGAGAATTTGAATGCATCCCCGAGAATATAAAAAATGACAATTTGACCAATAGAGAGAGAACAGCGTTATTCCAACTGTCTCGACTAGAGGGAGTGATCATAAAACCGTCAGATAAAGGCGGGAATGTTGTCATCTGGCCCACAGATTTGTATGAGAGGGAGATGTATAGACAATTACGCGATACATCTTGCTATAAAAAACTTACTTTTAACCCTCTCTCTAAATTCAGGGAGGAGTTGTACCAACTTACATCACAAGCTGTGGAAAAGAACATACTGAGTAAGAAAGAAGCTATGGCATTGAATATCGAGGAACCATCTATTGCTACTATATATCTGCTTCCTAAGGTACATAAGGACCTGCGAAACCCGCCAGGCAGACCCATTGTATCGGGCAACAACAATCTATGTGAACCACTTGCCAAGTATATTGATTATATTTTACGCCCTCTAGTGGAAGATCTACCTTCTTACATTAAGGATACGGGAGACTTACTTTTGAAATTGGAATGATGTGGAATCATTATATACATCTATAAGACATCAGGACGGCCTAAAGGCAGTAGAATTCTTTCTTCGATCAAGTGCAATATCCTCGGACCTCTGTGATTTCACGGTGAGAGCTCTATCCTTTGTTCTCACTCATAACTTCTTCCTATTTAAGGGGTCCCTCTTCCTACAGCTCCAGGGGACGGCCATGGGGGCGGCATGTGCCCCCTCCTATGCCAACCTATTTCTGGGGCTCTGGGAGAGGGAAATTTTTCAGTCAGATCCAGTGAAGGGAATAGAAAATGTCCAAATGTGGGGTCGATATATTGATGATATTGTGATGATTTGGCAAGGTTCCATTGTGGACCTGGAAGCATTTATGTTACGTTTGAATCAGAATCCATACAATATCAAACTGACCCACAAAATAAGTCGAGAAGTGATTGACTTCCTTGATGTCTCCCTACAGGTCGATACGGCAGGATTTGTACAAACGGACCTGTACAGGAAAAGGACATCAGTGAATACTGTATTACATGCACAATCATCCCATCCGAATCATCTGGTAAGAAATATCCCAGTTGGTCAGTTTTTGCGAGCAAGGCGGATATGCTCTAACGATGCCGCTTTTAAACGACAGGCAGCAGATTTGACGCAACGATTTTGTGAAAGAGGTTACAGCAATCGTTGTATTAAGAGAGCCTACATTCGAGCCAAAAATGCTGACCGTCGGGAGTTACTAAGACCTAAAAGTAAACCTGATCCTTCAGATGTGAAGGTAAGATTTATATCTGAATTTAGCTCACATAGCAGGGAGATGGTGGATGCGTTGGAGAAACACTGGCCTATCCTAATGACGGACCCAATACTAAGGAATATCCTTGATTCCACAGTGTCGGTAACATATAGGAGATCTCGTAATCTCCGGGACCATTTAGTTCGTAGTCACTATAGTCCAAGAAGAGTGACTGGGATTTTTGGCTCGAAAGGTCCAAGATGGGGGTCGGGCCCCTGCAAAGGATGTGTAGCCTGCCCAAATATGGAAAAGGCGACGGTCTTTTTTACATCTGATGGAACCAGAGAATTCAAGATTTGTCATCCTATATCGTGTGAAACCAAAACTGTGGTATATTTCGCTACTTGTCCCTGCAATTTAATCTACATTGGAATGACCTCGCGACAACTGAGAAGAAGAATACGCGAACATGTGTTAGATATCAGAGCGGCGAGGGATGCAACAGAGATAGAAGAATTGAAGACTATTCCCCGTCACTTCAAGTCCGTTCATAATTGTGATGACTCCCTATTCAAAGTCCGGGGGATTGATGTCCTATACCGTAGCGAAAGAGGGGGCGACATTAAAAAACAACTTGCTCAAAGAGAAACCATGTGGATTTATCGATTGAACACCTTGGCACCGTATGGCCTGAATGAATACAACAGCTTTGCACCATTTTTGTGAATAAACCCTTGTGTATATATGAACGTTCCTATAGTACTCCGGATAAGAAATACTTGCTTTCTCAGGTTTGTCTTGTTTTTAGACTTATCTTTTAATTGCTTTTAGTGTTGGTTGTATGGTTTTACTTGAATGGTTGTGTGTTGGCCTATTGTGCTTCTTTCTCCTGTATTATTATTATTATTATTCTGTTCTTATGTTCCCCCCTTTTTTTCTTCCTCTTTACTCTTTAGGTGTAATATTATTAGATTTCCTGGCACAACATGCTTACATCTTGGAGTCTTCTGTTTACATGGAGAACATCTGGTTGTTATATTTCCCCTGTGATTGGTTGAACCATCATTTGCGCTATTTGGTTCACCCATACTTGTATCCCTTGGAAACCTTTATGGCCCCATTTTTTGCACTTTATGCACTTTTCACATGAATGTTACTCCATATTGGTGGTATATCACTTCGCCCACATGGTTGGTTTTGGTATATTAGGCTTTTTTGTATTTTATGAATTAGTCCCTCTAAGTGAGGCACCATGGTCCATTATTTCTTTTGTTGCTTTTTTTATATATTATTCTACATATTATATATGGGTGACACACTTTAGACAGTAGGGTCTATGATCCATTGCTTTTTACCAATGCACTTTACGATTATTTATTAGTGATCAATGAATTGGGGTATAGTTTATATTTTATATATTATTCTACATATTATATATAGGTGATGCACTTTATACAGTAGGGTCTATGATCTATTGTCTTTACCAATGCACTTTACGATTATTTATTAGTGATCAATGAACTGGGGTATAGCTATTATTATTTATTATTAAATATAGTTATTATTATTCACTCTATCACTTGGAGGAACACTACACTAGGTAGTGGGTTATACATCCTATTTATAATTATAATAGGGGATACACTTTGTAATCTGGTGGGGTGTATGAACTATATGCATACTACTCTTGTATATATATTGTCACTATTAAATAACTATTTATTTATTGATATGATTTATTTATTATTAATTTTTTATAATTTACCTTATTATTTTTTGTATATTTATCATTTTATTTTATTTATTTTATTTTATTTATTATTCATCATTATTATTTATTATTTATTATTTATCATTTATTATTATCAATTACTATTATTCATTATTTATTTATTATTATGTAATTAGTATTTATTAGCTATTTGAATGTCGATTGTATTTACAGGATGAGTGTATAGTTTCATGTCCTTATAGTACAAATTTATATATGATTCATACTCCACATATAACTTAGGGGGATAATTTTTTTTATAGAGTTAGATATACGGTCTGGGCTGTGGGTATTACACTTATAGACGTGTGTGTGTGTGTGTGGGTACATGCTTAGACGCTGGGTGTGTGTGTGTATATATATACATACATGTCTTTTGTCACCAGCACATACATATATGTTTCATTTCACCTGGCTTATAATTAATGTATGTCCAGGGATTTTTTTCACTTATAGATTCGTCAGTGGGTAAGTTTTTTTGGGTGGGTATATTATATGTGTTTTGTCTTTTGTTTTTATGTGTGTTTTTCACGTGTGGCACCTAGCACTCTTTCACTTTTTTATCACTATTTATTCATTTATTACTCCATTCATTATTCTTTGTCACTGGTCACTTTTCCATGTTATTTCTTTTTTCACTCTTTCCATGGCTGTATATATGTACTCTATGTTTAAGTCCCGTTTGTGCCCTACTGCGCATGCGCGGAGTCCGGACTCTGAAGACACGTGATGCGACCTTGGTCACATGACCGGGATCGCATACACGTCACTATGACACCGGTCATGTGACCGGGATCGCCATTATGACATTTAGATATTTGGCTACCGGATGACGTGGACTCCCTCCGTCACTTCCGGTGAGACGTACATGGCACGTGACTTAGGGGCGGTCATGTGACCGCACTTGTTTCCGGTCTCTCCTGGAGATGGTTTGGAAGGGGTGGATGACACTGATTATTATGGTGAGCTTAATACACCTGCCAAGGGGTGGGAGAATTTACAGGGGAAGCTTTTGGATTGGCTTTTGGAATGATTAGTGATGTGATGGCCAGCTGCATAGATGCGATGTGATTGGTATTTGGACATATAAAAAAGACAAGTGACCTGACTCTCATTACCCTTGATAAAGCTTGTACAGCGAAACGCAGCGTTGGGTGAGTGGTGGTACTGGGCAGGAGTATATACTATATACCCAGAGGTTTGATCATACACTTGTATGAATTAGACACTATACGTGGTATTGCATTTGGTTGCACTTCAGACTGCACTTGCAGCTTTATATATATAGGTTTACTTCACTGTTTCCTACTTATTTTTTTTGGATTATTATTATCCATTATTTAATTATTATTATTATTTTTTATTTTTTTTTGCACTTTCTTACCTCTGTGGGTCAATTGATATACCATCAATGGTTTAATATATAGTAGTTATATTATTTATTTATTTACTCTGCCCTGTATACCATCTGATGTATGTATTGTATGGCTTTCTGCTCCCTTTTTAATATATGTTTTTAAACAATATAAATTTTCTTTGTATGTAATAAATAAAGTATTTTTTGATATATGTAGAATACTGTCCAGCATTGTTTATTTATAGGTGGTGTGCATTATTTAGATGCTTATGGACATAGAACTATTGGTAGTTCAATTTTGTCGGTTAATTTATTTAGAGTAAAGGGTGTGTCAGAGAGTGTGTCTAGGTCCAGCCACTACCAGATTGTACCGTACAGCCCCCCTAAACTAGTGGGTACTACACTGTATTGCTGGGATTTGTAGTACACCTGCATAAAACTTTACTGCTCATTGTAAGGGGTATCACAGAGTGTGTCTAGGTCCAGCCACTACCAGATTGTACCGTACAGCCCCACAAAACCAGTGGGTACTACGTATTTTTCCTGATTTCTGTATTTCATACGCAGTGTCCATAAAATGGTGAACCCCAGGGGTAAGGGTCGAGGACGAGGGCGTGGGCGTGCGGTTCCAAGTGATGCTGTGGTTCAGGGCAGGGTGACACAGCAGCACCTGTTAAGGTAGCAGTGGCACACGGCAGACGTCCACTCCCTAGCCTCTTTGACCAACTTACGGGGACTCAAGGTAGACTGTTATTGAAACTGCAGCAGTTTGAACAGGTGATCAAGTGGATAGCGGATAATGTGTCCAGTAACTTATCCACTACCCAGTCTTCAACGCAGTCCGGCCACGCTACCCAAGGGAGTGGAATCCTTGCTCCATTAGCTCAGCCTCCTTCCCCGCAGCCTGGCCCCTCCAGGGAAAGAAGGGATTCAGATCCCCCACCATGCTCCCAGGAACTGTTTTCTGGACCCTTCCCTGAGTCAGAGTAACCGGAGCAGTCGATCTGTCCTGATGCCCAAACTATGCAGCTCACGCAGTCAGTGGGTGATGAGAGTGGAGACTTGCAAGCGGGGTTGGAAGAGATGTCTGATGATGACGATGAGACCCGGTTGTCAGACAGTGAGGTTGTTGTCATGGATGTAACTCAAAGTGAGGAGGAGAGTGAGGAAATGGAGGAGGAGCTGGTGGATGAGGACGAGGTGACTGACCCGAGCTGGGTGGATAAGCCTAGTGAACACCGTGCTTCTGAGGGGCAGGCAAGTTCACCCGCAGGACCGGTTGGAAGAGGAAGAGGGGTGGGCAGAGGGAGAGGCAGGGGCAGAGCGAGTAGATCGGCAACTGTTTCATGGAGTCAAACTCCCGTGGCCAGGGCTAGATGTTCCGAAGTCTGGAGGTTTTTTAAAGAAACTGCGGATGACCGACGGACTGTAGTGTGCAACGTGTGCCACGCCAGGATCAGCAGGGGAGCCACCACTACCAGCCTAACCACTACCAGCATGCGCAGGCATATGAGTGCTAAACACCACACTCAGTGGAACCAAGGCCTTTCAGTGACTGCAAGTCGCACCCCTGCTCCTTCCTCTGTGTCAGGTGCTGGCTCTGTCAGTACCCCTGCCCAGGCCCCAGGCACGAGCGCCTCCCACCCTACACGCACCCCCCTTCACCTCCACTATGCTCCACACCCTCCAGCAAGGTGTCCAAGCGCAGCGTTTAAAGGACAACTCCCACAAAAATTTTTTTTTGCTCATTTAACACACATTACAAAGTTGTATAACTTTGTAATGTGGTTAAATACCCGGCCTGGCCCCCTTCCCCCACTTTCGGACCCCCGACCCCCCACCCCGGAAGTTAAAGAATGTATACATTACCTATTACGATTGTCACGGTCCTCTTCTCCGGGGCGGCATCTGGTGACGACGACGTCAGAGCCGAGGGGCGGTCCGGGTCTTCTTCCTCCTCGGCGTCTTCATGCAAAGTAAATGGGGATGAAAAGGCTGCTGGTGCACATGCGCACCAGCAGCCTTTTCATTGGCTGGAGCGCATCACATGGCTTCCAGCTTGCTCAGCCCTGATTGGCTGAGCTTGCTGGAAGCCATGTGATGCGCTCCAGCCAATGAAAAGGCTGCCGGTGCGCAAGGGCACTGGCAGCCTTTTCCATCCCCTGGACCCGGAAGTCGGAGACATCGCTGGATGGCGGACGGCGGCGACGGAGAGGCGGACGGCGGGCGAATCGAGTGGCGATCGTCACCGGAGAGATGGTGAGTATGGTGTCTGTGTGTCTGTGTTTTTTTTTTTTTTGGGGTCCCGCGGGAGTTGTCCTTTAACTGTCCCTGCAGCAGAACTTTGCACGGAAGCGCAAGTACACTGCCACTCACCCACATGCACAAGCCCTAAATGTGCACATAGGCGAACTGCTGAGCTTGGAGATGCTGCCCTATCGGCTGGTAGAGAGAGAGGCTTTTAGGAACCTCATGGCGGTGGCTGTCCCTCGGTACTCTGTCCCCAGCCGCCACTACTTTTCATGGTGTGCCGTCCCAGCCCTACACCAGCACATGTCGGATAACATCATCCGTGCCCTGACCAACGCAGTCAGCAACAAGGTCCACCTAACCACGGACACGTGGACAAGTGCTGGCGGGCAGGGACACTATATCTCCCTGACGGCACATTGGGTCAACTTGGTGGAGGCTGGCACAGAGTCTGACCCTGGTTCTGCTCATGTGCTGCCCACCCTGAGGATTGCGGGGCCTACCTCGGTTGTACTGAGTTGTACACCTCTTTCTCCTCCTCTTTTTCCTCCTCCTTTCTATTACCCTCCATGAGCACGTTGCCTCCATCTCGTAGCATCAGCAGTGCGGTGGGTAAGCGCCAACAGGCGGTGTTGAAACTGCTGAGCTGGCAAAAAGAGGCACACGGCCCAGGAGCTGTTGCAGGGCATCACAGCGCAGTCAGATTTTTGACTGGCTCCACGGAGCCTCAAACCAGGCATGGTTGTGTGTGACAATGGGTGAAACCTGGTGGTGGCTCTGCAACTCGGCAGCCTCACATATGTACCATGCCTGGCCCACGTGTTCAACCTAGTGGTGCAGCGGTTTCTTAAGACCTACCCCAATTTGGCTGACTTGCTCACCAAGGTGCGGCGCATCTGTGCGCATTTCCGCAAGTCCACCAGCGATGCTGCCACTCTTAGGGCAGTGCAAAGGCGCTTGCAACTGTCGGCTCACAGATTGCTGTGCGACGTGCCCACAAGGTGGAATTCCACCTTCCAGATGGTAGCCAGGGTTTACCAGCAATGCAGAGCCATTGTTGAATGCCAGATGTCAACCTCGGTGCAAAGCGGTAGTCAGGTCAGTCAGCTACCTCAAATCTACAATGAGGAGTGGACGTGGATGTCTGCTATCTGTCATACACAGATGGGCCAACACTGATGGTCAGCAGAGATGACGCCATCATCAGCTTCACCATCCCGCTGCTGTGTCTGCTTCAAACCTCCCTGCTCAGCCTGAAGTCTGACACTTTGCCTTCGTCTCAGGAGACAGGTGAAGAACAGCCGTTGCTAGATAGCCAGACCACCCTGACATCAGTTTCTCAACACCGAGTAGAGGATGAGGAGGAGGAAGAAGAGGAGGAAGAGCAACAGACTGGTGCCGCCATTGAAGAGGGTACCCATGCTCGATCCTTTCTTGTTGAGCGTGTATGGCCTGAAGAGGGTGAATCTGTGGAGGATGAGGAGGAGGAGGATATTGAGGCTAGTCAGGAGAGGGAGTTCTTGCGTGTTGAGACCCTGGCGCACATGGCTGACTTTATGTTAGGCTGTCTTTCCCGTGACCCTTGGGTTAAAACTTTTTTTGGCAACACAGATTATTGGGTGTTCACCCTCCTGGACCCTCAGTACAAACAGACCTTTCCCACTCTCATTCCTGCCGAGGAACGCAGTATGAGAGTGAATCAATATCAACAGGCCCTGGTGCAGAAGCTGAAAATATACTTCCCATCTGACACCACTAGCGCCAGAGGACGTAGTTCTGTGGGCCAAAGAGCGGGGGAGAGGAGCAGTGGAGCAGGCAGCTTGTCAAGGGGCAGAGGAACACTCTCCAAGGCCTTTGACAGTTTCATGGCACCCCAGCAAGACTATGTCAACCGTCCCCAGTCTAGACAGAGTAGGGGGGAAGCCTTCAGGAAGATGGTGAGGGAGTACCTTGCTGACCATACCACCGTCCTTCACGATCACTCTGTTACCTACAACTTCTGGGTTTCGATGCTGGATACGTGGCCCCAACTAGCACTTTACCCCTTCGAGGTGCTGGCCTGCCCTGCAGCTAGCGTGTTGTCAGAGCGGGTTTTCAGTGCAGCTGGTGCCATCATCACTGATAAGCGCACCCGCCTGTCCACTGACAGTGCTGACAGGCTGACGTTTATAAAAATGAACAAAGCCTGGATTTCATCTGAATTCAACTGTCCACCTGGGGAAAGTAGCTGAACATGAAGATTCTTGGTATCTCTTCTCCTCCTCCTCCTCCTCCTCCTCTTCCTACAATTCTCAGCCAACTGCCAAGTCTTCTTCCTCCATGCAGGGTCTGGCCTAATTATTGGGAGGCTCAATTGCTTCCTCACTCCTAATCGTTCTCTGTGTCCTCACTGCCATGCTCTGACGTCACACTACATCTGCGGAGGAGCGGGACTGGTTGACGGGGGCCCGCCGATCACACCCCCGCCAAGCAGCCTGCTGTTTTTTTTTTTTGTGTAGCCGTGGCCGGGGCCTCACCACCCCCGGTCAAGAGGCATCAAGGGTACCCTTGATGGTGAGTGCTGACTGACAACTGGCCTAGCCAGTTAGCTGTCAGCACCCGGGTTCATGTCCACTACATATCCCAGCCCCTGGACTCACTCCAATTTTTGGGAGGCTCACTTGCTTCCTTACTAACTTGTAATGGTTATCTGTGTGTTCAAGGCCCTGCTGTGTCTGGCTTAATTTTTGGGAGGCTCACTTGCTGCCTCACTTACTTGTAATGGTTCTCTGGGTGCTCAATGCCATGCTGCTTCTGGCCTAATTTTTGGGAGGCTCACTTGCTTCCTTACTGACTCGTAATGGTTATCTGTGTGTTCAAGGCCCTGCTGTGTCTGGCCTAATTTTTAGGAGGCTCACTTGCTGCCTCACTTACTTGTAATGGTTCTCTGGGTGCTCAATGCCATGCTGCTTCTGGCCTAATTTTTGGGAGGCTCACTTACCTCCTTACTGACTTGTAAGGGTTATCTGTGTGTTCAAGGCCCTGCTGTGTCTGGCCTAATTTTTGGGAGGCTCACTTGCCTCCTTACTGACTTGTAATGGTTATCTGTGTGTTCAAGGCCCTGCTGTGTCTGGCCTAATTTTTGTGAGGCTCACTTGCTGCCTCACTTACTTGTAATGGTTCTCTGGGTGCTCAATGCCATGTTGCTTTTGCCCTAATTTTTGGGAAGCTCACTCTCTTTTAAGGATTCTCTGTGTGCTCAATGCCATGCTAGGTCTGGTATAATTTTTGGAAGGCTAACTGGCTACCACTTCTACCTTGTTCGCTCTGTTCTCACCGCCATGCTGTGTCAGGCTGAATTTTTGGGTGGTTCATGATATGCTACCTCTGTTTTAATGGTTCCCCGTGTTCTCAAATTCCAGGGCCTCTTAAGAAGACTGTATTGTTCTATGTGTCCTCACTGCCTGACGTCACACTACGTCTGCAGAGGAGTGGGAATGGTTGCCGGGGGCCCGCCGATCGCAACCGCCAACCAGCCACCTGTTTTATTTATTTATTTTTTGTCTAGCCGTGGCTGGGGCCTCACCACCCCCGGTAGAGAGGCATCAAATGTACTCTTGATGGTGAGTGGTGAGTGAGAGCAGGCCTAGCCAGTTAGCTGTCAGCACCCAGGTTCATGTCCACTACATATCCCAGCCCCTGGACTTACTCCAATTTTTGGGTGGGCTCACTTGATTCCTCACTCACTTGTAATGGCTCTCTGTGTGTTCAAGGCCCTGCAGTGTCTGGCCTAGTTTTGGGGAGCCTTACTAGGTGTGCCTGCCCTTGCCTCCTTTTTGCTGAGCCTTAACTGGCATCCATGTTGACTACTGTTGTGCCTGCTCTTGCCTCCATGTTGGCTACTGCTGGGCCTTAACTGGCATCCATGTGGACTACTGTTGTGCCTGCCCTTGCCTCCATGTTGGCTACTGCTGGGCCTTAACTGGCATCCATGTTGACTACTGCTAGGCTTTAACTGGCATCCATGTTGACTACTGCTGGGCCTTAAGTGGCATCCATATTGACTACTGCTGACTACTGGTGTGCCTGCCCTTGCCTCCATGTTGGCTACTGCTGGGCCTTAACTGGCATCCATGTTGACTACTGCTGACTACTTGTGTGCCTGCCCTTGCCTCCATGTTGGCTACTGCTGATCCTGCCTGGCCTCCATGTTAACTAATGTTGCTCCTGCCTGGCCTCCATGTTGGTTACTGTTGCTCCTGCCTGGCCTCCATGTTGGCTACTGCTGATCCCGGCAGTTCTCTGTGTGCTCAATGCCATGCAGTGTATGGCCTAATTTTTGGGAGGCTCACTTTCTTCCTCATTCACTTTTAATGGTTCTCTGTGAGCTCACGGCCATACTAGGTCTGGTCTAATTTTTGGAAGGCTGACTGGCTACCGCTTCTACCTTGTTGACTCTGTCTTCACCGCTATGCTGTGTCAGGCTGAATTTTTGGGTGGTTCATGATAAGCTACCTCTGTTTTAATGGTTCCCTATGTTCTCCCTGCCATGCTGTGTCAGGCTGAGTTTTTGGTGGTCCCTATGCCTACCTCTGTTTTAACCAGGCTGTTGCACAGAATTAGGCATAATGGTGCCATTAGGCAGCCTCAGAGGCATGCATACATGCTGCCCCTGCTGTTTCCTGTCCACTTCCGTTATGTTTCCATCAATTTCTGAGGTTGACAGGTTTTCACACGACCTTCCCTCTACCGAACCTGAGTCCCCTCAAAAAATGCTTGAGTCTCTCATTGGCTTTAATGGGGTTCGTTACTTGAAACGAGCACTCGAGTATCGAGAGATATTCGTCTTGAGTAACGAGCACCCGAGCATTTTAGTACTCGCTCATCACTAGTAAGTATATACCGCTGATTCACCAATGTCCATTGCAGTCCTAGGAGAAAAGTTGATTTGATGATGTTGGTCCATCAATGTCCACTGCTGTCCTGGGAGAAAATTGGTATGACACCACTAGTCCACCAATGTCCACTGCTGTCCTGGGAGAAAGTGTAATTTTATGCCGCTCATTTACCAATGCAGTAGATGTAAAAATATTTACTTAAATTTAAATTTAAAGTTAAAATTGAATTAAAATTTGAATTGAATTAATCAAAATAAATTAAATTGAAATAATTAAAATTGAAATAAAATTGCCACTTTTGTCAATTGATGGCACTTAAACTAACAGGAAGACAAAGGTTAACACACAAGTGGAGGTGAAAGGGTACTTGAAGGAGGCTTGAAACATGTGAAATGTTTTATTAGATTTCTCATTTTCTGCCGATGATACACCAATGCCCACCGCTGTCCTGGGAGAAAATTGATCTTACGCTGCCACCAAGGTCCACTGCTGTCCATGGCGGAAATTGAATGATTGACTGGCTGATTAACATTTTTTTAAATTGTCATTTTCCAATTTTAAACACTGTAACAACAACTTCTTTTGAAAAAAAATCACGTCTCTGTAATAGTCTTGTAACTGTTATAGTTTGACTGTCTTAATGAGATTCATTTGCATTCAGTTCACAAATATTATCAAATCTGACCCAAAATTCGAGAAACCTCGCAAAACGAATTTCAGCTGCTACACTCTTCTCTACTTAAAAAGTATGAGGAAGGAATTAAAGGTTAAAAGGAATATCTACAATTGTGAAGGATATTATGGGTTGACATCTTTTGTTATTAGGAAGAAGCAGTGTGTGTATTATGGCATAGAGCAGTGTTGCCCAACCTTTTTCAACTTGAGGCAAAAAAAGTCATTCATTGACTCACAGGTGATGTGTTCTTTGACCTGAGGTGTAACTTTCCTTTTCCTCTCCATCTAGCCCAGACTACCATGGTGATTTCTTTCAGCTACAATTGATCTCTTCTGAACCTGCCAGACAAACATCTTAGGCTCTGCACTTTTACTACTTCCTTCAACTTTTTTGTGTCATGTGCAATAAAGTAAGTTGGTGTAAGTGGGTTGTCCCATGTATGTAGGATCCCCTGCTGTGCCCCCATATAGTTATAATGTCCACTGATCTGCTTTGTCCCCACATATAGTAGTAATGCCCACTTCCTTGTTATGCCCCAATATAGTAATAATGCCCCTTTCTGTGCTCTCATATAGTAATAATGCACCCTGCTGTGCCCCCATATAGTAATAATTCCCTCTGCTCTGGCCTACATATAGTAATAATACCCCCATATAGTAATAATGTCCCCTGCTGTGCCCCTATATAGCTATAATGTCCCCTGCCCTGCTGTGCCCCCATACAGTAATAATGCTCCCTGCTTTGCCTCACTGTAGAACTAATGCCTCCTGCTGTGCCTCCATAGTGATAATGCCCCCTGTGCTGTGCCCCCATAGTAACAATGCACCCTGTGCCCCATAGTTATAATCCCCTGTGCTCTGTCCCCATAGTAATAATGTCCCCTGTCCTGCTGTGCCCCATAGTAAAAATGTCCCATGATTCGTCCCCATAGTAATAATGCCCCCTGTGTTCTGTACCCATAGTAATATGCCCCATGTGCTCAGTTCCATCACAATAATGCCCCATATGCTGTGCCCCATAGTAATAATGCCCCCAGTACTCTGCCCCCACTAGTAATAATGCCCCATGTTCTCTGCCACATAGCAATAATGCTCCCTTTGCTGTCCCCATAGTAATAATGCCCCTGTGCTCTGCCCCATAGTAATAATGCCCCCTGTGCTCTGTCCCCATTGTAACAATATCTTCTGTGCTCTGCCCTCATAGTAATCATGCCCCATGTGCTCTGTCCCATGGTAGTAATGCCCCACGTGCTCTGCTCCTATTGTAATACTATCCCCTGCATTGTCAAACAAATGTGTTGCATGCGGTCGCGGGGGGTTGACCAGCGGGGGAATGCGCAGGGCAGGTGATGAGCACCGGGGGGGGGGGGGGTTGGGTTTTGGGGTGCTGGGCAGGTGGGGGGCGCCGCTGAGTGAGGTCCTGGGGGTGCCTCTAGCTGTCGGCTCCCTATGCTGTGGCCGGAATGAAACAAGCCTGCTAAATGCCTATCTATAGTGTATATATCCATGCTTATTAGGAATATGGAGCACATCTAAAGGCATATAGTTATTGACAAAATACTTCGATCAGGACTGTAATTTACATCAATTCTCCCCACTGCATATCGATCACTTGCACTAATAAATGCTTCTATATAGCCAGTCACATTGCCATATATATATATAGAACCTTCTAATTATACCTTTAACTTTGTTCTCAAAAGATTAAAAGGTCAATTATGTGTGGGAGAAATGTGATATGCATCAAAATAGAATCATCCAGCAGTCTGGGTCGGAAACATGGTAGCAATTAGCCCTTTCCTAAGGTACAGCGGACACATTAATGATTGATCTTCGCTTAGCTGACCTGAACTTTGTCCTGTACTCTCTATTAAGTCACTAATGGAAGATTTCAGCTTGAACTCAAGGTGACAGCCTGCAAGATTGTACTGTCCATAAATTTTACGTTTTTAAGGGAGATTCATATATATCAGAAATTCTATATAATCTTTTCCTACAATAATATTCAGATGTGAAATATAATGCCCAGATATGTAGTGTATTTAGTTAATAATAGTATTTTATAACAAACTAAAGTATTATCCAAAATAGAGCTTTCCCCCAAATTAGCCACTTTAAAAAGTCATTTCTTGAAAAATGAGGAATTGGAAACATCTTGCATACAGCACTCATTTTCATTCCAAATTTATTTGTATTTTTTTAAACAAAACATAAAATATGGTCTGGGGCATAACTATGAGGGTGACAGAGATCTAGAGCTTGGGTTTGAGGGGGCCCTATAGCCATCTAACCACATTTGGGAAAACTGGTGTTTAGTCTAGATGCAGTTATTTCATGGTACATGTCGTGCCAATATACAGTATACTGGTGACTTGGGACCTAATGTGACATCTTTGTGTTTATTACCTCTTTTCTGCAAGTTGGTGCTGCTTAACCACCTACCCTTCACTTCAGTGGGATGCTCAGCCCTTTACAAATATAGGTTGTTAATGCCCTGACATGAAGAAATCGAGTGGCACTCAGCACGTCTTCAGACCACGTTCAACATCTATGTTACTGCCTGTAAATAAACCTGCCCCAGTGACGGGGATTGAAGGGTTACACATCCGTAACTAAGTTTAGAAACAATTACACAGTCCATTCCAAACTGGAGAACCACAACACCTCTACATTCTTCTTGTGGACTTCTATAATAAACTAGGTCAATGTATCCATATCTGGAAAAATCTGATATGGACTTAATAATCTTGAGATTAGGCCTTTTAAACAGCGTTTCCTGGCAAAATGATGCACTGGATAGCTCATCAGTCACTTATTGGCAGGGGGCAGACACCCGACACCCGGGCTGAGTAGCTGTTTGGCACCTGAACTACAGTTTGTGTAACTGCTTTTGTGTAACTGTAGCTCAACTGCTATTCACTTGAGCAGGATCTGAGCTGCAGTTACAAGTCGCCACCGCCATACAGTGAACAGAGACAGTGTCAGCACCCTGCCAAACAGTGACTGATGAGTTAACCTATGTAAGTTACCCTACCTATTGATAGCTGACATACAGAAGCAAGGAAGTAAAAAATTACCTGGTCACGGTTGTGAAATTTTTTACCAGACCTGACCCTTTCCTATTCAACCAGTTTTTCTCAAATTTCCTAAAGAACCAGTTTTTCTCAAATTATATAGTTCTATATAAATGTTCAGTGTAATAAATCAGCCAAAGAACATTAACTAGATCTTGTCCCAGAATCATAGTTTTTTTTTTTTCTTTTATAATACTTTATTTTTTCCAAAATAGCATAATACAGATATAAAAGACAATAGGGCAGCAATCCATAAACTTTTTGTGCCCCAAATCAACATGCACATAATCAGATTTAGGAATTTTAACATCTTAAAATACCATAATCGTGCTAATCTTTTACAACTTAAAACCTACATAACTCAATCTAGCCGTCCCACATAGTATAAATTACCCCTCCCAACCACCCACCCACCCACCTGCGGAGGATGTAGTAAAGTAAAGAAAGCCAGCATCAAAGAGAAAGAAGGAGAATATTGCTCTCTCTTTTCTTCTCCCTCCTAAGTACAGCTCTTCAATTGGTCCTTCTATTTTCCCATTTCACCCATATCCTACAAAACCGAATCAGAGATTTACATGATTGTTTTTTAGCCAGAGATTTTTCATAGTTATACACTCTTTCCACTAATCACTCCCACTCCCCAAGAGCAGGAGAGGAAGAGCCCATCCAATGACGGGAGATCAACACCTTCACCAAAGCGGTAAGTTTATTAATACATCTACCATCTTCCACCTCAAGGGGAAAGACACCCATCAGTAATGAAAACGTGTCCTCCTCAAACACCATGCCCATTGAATTTTTCATAAAACCTATTACCTCGCTCCAAAAGACCTGAACTAACGGACAGTCCCACACCAAGTGAAAAAAGTCTGCATGCTCATGCTGACATTTTGGACATTTAGAATCTATCCTACAGTGCATGGTCTGCAGCCTTTCCGGGGAGAGGTAAACCCTATACAAGATCTTAGCCAATATCAAACGATGAGAAGCACTAAGAGAATTTGTCTTAAAATTCTGCTTCATCACCTCCCATTGAGAATCGCTTATATCTCCTATCCTAAGTGCCCACTTTTCCCTCAACCTGGACAGATATGGATTGCTCCTCTCCCGAACCAGATACCTATAAATACCCGACAATACTTTCTTCCCCCTAGGAAGTGACCTTAAATATTCAAAAAACGGATGCGAATCTATGTGCAAACTACCCTCTTTAACTGAACATTTGAAAGCGTTCAGCAGTTGCAAATACCAAAAATAGTGCGATTCCGACAACATAGTGTTTTTTACAATCCTCAAAAGAGATAATGTTCCCATCCACTATTAACTGATTAATATGTTTCAACCCTCTATTTACCCAAAAACGTGCATTTTGAATTTTAAAAAATTCATTAAGTTCCTTATTCCCCCAAAGTGACGAAAATTCAAAATGAGAAGTACACTTACAAATTTTCCTCAAGTGTTTCCAAATATTACAATATTTTTTAACCTGTGTTAAAATACTACAGCCACCAAAAGCAGCATCAGCCCCAACCAGGGCATCTGCAAATCCCCACTTTGAGTTATCCATAATAAAACTTAATACTGAAAAAGAACCCCCCCTGTGTAAATCCTGTGCTCCAATTGCTAAATAATAAATAAAAAAATCCGGCAATCCAAGACCACCCTCCTCCAACCTTCCAGTCCAATTTTTATACTTAAGTCTGGCCTTACCCTTTCAGATAAAGGAGTTTAACATCGTAGACAACTTTTCAAACCATGATTTTGGGATCCAAGTAGGGGCGGAATATAGAAAAAAAATTACCTGGGGCAAAATAACCATTTTGACTAAGGCTAATCTATCTGCCATAGAAACTACTAAATGTGACCACAAATCCAGCTTATTCTGAATCTTCCTCCGTAGTGGGGAAAGATTCAGTTCAAGAAAATCCCCAACGTTACTCGAAATCTGGACACCCAGATATTCAATAGACCCCCCAGTAGGAACCACTGACACCCTCAATTCTCTCAATGAATCATCTGGTTCGAGAGGGAGCAAAGCCGATTTAGTCCAATTAACTTCCAAGCCCGATACAGCACCAAACCTATCTACCAACTCCATAGCTTTCTGAATATCCCCCCTACCCCCCTTAACAAATAATATAATATCGTCAGCGTATAATAAAATCTTCTCGTCTTAACCTCTCAACCCAAAACCCGATATTTGCTGTGAAGACTTTATAAGAACGGCCAAGGGTTCAATATAGAAAACAAAGAGGAGAGGAGAGAGGGGACACCCCTGTCTAGTACCACGTGAAGGAGAAAACCATTCAGAGGGATTATTATTAATCATAACTCTAACCATAGGGAGAGAATAAAGCAGCTTAACCCAGAAGATAAAATTTTCTCCAACTCCGAATCTCTCCAAAACTTTCCAGAGAAATCCCCACTCCACCCTGTCGAAGGCTTTGGTAGCATCTATCGACAGGATGGAGCGGGGGACACCGAAATCTAACTGTAGATTCGCAAAACTCTGGATATATTATCCTGCAAAAGTCTACCAGGGACAAACCCCGTTTGTTCTACCCCTATCATCTCAGGAGCTACTTCCGCTAATCTCTGTGCAAGCACTTTAGCAAGGATCTTACAATCTGTATTCAATAACGAGATAGGACGGTAAGAGTCTATTTTTGCCAGATCCTTATTTTTCTTTCCAATAAGCACAATGCTAGCCTCCCGCATAGACCGAGGTAGAAGTCCCAACCTACAACTTTCCTTAAAGACATCTAATAGCTTAGGGAGGAGAATATCCTGAAACTCTCTATAGATTTCAAAGGGCAACCCATCTGTTCCCGGCGTGGAATGACCTCTAAAGCTATTTAGTGAGTGTGTAAGATCCTTCACCGTTATGGGTCTATGGGTTGGGAGGGGTAATTTATACTATGTGGGACGGCTAGATTGAGTTATGTAGGTTTTAAGTTGTAAAAGATTGGCACGATTATGGTATTTTAAGATGTTAAAATTCCTAAATCTGATTATGTGCGTGTTGATTTGGGGCACAAAAAGTTTATGGATTGCTGCCCTATTGTCTTTTATATCTGTATTATGCTATTTTGGAAAAAATAGAGTATTATAAAAGGAAAAAAAAAAAAAAAAAAAAAAAAAAATTTTTTTTCAAGGTCAGACCCGCTTTTTAGAGGGGGGAAAGGCGGGGAAGTTCCTTGCCAGACTCGTTCAGAACCAAGATCCTAAGAAATGTATTACTCTGCTAGCTGATGAACAAGGGAGGCAAACACGTGATCCTGATGAGATTCAGAATATTGCTCTGCGGCACTTCCAGGAAGTCTACAGGTCTTCCAGCCAAGTGGATGAATGTGGGATGCACTCACTGTTTAGGGGTTTAGAGCTACCTGTTATGAATCCTGAACAAAAGATTATGCAGAATCATAGTTGATAGAATGAAAGAACTGCTAAATGCCATTATTGCTAAGTGGTTGCAGGCTGTTGTCTGCTAAATGTTATCTAAAGAGTAGTGTTCCTTTGTAGACATTGCAGTGCGGATATGCAGTAAGTTACATGCTATTTTTATTGATCTTTTAGTTAAAGTGATGTACCATCTTACTGGACAAGGCAGGTGCCACATCTGTGTTATATCTTAATAGCGTCTCCTCCTCAAATAGAACAGTCATAGAATGACGTTCTTACTAGAAGAACAGGAAAAAGATAATAATAATAATAAGATATAATGTATACCACAAGGCATTTACAAAGAAGGAAACATCCCTGTCATCATAAAATTCATGCGAGTACAATTTCCAGGAAAATTTTGTGTGGGTTTAGTTTGTGATTTTCATAAAAGCTATTTTTGCATGAAGACATCAAGTGGTGTCATATCCTTTCATATCTTTCTTGGATTAATTACTGATGACTATTACTATGATATAGAGCACCACCAATGTCTCATTGACAGTATGCGTCTTTAAAGAGGACCTGTCACCCCCCGTGCCGGGGTGACAGGCTCCCGACCCCAAGTTACAGCCCCCTATACTCACCTGATCCCGCTGGGTCCCGCTTCCTGATCTGGTCGGGTCACGGAGATATGAGCGCCCGAAGCACGGCGCGCGTGCTCACAGGAGAGTCCGATGCCCATAGAGAATGACGGAGCATCGGACTCCCTATTCATTCTCTATGAGCGTCGGACTCTCCTGTGAGTGCGCGCGCCGGACTTCAGGGGCTCATATCTCCGTGACCCGACCGGATCAGGAAGCAGGACCAGGCGGGATCAGGTGAGTATAGGGGGCTGTAACGGGGGGTCGGGAGCCTGTCACCCCGCCACGGGGGTTGACAGGTCTCCTTTAAGGTCTACTATTCCAATGTCTGCAGAATTCACTGTAGTGTCACCAATACTTCTTTTTTGCTATTTTGACTGATAGTAAATGGGTCACATAAAGATCCTTAGACTACATTACGGCACAGAGGGGTACTAATACTATAAAAGGGCACAGAGGGGGCCTAATACTATATTGGGGCATAGAAGGGTCCTAATACTATATAGGGGCTCAGATGGAGAACAGAAGGATCCTAGTTTTATATAGGCACACAGAGGTGGTACAGAGGTGCCCTTATACTATATCAGGGCACAGAGAGACATAGGCATAGAGAGGACCTAACACTAGATGGGGACACAGAAGAGGCTAAAACTATATGAGGTTAAGAGGGGGCCTGATATTTAATAGGGGCAGAGAGGGGACCTAACACAATACATAGGAATAGATGGGTGCTAATACTAAATCGGGGCACAGGGGGGTCCTTATATCATATAGGGGCACAGAGGGGGCATAATACTATGTAGGGGCACAGAAGGGGCCTAACACTATATGAGTCCCTCTCTGTCCCCATATACTGTAGTAGAAAAGCCCCCTCTATTCCCCCATATAGTATTAGGTGCCACCCCTACTTGCAAATTACTGCTGTAGTAAGCCCCTTCCCCTGTAGGTGATCCCCCTCTGTAATCAATCCCTCTTAAGGTAATCCCCCTTGCAGTAATTCCCTTACCTGTACGTAATTCCCCTGTAGGTGGTCCCCCTATAAGCAATCCACTTGTAGGAAATGCATTTGTAGTAATCTTCCTCCTCTGTAGGTAATCCTTTATAAATAGGTAACCCCCCGTACTAAGCACTTTCCCCTGTAGGTAATTCCCCGATGTAGGTTATCCCCCAGTAGTAAATCCCCCTGTAGGCAATCCCTGCTGCAGGTAATCAACTGTGGCCCCCCCCCTTGTAAAAAAAAAATAACTAAATAAACACACATACTCATCTGGCTCCTGGGAAGTACTTCAATGTCTCTTTCCTCCAAGCTCTGCAAGCACAAAAGTGATGTCACCTGTGCGTTGGGGAGCTGGGGGAGAGAGTGGCCTCTTGTGGTCGGAGGTATTATGCTGCCTGTTGCCAAAAAAGTGGATTGCAGGGCAGAGAGCTGATGGCTTCTCACTCTGTCAGTGCACTGTATTTAATTATAAGGGCTCAGTGGATGAAGCATCAATCCGTGTTCTGGAAAGAGTACAAATAAAAAATGTGGTTTTACTTACTCCGTTGGTTCTGGTCTATCTATTCCTACTTTCGAGATGTGGCCTTAAAAGTTTGGAGTGCAGCATCTTCCCTTAAAGTGTACTTGGCAGTAAGGTACCTATACTGTATAATCCAGACACATCAGTTTACCATTGGTATAATGTATGGTTCCTAGCCAAAAAGCTTATATTGGGTGGATATAGTTGGAAATGGCCACAGGCATGGTTACTTCTTACGCTAGAGGACAATATAGAGGAGACCAGGTAGCACTTTACATATCTATATATGTATATATAGATGTTTAGGTTATATTTCGGAAGACTAGCTAGACAAATTGATTTCTCAAATGTTTATTCTTGCTTCATGTGCTGAGCACTGAAATGCCAGAGCAAATATTTTCCCTGGCAAGACTATGATTTAGCTGCTTTATATAAGGAAGTTGCCATGTATAGCACTATTCCCATCTCACAAACAGGCACACTGTATCATCATGAAGCTGCTGATAGTCTTGGCTCCATTACTCCTTTGTTGGTCTGTGGCCTCTTTCCCTCACAGACCTACTGGTCGTGTTGTAAACTGTGATGATGCAGAAGCCCATGAAGCAGCTGAAGTAGCCCTGCAATACATTAATGTCCATCACCCCACTGGATATAAGTTTACCTTAAACCGGGTTGAGAATGTCGCTGTGGTCCCAACGGTAAGCCTAAAGCTCTTCTGAGAATACTCAATTTAATGCACTTAAATCTAAAACATTTACATACATGTTCAGGGGAGATTAAGTAGTAAGAGGCTTACATTTTAAATAGTCATGTTGTACTGAGGACAGTAGAATTAGTCAGCACCAGATGCAGGACATACAAAGGATTTGGGAGGACCATATTGGAAAATAATATTGAGTATTTGCTAACAGGTTTGTATGACCCTTCCTGGAGAAGAAGAAAGGATTTTAGATATGAATCAATAGCTGGCACAGTTGGCAGGCGATCCATAGCCACATTTCCAAAGTTAGCTTAGGATCATAAGAATTTTCAGTATAACTCAATCAAGTGAACTAAACCAATTATATGAAACATGTTGCCTTCTCAACATAATACATACCATGTTACTAAATTGTCTTTGCTTTTGTTTTTAAGGCATCTGGAGAAATATTTTATTTGGAGTTAGATCTCTTGGAGACAAAATGTCCATCTATTAGTCCAGTCCCTGTAAACCTTTGTGATGTCAGGCCCATTATTGAGCAGGTATGCTTGGACTAACTACATAAACTTACTAAACCTTGTAGTATTTGCATGGAACAAAAAATGACAGATCGTGAAAAAGTGTACATCCCAGCAGTGATGGGTTAGAAGTAAAGCTCTCCGCATATACAGCAATCTTCTACTATAGAAATAGTTCTAGTATAGCTGCTTTTATAGTCTTGTAATAACCTACAAGGATCTTTGTATTATTTCTGTGTATTGCAGACACATGCTATCATAGTGTTATTTACCAATGTATTTTATTCACTTTTAATTGCAGGCAGTGGAAGGCGACTGTGATATCAAACTTCAGAAGCTCAATGGCAACTTTACACCAATAAGCAGCAGGTGCAAATCTGAGCTAGGTAAACTGCTTTATTGTCTTTAATCCAGTTAAAGTAATCTGTAGTAAAGTTAAACTTGAGATTTTTAAATAAAAGTAATTTTCAAATCTGTATAGCTTCTATACCAGTTTTGCTGCATGCTTTTTTATTGTCAGTCGTTGTCATTAAGGAGGGGCTTAGGCGTCCATCGAGCCCCCCTTCAATGGACGCTAAGCCCCGCCTTAGTGACACTGTCCAACAATGATAAAAGCATACAGGAAAACTGGGGTGACAATATCATTTTAAAAATAAGCAGGCTTATCACAGTTCTACATTTCATACACTAAGGGTGCCTTTACACAGAGAGATTTATCTGACAGATTTTTGAAGCCAAAGCCAGGAATGAACATAGCCATATAGAGGTACCAAGCTCTACACAGGTTCTGTAAACCATATACATGACAGTGCAGTTATATCAGGTGACTCAAGGGGACGTCTTCTCTGATAAGAGTTGTTTCCAGTTTCTTCTCCATCTGCCCTGGGCCATTATGAGAACTTCTCAGAGCCACAAATCCACAGAATCTGCCAGACAGACATATTAGGCTCCTCACTCTGACACCATCCTCATCTCTCTAAACACTGCACATCTGTATTGGCCCTTTTAAACCCTTATTTAGTGGGTAGGCTGACTCCATGTGATCCCCCTTATAGTATATGCCCCCCTCTATGTAGAGATAGCCACTTGCTCAGTCTTCTATATAGATGGCCCCATGTGCATCTCCTTGAGAGCCCCTCTCAGTGTAGTCCCCCTTATAGATGGCCCCTTCTATGTCCCCCTTATAGATGATCCCCTATAGTATACGGCCCCCTCTGTGTAGTCCCCCTTTCAGATGGCCCCCTTATAGATGCCCCCCTCTGTGTAGTGTCCCTTGCAGACTACCCATCTCTGTGTTGTCCCCCTTATAGATGGCCCCCCTATGTTGCCTCCCATTATAGATGCCCCCCTGTGTTGTTCCTTTTATAGATGGCCCCCTTATTTTGCCTCCCCTTATAGATGGCCCCTTTATAATGTTGCCTCCCATTATAGATGGCCCTCTTATGTTGCCTATCATTATACATGGCCCCCTTATGTTGCCCCCTATAGATGGCCCCCTGTTTTTTACCCCTTATAGATGCCTTCCTTGTGTTGCCCCTCCTATAGATGGCCCCCTGTGTTGTTCCCCTTATGTTGCCCCCCAATAGATGGCCCCCCTGGAATGTACCCCTTATAGATGGCCCCCTTGTAGATGACCCCTTAAAGATGCCCCTCTGTGTTGTCCCCCTTTATTTCCCCTTATAGATGCCTCCGCCTATAGATACCCCCTTATAAATGCCTCCCTTATCTGTTCCCCCATATAGATGCCCCCCTTATGTTGCCCCCTTATACATGCCTCTCTTATCTGTCCCCCATATAGATGCCCCCTTATACATGCCTCCCTTATCTGTCCCCCCATATAGATGCCCCCTTATACATGCCTCCCTTATCTGTTCCCCATATAGATGCCCCCTTTTTTGTTGCCCCTTATACATGCCTCCCTTATCTGTTCCCCCATATAGATGCCTCACTTATGTTGCCCCCCCTTGTAGATGCCCCCACTGTGTTGCCCCCCCTTGTAAATGGCCCCCACTGTGTTGCCCCTTCCCCTTGTAAATGGCCCCCTTATCTTGTCAAGCAGATAATTAAAAAAAAGAAAAAAAAAGAAAAACAACTCACCTAAAACCTTGCTCCCCCGTCGCAGCTCCCTTCTCATTTCTTCTGCAGTGTTGGACGGCCCCCGGCTGATTCTGGCTCCCTCCACGCACCACTGAGCTGTGTGTCCCTGGGCTGTTACTTTCGGGTGAGAGAGCGCGTTGCTCCCTGACCCGGAAGTAACAGCCCCGGCGTACACTGAGCTCCCTGGTGCGTGTGCTGCCGGGGAATCCCAGGGACACCCCAGGGAGCTAGCATCAGCCGGGGCCCGTCCAACACTCACTTTTGTGACCACAAGCAAAACACTGCTTGCAGTCACAAGAGTGATCGATCAATGGGGCGGCAGCAGGCGGGCACAGCGTATAGGTAGCCTCAGTGCTGAGGCAAGGAGGGGGGGTGCGGGCCTTCCTTGCTGGCTGGCCGGGTCGCAGCATCGACCGCTGTGACCACGGTCGCTACGCCAGTGGCCCTCGCTACATGTATTGGAGAGTGATAGTACTAACTAACCACACAGTATATTTCTCACAGATAAATCAAACGATCGAAAGTCAAACAAATTGAAAAGTTTCAAATAAATGAGCCCAAAGTGTTTGGTTTGATATTATTTTATGATGCAAATTAAAATCTTTTTCCTTAGATTCTGCAGAAAACATACGTAGAGTCTGCCCTCAGTGTTCACCGCTGGCACCTCTGAATGATACCCAGGTTGTGCATGCAGTTGATGTGTCCCTTGACAAATTCAATGGTGGGAACAGCACAGCATTTTACTTACTCCATGAGATTGGCCGGGGAAGAATACAGGTAGAACGGGAAAAACTTTTATTCATATATTCTATGCATGATACAGACATGAATTAGATCAATGGATTACAACTAGCACCACTAAGATTGAACAGTAAAACATAACCTATAATATTCTACGTTACAGCTTTTTCACCTAATATAGCAAAATATACATATACAGTGGTGCCTTGGGTTATGAACATAATTTGCTCCAGGACCGTGCTTGTAATCCAAATCCACTCTTAAACCAAAGCAAATTTTCCCATAAGAAATAATTGAAATGCAGACAATTGGATCCACACCCCAAAATAATGATTTTTTATTCTGAATAACATGTAAAACAAATGAAACAAACATTTAGAAACAGCTGAATATGTAACTGTACAGTATAGCAATCAGCATGTGGAGTATAATGTATAGTAACTGCATAAACCCGGAAAATAGCAGCAGTTTGTAGATACAGGATGGGACTGCAGATCCCCATAATGCAGACACAATACAGAAAAAGCAGCAGCCACAGACATCAAATGGGACATCAATGGGCACGAGACACATAATAACAATGCTGGTGATGCCCTACATGACCACCTGTGCAGCAAGCCGGCTGTTAGTTTATAGTAGTAGACTTATACAGAGGAGGTCACATCATGTAGTAATCATGTGACCTCCTATGCATCAAGCTGAATGCTACTCTACAGCAGTGGGCATGATGCAAACTCAGTTACAGCATGTGACTACCCATGCGTTATGCCTACTGCTAGAGACTAACAGTTGTTGAGGCACACATACATTGACATAACTGCTAAGGACTTTCACATCATAATCTGATATTGTTTACATGCCCATTACATTATTATAGAAATGAATGCAATAAGTAACTTTTAAGTCAAATATTAGCAAGCTGAGCAAACTGCCCCCTTTCTTCTCCTAACCAAATCCACAAACATGATGGGGGGATTTATGAAGACAGTCATACTCATAGGTACCCGTTCCCTTTTTCCCGGACGGATTCACTAAGAGGCGCAAACCTATTAATAAATGCGGTCAGCTGGGTGCCCGATCCTGTGCCCGTCATACCAAATGTACCCCTGCTTCCAGCAGATGTAGATTTGGATCATAAGTTACCCATGTGAGAAGGCATAAATCATGATAACTGAGGCACACTTCCCTGACCGTACACTTCCCCGACCGTAGGGGTGAATCTGCACTTTCTCCCTGGCGTACGCTCCTGACGTACTTTTCAGAAATGTCCCCCGATGTTCTGTCTGTGCGGCTAGCTCCACCTCCGCTGCCTCAGAGCCTATATTTTGGTTTCCACCCTTGCTAAACATAATAGCTATTTACAAAAAGAATCACTAATCCAATTTTCATATTTTTATTTGCAGTCTGGGATAAGCAATTCCGTACATGTTGAGTTTGTTGTTGCAGCAAGTAACTGTACTAAGAATGATGCCAGTTCTGGACTTTTTGCATGTGTGGAGGAAAATGGTGATGGCGCTGTAAGTATTTGTTTTATAGGAATACTGAGCTTTACAAAAATCTTACCGTCTATTTTACTACTTCCTCATACTTATAATTTTCATTTAATTTTCATAGTTTATGAATAAGGTGTGTTAAAGTCCAATTTCATACGGACATAATATGGTCTATATGAGGTCATTATTATAGCAAACTACAGTGATTGAAATTCAGTCTAGTAAAAAAAAAAAGTGGGGTTTGGTTTTGGTTGTTAGAAATTGGTCTTACTCCAATATTTAGAATAATTGACAACCCCTTTATATACCCCCCAGCTATTAGCATGTATTTTTGTGGAAGCCCCTTAGCTTGCATGAAAATTTGAGACTTTGTGACATTTAAGGCTGACCACGCCACATTAAAGCAAGTGGGTGTGATTAAGCATGAGATAGCATCACCAAATACTGTATTTACTAAGATATATGCTACAGAGTTAGCATGTGTTGTAACTAAAATCTACATTGGCTTCAAGATGGAGAATACAACTTATGATTAGAGGGGCACTGACTCCCTTACTGATGTTAACCCCAATGATGTAAAATGACCTCAATGACTAAGCCTATTTTCATTTTTGCATTTTTGGTTTTTCCTCCTCGTCTTCTAAGAGCTATAGTGCTTCTACAGGGCCATGCAAGGACTTGTTTTTCTCGGGAACAAATGTACTTTAGAAGAAACATAGAAACATATGGTAGAAGATTGCCGGCAGAAAAAGACCACTTGGTCCATCTAGTCGGCCCTTTTAGTATTTCCCTTCTTTTCTCTTAGGATAGATATGTTTATCCCAGGCAGGTTTTAAATTTTGTAGATTTACAAACCACATCAGCTCTGCACTTCATAGGAGTTAACCCCAGGTTGGCGTACATATACGTCCTCTTACCCTAAAAACAGGCACTGAGGGTGTAAATGTAAGCCCATGTTTGTTAAGGAGTTAAAGGGGAAGTTCCACAAAAGTGAAAAAATGCAGACAGACAGGGTGGTGCAGGAAAATAATAAACAATGTTAACGTAGCACTGCTCCGGGGTCCCATTCACAGACGCTGGTGACCTGAAGCGATTGCCTGCTCAGCCAATCAGTGACTGGGGTGGCAACCGCTCAGCCTAGCCATGACCTTGCAGCTGGAAGATAGTAACTAGAGATGAGCGGACGTTTCGGATTTCTGGTTTGTGAGAACCAGAACGATCGGCGCCGGATTCCCGCTGTCTGTTCACTCCGTGCAGCGGGTGGATACCTCCTAAGGAACGCCTGGAAAACTGGGATACAGCCAATGCCAATGGTTTGCAGCTGTAGATGACAACCGGCAGTAGTGAATGAGACCGAGAGTGGCGCAACAGAGGCAAGGGGACGGATGAGTATACTTGTTTACTATTTTACACATCCCCCTGCCAGCAGTTTTTCTTGGGACTTCCACTTTGACTTTTGACATGTCTGTGTAAGATGTCTAAGTTAATTCAAATGACAGGAACACTCTAAAGGAGTTGTCCAGTGCAAAGTTTTTCGATGATACAGAATGGGTATCATACTAGACAACCCCTTTGACAACACTTTAATAAGGAAAAGGGGGGCTGAAACTTTTATGTCATCACATCACTTTTTGTCGGTTCAGCTGCTAGTGTCTAAATTGAAAAATGAAAGGTATGGTACAAATGCCACTACATAAACCAGTTTCTCTGATTGCAAAGTGTTATACACACACAGGGAGATATATATATTCATGCAACATGTCTTTGTCTTGTCTATATAGCACTTTGGAGCTTGCTCTGGATCAGTTGTGAAAAATCAGGGAGCAGTAGATGAAGATGTTGCAGTGCAATGTACAGTTTATGAACCTCAGGTAATTATTTTTAAATCTAACCTATTTAAATGTAATCAATCTCTATGTCTATCTATCTATCTATCTATCTATCTATCTATCTATGTTTCTATCATTATCTTTCTATCTGGGTATAAAATTTATGTAGTCAGATTGTCTGATAGTATTGCCAGGCATGTATTGTGCTGCCCCTGATTATGTCATGCAGATGTAAAGTGAGTAGCAATGTGTACAGTGAGGCATTGTTGCTCACTACAGCAAGTGTACATCTCACACCCAGCCCAGTGAACGTGAAGTCAGCAGAGATGCATACAGTGAGTGCATCTCGGCTTAGTACTGTAGAAGAGCAGGAAGCCTGGCAATAGACAGAAAAGCATATGTGTGGATTGGTGACATCATCACAAGTCAGAAATGTTCTTCAAAGGAGCTGAATCACTGGAGCAATATTTTGGCTGTTCACTACAGCCTTTGTCGCACAAGTGATTAAACTCATTTGAAGAACACTGTTGACTTGTGGTGGTGCTGATCCTCACCAGTGCTTTACATGCTGAGAGTAGACAAGGCAGGCCAAGATCCCCTAGGCCACATGAATGAGACATCCGACTGAAGTTTCCCCTTCATCCCCCATATTTGCGCAATAGACAAAAGTCTCTTCTCCTTTACATACTGTACATTTAATGGCTTACCACAATGTATGCATTGCCTCTTACTTTACAGGCACTGACAACCAACACTATGCCAATGAGTCAATTTGAAATGTTCATATATGAAATGTTGATTTCTTTCAGATTGCTCTTTAGTCTCATTCCATGTCCAAAACTTCATTCCTTTTGTGTTACCTGAGCAGAAACCTAGCACTAACGTCCTGTCTTTCCACATCACAGAAGTACAGTGTACATTTCTAGATGGATGGGTGTATATCCCATTCCCCATCACCTTCTCCAGACAAAACAAACAGTACCTGCACACAATGTCCAGTAGCTGCACAATGTTGCCAATGTTGTGAAAATAGAAAAACATGCAGTAAGTTCCAGTGAGGGAATTGCTTTATCTGCACAACCCTTTTAATCTGTTTACTAAGGAAGTTTATGGCAGGTAACCAAAGGGATGAATTGTTGGCATTAGAAGGAGATTAAGGGTACGTTCACACTTACCTGATCCGCAGCTGATTTTCTGCTGCAGATCCGCAGCAGATTTCATTTAAATAACTGAACACAGCATCAAATCTGCACCATCAAATCTGCTGCGGATCCTGTAGGTGTGAACGTACCCTAAAGAGCAATCGTAATCACCCTAGGCTAGCAGAAATCAGCAATCCATACATGAACATATGAAATTGACTCATTGGCTTAGCATGGGTTATTACCTGCATTGTACAACTTAACCCAGCTCCACACACACAAAACCCCTTTAAGCACAAAGCTTGTGGTCACGAAATTAAGTACATTGACACATAACACCATGCACCACCTCTTAAAGGGGTCATAAAAAAAATTAAAAGTTGTCACCTATCCACAGTAAAGGTGATAACTAGCTGATCAGTTGGGGTCTGACTGTTGGGACCCCCCAGTGATCATGAGAACAGAGGTCCCTTGTACCACAAGTCAATGGAGCAGTGAAACACATGTACGGTCACCACTCCAATTGCTCTGTATGTGGGTTTCTAATATAGTCAAGTACAGTGCTCAGCCATATTCAGAAGTCTGAGAAGAATAAAAAGATACGTGGCAGAGCATACACATTTTTGATCCATACGCTTAGGGGGACATTTATTTTTACGCCGGACTTATAAATGTCCCCGCATCTCCGGCGCTACGGAGATTTATGTAGAGGCGGACCGCCTCTACATAAATCCCGTGCGCGTCGGTGCGTACAGCCGAAAACCTACGCCACCTGAAAGGGGGAGTAGGTTTTTGGCGTATCTTTCAGTTTAAAAAATGATGAACCGCACGGACTATGAGTCCGCGCCCCCCCGGCAACTTACACAGCTAAGTAAACTTTACTTCTTCTGGTCAGATTATTTATTATGTGCTTTTTTGGATTTATACTTATAAATGGGACTTGAAACTTGGCAGAACTAACAAGTTTTCTTTTCCAGCCTGGCAAGGTAACACAAGTTGGTGCACCTCAAGTTCCACTGGCACCTCCACAGACTAATGTTATTCGGTCCCATTTCCATCATAACCTTCATCATTCCAGCCTGGGTCCCCATTCATCTGAGTCCAACTCTGCAGAACATCTCCTTCTGGCTGCCCATAATGCCAAGCATGCAGTTAAGAGGTCACTTACTGGTGAACCTGTACCTCCAAATGTGCCAATTCTCCCCTTGTGTCCTGGCAGGAAAATACACTTTTAAAATGCATTGAGGTGAACACATTTGTTGTACAGATGGTAATGTTGCACTTTTCCTGCTGTTCTCAATTAACAAACAGCAAAATCAGATGTGATAATAAAAAAAAAAGTTAATTCTGCCATTAAGACAGCAAATTGTGCTACATGCTAAAAAATACAGAGCCACAAATTGGCGTTTGCAGTCAATCTAACAAGAAAAATATCTGCTAAATACTGAAAGTCAGTAAAACACTATTTTAAAATAGATTTTTGCTATAGGAGCTTTCCAGCCTTTAATATCGTTAAATCCAATGAAAGAAAACTTAATCATAATAGAGAGGGATATCTTCCTATAGTAAGTTTGTCAGCAAGATACAGTTTTAGGCAGTAGGTCAATCAGTGTTAGCAATCCAGTATAAGGCTATGTTCACACAATGTCAAAAAAAGGGAAAAGGCGTTCACTTTTGTTGTTTAAAAAGGCGTCTGTTATTGCTGCAATCTAATTGATGACTGCAATGCAATGAAATCCAATGCACACAGTGTATAAAATGACGGACGTTCTCTATGTGGACGTCAAAATAATGATCATATAAATTGCTTTCGGACATCTATTGCAAACAGCGGATGTTATTTTTTAGTTGTTCACACTGTTTTTCTTTCACAGTCCTTTCACCGTCGTTTTTACTATTAAATTCAATGTCTTTTCAATTAAAGACACACCCAAAGGCCAATTAGTAACCCAAACTAGAATAATGTATTGACCACCGTCATTGCACTGACACGGAAATGACAGACATCAGTTAACTCAAAATGATGGGCGTCATTTTAAATGGAGAGAAAAAAATGTTGGGTGAACAGCCTAATAATGACAGCCCTTTTTTAACATCTTCATCTGAATCTAACTTAATGCCTCTGAGTTTGAGAATAGGCCACAACATTGCATCACAGTGTGCCGGTTGTGATAGTGTCTGGATCTAGAGGAAACAGACAAGAGATAGTAAGATTTCCTGCCATGGTAAATGGTTAAAAAGGCTCTTCTGTCTCACTGTGATTTCTACCATTTTAGTTCACACTACCTCAATGAGCATTGAATTTCATCTTTATAATCACAATTACCACTGAACAGAGAAAAAAAGTACATCTTTCCCTCTGTACGTTCCATCTCCTAAAAACAAGATTTAACGGCATGATGTAAGGAAGAGCAAAAAATATTGCCCTGCCCCGAATACATTAATAATCCTCTGTAGAAATAAAGATTTTCTATGACTGACACTTGCACATATAAACATAATAATCAATGTTTTGGCTATTATATGAAGTTGTGGTGGTTCTTTACTTGATTGATTCTAGCAGTATAGCTAGAGTACTGGTGCTAACATTTATTTACTGCTGGTTTTAAAAGACAGCAAATATAAGTTACTCTCAGGTTGTCCGAGAATGCATTTATGGCACAATGATATTGTGACAGAATGTATGAGCTCTACTAGATCTAATCTGGAGTCAAATTTAAGAATTCTTAAGTAAATGGTGGTCTTTTCTTTACTAATAAAGTTTGTTAATAAAGTTCTAACTTTTGCACAGTTTGTGTTCAATTTTTTTTTAATTTCCTCCTGAAGATTTCTATAATATGAACCTATGAACCATTGCCGAATGCAAAACACAGAGCACAACATTATATAATAATGCAGAAGTACCCAAGGCTGGCACTGGGAAACGTCTGAGTGATATCAGCGGGTGAGGCCTTAGGAGCATTGGGGGAGGGGGGGGGGGGGGGTTGGGTCTATCTGGTCCTGGTCGGCCTCCTCCATTGATAATCATTGTACTTAATAAATCCTTGGTTTCGAGCTCTGGACAACGGCTATGGCTGTTACAGCAAAGGTTATGTTCTTGCTAATTGTTCTCATGTTTTTATTTTACTGGTGTGAACATGGTTGGATTCTGCCTTGGCCTAATTGATCACATTATGGTTAACGTCTTACATCTTCTGGAGTGATTTCTACCAGCGCCTTAACAGTTAACTGCCTGGCCAGTGATTGACAGCCCTATCCTCCTGTCTTAGTTCTTGTCTGCCTGCCTCAATCACCTCTGAGACCGGGACCTGGCTTCCTTTAAGACTCAACTATTCACTGTGCCTGATGCCTGCTATAGCGTATACCTTGTGTGCCTATACTCACTTCCTACCCAGTGACGCCTATCCTGACATTGGTTTCCTGACTTTGGCTTGTGTCCCTGACTACTTGTTTGCCTTCTGATTTGGTCAGTATTATAGTCCTCAGGTTTTTTCTGACTTAGGTTTGCCTTATTCACTCTGTGTATTGCCCAGCAATCTTGTACTTGTTTCTGCCTCTTCTGGCTTGGCCAGAGCTTGCTGACCACACATCATTGTGTATTCTTGTCCTTGTCTCTTAATTGTCTCGCAATTGACTAAAATTTGTCTTTAGTCCTGTTACGCCTATTTTAAAACAGGGAATGTCTCCAAGTTGTCCCGTGTCGCATAGAATAAGTTAAGGCAAGTAGGCAGGGACAGTTGGATTGGACAGCATCAGGGTTTCACTTGTCTCTGTATCTTGTGTGTGTTCTGAGTGTAGGTAAAAAAAAAATAAAAAATTGGGATGTTTTGTTGACAGAGAACTGTGACACTGTGACCATAATGCATCCCCGTATCGCAAGCCCATTTTGGTCAATAGTACCTTCCATACCCACTGTTGCCACCCTCACCATATCAGCAGAAATTTACTAATAGGAGAATTTTTAACTGACAAGAGGGCTTCTCCAGCTAATCAGGCCTATGAGAAAACTTTCTTATATTGAAGTGACTATATAGTGACTATAGCACAGACTATAATAGATTCTAAATGCAGATCTCAGTATTGATACTGGCACACTGGCCATGTCTGAGATATTGGGACACATAGATAGCAGGGACATACGTCATAAAAATATACCGATCTTTCTTCTGGAAGAAACATTTCAGATACCACTTGGAAGAAAGGATATGCCAAGTGTGTTTCACTCCACTTTTTCAGGTAACTTTTCCTTTTACCCCTTGCTGCAAAATGACGTTCCTGGAACGTCATGTAAAGCAGGTTGTTCCTCCGATATGACAACATCATGCTGTCCCTGCCTCCCCCACACTGTCCCTAGCGGCGATCGGGAAGCGGGAGGAGGCTATGTCACACAGCCTCCTCCTGCTGCCCCTGCCCAGAGGGGAGCTACGTTCCTTCCCCGGGTAGTTAACCCCATAGACACCGCGATCCGTGGGACCGCAGTGTCTATGGGGCAGCCGGAGGGAGATTCGCTCCCTCTGACCCCCCCTTAACCCCCCCGTAGCCGCTCTAAAGGGGGTTACCATAGCAACCCAAACCCTGCTTTATGCATCTGGGCTTGTATGGATGAGAACAATCAGGCCCCTGCACTGAGGCAGGGACCTGATCATATGAATGAGCTGTCAGGTTCTGACAGCTTATTCATTCTATGATACATTACAGCACTGATCATGTGCTGTGATGTATTATAGAGGTACCTGTAAAGTGAAAGTTAAACACACACACAATTACACACATAAATAAATAAACAAACAAATAAGATAAATAAATAAATTAAATAAATATAAATAAAAAAATAAATATACACATTCCCCACCCCCCTTTATAAATGATCCCCTATGAATAAGATACACATATTTGGTATCGCCGCGTGCGTAATGACCTCATCTATTAACCCGTTTCATTTATTATCCCACCCTTTTTAACGTCGTAAAAATAAATAAAAACTAACCAAAATGACATTTTTTTGCTAATCCCGCCCCCTAAAAAACATAGATAAAAGCTATCAATAAGTCACATGTACCCAAAAGGTGTACCGCTAAAAATGTCAGCTTATGCTGCAAAAAAAGCCCTCACATAACTCCATTGGCAAAAATATAAAAATATTACTGCTCTTACAATATGCAAGAAACAAATAGTATTTATAGTATAAATGCCATAAACTATGACAAAAGCTACATAAAATGGATATCACTGTAATCGTACTGACCTGACGAATAATGATAACATGTCATATGTGATGAATAGTAAACGGCATACAAAAAAATGATTAAAAAAACAGCTGCTAAATTGTGTTTTTTATTCGTACCACCTCATGAAAAATTTTATAAAAAATGATCAGGGTGTCACATGTCCCCCCGAATGGTACCAATGGAAATGTCAACTTGTCTTACACAAATATTTTGGCACTGCAAGGCCTCTGTGACATGGTATAATGGCTAAAAACTACCTGAAATAAAAAAAGGCCCCAAAATTCACCAGGCCTCTGTCATGTCTGCAACCTGTGGTTGAGTCAGGTGATGCACTGGGAGATTTCTAGAAACATTGGAATATCTGCCAAAAAAAAGAAAATGTTTAAATTTCTACGAAACACCTAAAGGGTTAGTAAACTTATGAAATGTTTCTTTGAATACTTTGAGGGGTGCAGTTTTAACAGTGTAGAGATTTATGAGGGTAACTAACATACAAGCCCCACAAATCCACTTCAGAACTGAACTGGTCCCTAATAAAATCAGAATTTGAAATTTTTCTGAAAATTTGAAAAATCACTGCAAAATATCAAAGCCCTCTAACATCCTAACAAGTAAAAGGACATTCACCAAATGACGTCACCATAAAACAGACATGTTGTAGTAATAGTAAATAATTAGTTCATGTGGCATGACTATTTTTCTTAGAACAAGAGAATACTGTATAAAGAAACATACATTTTTTGTGCAAATGTGTGTTTTTTTTTTTTTTTTTTTTATAAAAAACAAAGTATACCACTAACATAAAGAGGAATATGTCACAAAAAAACAAACTCAGAATAACTGCGATAATTAAAAGCACCGCAGAGTTATCACTACATAAAGTGAGACAGGTCAGATTTAAAAAACAGGCCCTGGGCATTAAGGCCAAAACAGGCTAAAGAGGCAAGGGGTTAAAGTTAGCATCTCACTCCAAGGAATCCAAAAGAAGAGATTACCCATCTGTACGCAGCTGTTTTGGAGTTATTGCCCCTCCCCAGTGTAAAACAGAATGTTAGCTGGCTAGTAAGGGGTCTATCATCATGAGACCAAAAGGCATTAAGGTATGGAGACTTACAGGCTACTTGTGCTCCGCTGGGAACTTTGGGAAGAAAAGATACAAAGAGCAACTCTAACACCTTTTCAAGGAATCTTTCCCATCAAGCGAATGTACCATCAAGTTCTTTTTTTTTTTACATGAGCCAACCGCCATTGGCATGGGAATTATCTGTGGCACGTTCCTTTTTTTTCAAACGCCACCCAGTTCCTGTGCTCGGTGGTGTTCTTTTGCCATGCACCGGCTTGGCTCTATGCACTGGGGTCGGGCCGGCTATCCCCAGTGTGACAATATCCCACCCCTCTGTGTCACACCAATGAAAAAGAACTGGCAAAAGAATGGTGCCAAATGCAGGAACCAGGTGGTGTTTAAAAAAAAAGACTGCACTACCAGGATTCCCTGTGACGGCACTGACTGACTCTTGTAAAAAAAAAAAAAAGTGATGTACATGATGGTACATTCGCTTTAAAGCCAGTGCCCTGTACTGACAATAACAACAAAATAGCTGTCTGGAGAGAGCTTTGGCTTGCTGTACTTGGCTCCTACCTGCACCTCCATAGGAATGAATAGAGCCATGGGTCTTAGGTGGTGTTCATAAGGGGACCAATACAGCGATCAGTGCATGTGTGTGTGTGTGTGTGTGTGCGGGGGGGGGGGGGGGTTACAGAGATCAGACCCCTTCAACAACCTCTTTAAGACTCCTAGTTAGAATATGCATATCTTTGCATATCTTTTCTTTTGAGGATTCCCAATGGAGCATGAATGACCTGTGAGTCCTCTTACATCTTTTTGATGCTCTCTTTAAAGAGAAATTTAATCCCTTTTTGCCCCAGAGACCAAATTAACATAGCTTTTGTTTTGTCACCCATAAATCTAAATCTCTTCAAACTATACCGTCCCCTACTTTTATATTTAAACCAAAGAAAAGGTGCAGAGGGGAATGTCAGAGTCGGAACAGAACCACAGACAAAAACTCACAAGCCAAGGTCAAACCTTAGGAAGACATAATGTTTAAAACAGCAGCCAAAAGTCAGGGAACAAGGCAGATGGTTAGGATCTAGGAAAAGCATAGTGCTTAGGAATTCAAGTGAGGGCTGTTGAAAGACCCATCATGCGCATAGAAGTAATTCAGCTGGAGTTGGATTAATAAATTAATTAATTGAGTCGCAGGATTAATAACTTCCACAATGGTATATGGACCGATATATTTGGGTGTTAGTTTACCAGACTGCACTCTTAACCTTAGATTCCTGGTAGAGAGCCAGACCTTTTCCCCTAGTACGTATTGATGGCCAGGTATGCGTCTTTTATCAGCATGTTTTTTACATAACTCTAGGGCTTTAACCAAGCTCTGATGAGCTTGGGCCCAAACTGTGAACAGTTTCGAGAACAAGGTTTCAGATGAAGGGTTAACTGATTCGCCGGAGTGAGTAGAAGAGTACCTAGGGTTAAAACCATAACAGGCGACATTTTAATTGAACGTTGTTCCTGATTAATTAAGGCAAACTGTCAAAGAGATAAAGTCCCTCCATTTGTCTTGGGCATCAGCCACGAAACATCTCAGAAATTGCTCTAGAGACTGGTTGATTCTCTTGGTCTGCCCATTAGTCTGCGGTTGGAAGGCAGATGAGAAGGACAAGGAGATTCCCAACCACCCACAGAACTCTCCAAAATTTCGCTACAAACTGAACACTCAGATCAGACACAATATTTTCAGGGATACTATGAAGGCGCAAAATGTGATTAATAAACAATGAAGCTAAGGTGCGGGCATTTGGTAATTTACACAGAGGGATGAGATGGCACATCTTTGAAAATCTATCCACAACAACCCAAATTACAGTTTTTCCCTTAGAAAGAGGCAGGTCAGTATTAAAATCCATTGAAATGTGAGTCCAAGGTCTCTTAGGCACTGGCAGAGGACGTAAGAGACCCTCAGGTGGCCTGCAGGGAACCTTAGACCGAGCACAGGTCTCACAAGCATCAACAAAAGACTTGACGTCTTGGGCCCAGGAAGGCCACCAGTAATGATACGCGAGCAAATACTTAGTTCCTGCCAACCCCGGGTGACCCGCCAACACCGAACCATGAATCTCCTCCAAGACCTGGAGGCAAAGATTCGGGGGTACAAACAATAGAGTTTCTGGAGTATTCCAGGGTGCCAGGGACTGAGACTCTGCGATCAGAGTCACCATGTCAGGTTGTAAGACGGCCACTACTACACCAGGGTTTAGAATAGTATCGGGCTGGTCCCTAGGAGTACTCTCGAGGTCAAAGCTGCGAGACAAGGCATCAGTTTTGAGATTTTTGGAGCCAAGCCGATAGGTAATCTTGAAGTTGAAGCGAGTAAAAAACAGGGCCCATCTGGCCTGCCTTGGTGAGAGACATTTAGCTTTATCTAAGTATACTAGATTCTTGTGATCGGTAAGCACAACCACCTTATGTTTTGCCCCCTTTAGGAAGCGTCTCCATTCGTCGAATGCCATTTTTATAGCTAGTAACTCTCTGTTCCCAATATCGTAGTTACATTCTGCCTTAGAGAACTTTCTAGAGAAGAAAGCAATGGGTCGGAGGTTGGTAAGAGTAGCTGACCCTTGAGACAAGACCGCTCCTAGCCCCACCTCAGATGCGTCCACCTCCACAATAAAAGGACGCTCAAAGTCCGGTTGTGCCAGCACTGGAGCCTCTAAGAAACATTGTCTTAGTTTGTTGAATGCCATGATAGCATCTGGGGTCCAGTTTACCAGATCCGCTCCCTAAAAGGTTAAATCAGTGAGGGGTTTGGCTATAAGAGAAAACCCCTTAATGAATTTTCTATAATAATTGGCAAACCCTGAAAACCTCTGCAGAGCCTTCAGGTTATTGGGTCGCTCCCAGTTTTCGATGGCTATGATGGAAAGCAGAAACCTGCAGCTCCAGGAAGGGAAGTGTGTTTATAGAAATAGTAAAAGATAATTACCTTTCCCAACTAGTACAGGAACCAACAAGAGGGGGGGCCCTTCTGGACCTGATCTTAACCAATAGGCCAGACAGAATATCAAAAATAGAGGTGGGGGGTCACCTAGGTAATAGTGACCATAATATAGTAAGTTTTCAATTATCCTTCAATAAAATAATTAGCAGAGGGGCTACAAAAACATTAAATTTCAGGAAGGCTAATTTCCAAAAACTAAGAGAGGACCTTGGGAACATAGACTGGGACAATGCCTTCAGAAATAAAAGTACACAAGAGAAATGTGACATATTTAAGAGCATCCTGGGTAAATCGTGTGAACGACACATACCATATGGGAATAAAAGTAGAAGAAATAAGAGAAATCCAATGTGGTTAACTTCAGCTGTAAGGGGTACAATAAATGATAAGAAGCAAGCATTCAGACTACTAAAACAAGAAGGTAGTGGGGAAGCATGGAGCAACTATAGACAGAAGAATAGAATGTGTAAAAAGCAAATAAAAGAAGCAAAAATAGCAACAGAAAGAAGGATAGCCACAGAAAGTAAAACAAATCCCAAAATGTTCTTCACCTATATAAACAACAAAAGACTTAAAACTGAAAATGTTGGTCCCCTCAAAAATAATCTGGGTGTAATGGTGGAGGGGGAAGAGGAAATACATTCTTCTCTACTGTATTCACAGAGGAGAATCCCATAACAGACGACATGACTAGGGATAATATAAATCCTCCCATAAATCTCACCTGCCTAACACAACAAGAAGTGGGGAGACGCCTTAAAAACATTAAAATCCATAAGTCACCGGGCCCAGAAGGTATCCATCCTAGAGTTTTGCAAGAATTAAATACTGTGTTAGACAGACCGTTATTCCTAATATTTAAAGATTCTATTACGACAGGGATTGTTCCACAGGACTGGCGCATAGCTAATGTGGTACCAATATTCAAGAAGGGCTCAAAGAGTGATCCTGGAAACTACAGGCCCGTAAGTCTAACATCTATAGTAGGGTAAGTATTTGAGGGGTTTGTAAGAGATAATATACTGGAGTATCTTAATGAAAACAATCTTGTGACGCAGCATCAGCATGGATTTATGAGGGATCGATCCTGTCAGACTAATCTGATCGGCTTCTATGAAGAGGTAAGTTATAGACTGGACCTGGGGGAGGCTGTGGATGTTGTGTATCTGGACTTTTCAAAGGCATTTGATACTGTGCCGCATGAAAGGTTGGTCTACAAAATGAGGATGCTGGGACTCGGGGAAAACGTATGCAAATGGGTAAGTAACTGGTTGTGTGATAGAAAACAGAGGGTGGTCATTGATGGAACATATTCAGATTGGGTTTTAGTTACTAGTGGGGTACCACAGGGGTCAGTGTTGGGTCCACTTCTTTTTAATATTTTTATTAATGATCTTTATGAGGGGCTACAGAGCAGAATCTCCATTTTTGCAGATGATACTAAACTGGGTAAAGTAATCACCACAGAGGATGATAATATCATATTACAGAGGGATTTGGAGAAGCTAGAGGCTTGGGCGGTGAAATGGCAAATGAAGTTTAATGTGGATAAATGTAAGGTTATGCACTTGGGCCATAGAAATAATAAATACAGTTATGTGCTAAATAATAAAACACTGGGTAAAACTACTTCCAAAAAGGACCTGGGGGTATTGGTGGACAGTAAACTCAACTTTAGTGATCAGTGCCAGGCAGTAGCTGCCAAGGCTAATAAAATAATGGGATGCATCAAAAGAGGTATAGATGCTAAAGATGAGAACATAGTTTTGCCTCTTTATAAATCACTAGTCAGACCACATATGGAATACTGTGTACAGTTTTGGGCACCGGTATATAAGAAGGACACAGCTGAACTAGAGCGGGTGCAGAGGAGGGCAACCAAGGTCATTAAGGGAATGGGTGGGTTACAGTACCAGGACAGGTTATCATGCTTGGGGTTATTTACGCTAGAAAAAAGACGTCTTATCACAATGTACAAATATATGAATGGACAGTACAGAGATCTTTGTAGTGGTCTTTTTACTCCTAGGTCTGTAACCATGACAAGGGGGCATCCTCTACGTCTAGAGGAAAGAAGATTTTATCATCAGCATCGACGCGGGTTCTTTACTGTACGAACGGTAAGACTGTGGAACTCTCTGCCACATGATGTTGTCATGGCCGATTCATTAAATAAGTTCAAGGGAGGCCTGGATGCTTTTCTTGAACAATATAATATTATGGGCATTAGATTTCCGGCGATACGTTGATCCAGGGATTGTTCTGGTTGCCATTGGATTCGGGGGGGGGGGGGGGAGTTTTCTCCCTGTGGTGGGGTGGTTGTCGTCTCCCTAGTGGGGGTTTTTGCCTTCCCTGGATCAACACAGTAGGGTTTCCCTAGGTTGAACCTGATGGACTCTTGTCTTCTTTCAACCTTATTTACTATGTTACTACTATGTTACTAAGTTGGTCCATACCAAACGAGTTTGAAGTTATTTTGTACCCCAGAAATAAGACTTCCTGTAAACCAACTTGGCACAAAGGTTATTAGCTCTCAGAAGCTTCATGACTGTACAGGACAGGACATGCAGGATGTGTGAAGACCAATTGGGAGAAAAAAATTAAAATATCATCAAGATACACAACTAAAAAATGACCCCAAAACTCTCAGAATACATCATTTACGAAGTGCTGGAAGATTGCTGGGGCATTGCATAAGCCAAAGGGCATAACAAGGTATTCGAAATGCCCTTCAGGGGTATTGAAAGCAGGCTTCCATTCATCACCCTCCTTGATCCTTATCAAGTTGTATGCAAGTCAATCTTGGAGAACCATTTAGCACCCACTATCTGGTTGAACAAGTCAGGAATTAGGGGTAGCGGGTGTTGGTTCTTAACCATGATCTTGTTCAACTCCCGGTAGTCAATGGTTACTTGTCGGGGAACCGTCTCTTGTACCTGGACCTGTTCAGCAAGCTCCTGGACCGAGGTATTGAGTTGCTGCATACAGTCCACTATCGTTGTCATGGCGTCCATGGTGTCCGTGACCCCAAGGCAGTTTGGGCTGGCTATTCTGTCAGGACAGAGAGGTACAGACAGGACAAGACAGTGGGCCCTAGGTCTCAACCCACCCACTGTCCCTACCTACTTGCCTCAGTCGGCCCTAGGCGGCTGTGGAAAACCACGAAGGCGTTCCCTATGCTGTATATGTTGAACACAGAACAAGACAGACAGACAAACACAATATGGGATAGTAAACAAACCAAGTCAGAACCAAACGGGCACCGCAGTACAAAATCAGCAACCAAATCGGATAGTCAAAAGTCAGACGGAAGGTCAGATAACAAGTCGAGCAATCAGAGGGAGTTAGGAAGGAAAACACAGGAATAGACAAGGGGAAGCTGTTATCAGGGTATTAATCTAATAGCCAGCTCTGGGACTCTGCCTCAGCCTTGTTTTATGCTGAGCAAGAGCTCGGTCCGGATCCTCATTGGACCAGCGCTCTGATCCTCCAGGCTGCAGACAGGCAGAGAAACCAGTCAATCAAACAGACCACCCAGCTGTGTTAATTAAATCCCACAGCTTCTAAGCTTAACTCCTGCATTGCCAGGAAGCTGAAAAGCAAGCGGGTGTGTCTCACATAAGCAAAACAGGCCCAGTTCACACCAGGTTACTGCACAATCCTGACAACAGCATAGCAAAGTTTGAAATCAATAAACCTGCCCCCTGAGGAAGCATAGCCAATGCGAAACGTGCGTAGGAGTGAACGTCGTCACACTGCCATGGGTGAGTCAACTTGGTTACTTTAGACTTTATTGTATGGGGCTAGGTGGCCACAATTGTGTTTAATCCTAGTTAGGAGGCCCTGCTTACACTCCCCATATACATGTGTGACTCACAGTATCAATAATTTAATGGTGACATGAATTAACAAATTTGGCAGTGTGTTTGCAGCATATCATTTGAATCTCATGACACATGATGTTTTAAATTATTACTTTAAATTGATAATAAAGGAAATATTTTAGAAGTTAAAGCCTTTCTTGGTATAAAATATACAAACAAGCACAAAACACACAACTACCTTATCCACTTTTCGTTTGCCTATTAAAACAAAATGTTCTATGTCATTAATATGTCATTATACCGGTGTGTGAGGAATATGGACAGCCCTGTTCCTATTCATGAATATGCTTAGTGGTAGTATATGTGGTGTGTATTATATGTATTTGTGCAATGGGTATTTTATAGATTTAGTGTAATAGCATTTTGGTGCAGGCCCATAGCTGATCCAAGTTAATCATATGTGATTAGCTTGGTGTCAGGCCATCTGATTACCCTTTGTAAAAGACCAAAAGGCTCTCCACAAGGGGCAATAAGCATGGAGCTGCAAAGGAGATGGTGGAGTAGATTGTGAATAGAGGGTTGAGATTGCACCTCTAAGGCAGGCTTAGGGTCCTATTACACGGAGCCATTTCTAACGATTAACGACTAACGATAAACGATCGCAAACAAGATTGTTTATCGTTAACCTGAAATTGTTCACCATATTACACAGAACGATGGTTGTTAGTTACGACCGTTACTGTGATCGTTTCTATGATCGCTTATTCCTTCTGATCCCAGCAAAATAATGAACAATGTGCAATTACACTGACTGATTAGTGAAAAAATGCTGAACTTGAGCAAACGAATGTGGAATTACAGCGAATGATTAGCGAACGATTAACGATAATTTTTGGTTCAGATCTAAATCAACAATCAACGACATACGAGCGATTTTTCGATCGTTGTCTGCAATTACACAGAACGATTATTGTTTAAATTCGAACGATATAATGATTTTGCAAACGTAATAGGGCTCTTACTGACTCCATGCCAGCAGGGGGTGAACTCTCTTTAAGAAAAGGGATAGGAACATGAAATCTTTCACAACTTTGTCAAAATAAAATATAGTGCCACAGAACCAACATCAGGGCGTTGGGTATGATGAGGACATCGCAGGGAGTCCGAATATGGCCTGTCTACCTGTCCTCATCATGCCATTTTGAATGTCCGGGGCATATCATGTTTGATATGCCAGGAATCAGAACGGTGAGATATGAATTATGTAGAACCGCTGGGGCCTGTACCATCGATATGGCACCTGGGAAAGTATGTTTTTTGATATTCCCAGGTGTGTTCCCTGGAGGGCTGAGGGGGGTGGCTGAAGCTCTGCGCAGAGGGGCTGAGTTACACATGGCAGGCCAACCCTTTCATGTCTTACATAAAAATGAGACCTAGAGAACATGTGAGAGTCACAAAGTTGGGGATTAAATCGAATTGGTTTGTGCACCACTTTCTAAGCCCAAATCCCCTGGGAAGGAAGAACCTATACGACGCATCCCAGTGCTAAGTATTTGAACTATACTTGGCTCCCATCTGCACCTCCATTTTATCTTTTTTATTTTACTTGTTTGCTGTGTTCTGTATGTCTTTTTGAAACCATCTTTTTGTATGTACTGTCCATTTTAATGCATTAAACCTAAAAGTTTGAAGGTTTTTCAAAACGAACCTAGTTAGCTCCATGAAGAGTGCATGTGCAACCGTATATTGTATGACCGGGTGGCTTACTCTACCTTGTTGGTGTGTCTGCTTGTAAGTGGAACACTTTTGGGGTTCCCTGTTTCCCCAGTAACGTAACAAGATAGGGTGGTGGCAGCAAAGTTGTGTATGTATGTTGTGTTTGGGTGTCTGGCAGCGGCTGGTGGGTCACATGTAGGACAACAGTCCGTGGGTCCCAACAAAGCAAAGTTCTGTGTGCGTGCTATGTGGATGTGTGTCTGGCAGCGGTAGGTGGGTCACGTTTATGAGAGCTACTGGTGGGTCCAGACTCAGCGAAGTTTCGTGTTTGTGTTGGCCAGTGAGTAGGCAGTGCTCGTGGCAAAGGGGGTGTCTGGGTTTCCGGAGGCATCAGGTGGCGATTTACTCTTGAGTTACGGCCCAGAAATAGGGCATAAAGCATGAGGGCGTGAGGTGAATCGACCTGTAGGGATAGTGCAACGCAGGGAAACTCAGAGCTCCCAAATTCCTCAGATCACCTTGTCTTGTCCTTCCCCCCTTTTGGTCTTTGGTTCGATACTTTCCCCTGTTTTGGTTAGGATTTCCCTCCCCCTTGTCACAGGATGGCTGGGCTTGGGTCGTGTATCCGTGACAAATTGGTGGCAGCGGTGGAAAACTTCGCTGAGTCTGGACCCACCAGTCGCTGTTATACATGTTGCCCACCTACCGCTCCAAGACACACATCCACATAGTACGCACACAGAACTTTGCTATGTTGGGACCCACAAGCTGTATGTTGTGTTTGGGTGTCTGGCAGCGGCTGGTGGGTCACGTGTAGGACAAGCAACTGGTGGGTCCAGGCTCAGCGAAGTTTTCCACCACTGCCACCAATTTGTCATGGATACACAGCCCATGCCCGGCCGTCCTGTGACAAGGGGGAGGGAAATCCTAACCAAAACAGGGGAAAGTATCAAACCAAAGACCAAAAGGGGGGAAGGACAAGACAAGGTGATCTGAGGAATTTGGGAGCTCTGCGTTTCACTGGGTTACACTAACCCTACAGGTCGATTTACCTCACGCCCTTATGCTTTACGCCCTATTTCTGGGCCGTAACTCAAGAGTAAATCGCCACCTGATGCCTCCCGCACACCCATACACCCATAGCCAAGAGTCTTAGAAACATGGCCATCGGATGAGGCCTCTTGGCTATTACTCATGCAGACTAGACCCAGTGGCTCGCTCAATGCCTACATGCCTCAAAGCTGTTCTAGCGGCCCAGGCCCTCCTTGACAAGATTGAAGACATTGTTCTCGGTCATCCACTCACTATTCTTGCTCCTCACGATCTTCAAGCACTTCTCAAACAGTCTCAACAACCTCATCTTTCTATGCAGCGCAACATGCGTCTCCAATGTTCCTTGCTTATGCCTGAATATGTTACCTTGAAGAGATGTACTCTTTTAAATCCTGCTACTCTGCTTCCTCTCTCAAGGGGGGACTATCAGCCAGACTATGAAGACATACCCCTAGTCAAACACTTCATGAGAGAAGTAGTGATGATGACTACCATGATTGCCTCAAACAAATGGAGGCAGAAACTTCACAACCCTCCATTGTCTCTGCTTCTAAACTGGACAATCCTGATTACAGTACATTTTCTTCACTAATGGTTCAAGATACGATGAAAGGGGACAATTCCATACCGGTTTTGCTTTGGTTACCTCATCAGAAACCGTGAAGGCAGCTCCCTTACCTTCTAGGATGTCGGCCCAGGAAGCTGAACTTAGGGCTTTGACTGAAGCCTGCCGGCTGGAAGTGGGGAAGACCGCCAATTTTTACACGGACTCAGCCTACGCGCATGGAATAGCGCATGATTTTGGCCTGAAATGGGCCCTGCAAGGTTTCCAGACAGCTAGTAAAACGCCCATCAAGAACCATGAAGCCGTCAAGACTTTGATGGAAGCTCTCCATTTACCAGCTCAAGTAGCCATTTTGAAGGTAAAAGCTCATGGCAGAAGCATCACAGAGCAGATTTGGCAGCAAAAGCTGCAGCACTTCTTCCACAGGTTCGAGAGGAAGCAAAGGTTGGCATTGGCATACATGTGTTGACAAGAGCAGGAAAAAAGAAGAAAGAAGAAGAGAAAGAAACCAAACAACAAGGAACACCAAATCCAGGCATTACTCTACTGAAGCAATTTCAGACTCAAACAGGCCCAGAAGAAAAGAAGGAATGGGAAAAGCAAGGAGCTGAGATTCAACAAGATGGATTCTGGAGGAAAGGAAAGAAACTTTGCCTACCAAGATCTTTGTATCCCGCAGTGGTACAATGGGCCCATGGAGTTACCCATCGAGGAAAGAATCAGAAGATTTCTGCAATTGCTAAACTATACCTTGCACCTGGAATCTCGACTACAGCAACCACTTATACTAGAAGTTGTGACATCTGCAACAATTGCAATCCTGGGGGCACAGTACCTACCCCAAAGAAGCATCTAGCCAAGCCACTGTACACGTTCCAGAGAATCCAAATTGATCATATGGAACTGCCAAAAAGTGGGAAGTACAAATACATTTTAGTAGTGGTGGACATGTTCTCAGAATGGACAGAGGCCTACCCAGTCACCAATATGACAGCCAAACTCCCAGTTAAAAAAAAATTTTGACTTAACTAGTCTGTAGATTTGGAGTACCAGAAGTCATTGAAAGTGACCAAGGCCCAGCCTTCATTGCAGATGTTACCAGAGAAATCTGGAAGATGGTAGGGGCAGATCTAGGCCTACACACACCTTATCACCCTCAAATTAGTGGGAAGGTAGTGAGGATGAATGCCACTCTGAAAAGTAAGATATTAACCCCTTGCCTCCGCAGCCTGTTTTGGCCTTAATGACCAGGCTCATTTTTCAAAATCTGACCTGTCTCACTTTATGCGCTTATAGCTCAGTGATGCTTTAACGTATGCTAGCGATTCTGAGATAGTTTTTTCGTCACATATGGCACATTATATTAGTGGCAAAATTTGGTCATTACTTTGTGTGTTTTTTGTGAAAAACATCAAAATATCATGAAAAATTTGAAAATTTAGCATTTTATGAACTTATGAAATTCTCTGCTTCTAAAAAAGGAAGTCATAGCACATAAATTAGTTACTAAATCACATTACCAATATGTCCTCTTTATTCTGGCATAATTTGGGAAACATATTTTACTTTTTTAGGCTGTTATGGGGCTTAGAAATTTATTAGCAAATTATCACATTTTCATAAAATTTCCAAAACTGATTTTTTTAGGGACCAGTTCTTTTTTTAAGTGGGTTTAGGAGGCTTGTATACTGGAAACCCCCATAAGTGACCCCATTTTGGAAACTAGACACCTTAAAGAATTAATCTAGGGGTATAATGAGCATTTTAACCCTACAGGGGCTGGAGGAAAGTATTCACAATTAGGCCTTAAAAAAATCGAAAATTTTAATTTTCCAATAATATATATGTTTAGATTAAAGTTTCTCCTTTCCAAAAGGAACATGAGAGAATCTGCACCCCAAAATTTGTAACGCAGGTTCTCTTGAGTACAAAGGTACCCCATATGTGGGCGTAAACCACTGTATGGGCACACAGCCGGGCTCAGAAGGGAAGGAGCGCCAATTAGCTTTTTTAAAAAGTTTGAGCGCCAGGTGCGTTTGCAGTGCCCCTGTAGTGTCAGCAGAATAGAATCCCCCCAAAAGTCACTCCATTTTCGAAAGTACACCCCTCATAGAATTCATCTTGGGGTAGGATGAGCATTTTGACCCCACATGCATTAGAGGAAAGTATTCAAAATTAGACAGTAAAAATGAAAAACACGAATTTTTCCAATAATATGTTCGTTTAGTTTGAAATTTCTCAATTTCACAAAGAAAAAGAGAAAAAAAGTACCCCAAAAATTGTAACGCAGGTTCTCCTGAATACAATGGTACCCCATATGTGGGCATAAACCACTGTATGGGCACACAGCGGGGCTCAGAAGGGAAAGAGCGCCAATTAGCATTTTCAGTGCAGATTTTGCTGAAGAAGTTTCTGAGCGCCAGGTGCGTTTGCAGCGCCCCTGTAGTGTCCGTAGAAAAGAACCCCCCCAAAAGTCACCCCATTTTGGAAAGTACACCCCTCAAAGAATTCATTTTGGGGTGTGGTGACCATTTTGACCCCACAGGTATTAGAGGAAAGTATTTAAAATTAGACAGTAAAAATGAAAAACTCGAATTTTTCCAATAATATGTTCGTTTAGTTTAAAATTTCTCAATTTCACAAGGAACATGAGAGAATCCGCACCCCAAAATTTGTAACGCAGGTTCTCCTGAGTACAACGGTACCCGATATGGGGGCATAAACCACTGTATGGGCACACAGGAGGGCTCAGAAGGAAGGGAGCGCCAATTAGCATTTTCAGTTCAGATTTTGCTGAAGAAGTTTCTGAGCGCCAGGTGCGTTTGCAGAGCCCCTGTAGTGTCCGCAGAAGAAAACCCCCCTAAAAGTCACCCCATTTTGGAAAGTGCACCCCTCAAAGAATTCATCTTGCGGTGTGGTGAACATTTTGACCCCACAGGTATTAGAGGAAAGTATTCAACATAAGACAGTAAAATTGAAAAACTTGAATTTTTCCAATAATATGTTTGTTTAGTTTGAAATTTCTCAATTTCACGAGGAACAGGAGAGAAGCTGCATGCCCAAATCTGTAACACAGGTTCCCCTGAGTAGAACGGTACCCCATATGTGGGCATAAACCACTGTATGGGCACCCAGCCGGGCTCAGAAGGGAAGGAGCGCCAATTAGCATTTTCAGTGCAGATTTTTCCGAAGAAGTTTCTGAGCGCCAGGTGCGTTTGCAGTGCCCCTGTAGTGTCAGCAGAAGAGAACCCCCCCCAAAAGTCACCCCATTTAGGAAAGTACACCCCTCAAAGAATTCATCTTGGGGTGCAGTGAGCGGTTTGACCCCACAGGTATTAGAGGAAAGTATTCAAAATAAGACAGTAAAAATGAAAAACTCGAATTTTTCCAATATATGTTCGTTTAGTTTAAAATTTCTAAATTTCACGAGGAATGGGAGAAAAAATGTACCCCAAAATCTGTAACGCAGGTTCTCCTGAGTACAACGGTACCCCATATGTGGGCATAAACCACTGTATGGGCACACAGCAGGGCTCAGAAGGAAGGGAGCGCCAATTTGCTGGAGCAAAACCGCAGCTAGTTATGGTTATTAGAATAGCGCAGTTACTAAAATACAATAAAAAAATGAGATTACAGGTAATGTGGGGTGGTTACGGATAATTTGGGGTGGTTACGGGCAACCTGCGGTGGTTACGGGCAACGTGGGGTGGTAACGGGCAACGTGGGGTGGTAACGGGCAACGTGGGGTGGTTACGGATAAACTGAAGTGCTTATAGGTAATCTGGGATGGGAACCTGTAACGTGTGGTGGTCGGGGGCAACGTGCGGTGGTCGGAGGCAACGTGCGGTGGTCGGGGGCAACGTGCTGTGGTCGGGCGCAACGTGCGGTGGTCGGAGGCAACGTGCGGTGGTCGGAGGCAACGTGCGGTGGTCGGGGGCAACGTGCGGTGGTCGGGGGCAACGTGCGGTGGTCGGGGGCAACGTGCGGTGGTCGGGGGGCAACGTGCGGTGGTCAGAGGCAACGTGCGGTGGTTAGAGGCAATCTGGGGGGAATTACATGTGATTAGGGGCAACATGGGGTGGTTACAGACAATCTGCGGTGGTTACGGGCAACATGGGGTGGTTACAGACAATCTGGGGTGGTTACGGATAAACGGAAGTGCTTATAGGTAATCAGGGGTGGGTACATGTAATTTTGGGTGGTTACGGCAATCTGGAGGGGGTCACTGGCAACGTATGTGAGTTAGAGGCAACGTGCGGTGGTTAGAGGCAATCTGGTGGGAATTACATGTGATTAGGGGCAACCTGGGGGGGTTACAGACAATCTGCGGTGGTTACGGGCAACATGGGGTGGTTACAGACAATCTGTGGTGGTTACGGGCAACCTGGGGGGGTTACAGACAATCTGTGGTGGTTACGGGCAACCTGGGGGGGTTACAGACAATCTGCGGTGGTTACGGGCAACATGGGGTGGTTACAGACAATCTGCGGTGGTTATGGGCAACATGGGGTGGTTACAGACAATTTGGGGTGGTTACGGATAAACTGAAGTGCTTATAGGTAATCAGGGGTGGGTACATGTAATTTTGGGTGGTTACGGCAATCTGGTGTGGTTACGGGCAATCTGGAGGGGGTCACTGGCAACGTGTGTGAGTTAGAGGCAACGTGCAGTGGTTACGTGCAATATGGGGGGGTTACGGGCAATCGGGGCTGATTACGGACCATCTGGAGGGGCTCACTGGCAATTTGGGGTGGTTACAGGCAACGTGCGGTGGTTATGGGCAACGTGCGGTGGTTATGGGCAATGTGTGGTGGTTATAGGCAACGTGCGGTGGTTATGGGCAACGTGCGGTGGTTATGGGCAACGTGCGGTGGTTATGGGCAACGTGCGGTGGTTAGTGGCAATGTGCGGTGGTTATGGGCAACGTGCGGTGGTTATGGGCAGCGTGCGGTGGTTATGGGCAACGTGTGGTGGTTAGTGGCAACGTGCGGTGGTTAGTGGCAATGTGCGGTGATTACGTGCAATCTGGGGCCGATACGGGCAATCTGGGGCGGATATGGGCAACCTGCGGTGGTTACGGGTACTTTGGGGGGGCTAGGGGTAATCTGGGAGTAAAGTGCAATTATTACTATAATAAAAAGTGTGTGTTTTATTTTTTTGTATGTTTTTCACTTTTTGTACTTTATACATTAATTATCACTGTATTACTATGATTACTGTAATATTTTCTATCACAGTAATCATAGTTCAGTGACAGAGACCAAATTGGTCTCTGTCACTTTAAATTTTCTGAGATAACTGATTCTGGAGCGCATGCGCACTTCAGAATCAGCCTGGACGTCGAGGAGGACGGAGCTCCGTGGATCAGGTAACGTATGTGGGGAAGGGGGGGTGACTGGGGGACGGGGGTGACTGGGGGGGGTGGGGGGCGACTTGGGGGGGGCACGGTGACACTTTTTATCCCCTGTCACCAATGATTTATGGTGCCAGGGGATAAAAAGTGCTGATCAGCACTGGGAACAGGCGATCGGCGGTATATAGTATATACCGCCGATCGCCTGCTCCGGGACCACACGGGGGGGTCCCCGATCACTGCCCCATGGCCGCCCGGGTAGGGTGATCGGGGGGCTGATCTCGGGTCTGAGGGGACATTTTTCATCTCCCCCCACCGTGGATTCACGGTGGGGGGTGATGAAAGCTATAGGCGCCGCCGGTAATGCCCGGTACCGGCGGATCGCCGCTAAAACGGTAGTAGCGGCGATCCGCCGGTATCGGAGGACGAGGGGAGGGGGCCGGGGGACACAGACTGAGTGGCGGTGGGGGGAGGCAGCGTTCTGCAGCCTCCCCCCGCCGCCTGATCGGCGGGGGACACTGAATCTCCCCATAGACGCTGCGGTCGCATTGACTGCGGCGTTTATGGGGTTAACTGCCCGGGGGGGAGCGCGGCCCCCCTCCGGGCAGTGGCAGCAGGGGGATGCTGTGTGACACAGCCTCCTCCTGCTGCCCGATCTTACCTAGGGACAGAGGGGGGAGGCAGGGAAAGCATGACGTCCAGGGACGTCATGATGCATTCTGCCACTGCTTTTCATGACGTCCCTGGACGTCATATTGGGGGAAGGGGTTAAAAGCCAGCAAGGAACTGTCCCTTCCCTGGCCTGAGATCTTACCTGTTGCCCTATATTCTGTCAGGAACACCCCTAGACAACCCACTGGTCTCACCCTATATGAAATCCTGTTTGGAGGTCCCCCTAGGCTTGGAAGTTATTATCCCCAACAATTGACAGCAGGAAATGATAGTCTTGTTAAGTATGTTGTAAATGTGTGCAATGAACTGAAAGTAACACATGCTGCAGTTTTCTTTTCCATTCCAGACCCTGAAGCTGACCAAAGTACCCATTCACTTCAGCCAGGCGATTTTGTGGTTGTAAAGAAGCACGTCAGAGACGCTCTGGAACCCGATTTGAAGGTCCATTTCAGGTGCTTCTGGTGTCCCCAACCTCTGTGAAACTTGAGGGAAAATCCACCTGGGTCCACGCTTCACACTGCAAGAAAGTCTGCCGCCTGTCCTTCACCATGAAAAATACATATATCCTTTTCATGTTATGTTTGGTTTGGGTGGGGGTGAGGACACAAGAAGTAGCCATTACACAAAATCAAGGACTTACTACTTTCTGGTATAATTAATCGAGGGTCCAAGTGGCAACTTTCAAGTTTGAATTTTGTGATGTGGCTCCCTGTGATAGTGATGGCCATGGTAGAGAAGATCCATCAGAGGCATTTGAGTGGGAGTCACTTACGTCTTCTAATGGAATATTTGATGACGAAATCCAATACATATGTGTGACTGATGACTATTGGGAACCTACTTGTGATCATTGGGGGGCTGTAGGGTGGAACAGTGGAAAAGACGATTGGGGATACAGACCAGAATCTGCACTAAACAGGAAGGATAAACATGGTAAATCATTACTCTCCAGAATGACCCTATTCAAACAACCATGTACTGAGGGAGGGGTACCCATTTGGTTTTGACTATAGAGAATCCTAGTCCTGGAGATACAGGGATTTATGTCCTGGGTGTATATCAAGGAGCACTAGGAAACTTTAGAGTACAGTTTAAAATAGGTGACATGGTAGATGGGAAGCAATAAATGATTAGTCTCAAGGAATTGAAACTCTGGTAAACTCACAAGTGCAGATATATAAACATATGGTAGCAATTTCCAACCCCACCATGGAAGACACCTATGCTATAGAAACCGGGTACAGTGATAATAACCTTTGGTTAGAATGGATGAAGTATTCTGCTTTGCAATATAATAAGTTTAACTGTTATGTATGTTCCGGTCCACGCCCACATCATGGCTCAGTCCCTGTACACCTAGACTCTGCCTCGGAACAGTGTTTCCTTAGCCTGTTTACTAATCGCCCCACTTCAAACTCAGACTGTGAGGCATGGAAAGAGAAATATTCCATAGCCACCAAAACACCTACGCCGTGTCAGGGAATCACAATATACCCTGGGAATTATACATGCTTTACTAGTGAAGGGAGTGGTAGAAATTTGGGCAAGTTCAAACCAGGCTATTGTGGTAGATATAGCAATGCCAGCAGTGAGGAACTAATCAACCAGGTACAATCTGTAGCCGATGTATTCTGGATATGTGGTGACATGAAGATTAGATCCAGGCTTGCAGGCAATTGGACTGGGGAATGTGCTTTGGCTAAAGCCATAATGCCTCTTCGTATATTTTCTCTAGAAGAGAGCAACTTAAAACAAGTCTCTTCTCTCATCTCTCAAGACTTAAGACACAAGAGATCTACTGATTCACACCTCAAAGGGAATTTTGACCCACATGTGTACCTGGATGTGATAGGAGTCCCAAGGGGGGTGCCAAATGAGTTCAAAGCCAGAGATGAGGTAAAAGCGGCCTTTAAGTCAATTTTTCCCTGGGTGACTATAAACAAAAATGTGACTTTGATAAACTATGTGTATTACAATCAACAGAGATTCATTTACCATACCCGAGATGCACTTCAAGGTTTGTCAGAGCAAGTAGACCCTACTTCCATTATGACCTTTCAAAATAGAATGGCCCTAAACATGGTGTTAGCAGAGAAAGGAGGAGTCTGTAAGATAATACAATGTGTCTGTTGTACTTACATACCAGACAATACTGGGCCAAATGGGAAAGTGGCTCTGGCAATTAGAAAATTAGATGACCTGTCTGCGGAAATAAAAAAGAAAAAGTATAGAAATTGTATATATATATATCACTTTTTTTTAAGATATAATGCTATACACCTGAACCAGGTATTTTTGTCTCTCAGGATAAGACGGATGTGATATACACACTATCAATCAGAAGGGTCCAAGTATAGAAATTGTGTGTATATATATATATATATATATATATATATATATATAGATAGATAGATAGCACTTTTTTTAAGATATAATGCTATACACCTGCACCAGGTATTTTTGTCTCTTAGGATAAGACTGATGTGATATACACACTATCAATCAGAAGGGTCCAAGTATAGAAATTGTCTATATATATATAGCACCTTTTTTAAGATATAATGCTATACACCTGCACCAGGTATTTTTTTTTCTCTCAGGATAAGACGGATGTGGTATACACACTATCAATCAGAAGGGTCCAAGTATAGAAATTGTCTACATATATATATAGCACTTTTTTAAAGATATAATGCACCTGCACCAGGTATTTTTATCTCTCAGGATAAGACGGATGTGATATACACACTATCAATCAGAAGGGTCCAAGTATAGATATATATAGCACTTTTTTAAAGATATAATGCTATACACCTACACCAGGTATTTTTGTCTCTCAGGATAAGACGGATGTGATATACACACTATCAATCAGAAGGGTCCAAGTATAGATATATATATAGCACTTTTTTAAAGATATTATGCTATACACCTGCACCAGGTATTTTTGTCTCTCAGGATAAGATGGATGTGATATAGGACTTCTGTACAGCACGTTTTTTTTCCATGCACCCTTTGCTGTCCTATGCCTAATCTATCTATCTATCTATCTATCTATCTATCTATCTATCTATCTATCTATCTATCGCCCACTCTATATTTCTCTCCCAATCACTAGATGTTTCTCCTCTCTGCTTTCCTAATCTTTCCTTTCCTTTGCTACAATATCTTCTCAGTAGTCTGTAGTACACAACAGCAGCAGCGTTTTTAAAATCACGAGCTGTGTGCACTGCAGCCAGTAACAACGTCCTTTCTCTCTCTGTGCAGACTGCGTGGTGCAGTCATGTGACCGCTCCTCTTAAAGCAATACTGACGTCACACAGGGGGTGGGCTAGTGCAAGATCCCTGCTGATTGGATGTGTTCCGGGCATCATGGGAAAGCGCTTTTCCCGCCCCAGAACACTTCCTGCTTTCTAGAATGGCGGCTGCCATTTTAGAAAGCAAGAAAAAAAAATTGGAGCGGATTTCCAAAAATCCGATCGGACTCGGAGTTTTGGAAAAATCCGAATCGGATCCCATACTGGCGGAACCGGTTCGCTCATCTCTAGTAGGCACCTCAGTGCTGGATGTTTGGGGTTTGTGTGCCATTAAATTGTCCCACACTCTGAACAGTGTTCCCTTTTTGGTCGTGGACCTCGCGGATGGTGTAACATTCCTGCAGGAACTCTCCTCTTTTCCGCCAGCAATGGCAGGCAGGAAGATCTCTATTATCGTCTGCAGGAGTACCACTTTGTATTGTTTTATCCGCTGGGTCCTCTCCTCTGGGGGAATGAGAGAGGAAACCTGGTCTCTATACCGGGGGGCAATGTGTGCCAGACTCTGAACAAGCAACAATGGGCTGTCTCCACCAGAAGGATGACTCTCCCATTCCCCTTCTTCCTCCTCAGTCTCCTCTTCTCCCCATCCACGCTTAACCGACGATACACACCCAACGTGAGTGCTACACTCAAAAGTATGTGCACCCTCCTTCTCTTCCACATCCTCTTCCATGTCGTCGTCCTCTTCTTCCTCCTGACATTGCCGATGAGAAGCTGACAACAGTGTGCTCTGTGTTCCGCTCCAAAACATCTCCTGCTATATGGTCCTCCTCCCCCCACAACTCGCTCTGCTTTGTGAAAAGCAGGGATTGTTTGATGACGCATAGGAGAGGGATGGTTACCCTCACTATAGCATCATGGTAGCTGACCCTCTGGGTAAATTCATCGTATATATGCAAAACTTCAAATATCTCTGTCATGGATATAGGTAGCTGAGTGGTAGGTAAGCACGCAGGGATTTTGGAGCTGGTACTCCATCAGAGCTCTCTGTTGCTCACACACCCTGGACAACATGTAATAGGAGTGATGTGTTAGCCTGTGTTGAGGCAAATGGAGGCGTTGCTAGATCTTCCTTAGGCTGGCAGCGGTACGACTTATGAAAGTGGGCACACAAGCGCCGCACTTTCAACAGTAGCTGGGGGAGGTTGGCGTAACTTTTTATTAACGTACCACCAAGGTAAAAACGTGGTCCAGGCATGGAACGTGTTTGAGTTCGGAAAGCTCCAAATATGTCACCAAGTTCCGGCCATTATCGCACACAACCATACGTAGTACCAGCTGCAACGGCAAGAGCCAAATGTATGCCTGATGCAAGATGGCATCTTTTACCTCTGGGACGCTGTGCTTCTTATCGCCCAAGCTAATAAGCGTGAACACGGCCTGCTGACGTCTCCCCGCGCCAGTGCTGTAGTGCTTGGGAGGTGGGGTTGAGAGAACCAGTGCCGGAAATTTTGTGTGTGGGGGTGGAGGTAGTCACTCCCAGTTTGAGACCCGGTCCCAGGTTTTACCACATTGACCCAGTGTGCCGCGAGGGAGATGTAGATCACTAAGTATCTGAGGGCCCACTCGATGTTACCGGAAACGTGCTAGTGCACGGCGGGGACCACACACCGGGAAAAATAGTGGTGGCTAGGGACTGAATACCGTGGCGCAGCAGCCGCCATCAGGTCGCGGAAGGACAGGGTCTCTACAAGCCTAAATGGCAACATCTCAAGGGACAGCATTTTTTAAATGTTGCTGTTTAGGGCTCGGTCTTGTGGGTGGTTCGCTGCATACTTTTGATTGCGCTCAAAGACCTGCACGATACACAATTGTTGGGAGGAGGCAAACAAAACTGCAGACGAAGGGGCGGACACAGGCGAAGGGAAGGCTGAGGTCCAAGGCCAAGACGTGACTGAAGCGGAGGCCAATGTGTAGGTGTCCTGCCTGGTCATTCGGACTGCAGAGGCAGCAGACAAACGAGGGAGGCAGCAGTGAGGACGCCTGACGCAGCTTGTCCCGCGTTCAATCTCTCCCACTCAGCCCAGTGCTTGCCTTCCAAATGACACCGCATTTCTGAGGTGGTGAGGTTGCTTTTTTTAGAGCTCCGACGGATTTTTGAATGGCACAGTGAGCACACCGCGTTCTGTTTATCATCAGCGCAGACATTAAATAATATCCAAACCAAAGAAACATGGCCCCTCGAGGTGGGAGCTTTGCGCGGGGGGCTGATACGGGCCTCCGCTCTGCTGCCTCTCGCCTGTCTTCTCTCTATTAAGTGGCCCTTGCCTCTTGACACCCCTCTTCCTCGGGAAGCAGTTCGGGGGGCTGCACAGGCCTCTGTTACTCCACTACTTTCCCAGCTGGACGACTCCCCAGGCCAGATGGGGTCGGTCACTAAGTCGTCGACCGCCTCCTCCTCAACTTCATTACTGTGATTTTCCTCCTTTCCAATGGACAGACCCATAGCCTACCCTGATGGCAATTGTGTCTCGTCATCATCCTCATCTCAGCTACATCACTACATATACAATCCTCAGGTTGCTCCTGGGATTCTTGCAGTTCCGATGCCAGAATTCAGCTAATAGGAGTGGGCAAAGGTCAGATGAATGTCTTGGGAACATTAGGCAGGTTGGGAGGAAAGAGGGTCACAGCAAGGTTGCTGCAGTCCAGATTCTTGGCTGCTGTCGAGACTAAACTGTGTGGACGAATGGGTGGTGGTGGACATATGGGTGGAAGCATTATTGGCTATCCATTTGACCACCTGTTCCTGCTGATCCACGACTCCGGTATATTATACATCCCCGTATTACGACTCCAGTATGTTACACATCCCCGTATCACGACTTCAGTATATTACACATCCCCGTATCACGACTCCAGTATATTACACATCCACGTATCACAACTCCAGTATATTACACATCCCCGTATCACGACTCTAGTATATTATACACATCCCCGTATCACGGCTGTAGTATATCATACACATCCCCGTATCACGACTCCAGTATATTATACACATTCCCGTATCACGACTCCATTATAATACACATCCACGTATCACAAATCCAATATATTACACGTCCCTGTATCACGATTTCAGTATATTACACAATCCCGTATCACGACTCCACTATATTACACATCCCTGTATCACGACTCCAGGATACTACACATCCATGTATCACGACTCCAGTATATTACACATCCCCGTATGACGACTCCAGGATATTACACATCCCTGTATCACAACTCCAGGATATTACACATCCACGTATCACAACTCCAGTATATTACACATCCCCGTATCACGACTCCAGGATATTACACATCCCACAGTCAGGTTCACAGCATATTACTCACCGTGACGTATGTCGGCATAAATCTCAGCCATTTTGCGGCGACTTTTGTCCGACCATTTTTGGGGGATTTGCCCACTGGTCCTTCGCCTGTTCAGATCCTGCTTGAGGGCACGTATCACTTGGCTAAGGATACGCCTTTTATGTGTGTTGGGGTTAGTGACAGGACATGTGCCAGGGCATAATCTCTTTTGTCCATGATTTGGACTATGAGCTTCAGCCCTTCTTGGCCAAAAGGGGACGATTTCCTTGACATTTTTTAGCCTCTCCTATGCTCTGCTCTGCTGCAGCCTAACGTTCGTACAGCATGACGCGTGATACGCACAAATAACATGAAGCTTTATGGATGCACATTGGAATCATGTATGTAACGCTGCGCAAGAAATATGAACGAAATGTGTGAACGTTCGCAAAGCGTTCGCAAATATTTTTCCTTCGAATATATTTCGTTCGAATAGTCGAATCTCGGTGCCTATTCGATTCGAATTCTCGAAAGTCGAATATTTCACTACTCGCTCATCTCTAGAAAAGGTAAAAGATTCCAAGTTACTATCACGATGCTAAGTAAAGTGTTTTGCGGCTCCTGACACAGTGAGACCTTTTGCTTTCTAAGTCATAGATGTGTTCAGCTATATAAGTTTTTCATTTTTGGGCTATACATCCCATATGCATATCCCAAGTTTGCAGTGGGTACAATGAATACAGTACACTGCATGGTGGCTGCTGCAATTAATGAATGAATTAACTTTTCTTATCATTAGCCACTGAAAATTCCTTTGATTTTACTGTATATTTACAATAAAGCATCTCATACCTCAAGGGGAAAAGGTGTGATTTCTTCTGCAAGATTCAATATGTTTTTCTTGCATCGTTTCTAGTTTTTACTGCCCCTCCTTCTTCTTCGCTTATTGTCAAAGGCCCCCTTCACATGTCCATGTCAGTTTTTACTGTCAGGAAATCCTGATCAGGAGGCCTCAAATGTCATCAGGAAAGTATAGGAATTTCCTGACAGTAATCCATTTTTACCTTCAGGAAACCATCAGGAAATGCTTTCTGGATTTTCTGATTAGAAAAAAAAAAGTTTTTAATATGGTCTAGTATGCTAACATACACAGCACATACATCACATGTACGCACATGGCCTCTCATGTACTGTGCCACTGTCTCCCCCTTATGTACCCTACCACCTTCCCTCCCTCATGTAGCGTGCCACCCTCTCCTCCTCGAGTACCATGCCACCACCTCCTCGCGTACTATAGTCCTGCATATTACCACACACCATGCTGGGAGATTTAGTTCTACAGCTCACCCTAAAGGCAATGCTTGGAGATGTAGTTCTACAGCTCAACCTAAAGGCCATGCTGGGAAATGTATTTGTACGGCTTACCCTATACAACTGGCAGATGTAGTTCTACAGCATACCCTATACGCCATGCTGGGTAGTTCTAATGTGTCACTGCCTCCCCTTCCTATGCTGTCATCCTCTAATCTGCAACAGAACTACAACTCCCATTATGAACTGCCAATAGAGAATGATGGGGGTTGTAATTATGTGACCTGGATGGCCACAGGTTGCAGTTATAGTTCTAGGAAGTAATCTCTCCTCTCCTGGTTCCTGCTTTGGCCACCTCCAGTCCAGTCAGGCTGTCCATCACTGCTGATATGTTCACTGCCGAGGTTCGAGGTGGGAAGAATAGGGGAGGATCACCTCTGAGGTCCCGGGGGTGTTGTCTCACTGCTGAGGTACGGGGGGTGACGTAGAGTAACACTGTTGAACTACCGAGGGGGCCGGGGGTAGAGGACTGCTGAGGTTCAAGGGAGGGAAGTTGTGGGGGGTGTACATGACATGGGAGGTCACTGCTGGGGTCTAGGGGAGGGGTGTGGAGGACAAAGGAGAGCGAGCAGGGGTGAGATAGCCGGGACAGCCGATGTGCAGGGACACTACTGTATCGGGCTCCGGACGGTTCCCAGGGTCCGGGAGGCACTCATTATTGCAGGGTTAGGTCCGGGGGGTTCGGCAGTGGGTAGATAAGGGGCACGCATTACTGTACAGGGAGGTCCTGGAAGGATGGTAATTGGTAAGTAGCATGCATCACTGCACAGTGAGGTCCGGGGGGTGCCATGCGGTCGCCAGTCTCACCTGTCAAAGCTTTCCTTTAAGCTGTAGGGTATTGTGCTGCGCAACTTAGAGGGAACAATGCAGCAACTAATCAGGAGTTCCAGATGCTTTCCTGATGTGCATCAGGAAAGCGTTTAGAGTTCTGGCTCTCCCATAGACTTCTATGGAGGCGTCCATGATGGAATTCTGGATAAAAATAGGAAAGTATTTTCTGGACTTGTGATTTTCTGGACTTGTGAAGGGGGCCTTAAGTGTTTGTGGTGTGTAAACAGGAGCCTCACGGTCTGTACAAGTGGAAGAATCCATGGAAGAATCTTCTGTAGTCCATATCTGTGAAAGAGAAACTTACTCTTTGTTCCCTCTTAGATCCTTGTAGAGTTTCCAGTTTTAGGCAAGCTTCTCACTTAACGTATCGCAATACATTGCCTGTTCGCGCTCTGTCCTAAGTGACAGCGAGCAACTGGGCGGCAACCCCTGCACTGGCTAGGTGGTACACAAAACAAGACAAACAAACACAATAAAGAAGAGTCAACAGTCTGGGTCACGACAATCTGGCAGCGCAGTACAAATCACAATCCAATAAGCAAGGTTAAAAAACAGGAATAAACACAGAGAGACTAGCAGAAACAGAAGGAGGCAGAGACAAGCTCAAAAACTGGCAGTGAGAGGCAGGCTGGCACAAACTATATAGGAGACCAGAGGTCCAGTGCAGAAGCTGATTGGACCAGACCCCTAATCCCTTCAGAACACCTGGGACAAGAGCAACCTGACTGGCAGGGAGAATCAGACTAGCTAAACAGCATCACAGTTAACTCCAGAGTAGCCAGGAGTATCTCAGGCAAAGCTAGTGTGGCTGACCAAACCCAGAAGGAAATAGAGCAGTGCTCCGGCAAGGTTCCGGACACTCCTCCTGACCCTCCATCATCAGACTACTACCCCTTTCATCCTCCTGCCCCTCCATCATCATACTACAACCACCTCCACCATAATACTACTACCCCTTCATCCTCCTGCCCTTTCATCATCATACCACTTCACCCCTCATCATCCTCTTGTTCCATCATCATCATACCACTACACCCCTCATCATCCTCTTGTTTCATCATCATACCACTACACCCCCCATCATCCTCTTGTTTCATCATCATACCACTACATCCTCATCATCCTCTTGTTTCATCATCATACCACTACATCCTCATCATCCTCTTGTTCCTTCATCATCATACCAGTTCACCCCTCATCATCCTCTTGTTCCATCATCATCATACCACTACACCCCTCATCATCCTCTTGTTTCATCATCATATCACTACACCCCCCATCATCCTCTTGTTCCATCATCATCATCATCATCATCATCATCATCATCATCATACCACTACATCCTCATCATCCTCTTGTTCCTTCATCATCATACCACTACACCCCTCATCATCCTCTTGTTTCATCATCATACCACTACACCCCCCATCATCCTCTTGTTCCATCATCATCATCATCATCATCATCATCATCATCATCATCATACCACTACATCCTCATCATCTTCTTGTTCCATCATCATACCACTACACCCCTCATCATCCTCTTGTTCCTTCATAATCCTCTTGTTCCTTCATCATCATACCACTACACCCCCCATCATCCTCTTGTTCCATCATCATCATACCACTACATCCTCATCCTCCTCTTGTTCCTTCATCATCATACCACTACACCCCTCATCATCCTCTTGTTCCATCATCATGCCACTACACCCCCATCATCCTCTTGTTCCATCATCATCATCATACCACTACATCCTCATCATCTTCTTGTTCCATCATCATACCACTACACCCCTCATCATCTTCTTGTTCCATCATACCACTACACCCCCATCATCCTCTTGTTCCATCATCATCATACCACTACACCCCCATCATCCTCTTGTTCCATCATCATCATACCACTGCATTCCCATCATCCTCTTGTTCCATCATCATCATACCACTACACCCCTCATCATCCTCTTGTTCCATCATCATACCACTACATCCCCATCATCCTCGTTCCATCATCATACCACTACACCCCTCATCATCCTCTTGTTCCATCATCATACCACTACACCCCTCATCATCCTCTTGTTCCATCATCATCATACCACTACACCCCCATCATCCTCTTGTTCCATCATCATACCACTACACCCCTCATCCTCCTCTTGTTCCATCATCATCATACCACTACATTCCCATCATCCTCTTGTTCCATCATCATCATACCACTACACCCCTCATCATCCTCTTGTTCCATCATCATACCACTACATCCCTATCATCCTCGTTCCATCATCATCATCATACCACTACACCCCTCATCATCCTCTTGTTCCATCATCATACCACTACACCCCCATCATCCTCTTGTTCCATCATCATCATCATACCACTACACCGCTCATCATCCTCTTGTTCCATCATTATCATCATACCACTACACCCCATCATCCTCTTGTTCCTTCATCATCATCATCATCATACCACTACACCCCTCATCTTCCTCTTGTTTCATCATCATCATACTACTACACCCCCATCATCCGCTTGTTCCTTCATCATCATACCACTACACCCCTCATCTTCCTCTTGTTCCATCATCATCATCATCATACTACTACACCCCCATCATCCTCTTGTTCCTTCATCATCATACCACTACACCCCATCATCCTCGTTCCATCATCATACCACTACACCCCTCATCATCCTCTTGTTCCATCATCATACCACTACATCCCCATCATCCTCGTTCCATCATCATCATACCACTACACCCCCATCATCCTCTTGTTCCATCATCATCATACCACTACACCCCCATCATCCTCTTGTTCCATCATCATCATACCACTACATCCTCATCATCCTCTTGTTCCTTCATCATCATACCACTACATCCCCATCATCCTCTTGTTCCATCATCATTATACCACTAAACCCCTCATCATCCTCTTGTTCCATCATCATACCACTACATCCCCATCATCCTCGTTCCATCATCATCATACCACTACACCCCTCATCATCCTCTTGTTCCATCATCATACCACTACACCCCCATCATCCTCTTGTTCCATCATCATACCACTACACCCCTCATCATCCTCTTGTTCCATCATCATCATACCACTACACCCTATCATCCTCTTGTTCCTTCATCATCATCATCATCATCATCATCATCATCATACCACTACACCCCTCATCATTCTCTTGTTCCTTCATCATCATCATACCACTACACCCCATCATCCTCTTGTTCTATCATCATACCACTACACCCCCATCATCCTCTTGTTCCATCATCATACCACTACACCCCCATCATCCCCTTAAAAACAAAAAAATCTATACTCACCTGCATGATTTCTGTAGCCCCCAGGTCACACGCGCTGGCGGGCTTCCCCGGTGGGGGCGGGGCTTAGCGCGGAGGGGGCGGAGCTTCGCGGGACCTGTTTTTTTCTTAAGGCGATGCTCCCTGCGCTGCAAGTACTTCCCCCCCCCGCCGCACACAGAGCTCCCTGGGGGCCGCAAGACAGCCGGGGGCCCCTGCCTCTTGTGATCGCAAGCAAAACATTGCTTACGGTCACAAGAGGGAGTGGGAGGCGGGCAGTGCAGTGGTAAGGGGGGGCCTCGCGGGCCCCCCCTTGGTAGCGGCCCGGTCGCGGCGGCAACCCCTGCGACCGCGGTCGCTACGCCACTGGGTGTGGACTTACACTCGGCTCTTTCCATGTCGGAAATATACCTATTGGAACACAAGGAGTTAGTGCTGGGGAGCAGAAGGCTTGAGCTGCCTTCTGTTACCCTCACAGACCCTTTAACACTTAGGGCCCTATTATCGCGTGGGGAAAAAAAATTGTTATATCATTCAAATTTAAATAATTCATAATACGCAAGTAACAATCGAAATATTGTTCGTGTGTCGCTGATAGCATCTTTTAAACTGACTATAACATTATTGTTAATTGTTTACAAATCGTTCGCTATATGTTCACTAACTATTCGTTAATTTTCTGTAAATGTACCCATTGTTATTTCTTTTGCTGGGTACAGAAGGAGTAAATGATTGTAGTAACAATCTTAACTAACGACTATTGTTCTGTGTATTATGGTGAACTATTTAAGGTTGTTCCCAAAATTACTCATTTGCAATTGTTTATCGTCAATCTGGAAAAACAAAAAAATCGCTTTGTCTAATAGGACCTTTAGGGTATGTTCACACTGAGTAAATCAGACAGAATTCTGAGTCTGAACTTTCTCCGCCGGGGAATCCCACCTGTCTCAGTGTCCCATAGCCTGTCTATAAGAGAGCGAGTGCTCCTCTGCTGCTGTGGCTCTCTGCTTAAGGAAGTGACATGATTCAGTGGCCTGATTTACTTAGTGTGAACATACCCTTAGACTGTGTTCAAAGACAGTGTCTAGATTCAATTGGAAAAAAATCAAACTCAGGTAGCAACAGGGGCAGACTGGGACTGAAATTCAGCCCTGGCATTGGAGGAGCACTGCAGCCCATTTGCCAGAACTGCAAGATGCCCAGTCCGGCCCTGGTTTGCAACCAATCAGAGCCCAGTCTGAGAAACAAAAGGTGAGCTGTACTTGGTGGCTATCTGTCTGCAACATTAATGTGTTAAACAGATAAGTAAATCTGGGCCAGGATTTTTGTCTGTATTTGGAACCCTTTTTAGTCTTCTTTTTTTTTTTTTTTTTATCTAAAATGAGAAGTGAGTTCAAAACACAGAAATGGGTACAAATCTTTTCATCGTAGTTTTTCTTTGTGTTGATTCCACTTCTGGTTTTGGTAAAAATACTAACCAAAATGAGGATATTACACCTGACTGCTTAACAAAGTGTTTTACTTACTGTGTCCTAAAGTAAATTGGATATTTTTCTAGAACTTTCTGTTAATAGTTAACTATTATGTAACTGTTACAAAATCAGAAAAGGTCAGATATCAGTGTACACATCTGCAAGTCACACAGATATTGTGACAAAGTATAAAAGAGATAAAAGTGTTAAGCTAAAGGTCTAATGATAAGACCAGGTTATACCCAATGTCAAGTAAGAGAGACAGTGATCACATCACTGATGGCTGACAGTACAAATCACGTAAATGGCATTGTATTGTTCTATAAACACAAAACTCCCCAAAATGAAAACAAATTTCTTTTTTTCCCAATTTCACTGCACAACTATTTTTTTTCCAGTTTCACAGCAAATTTTATAGAAACGTTATGTCTGTAATTGCAAAGTGCAATTCGTGTCGCAAACAATAAGGGCTCATGTGGGTCTGTGGGTGAAAAAATAAAAGCGCTATGGCCTTTAAGACATGAGGAGGAAAAAACTAAAGTGAACTGGAAGGGAAGGGGTTAGAGGGAAACTGACAGCACAAATATGCATATATCCCTGCTACCAGTTTCCAGTTACCTACCAAGCAAGCATAATGTAGGTAAATTTGGCACTGCTCTGTGATCCGGCATCTTTGTATAAAAATTTACTTTATTTTCCAACAACATTCTGTCTGTGACACTGTTCTGGCCTGCCCTGCTCTCCGACCATAGCTCTGTCTCCAGGCTGCTCCCCTCCTCCTGACTCATCTTTGTCTATTTTGACATCTCAAGCAGCTGAAGATGAGCCAGCTGTCAATCACTTATTAGGTAACTGAGTACTGGCAGCATAGACAAATGCATATCCATGCCGTCAGTTTTCCTATCCCTATTCCCTAAAAGGTACCTATCATTTAAACAAACTTCTGATGTGTCATAGTGACACATCAGAGGTTTGTATCAGTCGGGGTCTGGGTGCTGAGGCCCCCACAGATCGTTAGTATGAAAGGGCAGATGTGCTCAGCAGTGCGCACTCTGCCTCTTTATCTCTGTCTCACTGCTAAAGTAGTGGTGGACAGAATTATAATAGAACCCTATGGAACTTCTGCTAATCGCTGAACCGGAAGTAACAAAGGACTCCATTATAATACTGTCCATTGCTTCCTTAGCAGTGAGATGGAGATAAAGAGGCAGGGGGCTCACTGTTGAGCACATCTGCCCTTTCATTCTAGTGATCGGCTGGGTTCTCAGCACTTGGACCCGACCGATACAAACTTCTGACATGTAGCTATGACATGTCAGAAGTTTGTTTAAATGTTAAAGGGAACCTGTCACCCCCCGTTAGAGGCCCCTATACTCACCTAATCCCGCCGGGTCCCGCTTCTGGAGGTGGTCAGGTGATGAAGATCTCAGCTGCTGCAGCCCGGCGCGCGCGCTGAGAGATGAGTCCAACATCCATAGAGAATGACAGGAGAGTCCAGCGCTCCGTCATTCTCTATGAGTGTTGGACTCAGCGCGCGTGCCGGGCTGCAGCGGCTGAGATCTTCATCACCCGACCACCTCCAGAAGCGGGACTCGGCGGGATTAGGTGAGTATAGGGGGCTCTAACGGGGGGTCGGGAGTCTGCCACCCCGACACGGGGGGGTGACAGGTTCCCTTTAGGTACCCTTTAATACAAAGACAGATAGGAAACCAGCAGAGGTAAGCAGGACAAGATTTCCCCTTTACCTTTCTATAGGGACAGTTTCCCTGATTTACATCTGAAGTAGGGATGGTCCAAACCTGGTTCGGTTCGGGTTCGTACGAACCCAAACTCTCGGAAATGATTCCCGCTGTCTGCCCGCTCCGTGGAGAGGGTGGATTCAGCGGGAGGACAGCCTGGAAAACTGGGATACAGCCATAACCATAGGCTGTATCCCAGTTTTCCAGGCGGTCCTCCTGCTGTATCCACCCGCTGCACGGAGCGGGTAGACAGCGGGAATCTGATGCCGAGCATTCGGGTTCATACGAACCAGAACCTCGGCAGATTCAGACCCTAATCTGAAGCTACAAAGAAATGATGACTTCTGCAGATGACAGACTATACTACATTATCACCCCACTACCCACACAATTCCATCCTATATACGACTGGTCTGCTGCTGCTACTACCAATACTGTGCCTGCTGCTGCTGCATGTGCCTCCATCACAGCACCTACATCGCTGTCCATTACCCCCCCCCCCACACACACACACACACACACAATGCTCCACATAAAAAGCTGGGGTTAGAGATCACATCATAAGTGCAATGATACAATAATGAGCCCCAGATCAAACTGCAAAATTAATGGAGTTATACAGTATTAGAGACAACACAGCTACTTTCTTGTAAAAACAGCACCACTACTGTGCTCAGGTAATGTGTGGTAATTTAGAGGACAAGAATGGTGCTGTTTATAGATAAAAAAAAATGAGTTTCTTAGCATACCATTTGATCAAATAGTGTGTACAATGCTACTACAGTAAGTTGACCCCAGAAATAAAATACCTTACAGGGGGGCCTCTAGTATATGTGTAAAAGAAAAAAAAAGGGGTTGTTATTAATAAAAAGCCCCCTCCCATAATAAAAGTTTGAATCACCCCCCCTTTTCCCATGTTATAAATAAAAATAAAGAAATAAAGAAATAAACATGTTTGGTATCGCCGTGTGCGTAATCGCCCAAAATATAAATTTATCACATTCCAGATCTTGTACAGTAAATGGCGTAAGCGCCCAAAAATTCCAAAGTGCAAAATTGTGCATTTTTGGACGCATCAAATCCAGAAAAATTGTATGGCGATTTTAAGAAACTTTGTAATTGGGTTTATTAGGCAAATATGCCATTATCTGCATTTAAAAAGACTTTTCCCAGCCCCCCCCCCCTCCTCTTTTCCAATAACTGCAAAATATCAGGAAATTGTGACTTGTTGCATCAGACACAACCCTGTCTGTTCTATAGAGAGTGATGGGCACAAATGTGGAACAATGTGGTGTGAAAATGAAATATTACATTTTTTACACTACAATGTTGGCTTAGCCTTAAATTTTTCATTTTCACAAGGGGTTAAAAGAGAAAAAAAAACACACAAAATGTGTTGAGAAATTTCCCCCACAAGTCCGTAAATACCCCACATGTGGACATAAAGCGCCATATGGGTGCAGGGCAAGCCTCCAAAGGGAAGGAGCCATTTGGATTTTGGAGGCTAGATTTGGCCAGAATGGATGATGAACGCCATGTCGCATTTACAGAGCCCTTGTGCTGCCAAAACACTGGAAACCCCCCACAAGTGACCCCATTCTGGAAACTACACCCCTTAAGGAATCTAACATAGGGTGCAGTAAGGATAAGGACCCCTTGATGACGGGCACATTTGTACCATGAAAGTGAAAAAATGAAAATTTTCCCTTTCACATCACATTGTTTTACATTTGTCCCCATCACCAGTGGGGTCCATATGCTCACTGCACCCCTTGTTAGATTCCTTGAGGGGTGTAGTTTCCAGAATGGGGTCACATGTGGGGGGTTTCCAGTGTTTTGGCAGCACGAGGGCTCTGTAAATGCGACGTGGCCCTTGAAATCCATTCTAGTGAAATCCAGCTTCCAAAAGCCAATTGGCGCTCCTTTCCTTTGGAGGCTCGTGCTGCGTCCGCTTGGCACTTTATGTCCACATGTGAGGTATTTCCATACTTGGGAGAAACTGCACTTCACATTTGCTGTTTTTTTTTCTTTTATCCCCTTGTAAAAATGAAAAATGAAGGCTAGAACAACGTTTTAGTGTAAAAAATAGAATTTTTCCTTTTTTACGCCACATTGTTTTGAAAATCTGTGAAGCACCTGTGGGGTGCAGATGCTCACCGCACCCCTCGTTACATTCCTTGAGGGGTGTAGTTTTCTAAATAGTGTCCCTTTAGGGGTGTTTTTTAGGTTTTGGCACCCCAGAGCCTCTGCCAACCTGAAGTGGTACAGACAAAAATGACCAAATATAACGGAGGCGTTGAAATTCACTAGGCGCTCCTTTATATCTGAGGATTGCGGTTGCGTCAAATAGCGCAATAGGGCCACATATGGGGTATTTCTATAAACTGCAGAAACGGGGCAATCAACATTGGGGTGCATTTCTATGGTAATAAGTTTATAATTATGAAAAATATTGGATTACAATAAAATCTCTGCACAGAAAATTAAAATTTTCAAATTTCTTACACACTTAGCTTTTATTTCTGTTACTCCCCTAAAGGGTTAAAACACTTTCTGGATGTGCTTTTGCAAAGTTTGGGGGGGTGCAGTTTCTGAAATGGGGTGCTTTGTGGGGTTTTCTAACATACAGTCCCCTCAAATACACTTTCACACCTACCAGATCCGCAGCGGATCTCACTTCTGCCACACTGCTCGCATCAGCACCGCACACAATTTTTCACATTATTTAGTTTTTTTTTTATAAAGATTCGTTATGAGTATTGACTTCAATTTACCAGAAATGTAAAGTAGCATATGTCACGAGAAAACAATCTCAGAATCAGCCGGATAGGTAAAAGCATCCCGAAGTTATTAATGAATAAAGTGACACAGGTCATATTCATAAAATTTGCCTCTGTCCTCAACCTCTTAACGACGCATGACGAGTATACCCGTCATGCGGCCGTTAAGAATAAACAGAGAGGGCTCCCGGCGTGAGCCCTCTCTGCAGCGCGCGGTCCCCAGTTGCTAAGTGCAGCCAGGGACCGTGTGTATTATCTGGCGCGGCCGATCGCCGCGGCCGGCTAATTAACTATTCAAATGCCGCTGTCAAAGCTGACAGCTGCATTTGAATAGCAGCTGTGCCCCCTCTCCCTGGTGTCCAGTGGGGGATCTCTCCCCCACGATGCGATCGCGGAGGGGAGATCCGTTCTAATGAGTCGGCCGGGGCTCAGCGTCGGAATGACGCTGATCCCCGCTCGGCAATCTATTCAGATGGTCTGCAGCAGACCATTATAATAGAGCACCGATCTGATGGATCATTGCTCTTTTATATACACAGGATTGATCTCAATGGGAGATCAGTTCTGTGTATATAGAAGTCCCCCAGGGGGCTTCATATTACTGTAAGGGAAAGTTAAACAAAATGTTTTTATTAATAAAAAATCCCCTCCACTAATAAAAGTCTGAATCACCCCCCTTTTCCCATTTTACAAATAAAAATAAATAAATAAATAAATAAACATGTTTTTTATCACCGCATGCGTAATTGCCCGAACTATTAATCAATCACATTCCTGATCTCGCACGGTAAACGGTGTAAGCGCAAAAAAATTGTAAAATTGCGCATTTTTGGTCGCATCAAATCCAGAAAAAATGTAATATAAAGCGATCAAAAAGTCGCATATGCGCAATCAAGACACCGATAGAAAGAACACATCATGGCGCAAAAAATGACACAGCCCCATAGACCAAAGGATAAAAGAGATATAAGCCTGGGAATAGAGCGATTTTAAGGTATATTTGTTAACAATGGTTTTCATTTTTTACAGGCCATCAGATACAATAAAAGTTATACATGTTATATATCGTTTTAATCGTAATGACTTGAGGAACATATATAACAACTAAGTTTTTCCATAGGACACACGGCGTAAAAATGAAGCCCCCCCAAAGAAAAATAATTGCGTTTTTTTTTTTTCAATTTCACTGCGCATATAATTTTTTTCTGGTTTCGCAGCATATTTTATGGAAAAATTCAGCCTGTCATTGCGAAGTACAATTAGTGACGCAAAAAATAAGGGCTCATGTGGGTCTGTAGGTGTAAAATGCAAGTGCTATGGCCTTTTAAGCACATGGAGGAAAAAACGAAAACGCAAAAACGAAAGTTAGCACGGTCCTTAAAGGGTTAAGGCCATTTCAGGTACTGTCCTTAAGGGGTTAAACTATTGGGTGAATAAATGCTATCATTTTACTGAAAACTCTGTGTTTGCATAGTAAATGTGTAAGCGGACGAGATCCTTTATCCTGTCCCTCTACTGGTTATGCTCTTCTTCTTCCTTTTCCTGACTTTATGCTAGAAAGGATAAATAAGTTGGCTTAGTGACCCCTCCACTATTAAGTATTAAGAACCAGCTCTTAATGGTAACACTGCTTTAACTAATGGTCCACTCTGTGTCCACAGGTTAAAAGCCATGTTATACACCAGTAATTTATTACCTGGGTACGATGACTTTCAACACATTTCGTACTCGTATAACATGCCTTCTAAAAATGCAGGAGAAAATCAGGAGAAAATGTGTCTCCAAAGGACTTCAATAAAGGCCCTAAAATTGACAAATTTTAAAAACCTTATGATGACTAAATTGCGCAATATAAAGACGGCATCATCCAATGATGATGACAATTGGTAAGAGTCCCAATAAGAAACAGCAAATTAAGTACTAGAGACAATTCTTTAACAAGTCAAGTGCAACTTTATCATCTGACCTTATGCTTATAAGAGTGGATTTAAAGGTGTTGTTCAGCGGAAAAAATGTTTTTTATTTTTTTTTCCAGATCAGCTGGTGTCAGAAAGTTATATAGATTTGTAATTTACTTCTATTAAAAAATCTCAAGTCTTCCCATACTTATTAGCTACTATATGTCATGCAGGAAATGTTGTTTTATTTTCAGTCTGAGACAGTGATCTCTGCTGACATCTCTGGCCGAGACAGGAACTGCCCAGAGCAGGAGAGGTTTTCTATGGGGACTCGTAGAAAACCGAGACACAGTTCCTGTCTCGGCAAAGAAGATGTCACCAGAGATCACTCTCTCAGACACCCTCTTGAGGCAAGGTGTGTCTACATCAGTGCTTCTCAATTCCAGTCCTCAGGCCTCACCAACAGGCCATGTTTTGAGGTTTTTCTTAGTATTTTACAGGTGATATAATTATACTCAGTGCATCAGGTATTATCACAAGTGTTCTTTGTATGGGATATCCTCGAAATATGACCTGTTGGTGAGGCCTGAGGACTGTAATTGAGAAGCACTGGTCTACATATACCAAATGTTGTATATTGAAAAACAAATACCTAGGATAAATAGCAAGTGCAATAAACCAGTTGTCAAATAAATAAAGTACTTATCTATATATAACCAAAATGCAAATAAACATAAAGTTTAGAGTAGGTAAATCTGAAAAATCTCTATTGCACCAAACAACTATATAGCATTAATTCATAATATTCAACACAATAAATAATAAAGGTCACACACTATACCAGGCACAAATATTATCTCCATACATATTACCATCTAATAAATAAATCCCTCTTTCAAGTGTTCCGCAGCTGAGTTGCAGTTACAGGTTGCCACCACTCCACAGTGAACTGAGACAAACTGCTTCTGACCCTGTTCACTGTGTAGTGAGGGTACTGAAGAGCTAATCTTACAATCCATGTATCAGACTGACATTACAGGAAGTCTGTGCTAAGGTTCCACAACCATTTACCTTCAATGTGCTGCCTTTTGGTTCCTCCAGTCTTCATGTTCTACTGAAGATATGACACTATGATACTGTCAAGCCTGCACCACTAGACCCCGCTCCCAGAGGAACCTGCATGCCGAGTGGTTTTTGTAGTGCCGACCTGCCTGACTTTGTGCAACACTATGATGCTAATGCATTGGAACATTCTGGAAATGTATGTTTAATTTATGTTTTAATTTGGGTACATAATGTTACAATATGTTCATATAGCAGTCTATATGAAGAATATAATATATGCATAAATGAGCCATTGTTTAACCCCTTCCCGTCAGCAATACATATATATATACGTTCCAGCTGCCACATGAAGCAGGAACATATATATATAAATATATTCCTGACTGCCAGAGGGTTTTAATGTGTGCAGGACTGCTGCAGTTTGAGCGGCCCCGCACACATCAGTGTTCCTGAAGCTAAGGATAATGAAAGACTGATCGGGACCCCTGCAGCCATGCACTGACAGGTGGAAGTAAGCCCCTTACCGCTGTCCTGTCGGATAAGCGATCTGTGCATAAAGTTTGCTCTCAGGCAGACTCTATATCCAGATCGCCGATAACACTCATCCATGCTATGCTATGGCATAGCATAGATCAGTATATGCAATCTAATAATTGCATGTTTAACAGTAAAATTAAAGTATTAAAAAAGTATTTAAAATCCACTTATAAACCCCTACCCCAATAAAGTTTAAAATACCTCCGTGACCATTATAACAATAAAAATATGTAAAATAAATAAACATATTATATATGTTAGCATGTGGATTTGTCTGATCTATAAAAATATAATAATATTGTTCCCGCACAGTGAACATCGTAAATGGGGGGAAAAAAAAGGATTGCTGATTTTTTTTTTTTAAATATACATATATATATCTTGATAAAAAGCAATAAAAAAATTTCTTTTACACAATATGCTACTAATAGAAACAAAAGACCATGGCGCAAAAAATGAAACCCCAACCAGTCCTGTAGGCGGAAAAATAAAAGTGTTATGGCATTTGGAAGCAAGGCAAGGCACATGCGGGCACCAATCACTTTGGTCATGAAGGGGTTAAAGAAAAATAAACAGTTGTTTTGTGATTGTCCAGTTTTTTTCTTTGGTTAAATTATGAATCTCTTCCATTTTTTTTTTTTACAAAATACACTTATCAATATGATATCAATATAAGAACATATCTATCAGAAGTAAAAATTGTAAATTGGGTGAAGGTGACACAGTATAAAAACATGTATGTTCTGTTTAAGGTTCCATCCTGACTTTGCAGTGTAGTGTTAGACATTTGCCTAATCATTGACTCTTGTTTGCTGAATGGTTAAAATAGGTCAAAGGTGATATGCTACTTCAGATGGTACCCATGTATATAAGTGAGCTGGAAACATGACTTAATTGCTGGCTACAGGGACCATAGTGAATATTAGAATACTGACCAAGTCCTGCTCTTTCTCCTTCTTTCAGGAAGGATGAAGGTCACTATACTATTGTTAATTTCAGTCCAGGTGTTCTTAGCTACAGCTGGACCATCTCGTGGTGGTAAAGAACCTGTGTTAACTTCCATTGCTTGTAATGACCCCGCAGCAGAATCTGCTGCTGATTTGTCTTTGCGTCAACTAAGTGTCAACCGAAGAGAAGGATTTGTGTTGGGACTTAAACGAATTTCCAATGTACAAGAACAGTTTGATGTGAGTACGAATATCTGATCTATGTCATCAATGTTACTGAACTATTCAACTGAGTTATTGTAGTGAACACTGACATAACTTAAAGTGTACTTGTAAAAAAAACTTTTTAATAAATCTCACAGAATGAGTGCAAGTCAGAGAACCTTTGTAATATGTATGGGAAAATTAGGAGGAGTTTAGGTGTACTTATAGTGTTTATCACCTACCCAAAGGACAAGTCATGTGTGTGATAGCTGGGGGGTCTAAGCACCGGGATCCCCAGTGATCTCAAGAACAGAGGGATCTAAGTGTCCCTTGTAAATGGGGCGGTAGTAAATTTGTGTGGCTACTGCTCCATTTACTGCTACAGGATTCACAACGATAACTAAGCATGACACCTATCTGTCTTATGGCAGTGATCATGTGCCTTATGCATCTAGGTTTTATATGTCAGTCTTGCAGCTTCAGATGTTGCTAGAAAGGTGTTAAAGAGGGCCAAGCTGGGAGAGGGTTAAAAACAATTCTGCAATAAGTTGGGATCCCCTTATATACAGTCAGACGGTCATTCTAAATATCTGGATATTTGGCTGAATTTTTGTAATATTTAGGGTATGTTCACACAATGTACTTTTTAAAAAACAAAAAATGGACGCTGTTTGTGAACAGCGGCCATACAAAGTAGGCTATGCTCACAGCATAAAGTATGGCTTCTGGCCATACTTTACTCTGTGGTCCATGGCAAATTGTAGTGTAAGCACACCCACATGTGCCCGCATTCAAATTAAAATTAAATGATGTTCATCCAGCAGGGTGAACATGCCAGACGTCGGCTGTTGTTTGACACGGCTGCGTCAAACAGTGTCCGATGTTCTCACAGTGTGTAAACATGGCCTTAGACTGTATGCAGCCAAAATAATATATGTTCTACTTGCAGTGTAGAGATTTAACCTGATTACATTAAAATGGTTATAGTATAGGAGCAGACTGTCACCGCCTATATAGTTCAGTATCCTTGTACAATGCAGATGAGACCTGTTTCCAGCTCCAGATTTGCTGCACTTCATATGTAAGGAAGTGCAGATTTGGTAAATTTAAGTATATTACAGTTATTTGTTTATGAGATCTTACGGAGTCATAAGAATATTGTTTGTGATTCACAGGAGGAGAATGGATCTGTATTTTATCTCACTTTGGATGTTTTAGAAACTGAATGCCATGTACTGAGCCGGCGACTGTGGAAAGATTGTGAGGCCAAGCCTCGCCATGAAGCAGTAAGTAGACCAGGACTTTGTAGACAATGCCTAATTTTTCTATCCTTTCTTATATTTCTGATGATGAATGGAACTGTGATGGAAGAAATCTTATTTTTTGGTCGTTCTGTAGTATATAAATGGTCATACATTCAGTTAGGCTATGTTCACACATAGGATTTTCAATATTTATGTCAGTACTTTCCTCAGTACTTTTAACCAAAACCAGGAAAGGGTCAAATGTTTCCATTATAGTTTTTCCGTTTTTGGCTAAACATACTGATAGAAATACTGACCGAAAAACTGATCAAAATACTATGTTTGCCTTAGACAGTTGTAAAATGGTACATAGTCTGATGTAAGGTCTGCAACGAAGCCATGGGGAGTTTTCAGCATTGCCCTTTGTTATCATAATGTCCTCACAGGTAAATAGAGAACAGTAATGACAATTTATGGAGTTTATTTAGAAAACTCTTTAAACCAATTCTTTATTTGTGTATATCATGCTTCCTAATCAGTTTGAGAAGTTCATTAGGTATTTGTTTATTTCACATATTGTATCCTTAAGGGTATAAACCCACACACCATATACGCAGCAGATATGCAACAAATACGCAGCAGATTTGTTGGTACAGATTTGATGCTGTGTTCAGTTATTTAGATCTAATCTGCTGCGAGTTTGCTGCGAGTTTGCTGCGTATCGCAGCAGTAAATACGCTGCATATACGGTGTGTGGGTTTATACCCTAAAGGGGAACTATCAGCAGGTTAGATAAATCAGTGGCTGCGGCTGGGCAACACACTGATTGGCTGGGCGGCAGAGCAGGAAGCCGGGACCCCGTGCAGCAAGGAGACAGGTAATGTATACAGACAGCACAGGAGCTGATGAAGGGGTTAAGGGAGCAGGTAAATTACATACTCGCTGCGGAGTATGTAGTCACAGGGGCCTGCCAGGACCTTACCTCGTAGCGGATCTCACTGCAAAACTCGCAGCGAGATTTCCGCTGAGAGTCGTCCTGTGTGAAGGCACTCTTAATGTAATAATGCTTGTATCATAAAGAGTGTGCAGATATAGTATAACAAGCAATTGTTTCTGACTAGAGCCTTCCAAGTGATCATGTCTCCACAGGTCACTATAGAGCTATGGGTACATTTTGTGTAATCACTGTCATCATGGGTGACAGTCAGGCATCAGTTAGGTATAGCAGATGCCATTAAGAATAAGGGGTGGGGGTTAACTTTAATTCATTTAAGTGAGACCCATTACAGTTGTAACCCAGAGTTCAGAGATCGGCAGAGTGGGGGACACCAGGTACACAGTGAAGCATGTTTATTTTATACTTACTCTCATTTTCCCAGGCATTCTATCTACTTTTATCCTTGTACACAGGGCTGGCCTTAGCTAAATGCGACCAGTGTGGTCGCACAGGGCGCCGGCCACCAACCAGTTGGGGGTGAGGGTGCTATCAGGAAGGGTAAGTAAATAATCTACTTACCCATCCATGGTTCCCACTACAGGACTGACATCAGCGCCCCCCGCTGCTGCGACCTGCATTGTAAGTACGAGCACTTGCCTCGGCCTGCTGAGGGGGATGGGGTTGGGGTGAGGAGGGTGGCAAGTAAGATAGATATATTTTGTTCCTTGTTTTGGTGCCCAATTTATGATTGAGGGAATCTAGGGGGTTAAGGATGAAGAATTGTAACCTGTGGGGTACTCCTGGGACACCCAGGTGATAACCATAATAAAGTTGGGTTGAATGGTGATTGTATGAATGGGGTGTTGGCGTGGCCCCGTCCGTGTTGTCCTCGGGGCCGGGTGGGGTGGGGGGGGGATGGGTGGACCCCCCATGCAGCTATCTTATAAAAACTAGATGCCAGTTAGATTGTAGTGGAGTCTAGGTGGCTATTTTAACATCTGCCTGTTGACTTAAATGTACAGTTTGGTTTGAGCCTCGCGAGTGGATGTTTGTATGATAAAATCTGTCCGCTAGGAGGCTTCCGGCTGTCCATAATATATGGGCAGTGGGGGGGGGCTCCGGGGATAGTGTGGAGGCTGAGACCAGAGGTATGGGTAACATCGGTCTTGGTCTCGAATATGAAGTGGATAAGCTCATCAGTGGCCTGGGGTACCCAGTAATGGGTGCGCCCGGTCCAAGGGCGAGTACGTATGAAAGAGAATAGAGGCATACTATCTCTCGCTATAAAGTGACAATATGGGCTATTGGGGGGTCCGGTTTTGTCCTTGTCCCGTCCCGCTGGGGTCTTGGGGGTGGTGCGGGCGGGGCCGCGCTGATGCCCAAATGTGTGTTGGACAGTTAATTATAAATTTTTCAGGGGGGTGGTGGAGGAAAGATATTAAAGTGATGACTTTTTAAGTAAGCAGAGGTTGGGCGTCCTAGGGGTTTAATCCCACAGGATTGTAATATTACTGTTGGTATTTGTATATAAATGTATTTGGGCTGCCAAAACATATAGGTATTTTGGGGGGGGGGGGGGTATCTGGGTTTTGGGATGGCTGTAGTTAAGGTAAAGGATTGTTATGTGCACTACATATGGTAAATAAAAACTCTTTGAAATAAAAAAAAAAAAAAAGTACGAGCACTTGCAACGAATGCTCATAGTTAAAAGCTGCAACACTGACAGAGCGGGAGCCATTGGTCACAAGAGGTGGCTGTCTCTCTGGTGTCCTGGTGCCAATGCTCGATTGACATCACTCAAGCGCCGCTTGAAGAGAAGAGGAGGCGCACGGACTTCAGGTGAGTATAAATTTTTTGTTTGTTTGTTATGGAGGATGCCTGCCAGGGGATAACACACAAGTGGTATTTACAAATGGGGGAGCACACGAGTGGTGTATATTAATAGGGCAGCACACAAGGGGTCTATGCTAATAGACGACAACACAAGGGGTATATACCACAGGGGCAGCACACAAGGGTTCTATACTAATGGGAGAGACGACAAGGGGGGAGATTTTTGAAAGGGTTTAAATATACTGTACACCTGGTGTAAACTGTCCACAGCAATCAATCACAGCTCCTCTTATATTATACCAGAGCTGAAAGCTGAGCTGTGATTGGTTGCTGTGGGCAGTTTACACCAGGTGTATATTTACACCCTTTAATAAATCTCCCCCAAGGTGTTTATACCAATGGGGGAGAAGACAAGGGGTATGCAACTGGGGGGAGCAAATTTCACACAGGGCGCCATCTACCCTAAGGCCTAAATGTAGGGAATCTATTATTACTTAATTCAAAGTAATAGTAAAACCTGAACTAAGTATCATATGCCAAAAACTGTGTTTCTTCCATGTACCTCTGTATCATGTGCCATGTGGCCATCATGTGGCAATTCTGCTTTCTATTTTGTGATTACTTAAAGGGGTAGTGCGGCGGTGAACAATTATTCACAGAATAACACACATTACAAAGTTATACAACTTTGGAATGTATGTTATGTCTGTGAATGGCCCCCTTCCCCGTGTCCCACCCCCCCACCCGTGTACCCGGAAGTGTGGTGCATTATACATACCTGATCCGTGTCGACTCGTCTCCGATCTTCAGTCTGCGATGTCGTCTTCGGACGGCCCGGCCGAATCCCTCCGAGTGTCCTGAGTGCCGGCCGCCCTCTTCAGCGTCCTCAGATGCTCAGCCGCGATTGGCTGAGCACAGTTATGCTCAGCCAATCGCGGCTGAGCAGCCGATGACGCGGCAGAGGGCGGCCGGCACTCAGGACGCTCGGAGGGATTCGGCCGGGCCATCCGAAGACGACATCGCAGACTGAAGATCGGAGACGAGTCGGCACGTGACAGGTATGTATAGCGCACCACACTTCCGGGTACACGGGTGGGGGTGGTGGGACACGGGGAAGGGGGCCATTCACAGACATAACATACATTACAAAGTTGTATAACTTTGTAATGTGTGTTATTCTGGGAATAATTGTTTACCACCGCACTACCCCTTTAATGCTAAAAAATGCCTTTATGGTTCTCTTTGTGTTTTCATATCTTTCATATTTTCTTCATATCTGTTTTTACAGGTTTTTGGACAGTGCAAAGTGATATTTCAATTGAATAAACCAAAAAGAATAGCTCATCTCCACAGCTATGAATGTACACTGAGCCCAGGTATGACATCGTATGATCATGTATTATCCTTAATAGACATTTATTATACTATCTGTGCACTTTGATTAGAGAATAGTTTGCAGCTGCCATCATTCCTTGTTACAGATTGTAACATCTAATAAAGCTTCTCCTGTGCTGCACCCCAAAGGGCAACTTCGGCGTATTTTTTTTCCCTTTAATTAACACACATTACAAAGTTATTTATCTTTGTAATGTATGTCAATTAGCTATCTGGCCCAGCATGTGCACCAGTAGCCTTTTCTCTCCAATTTACTTCACTGGAACCTGGAAGTGAGGAAGATCCAAAGACATTGACTGGAACTGATAGGGACCGCGGTTGGTGGGAAATTGAAGCAGCAATCGTCACCAGAGGGATGTTAAGTTTAAAATGTATGTAAGTCAGTTTTGTTTTTTGTTTTCACACATACTATTTCCATCAGTCTTTTGGTCAGTATTTTTTCAACCAAAATCAGGAGTTGAACTGACAGGGCAAAATTGTAATGGAAAGATTTACACAGATTCTGTGTTTTCAAACCACTCCTGGTTTTGGTTGAAAAAAGACTGACCAAAAGACTGACAGAAATACTATGTGTGAACACAGCCTTGGCCACCCACATAGTCTTAAAGGGGTACTCTAGCGGGGGGCACCTTTTTGCAGGGATCGGGGAGGAGGTGACCAAGGGAATCTGAGCGGAGCGGATCTGAGCGGACTTGAAACGGATCCCGCCTCCTTCACTGAGTGGCTGAGCGGACCTAAGACGTCACGTCTCGGGCCCGCGTCAGACACCCGGGGCCCGCCACTGGAATTGGGGAGGTCCCAGCAAAAAAGTGCCCCCCCGCTGGAGTACCCCTTTAAGGTACCTATACACCTTCAGGCTATGTTTACACAATGTATATTTTTGTAAAACCACTGCCCTTGTACATTATCACGGAAATATACGTTACATAGCAATCTATGGGACCCCTCGCGGCGCCGCAAAGAACTGACATGTCAGTTTTCTGCGCCTGCTATTCAGTGAATGTCAGTGCACACTGTGGAGTGAGCGGCTCGGGCCGCTCACTCCATAGTGTGCTGTGGGGAGTTTTCATGCGGGCGGCGCGCATGCACCCGCATCAGAACTCTGTGGCCCAAAAGATCATCCCGAATCAGAACTCTGCGCCCCGAAAGATCAGGATGATCTTTTCAGAGACCGGCCGTTCCATGACCCGTCTGGGTCCCAGAACAGCTGGTCTGACACGCAATGTGAACATAGCCTCTAACTATGTTCATGCAACATCTTTTTTGGCTGTTTCACAGACATTTGTTTGGACGGCTGTGATTTTGGCACCAAAATGCTGCCATTTTATGTAAATGACTTTTTTGTCATTTTGATAAAATATCTGCTTTGGACAGCTGTTAAAAAAAAAAGCCCACAAGACAGCCAAAAAAGGAAATTGTGTGAACATAGCCTCAATGATCGTTTGGTTATGGTTATCTCTTCTGGTTTACTTACAGACAGAATTGTTCAGCACTGCCAATCTGTGTGAACCAAAAACTGGAGTTATTTTGCCAAAGCAACCAATCACAGCTCGGGTTTCATGTTACCAAATCTAGGGCAGATTGCGTGTGTTTCTTTCTTACTTTTTAGATTGAATTTACTTAAAGTTATGAGAAAAAAACAATTATAATTTACATCGTTTTTCTTGTTTCTTCCTTTTGTATAATTATTATAAATGTACATTTTCATTATACATCATTCTAAGTGGGTGGTCTCTTCATGGTGTGAAAAAAGAGGTTCACTGTGTGCTTTCTCACAGTATGTAGTCTTACGAGCCTATTACATTGGCAATTATCAGCCAAGTAGCCAGTTATCATTTTGCATAATAGGGCTAGCGATCAACCCACAGAAGAGCATACAGTAAGTGACAAATGCAGCAATCCAGTGATCGTTTGTGCTGGCCCTCCCAATACAAAGATTAGGCCTTGTGAAAGGCTGCTTAAACAAGTGCCAATCTACAAGATCAACGCTCATTTAATCAGCGTGTCAGGGTACGTTTACACAGAGAGGTTTATCTGACAGATTTTTTAAGTCAAAGCCAGGAACAGGCTATAAGCAGAGAACAGGTCAAAAGGGAAGGACTGGGATTTCTCCTCTTTTCAAATGCATTCCTGGCTTTGGCTTAAAAAATCTGTCAGATAAATCTGTGCGTGTAAAAGGGCCCTCAGCCTGTGTAATTAGGTTCTTCTACCCTGGTAACTAAAGGCTGCTGGAAGGCTAAGAAAATGCTGGTTTCTCCTGATTAAAGTAATTACTTTGCAATATTTTATCCCATAAATCCCATCTCACATACGCACCAATAATATATTCTTTGGGTAACAATTATTTTTCTGACAGTTATGTCTTCATGGTTATTAACCCTTTGAGGACCAGGCCCAAAATGACCCAGTGGACCGCGCAAATTTTGATCTTTGCGCTTTCGTTTCCCCCCCCCCCCCTTCTAAGAGCTCTAGCACTTTTGTTTGTTACAGGAATAGTTGTACTTTGTAATGGCGTCTTTCATTTTACCATAACATGTACGACGGAATCCCAAATATATTATTTATGAAGATATAAATAGGTGAAATCGTAAAAATGAATGCAATATGGTAACGTTTGGGGGGTTTCCTGTGTCTACGTAATGCACTATATGGTAACAGCGACATGATACTATTACTCTGTAGGTCAGTCCGAACACAACCATATGCAGGTTTACACAGATTCTCTAATGTTATATATATTTTTTTAATGAAATCCCTTTTTTTGGCAAATAAATATTAATAAAATGGGCCTATTGTGACGCTTATAACAGTTTAATTTTTTCACCTATGGGGCTGTATTGGGTGTCATTTTTTCCGCCATGATCTATAGTTTTTATTAATACCATATTTGTGAAGATCAGACGTTTTGATCACTTTTTATTATTTTTTTTTTAATATATAATGTAACATAAAATCGGTAATCCGCTCACTTTGTTTCCTCTTTTCGTCTACGCCAGGGGTACTCAACAACTTTTAGTAAAGGTCCACTTACCGGGGTCTATAGTCAGGTGAAGGTCCGAGCTGAACATCAGTAGGAAATGTGCTTTGTTACTTTTCACAAACGTTCAACTATTTACATACAGAATTGCTGCTTATTAGCAGGAAAACTGGCATTTTTTCTCTCTCACCAGCCCTTTGATATAAGGTACAAAGTGGGTGACTGTCCTGGTAGTATATAGCCCCCCCTGTTGCTCCCCCAGTAGTGTATAGCCCCCCTGTGCGCTCTCCCCCAGTAGTGTAAAGCCCCCTGTTGCTCCCCCAGTAGTATATAGCCCCACTGTGCACTCTCTCCCTGTAGTATATAGCCCCCTGTGAGCTCCTCCAGTAGTATATAGCCCCCCTGTGCTCTCTCCCTGTAGTCTAGAGCCCCCTGTGAGCTCCTTCCAGTAGTATATGGCCCACCTGTGAGCTCCCCCCAGTAGTATATAGCCCCCCGTGAGCTCCCCCAGTAGTATATAGCCCCCCTGTGAGCTTCCCCCAGTAGTATATAGCACCCCTGTGAGCTTGCCCAGTAGTATATAGCACCCCTGTGAGCTCCCCCCAGTAGTATATAGCCCCCCTGTGCTCTCCCCCTGTAGTATATAGCCCCCCCTGTGAGCTCCCCCCAATAGTATATAGCCCCCTGTGCTCTGCCCCTGTAGTATATAGCCCCCCCTGTGATCTCACCCAGTAGTATATAGCCCCCTGTGCTCTCCCCCTCTAGTATATAGCCCCCTGTGAGGTCCCCCCAGTAGTATATAGGCCCCCTGTGCTCTTCCCCCAGTAGTATATAGGCCCCCTGTGCTCTCCCCCCAGTAGTATATAGCCCCCCTGTGCTCTCCCACAGTAGTATATAGCCCCCCTGTGATCTCCCCCCTGTAGTATAAAGCCCCCTGTGAGGTCCCCCCAGTAGTATATAGGCCCCCTGTGCTCTCCTACCAGTAGTATATAGGCCCCCTGTGCTCTTCCCCCAGTAGTATATAGCCCCCTGTGCTCTCCCCCAGTAGTATATAGCCCCCCTGTGATCTCCCCCCAGTAGTATATAGCCCCCTGTGCTCTCCCCCTGTAGTATATAGCCCCCCTGTGAGGTCCCCCCAGTAGTATTTAGCCCCCTGTGATCTCCCCCGAGTAGTATATAGCCCCCTGTGCTCTCCCCCTGTAGTATATAGCCCCCCTGTGCGCTCTCCCTTTATAGATGGCCCCCAGACAGAAAAAAAACAAACCACAACTCACCTAGCATCTCGCTCCCCCGCTGCACCTGTCTTCTCTTCTCCTGTCGGTCCGGCCCCCGGCTGATACGTGCTCTCTGGGGACGTCCCGGGGATTCCCCAGCAGAGCAGGCACCAGTCACCTCAGTGTACGCCGCCAGCCGGCACTTCGGGTAGAGCAGGCCGACGGCGTACACTGAGGTCACTGGTGCGCGCTCTGCTGGGGAATCCCCGGGACGTCCCCAGAGAGCACGTATCAGCCGGGGGCCGGACCGACACTGCCACGGGAGGCATTGCGGTGGGGAGTGGGACCTCCTAACCGCCCTGGATCCGGTCCGTCCCGGAACGGATCCGGGGCGGTTAGGAGGTACCCCTGGTCTACACCGTTCACAATGACAATATTATATGATTATTTATTTATTTATTTTTATATGTTTTATTTATATAATGGGAAAGGGGGGGTGATTTAAACTTTTATTGGGGGAGGGGTTTTGGGGTAGTGTGTAAGTGATTTTTAACTTTTTTTTTACACATTTTAAGTCCCTTTGGAGGACTTGTACATACATAACTTAGATTTTTACACTGATCATTGCTATGCCATAGGCATAGCATTGATCAGTGTTATCGGCGCTCTGCTGATTGAGCCTGCCTGTGCAGGCTCAGTGAGCAGATTGCCGATCAGACCGCGCGGAGGCAGGTGAGAGACCTCCAGCAGTCCGTTTTAACGATCCGGACCCCCGCAGTCACACTGCGGGAGTCCCGATCGGTAAGTGTCAGGGGACGTGGCATTTAAGGAGTTAGTGTCACGCTGCAGCGCGATCGCTGCAGCGTGTCATTAACGGTGAGGTGCCGGCTGCTGATTGCAGCCGGCCCCCACCTGCTATGAAGCGCGCTCCGCTCCGGAGCGCGCTTCATAGCTCAGGGCGTACCGGTACGTCCAGGGTCATCTGGGGACAGACTTCCAGGACGTACCGGTACGTCCTAGGTCGCCTAGGGGTTAAAAGGGTTATCCAACGCTACCAAAACATGGCCACTTTTCCCCCTCTCTTGTCTCCAGATTGGGTGGGGTTTCAAACTCCATTGAAGTAAACGGAGCTTAATTGCAAACCGCACCTGAACTGGAGACAAGAGAGGGGGAAAAGTGGCCATGTTTTTTCAGCGCTGGATAACCCCTTTAATTATACCAGGAAATGCTATCAGGTTTAATAATTTTAGCCCTAGCATAACACATAGCTAATAATTTTATTGTACTTTGTTTATTTCTACGATTGTATAGCTGCTCGTTTGCCATCTGGTTGCGCTGGGTGTCATTTTTCCAAACCATTGAATGGCAGTCATTTTCAAGAAGTTGCAAAGAAAAGTCTGGAGAAATATAACAGGGAAAACAACATTGCCAAACACTTTAATCTTGGGAACATCACAAAAGGAACTGAACAGGTACAGATCAAATTAAATTATTTAAAGAGAATAATTATTTAAAGCCATCATTATTGTTCTTTTGACATGCCCTTATAAGGACACAGTAGACATCCAACAAATGTGCCCTTGCACTCCTCAGTTCGGGTTGGCACAGAAGGCACTGAACCTGGTCTGAACAGGGTTCTGTTTTTATTTGTTCAGCCCCACCGGATTTGCCCCTCAGCCTTCTGGCAATGCAATAGTTACTTTGCTCTCTGCTAGCTTGATTCCTGCAGCTTTTTTTTTTTTTTTAAATAGAAAAAGTCTTTATTTCGGAATTAACAGAAACAGTTGCATACTTCTTACATCAACATTACATCATTGATAAAGTTTATAATCTGTTTAATTCCATTTTTTATTCTTTAAAACCTCACCCCCAACCAAGTCTCCCACCCCCTACCCCCCAGGGGAAAAAAGGATTAAAAAAGAGGGGAAAAAAGGATTAAATTATTTTCCTTGGTTACCCCATTCCTTCCAAATCTTTTTACACTTTTTAATTGCTTCAATTAAATTTTTTTTGCCAAAATTTATTCATACCTCCTGATCTGTTCCACCAGGGCTATCCACTCCCCTACTTGAGGAAATCTTATTCCCAGCCATGTTCGTGATATCAACACTTTTGCCACTAAGGATACCTTATTGAGGAGGCTACCTCTCCTAGCGTCATTAGGGAAATCCCCTAATATCATTCTCCACCACTCCATATTGTTCTTATTTTTACCTTTGGGGGGGATGTTCTTAATAACACTATTCCAAAATTCCTGTATATATTGACAATCCTAGATAATATGTACAAAATTAGCTCCATCTCTTCCACATCTTGGACATACCGCATCCGTCCTGCAACCTCTCACCATCAAACTCTGTGGGGAGTGAAATAACTCATATAACATTTTCAGCTTGTTGACATTGGATTTATTGTGTTTGTCACTGTTTTGTGTTTCACCCTATTGAGTATAAGGACTGTCATCATGGTTGTCTTCTGTCGCCTAGGACTGTCTTGTGGCAAGTAGGCAGGGTCAGTGGGTGGGGTGAGCTTAGGGCTCCCTGTCCATGACTTGTCGGACTGCCTTTTGCCATACCCATTTGACACATTGGCTTGTTTTTTTCAATAGCATTTTCCCTTTTTACCAATACACCTGCACACTCAGCCAAGCAGTCTGTTCTGGGATACCTAGAACATTTCTTCTACAACTTCTTGCTAGTCAATATGCTACAAACATGACTCCTAACATGACCACGACCCCCACCAACATATAACATACAAATAAAAAAAATTCTCATTTTTTTGTATTGTGTCCTCTTCACAGTTTTTACTCAGCCTGCTTGTTCTCTGGCAGTTTCTCTTGCTCTGAGCTGGCCTCCTGGAGGATAGGGCTTCCTCTAGTGGCAGACATGCACCTGTTCACCTATATTTATAAGCTCAGCCCACAGGCTCTAGAGTCTCCTGACATGTACTCCTGAGGGTATTTATAGCCTCCACCTCCTCATCTTTTAGTTTTTGTTGTTTGTCAGTCAGCAACCACGTCTGTGCTCCCTGGATTTCCGCCACTTCCTAGCAATCTTCTTGCTACTGGATATCCATCCATTCTTGCTTCAGCCCATGTCCAGTCTAAACTACGTCATAATGCTGCATCTTGCACTTCTACCACTTCTACCACAGAGGAAGGGCACCTAGTCCCGGACTCCTGCACTCTTTTAGCTCTTCAGTCGGTGGCCAGACCTGCTGCTCATCTGCCCTTTACTTGAATAGGAGCTGAGTTGCAGTTAACAGAGCCAACTGCTTCCTATCCAGCTCACTCTGGTTTAACCGATTGTAATTTGCAGAGTGTGTAGGGTGCTCTCCCCTCACTTTTCCATATGATTTTAACCCAGTGCCTTTTTTATTTAACAATTTGCATTATTGCTAGATCACATATTTTTGATACCTTATTGTTTGGCCATTTGTGGTTGAGACTCAGTGTCTGGATATACTGCCTTTATTGTAGACAGTGATACGTGAGTATACGTTTTTATCTTTTGTATGGAACCCTTTGTATAAAATGGCGTGTTGTTTTGGGCCTAAATATGACATTGGTTTTTTTTTATATATTGATTGATTGATTCAATAAAAAGTTCTTGATTTGGAGCCAGTAAATGTGCTTTTTTGTTTTTTTGCCATTTTACAGCCAACGATATATTCAACATTTCGTTATTATGCTTGAGAAATGCACAATTTACTGGTTTTGTAATGCCCCTCCTTTAACAACATTTAAAAATCATTCTATATTCCTTCTTAGGTGGTTGCAGGAACAGTTTACCATGTTGAATTTACAATCCATGAGTCTACCTGTAACAAATCAGTTGAAGATTTCTCATTGTGTGAGCCCCTGGACTGTGAATTTGCAGTAAGTACAAAATCAAAGACATGGTAACAAATATTAAAGTGCTCCTGTCAGCATAGCCGCTGATGGATCAGTGGAGGAGTCCTCTATTCATCCTGAGTTCGGGTATTCATGGCTACGAATCACGTTGTGACAGAAATTCGCTCGACTTCTATTGGTTTAGATTGGAAGTCGCATGCATTTCCATCACGCCGTGGTTCATAGCCATGGCTACGTGGACTTCACCACTGATCCAGCAGCGGGCATGCTGGCAGTTGCATTTTAAGTTCTTCCTGTGCATCATTATCTGCCTGATATCATTCTTCCTTTAGGGTGCCCTCACACACACACTTTTTGTCTGGTGTTTTTAAGGCCAAAAAAAGCACCAGATAAAACGCCATGGCGTTTTTTTTTTTTGTTTTTTTTTTAATGCAGTTGCATTTTTTTTTCTGGCATTTTTTCTAGTGATTTTCATTTTATGCGTGTATTATCTCTTTTGTGGTTTGGGCATTTTTGTGTGCCGAACGTTTAAAAAAAAAAACAACCAGAACAATCCATTGAAGTCTATGGAAGAAAGGATGCCACAATAAGACACATACCTTCCTCATCAGCATCACAGGAGCTATAGGAAGCTATAAGTGGGTTAGACTCGTCCAACCTGCTAAGAGTGCCCCTTTAACCCTTAGGCGACCCTGGACGTACCCTTAAGTCCAGGGCCGCCTCCCCGCGTTCAGAGCGGGGCCGCGCGGCGGCCGCGCTCTGAACTGCCGCGATCCCAGGTGCCTCATGTAGCCCGGGATCGCGGCTATTAGCGGGCACGGTCCGATCGCCGTGCCCGCTAATCAGGTAATCGGAGGCAGCTGTCAAAGATGACAGCTGCTTCCGATTACCGGCTGCATATGATCAGTGGTGGTATAGTGGGGAGATCGCTCCTCCGGGACGTTGTCCTGGAGGAGCGATCTCCGTAAATGAAGCCGGCCGGGGACCGCTCCAAGATGGCGCCGTCCCCGGCTCGGCACTCTGTTTCTGGCTGCAGCAGCCGAAAGTAAACGAGTGCCGATCTCATGGATCTCTGCAACATATCTATGCTGCAGAGATCTCAATGAGAGATCACAGTGTATATACTAGAAGTCCCCCAGGGGGGCTTCTAGTATATGTGTAAAAAAAAAAAAAAAAGTGTTGTTAATAGTAAAAAGCCCCCTCCCCTAATAAAAGTCTGAATCACCCCCCTTTTCCCAGGTTTTAAATAAAAGTAAACAAATAAATAAATAAACAAACATGTTTGCTATCGCCGCGTGCCTAATCGCCCGAACTATTAATTAATCACATTCCTGATCTCGCACGGTAAGCGGCGTAAGCGCAAAAAAATCCCAAAGTGCAAAATTGCGCATTTTTGGTCGCATCAAATCCAGAAAAATTGTAATAAAAAGCAATCAAAAAGTCGTATATGCACAATCAAGGTACCGATAGAAATAACACATCATGGCGCAAAAAATTACACCTGACACAGCCCCATAGACCAAAGGATAAAAGCGTTATAAGCCTGGGAATGGAGCGATTTTAAGTGACGTATATTTGTTAACAATGGTTTGAATTTTTTACAGGCCATCCGATACAAGAAAAGTTATACATGTTACATATTGTTTTAATCGTAACAACTTGAGGAACATATATAACAAGTCAGTTTTACCCCAAGGCGAATGGCGTAAAAACACATACCCCCCAAATAAAAGAAATGCGTTTTTTAATTTCAATTTCACCACACCTTGAATTTTTTTCTGGTTTTGCAGTGTACTTTATGAAAAAATTCAGCCTGTTATTGCAAAGTACAATTAGTGACGCAAAAAATAAGGGCTCATGTGGGTTTCTAGGTGGAAAAATGCAAGTGCTATGGCCTTTTAAACACAAGGAGGAAAAAACAAAAATGCAAAAATTTAAATTGGCCGGGTCCTCTAAGGGTTAATGCAGCACATTATTAGACAAGAAAAATCCTTATTTTACTTCTGCAGTCTGCTTTTATTCAATAGTCTGTTAGCATAGCCTAAATGTTCCTACTTATCAGGGTTACTAACCTTGGAAAACCATATAACTGTACCATATTATGCCAAAACAACTGTTGCAAAACAAAAAACCTTTCGCTGCCCAGGCTTGATAGAAATTGTTTTGCAACAGCTGGAGGACCCCAGGTTCCCCATCCGTGTATTAGGGAATGCAAATATTATAGGCTGCAGGAGAAATATGTGATGGTCATTAGAAATGAGCGAACCTCGAGCCCGAAAAATGTGGATATAGCCATAGTTATAGGCTGGGTGGAAAAATGTGGATATAGCCATAGGCTATGTTACCACATAGTATTTTTCGCTCAGAAAATACAGAAAGACTATGATCTAACACTGTTGAAATTGAGTGGATTTCTATGGGGCCCAGTCATTTCTAGTAGTGTTGATCCAACAGTTCGAGAAAGCCCGAAGCCATGCGTGCGCGTCGCTGAGGTAGGTCCGACACCCATAGAGAATGATGGCTCCATTCATTCTCTATGGGCGTCGGACTCATCTCAGCGGCGCGCACACACGGCTTTGGGCGCTGATATCTTCGTCCCGGGACTGGCTTCAGGAACAGGACTTGTCGGAAAGGGTTAGTATCCAGAGGCTGCACCGGGGGGTCGGGCGGGCTCTGTGCCCGCATCCCCGGTGACAGGTTTCCTTTAAGTTCGAGTCGAACATCTTGATTTTCTCAAACCAAACCAAACTTTTTACTGTTCGTTCGAGATAGTGTTCGAGTTAGCGTTCGAGTGCCTTTTTGCCAGCCAATCAGTGCAGAGCACATAGAAGTGTCAGAAACATCATTGCTGAGGTATAGGGGTCTCATTGGCTGCACATGACCATCCCATATGAAACTCACTGTGATGTGTTCTGGACGCCATTTTCTGCTCACTCACTGTGCTGTACAGACTGCTCTCTGTCTGTCTGCTTGCATGCTGCTATTTAGCTTAGTTAGTTAGTGGAGTATTTAGCAAGCTTGGGGACTTAGGGACAAGCTTAGATTTAGTTAGATAGCATTTCCCTCTCCATAGACAGCAATACTTGGGTTTGGAAAAGCTGGGTTACCTCCATAGTTTTCTTATTCATACTCAGTGCCCAAAAGTCTATTTTTGTCACTTTTAATTGCTAAATAATAGTATAAAAAAGTCTCTACATCAATCATACATAGGAGATGCTTAGTTACATCTATCCTGAGTGGGTAAAAGTTTATCAGTTTTGGGGGTAAAATACCATTCAGATATACCGTGTGTTATAGTCATACAGATATATATATATATATATATATATACCGTGCGTTTTATTTATATATATATATATATATATATATATATATATATATATATATATATATATATACACTGGTCCCTCAACATACCATATTAATTGGTTCCAGGACGACCATTGTATGTTGAAAATATTGTATGTTGAAACCAAAATTCTATGGAAAACTGCCCCAGGTACAGAGTAGAGATGAGCGAACTGCTCAGACTTTTGGTCCGAAAGCAGTTCGCTCTCTCATCATGCCTTTGATTCCGGCCGCATGGTTGCGCTCAAGAGAATATGCGGCCAGGATATTCCAGGGAATCCATGGTGAATTCCCTGGAATATCCTGGCCACATATTTGCGGGATCGCAACTATGCGGCCGGGATCACAGGCATAATGAGAGAGCGCCGATGCCGTCGGACCAAAAGTCCGGCGCGCCGCTCATCTCTAGTACAGAGCAACACAGGGCATGTAGTATCACACCATACTCAGAGAATCACTACTAGAGAGCCAACAAGTGCAGGCACTTCACTAATAGTGCCTGCACTAAAATTGTCAGTTTCATTGGTTGATCATCTAGTTACATGTGCCGCAGATCCTGACTGTAGCATTGTATGTTGTATGTTGTGTCTGGTCTGAAGTTACGATAGTCCAGAAAGGAACATTGTATGTTGAAAATATTGTATCTTGAGGCCATTGTAAGTTGAGGAATCACTATATATATATATATATATATATATATATATATATATACATATATATATATATACCGTGTGTTATGGTTATACAGATATAGATAGATAGATAGATAGATAGATAGATAGATAGTATGTTATTGTCGTACAGATATATATCCAGGAAATAAGTTTTGCTAAATCTTTCTCAGTGGCAAAAAAATTTAATTTTTACAGGGGTATCCCTCCAAAATCATTTTTGCCTTAATAAAAAATAATAATAAAAAGCCCACCCATAGCTTTCCATCTTTCCAGTATCAAAGCTGGGTGACCTCCATTATACTGACAATTATACAAGATGCTGGGAAAGCTGGGTGACCGCCATTAGGCTTGGTTCACACTATGTAACTGTGCGGCTGTATTTTTTATGCGGCTATAAATGTGCGGATGAAACTCTGGCCGTGGGAAAAAATAGACATGCGGCTCAAAACATACGGTCATTTACTTTGAAATCTGGTTGAACTAAAAATAACAAATAAAATCTTAAGAAAGTGATGCAAACACCTCTGGATGCATCTGGGAAAGCAGGGAACACAGTTTACATGAATTGCTATTACCGGGGTTTGCGATCCTCCGCAGTATGCCGATGTCTCTCATGGTTAATCTATTAAAATAATAAAACACATTTTCGTTATAATAAAGTGCCTTTCGTTGTTCAATAATTAAATTTAAACTAATCCATCATTTTGCAATTAAATATACTGTTAAAATAAATAGATATATAAATAAATGTATATTTATATATATATTTATTTTTTGACAGTATATTTAATTGCACAATGATGGATTCGTTAGAATTAAATTATTGACCAACGAAACTGAATTTATTTAAACGAAATTGTGTTTTATTAATTAAATATTAATTAGTACAGGAAGCTCCATAAGCCGTTAATTCATATGCCGGCAATAGAGCTTTCTGTACTAATCATCACTTTACTTTAATGAAAACATCAAATGTTTCTTCTAATTATGTTATCACAATAGCATTATTAGAAGAAACATTTACAATTATATGTGCGCTCAGCTGATTGGCTGATCGGCTCAGCGCACATATAATGAGCCGGTCCGCAGCACAGTGACTTCATTGTGCTGCGGACCAGCGAAGAGGACACATCGGGGTGAGTATAGAGCTCTCCACACCCCCTCCCCAGCACTGCACCCCTCCCAGCAAGGAAGGGGGGGTCAGTTAACCCCTTCCTTGCTGGGATGGGTGCAGTCTGACATCAGTCTGGCCCCAAAGGGGTTAAGGGGGATGCAATACATCCTCCCTTAACCCCTTGGGGGCCAGACTGTAAGCAGCGATCTGTAAAGATGCTGCATACTGTAAGGAGCACAACACCGCTCACAATGATGGGTGTTGTGCTCCTGTTTGTGTGTTTTTTGTGTGTTTCTCCCTTTTTGTTTTTCAGATATCGGTATCCTGGGGATTACGTCGGATTCCGTGGACTACGTCGATGACCAGCGTTTTTTTAATGTTTTTTTTTTAACAAAATGGTCAATGAGGGGTGTGGGGGTGTTTTTATTTGAATAAAAAATTTTTTTAACTTGTGTCTTGTCTTTATTTCTTTACTTTATAGACTTAGTAGTGGAAGCTGTCTAATAGACGGAATCCATTACTAAGTTGGGGCCTAGTGTTAGCCGGTATAAAATGCCTAACACTAACCCCCTATTATTACCCCAGTACCCAATGCCACCAGGGGTACCGGGAAGAACCGGGTGCCAGTGGTCCCGGAGCGTCAAAATTGGTGCTCCTGGACCGGGCGGCAGCAGGCTGGTAAGATTTAGGCTGGGGAGGGCCTAAACCAATGGCTCTTCCCACCCTGGTGTTACCAGGCTGCTGTCGTTTGGTTTTTAACCCGGCTGGTTATAAAAATAGGGGGGACCCTAAGCGTTTTTTTTAAATTATTTATTTATTTAAAAAAAAACGCATAGGGTCCCCCCTATTTTTATAACCAGCCGGGTTAAAAACCAAATGACAGCAGCCTGGTAACACTAGGGTGGGAAGAGCCATTGTTTTAGGCCCTCCCCAGCCTAAATCTTACCAGCCTGCTGCCGCCCGGTCCAGGAGCGCCAATTTTGACGCTCCGGGACCACTGGCACCCAGCTCTTCCCAGTACCCCTGGTGGCATTGGGTGCTGGGGTAATAATAGGGGGTTAGTGTTAGCCATTTTATACCGGCTAACACTAGGCCCCAACTTAGTAATGGATTCCGTCTATTAGACGGCTTCCACTACTAAGTCTATAAAGTAAAGAAATAAAGACAAGACACAAGTTAAAAAAATTTTTTATTCAAATAAAAACACCCCCACACCCCTCATTGACCATTTTATAAAAAAAAAACATTAAAAAAACGCTGGTCATCGACGTAGTCCACGGAATCCGACGTAATCCCCAGGATACCGATATCTGAAAAACAAAAAGGGAGAAACACACAAAAAACACACAAACAGGAGCACAACACCCATCATTGTGAGCGGTGTTGTGCTCCTTACAGTATGCAGCATCTTTACAGATCGCTGCTTACAGTCTGGCCCCCAAGGGGTTAAGGGAGGATGTATTGCATCCCCCTTAACCCCTTTGGGGCCAGACTGATGTCAGACTGCACCCATCCCAGCAAGGAAGGGGTTAACTGACCCCCCCTTCCTTGCTGGGAGGGGTGCAGTGCTGGGGAGGGGGTGTGGAGAGCTCTATACTCACCCCGATGTGTCCTCTTCGCTGGTCCGCAGCACAATGAAGTCACTGTGCTGCGGACCGGCTCATTATATGTGCGCTGAGCCGATCAGCCAATCAGCTGAGCGCACATATAATTGTAAATGTTTCTTCTAATAATGCTATTGTGATAACATAATTAGAAGAAACATTTGATGTTTTCATTAAAGTAAAGTGATGATTAGTACAGAAAGCTCTATTGCCGGCATATGAATTAACGGCTTATGGAGCTTCCTGTACTAATTAATATTTAATAAATAAACACAATTTTGTTGAAATAAATTCAGTTTCGTTGGTCAATAATTTAATTCTAACGAATCCATCATTGTGCAATTAAATATACTGTCAAAAAATAAATATATATATAAATATACATTTATTTATATATCTATTTATTTTAACAGTATATTTAATTGCAAAATGATGGATTCGTTAGAATTAAATTATTGACCAACGAAAGGGACTTTATTACAAAGAGAATGTGTTTTATTAATTTAATATATTAACTATTAGAGGCATCGGCATTCGGCATCATTGCCGGCTATTTTTGACCGCCTGTCAATCCTCGGCCGCATCTCCAGCCGCAAACAATGGTCTTGTTCATTTTTTACGGGTCCGTTTACGATCGGGCCGTAGATTCATACATAGTGTGCACTGTGCAGCCGTATATCCTATACTTTCCAGCGTACGCATGAACCACCAAAAATACCGCCGCACAATTACAGCCGCAAATACAGCCGCACAGTTACATAGTCTGAACCTGGCCTTAAACTGCATACTATACAAGATTCTAGGAAAGCTGGGTGACCGCCATTATACTGACTACTATACAAGATGCTAGGAAAGCTGCGTGATCTCCATTATACTAACTACTATACAAGATGTTAGGAATGCTGGGTGACTTCCTTTATACTAACTACTATACAAGATGAAATATTCTAGTGTAAGAACTCAACCTAACAGTACTGCTAGGAAGAGGGGTGTACAGCGAGTGCACTACTTGGTTGGCAACAAGAACCAGCAAATATGAGTAATAGAAGTAGTAGGCTCTCTAGCGTAACTCCCCTTAAATTATCCAAGTTAATATGTATAGTCTTAGATATATATAATTTCTGGTTATATCATAAATGGTTGATTATAATAAGTCAGAATTGTGTGTAGAGATAAATAGTTTTTATATTCATAAGATAAACAATACAAATTAAAAAATTAAAAAAACACACCTGTATCAAGATTCATAAGGCTCTATAGGCATATATATCAGTATATATCTTCATAGTATGATAATCACAGGAGTATATATATTAAAATTCTTAGTGTAAAACACATATAAAAAACATAGCATAGCTTGAAGGATGTTTCATAAAAAGGGTATCTTTGTGTAGTATATTTCATAAACGACTATTTTTCATAAATGATTATAGCAGTATGATCTTGTCCATATGCGACTTTGCAGGGCCCTTGCAGGTCGCAGTGGTTTGTAGTCACTGTGCTTATGGTAAATATAGAACTGTTCCTCTGTTAGTTGATTCGAGATATATTTGATCACTTATTAGTAGTTATGCTCGTATATGCAGAGGTAATACAGTAAAAATAGAATAAAAGCGGTGAAAGTACACCTCTCACCAGTCCCAAGTCTCTGTGTTTGCAGTATCTGCGGCCGCAGTTAGTGAGGAGCATGTAGATGGATATGGAACTTCTCCTGCTCGAAGATCCTTCATTCGGGAGGTTCTCCTCAGAGTATTCCGCAAAGATCTTGTCTCTCACATTTGTGGAGCTTCAGGAGGTATGTTTCATGTCTGATTGCCTCTCCCAATGTGGCTGGGTATTCACCCCTGGCTGGGTGCTCAGATCTGAAGTGCGGACTGGTGATATATTGTGTGCACAATGCGTCTTTCTGCTATATATAACGTTGCAACTCTTATTAATAAGAGTTATATATCTCGAATCAACTAACAGAGGAACAGTCCTATATTTACCATAAGCACAGTGACTACAAACCCCTGCGACCTGCAAGGGCCCTGCAGAGTCGCATATGAACAAGATCGTACTGCTATAATCATTTATGAAAAATAGTCGTTTATGAAATATATTACACAAAAATACCCTTTTTTATGAAACATCCTTCAAGCTATGCTATGTTTTTAATGTGTTTTACACTAAGAATTTTAATATATATACTCCTATGATTATCATACTATGAAGATACTGATATATATGCCTATAGAGCCTTATGAATCTTGATACAGGTGTGTTTTTTTAATTTTGCTTGTATTCTTCACTGGTTAATTTTATTTTTTATTTGTTTCATCTTATGAATATAAAAACTATTTATCTCTACACACAATTCTGACTTATTATAATCAACCATTTATGATATAACCAGAAATGATATATATCTAAGACTATACATATTAACTTGGATAATTTAGGGGAGTTACGCTAGAGAGTCTACTACTTCTATTACTATACAAGATGCTAGTAAAGCTGGGTGATCTCCATTATACTGCCTACTATACAAGAGGCTAGGAAAGCTGGGTGACCGCTATTATACTGACTACTATACAAGATGCTAGGAAAGCTGGGTGACCGCCATTATACTACTATACAAGGTGCTAGGAAAGCTGGGTGACCGTCATTATACTGCCTACTATACAAGATGCTAGTAAAGCTGGGTGATCTCCATTATACTACCTACTATACAAGAGGCTAGGAAAGCTGGGTGACCGCCATTATACTGACTACTATACAAGATGCTAGGAAAGCTGGGTGACCGCCATTATACTACTATACAAGGTGCTAGGAAAGCTGGGTGACTGCCATTATACTGACTACTATACAAGATGCTAGGAAAGCTTGGTGACCTCCATTATACTGACTACTATTCAAGATGCTAGGAAAGCTGGGTGACCTCCATTATACTGACTATTATACAAGATGCTAGGAAAGCTGGGTGACCTCCATTATACTAACTATTATACAAGATGCTAGGAAAGCTGTGTGGCCTCCGTTATACTGACTATTATACAAGATGCTAGGAAAGCTGGGTGACCGCCATTATACTGACTACTTTAAAAGATGCTAGGAAAGCTGGTGACCTCCATTATACTGACTACTATACAAGATGCTAGGAAAGCTGGGTAACCTCTATAATACTGACTACTATACAAGATGCTAGGAAAGCTGGGTGACCACCATTACTATACAAGATGCTAGGAAAGCTTGGTGACCGCCATTATACTGACTACTATACAAGATGCTGGGAAAGCTGGGTGACCTCCATTATACTGACTACTATAAAAGATGCTAGGAAAGCTGGGTGACCTCCATTATACTGACTATTATTCAAGATGCTAGGAAAGCTGGGTGACCGCCATTATACTGACTATTATACAAGATGCTAGGAAAGCTGGGTGACCTCCTTTATACTATTATACAAGATGCTAGGAAAGCTGTGTGACCTCCGTTATACTGACTATTATACAAGATGCTAGGAAAGCTGGGTGACCACCATCATACTGACTACTATACAAGATGCTAAGAAAGCTAGGTGACTTCCATTATACTGACTACTATACAGGATGGTAGGAAAGATGAATGACCTCCATTATACTGACTATTATACAAGATGCTGGGAAAGCTGGGTGACCTCCATTATACTGATTACTATACAAGATGCTAGGAAAGCTGGGTGACCACCAATATACTGACTTGTATATAAGATGCTGGGAAAGCTGGGTGACCTCCATTATGCAAGATGCTGGGAAAGCTGGCTGACCTCCATTATACAAGATGCTGGAAAAGCTGGGTGACCTCTATTATACTGACTAGTATACAACATGCTAGAAAAGGTGTGGGACCTTCATTACACTGACTACTATACAAGATGCTGGGAAAGCTCAGTGACCTCCATTATACTGACTACTATACAACATGCTGGGAAAGCTGAGTGACCTCCATTATACTGAATACTAAACAACATGCTAGGAAAGCATGCCACTTCAACTCTTAGAGCCAAATTTTCTTCACTTAGTTGTTCCATGTAACCAGTTTATTGTTCTGGATGGTAATTCCAGTTTCTCCTCACCTGTATAGGTATAAAAATTAACCTGAACATCTTCCAACATAGCCATAGAATGGGTCTGCACCCATCTTCTTCAACCACTAGTAATCAGAGTAAAAGAATCTAAATCCAAGCGTGCTCAAGGTTTGCTCCTCTCTAATGGTCATGGCCTTCCTCAGCTACAACATCTAATCACTGGATAGGACAACTCCCTTCACCAAAGGTTGCATAGGAGTCACTTGTATCATGCCAGATATATAGCAACTGTTTTATAAAACCCTTTACGACCAATTACGAAATCGCACAGGTATTTTTAGCGCTTCACTTGTATCTGAAGGACTGCATTTTTACACTGAAATCAATTGCCTTTTTGTTAATAATGCAGATTATTTATTTATTGTATTTCTCTTTTCGCTAGCATACTGGCTACTGCAAAAGTAAGGCTTTTGAACATTGGAGCACTCCAGATGAAAAGAATGTGCTAGAGGTCAACTGTGAAATATTTGAACCAGAGGTATGAAATAAAACATGATGCATCTGTAACATCATAAGCAAATATTAAGTGCATTATTATTATTAGTTAGGGGAGGCTGCCCTTGAGCTAGTGAAAAAGAGTAAGAACCCTAAGTCACTAGTAATTCAGTGAAGCTCAGTAAATTAAAGCTCCCCAGTTGTATGGCATAGATCAGAGGTCAGTCACACATAGTATTAACGCTAAGTGGTTTATAGCTACTATTATATTATTATTACCAGTTGTAAGAATCCTATTAACACAACACATTTTGAGCCAAAAATACGTCTGTATTTAGTAGTTACAGATGTAAATAAAAAGCATGATTTTCATTTAGCAAAACACTTTGTGTGAACATATCCTTAATGTCAAGAATTTACATTGGAATTCCAGTTAAATCATTACCACAAAAAACAAACAAACAATAGACTCCATGTATGTCAATAGGATCACTGGTTCTCCGATAATTTATAACTATAACATTTATTATGATGCCTATAAAACCAAATGTAGTCAATATTTCAATTACAATTCCTTTTGTGTTGATAAAATTACTTAAAAATATTATTTTATTTATATTCAGGCAGCTGTTGTGGAAGAACAGAAACATAATGAAGGACATACTGGTGATCAACCAAGTAGAGATCATGGAAAGAAAGGAGATAGAGGAGGTGAAAGAAAGCATGGCCACAGACATGGGCATTCTAAGCACAGCCACAAACATGGCCATAAACATAACCACAAACATGATCATGACAGTGGAAGCCATGAACATGAGCATGATCATGAGCATCTACACACTTATGAACATCATCATGGCCAACCACAGAAGCCCCATGGTCCGCCCTCAGATCCACCTAGAACAGTTGGCACCATTACATATCTTAATGGAAAAGACACGCCAACTACAGTTTCACCTGCAGACAATGAAAAGAAGGGCAAAGGACCAAAACCAGATAAGAGGGGACAAGGAGGACCCTCAAAAACATTAATTCACCCTTTCCCTGAGAAGGCCTCAACATCAGACCAATGCCCTGGTCCAGTGAAGAACATTCCACTTAATGAAAACATTCCCACAGAAGAACCAACAGTACTTCCAAAGTAGATATGATCTTTCCTTGTGTTATGATAAAATCTTTTCTATCCTGTTTTATAAAGCATACCTACTAGACAACATTTACGTTTATAAAAGAAAAGAAATATGTAAAAAAGCTTAAAATTGAGTGGTTTTTTTTCTAATATCAAACACTGTAACTTTTGTGCAGACATATTTAAAGTATTAAACAGAGCAGTAACCCACTGTGCGGTTCATCTGGGTTTGGTCGCATTCAACCAGTGGACACAGCAGTGTTCCTTCTTCAGGAGAATTGAGAGGATGTAAAAAGGCTTGAGTCCTACGTTCTGACAACAGCGTATTTCTGCATAATACAGTACAGAATTTATTCATAACACTATACAAGGGCCAAATGATCCCTCCACACCATGACCACATTCTGTATACTGTATCTACTGTAAGCCTACAGTGCTGTTAAATCTACTGATTCACTGCTGATGTCTTTTCTAAGTGTCATTCTCTTTCCCTTTTCTCCACCTGACTCCGCCCGCAATTATGACTTTTCCCAACTGCAGAGTAAGTATGTTCACACAACGTTTTTTCAGGTCTGTTTAACCCCTAGGCGACCCTGGACGTACCCGTACGTCCAGGGCTGCCTCCACGCGTTTAGAGCGGGGCCACGCGGCGGCCGCGCTCTGAATAGCCGCGGTCCTGGGTGCCGCTCGTAGCCTGTGACCGCGGCTATTAGCAGGCACGGTCCGATCGACGTGCCCGCTAATACAGTAATCGGATGCAGATGTCAAAGTGGACAGCTGCATCTGATTACTTACTGCAGCACTTCCCTGGTGTCTAGTGGGGAGGATCGCTCCTCCGGGACGTTGTCTCGAATGAGCGATCCACACATCTTCCCCCGTCCGGGGTTAGCACCGTAATGGCGCTGATCCCGGCTCGACACTCGATTGCTTCCAGCTGCAGCAGCTGGAAGCAATCAATGTGCCTATCTCATCGATCTATGCTGCATATCTATGCAGCATAGATCTCAATGAGAGATCAGTGTACTTATACTAGAAGTCCCCCAGGGGGGCTTCTAGTATAAGTGTAAAAGTACAAATAAAATTGTTATTATTAATAAAAAGCCCCCTCCCCTAATAAAAGGTCAGAATCACCCCCCTTTTCCCATGTTATAAATAAAAATAAACAAATAAATAAACAAACATGTTTGGTATGGCCGCGTGCGTTATCGCCCGAACTATTAAATTATCACATTTCCGATCTCGCACAGTAAATGGCGTAAGCGCAAAAAATCCCAAAGTGCAAAATTGCGCATTTTTGGTAGTAACAAATTCAGAAAAATTTTAATAAAAAGCGATCAAAAAGTCACATATGCGCAATCAAGGTACCGATAGAAAGAACACTTCATGGCGCAAAAAATGACACCTGACACAATCCCATAGACCAAAGGATAAAAGCGCTATAAGCATGGGAATGGAGTGGTTTTTAGGAACAATTTGTTAACAATGCTTTGAATTTTTTACAGGCCATCAGATACAATGAAAGTTATACATGTTACATATCGTTGTAATCGTAATGATTTGAGGAACATGCATAACAAGTCAGTTTTACCCCAGGGCGCATTGCGTAAAAACCAATACCCCCAAATAAACAAAATTTGGTTTGTTTTTTTTCAATTTCACCACACTTTGAATTTTTTTCTGGTTTTGCAGTGTACTTTATGAAAAAAATTCAGCCTGGCATTGCAAAGTACAATTAGTGGCGCAAAAAATAAGGCAGTAATAACCCCCAATAATACAGTAATAACCCCCATTGTATTCTCATACAGTAATAACGCCTAAGTGCCCTCATACCGTAATAATACCCCTGTACCTCCATACAATAATAATGCCTCTTGTGCCCCTTTTTGCTACCATAGTGCCCCCCTGTGCTCCCACACTGTAATAGTGCCCCCAGTGTCCCCTTACTGTAATGGTCCTCCCAGTGCCCCATACTGTAATAGTGCTTCCTGTACCCCCATACTCTAATAGTGCACTCTGTGCTCTCTCATACATTAATAATGACCCCTCTGCCCCCATACTGTTATAATGCTCCCAATGTCTTATACTGTGCCCCCTGTGCCCCAATACTGAAATAATGCCTGACAGCCAAACAGCACAGAAAAACTAATACTTACCTCGTCTTGCTCAATTGTTCAGTGCAGCCACTGTTTCCCTCTTAAGGCCAAAGGATTTTTAGGCAAGCTTGATAATCAAATGAACGTTGATCCAGAGATTTATACTCATTGCCATTTTGAAAATGGGAAGGAAATTTTCTCCCTGTGATGGGCCAATTGGTATCTGCCTCATAAGGGTTTTCTTCCTCTGGATCAACACAGTCGGGTTTCTGAAGGTTGAATTTGATGGACTCTTGTCTTTTTTCAACCTTATTAACTATGTAACTATATTAATATTGTGCCAACTACTACGAGAGTTGAGTTTCAGCAGCTCACAGGCTACTCTTTATAGAATTAAATCTAATATTTAAAACCAGGCTTACATTGTTGTACCACTATTGATTTTAACTATTGAGCGACAGCAGCAGTATACAAAATTGCATAAAATTTATTTAGTAGCCCTACAAAAAGTTATAGTGTAACTCTGGCCTACATCATTTAGGACAGGGTTCCTCAAACTTTTTCTACCCAGGCCTTAACAACTTGTTCATGCTGATGCTTAACCAACCTACAAATGCAGTCTATGGGGGTGCAGCACAGGGAACATTATTACTATGGGGGTGCAGCACAGGGGACATTATTACTATGGGGACAGAGCACAGGGGGCATTATTACTATGGGGCAATGCACAGGAGGTATTATTACTATGGGGAACTGCAAAGGGGCATTATTAATATGGGGACAGAGCATATGGGGCATTATTACTATGGGGACACAGCACAGGGGGAATTATTACTATAAAGACAGAGCACAGGGGCAATATTACTATGGGGCACTGCAAAGGGGTCATTATTACTATGGGGACATAGCACAGGGGGTATTATAACTATTAGCATTATTACTATATGAGGGCACAGCACAAGGAACATTATTGCTATCGGGGCACAGCAGGGGACATTATTACTGTGGGGAAGCAGCAGGGAAAATTATTACTATATGGGGGCACAGCAGGATACATTATTAATATATGGAGGGCATATCAGGGGCATTATTACTATACTGAGCACAGCAGGAGGCATTATTATTATATGGGGCACAGTAAGGGCATTATTACTATATGGAGGGCACAGCAGGGGACATTATTACTATATGGGGCATAGTGGGGGCATTATTACTATATAGAGGGCACAGCAAGGGACATTATTACTATGTGGAGACACAGCAGGGGGCATTATTATTATAGGGAGCCTATGGGTGGGAAAAAGGGGTGCACAGAAGGGGGCATTATTACTATATGGAGGGCACAGCAGGGAACATTATTACCATTTTTTATATGGATGGGCAGAGCACAGGATCCTATATACAAGGCAACCCATATACCTACTCTTTTAACTGCGCATAACACCAAAAGGCAGAATTACTCCATTTTTGGAGCCTATGGGTTGGGAAAAGGGAAGAAAGTTGCTGAAAAAACGTTCCAGCCGTCCCTCATGCTGGCCTCCCTCTGCCCCGTCATCAGCTGCTCAGCCGCGATCAGCTGAGCATAACTGTGCTCAGCCAATCGTGGCTGAGCAGCTGATGACGCGGCAGAGGAGGGGGCTGGCTAGGGATGGCTGGAGCAGTTCGGCCGGCCTCCCGAAGATGACGTCGTCAACACAAGATGGCGGCCGGGGTCGACAGCGAACACGTAAGTATAATGCACCAACACTTCCAGGGTGGGGGGAACACGGGAAAGTGGGCCATTCACTTAAATAACTTGTATAACTTTGTAATGTGTGTTATTTAGTGAATAAAAGTTAAACGCCGCACTACCCCTTGAATGGAATCACACAACCAACCAAAAAAGTAAAAATATGTTTGTAATAAAAAACGTGACTTAAAGTGACCTTGTCATTTAAAAGAAGTGGCTGTGTACTTGGTCACACAAAGATTTGAAGAATTGGAACTTGCCTGGATGCTGGTGGATTCTGATGTCACACAGACATGTCAAAAGTTTTGATCAGTTGGGATCTGTGTGTTTTTACCAGTACTAATTAGTAGATTGGGCCAGGAGAGGTGCTCGGCTGATTGTTTCTCTCCCTGGCTCATTAAGATCTCCAATTTACTGCAGGAGTTAGGATCCACAAACTTATAATGAAGCCTGTCTTCTATAGAGGGACAGAAAAGGCAGTGAAATGGGTGAAAAAACACTCAATTGATGATGGATCTAATGATCCTTGGGGTTATAAACACCCAGACACCAACCAATCCAGAGAGGTATCTTATATAACTGATTTTGGCTTCATGTGTGAAGCTTCTTTGCCATGTGATATCTCTGTCTCCTATTTACATAATCATCTTTGACCACAACCAATTATTGTGACAATGTATGTAACAGTGACTGTCAATATAACTAGTAGGCAGAAACACACAGTTTTCTCCCTGTTATCTTATGCCCATCTCTATGGCATATAGCATTAAACCCTTGTGTCTGTGCAGCCCCATACAGTATTAATCCTCTCTGTCTGTGCAGCCCCATGTAGCATTAACTCTCTCTGTCTGTGCAGTCCCATACAGTATTAACCCTCTCTGTCTGTGCAGCCCCATACAGTATTAACCATCTCTGTCTGTGCATCCCCATACAGTATTAACCATCTCTGTCTGTGCAGCCCCATACAGTATTAACCCTCTCTGTCTGTGCAGTCCCATACAGTATTAACCATCTCTGTCTGTGCAGCCCCATACAGTATTAACCATCTCTGTCTGTACAGCCCCATACAGTATTAACCCTCTCTGTCTGTGCAGCCCCATACAGTATTAACCCTCTCTGTCTGTGCAGTCCCATACAGTATTAACCATCTCTGTCTGTGCAGCCCCATACAGTATTAACCCTTTCTATGTAGCCCCCTATAGTACTAAGCCCCGTCCCTTTATGCAGCCCCATAAAGTACTAAACCTCTTTATGTAGCCACCCCCCTCCCCTCCCCTCCACACACACACACACAGTATTAAGGGAGAAGCCTTTTGGCCGTGTTGAGGGTTGTTGGAGACCCCTATATCGTAGAGGCATGTGCCCCTGGTTCACCCTAAATCTGGCTATGGTTATAAGAGGACAAATGCCAAGCTCACACATGCTCCAAAGCCTTGTTATTATAAGGGTCATTTTAGACGGGCAGATCCATATGAGCACCAGTCTAGCAGATGGCAGCCTATTTAGGGGGCCTTTTTTTTTCCTGTGTTCCAGATGGGGAAGTGGCTGCCTCTACTTGGTCGTGCACTCCACCTGTCCCACCCAGGTGGTGTAATCACTCTTGCCGGTATTAGACAGATCTTGCATGCCCAGAGCATAGGCGTATTTCATGCCATGGAGAGGCCATAGTACAGTGTAGGACTGTCCCGAGCATGAGGCCACCGTAACGTGGTGGGGCAGTTTATACCATTTTCAATTGGTAACCAAGAGCCTCATTATTTTTATGGAAGTTTTTTCTGGCAGTTGGGGGGGGGGGGCTGCTTTTAACTATTTTCATGTCTGTAGTGGGTCTGTATCTTGCCATTGCGGTGAGCTGTTGCATTTTTCTGTGGTTTAGATGATCCCAACTGTCTGCTTGTCCGACGGCTGATCTGTTGTTGGATGTGGCAACTAAAACCTACAAATATCATCAATGTGTTTCCGCCACAGTCTGGTCTTGAGCCACGACTAAGGCCAGACTGTCGCTGAAATGCATTGGTGTTATTTGTTGCTGTGTCCCAAAAAAGTATTGCTGGACTCTCTGAGTTATTGGATTTTGCGGTGCTGAGATTTATAGCTCGATTAAAAGCTTGTTATTTACAAGGGAGTTGCAGACACAGATACAGATGAATCCAGAAAGGTTTCTTACTGGTTCTTCATTAGTAGGTCCCTAGTATCAGTTGCACTGGTGGTCCCTAGGTATCACAGTCTGACACTACACAAACATATGGGTACTTTTGTAATCTGAACTAAAGACATATTACAGATGAAATAGCATCAGCATGTGATCAGTGTTGCATTGCTATTTTGTACAGTAAATACTGATGGTCTCTCATCTTGGCAAGAAATCTAATGACACCTTGAAAAATGGATGATGAAATACATGAAAATACTGACGAAAATATTCTCTCCTCACAAACATCAATGAACATATTATACCTGCAAAGTACCATGCAAGGTGTGTGTATAATAAAGTCATGTAAATATCCCCATAGATTAACATTTATTTTGCAGTATGGACCACAAAAAAGTCTCTAAGACAGATACAAAATACAGGCCAAAATGTTATAAAACTGTTTTGTTTAGATTAAAGATCAGAAACTCAATAAAAATCTACTATTAAAGAAAAAGAAAGAACTACTGTATATTTAAATGACTTGATCACAGCTCATAGTAGATGTTTTGCCTGATATTCTTTTTGCCTTTGTTCAGCATTCAGTATTATGTCTTGTTGACCAGTTGCATAAAGATAATAGTAATCTAGTTGAGTAATTCAGTTTACCATAGATAATAAAGTGGACATTCAGGACAATGACCTAACCTGCATAGTTTCAATATTTGGCAAATCAACCAGCCTCCTAATCATTCACCCATTATTTGTAGTTCTCTAACAATAAGGTCAAGGAGAAAAAGCAAGGGTCCATAATTAAGGGCTATATAATACAAGGCTTTTGGAGTGAAATGGTTGATCAGGCAAAGCATTCAATTTGAAGTGCCTGATCAATATGGAGCATATTTTTATAGTAGGCTTATTGGTGGCCCTGTGTTCTGCTACAAGCCCTCCATATTTCCCTGTAACCCCTCTACACTGCAATGAATCACTGACAGAAACAGAAGTGGGAATAGACCTCATTAATGAAGAACGAGATGAGGGTTTTCTGTTCAGACCGCTCCGAATTGAAGCTGTTTTTATGCAGGAAGTAAGTAACCATCTTACAGTCATGACATAATTGTACTGTATTTCATGTGATATATGTAAATATATATATATGTATATGGGTGTGTATATATTTAGTAAAGTTTCTATACTAACAGATAGTATAATTGATACGGCGCTTAGTTCTATGGCTAAATGTAGCTCGCAGCTAGTGGATACGGTCTGGAGAAGGACCCCTTCCCTCCAGGTAGTAGAGTTTGTAAATAGTTAAACGTATGTACCCAGCGCCACTACTCTCACTCTGGTATCCAAATGACAAATAAGAACAATGCGGTAAATGAAACTTACTCAGTCTCGATGTAGAAGCTAGTACGGTTTCCTCTGTGTGATTATCCTCAGTTGGCTTGTTTTAGTAGCAGTTGTAGCAGATGCATGTAGCGATTCAGTCTATGGATTCTATGCCGGGAGCGCGCTCCGGCCGGTAGCGCGATCTCAACCGGCTTCAGCGTTCCGTGTGCGTAGAGTGTGACGTCACAATAACTCACTACGGAGTCTCAAAGGGACCATCCAACGTTTCAGCGTGACTTACGCCTTCATCAGGGATGACGGATGACGAACTAAAGGGGGCCGTCATTCCTGATGAAGGCGTATGTCACGCTGAAACGTTGGATGGTCCCTTTGAGACTCCGTAGTGAGTTATTGTGACGCCACACTCTACGCACACGGAACGCTGAAGCCGGTTGAGATCGTGCTACCGGCCGGAGCGCGCTCCCGGCATAGAATCCATAGACTGAATCGCTACATGCATCTGCTACTAAAACAAGCCAACTGAGGATAATCACACAGAGGATACCGTACTAGCTTCTACATCGAGACTGAGTAAGTTTCATTTACCGCATTGCTCTTATTTGTCATTTGGATACCAAAGTGAGAGTAGTGGCGCTGGGTACATACGTTTAACTGTGTATATATTTATTTTATAAAGATATATTATAAAGTAGTATAATTTAATTAATGCAAAGTATTCACAAAAAAACTACAGCCTTCTCTGAAATAACACTTTAACCTATAGTCCCCAAAGCAGCAGCTGTGGGTGATACAGCTATTGTTACACCCATGCATACAGTATGTGTTAATTGTTTCGGTTTCTGACATTATGTTATGAGGATAGGGATAGCTTACATGCCAAGTAGGGTTTATGCAGCACTGAGCTCAATCAACATTTACTAAAGTATTTCCATTTTTCCATGTCAAATTTGGTGCCATAACGGAGGCGCTGTCGTCTCTGCTCTCTGCTGTCTGTACCTGTGAATTAGGAGGCAAAGCTTCCTGATCTATCTCTAGTGTGACACCCAGTGTAATGTAAGGGCCCTATTCCACCGGACGATTATCGTTCAGATTATCGTTAAATCGTTCAAATCTAAATGATAATTGTTCGGTTGAATAGCAGTTAACGATTAACGACCGAACGAGAAATCGTTGATCGCTTTATAAGACCTGGACCTATTTTTATCGTTGCTCGTTTGCAAAACGTTCACAAACCGTTCGCATTGAATAAGACATTGTTCGGTCGTTCGCAATAGATACGAACACAATAGTGAATAAATAGCGAAGAAAAAACGATTGCAATTACAATCATGAGTAACGATTATCGTTCCATGGAAATGAGTGAACGTTTTCAGGTCTTTCGCAATAGCGGTCGTTTGAGATCGTTAATCGTTAACGATTATGCAAACGATAATCGTCCGATGCAATAGGGCCCTAATTCTATGGTGCCATCTCCTAATGGACAGGTACTCTCAGCAGCGGAGACAACAGCAGCAATACCTCCAGTAAGGTATTCCGTCACCAAATTCAAAATAGAAATAATTTGGAAAAATTACTCTTGTATCCAGTGTTGCCTAATGGTCACTGTATATACAGAAAGAGGTGCATTATAGATCTGCTTAGGGAACCTTGGTTTTCCAGCTGTTGCAAAACTACAACTCCCATTATCCCATTATAGCTAAAGCTTTGGCTGTCCAGGCATGATGGGAGTTCTGCAACAACTGGAGAGCTATGGTTCCTTACCTCTGCAGCTAGTAGGTAAGGTTTATATAAATATGATATATATTTAGAGAGGGCAGTTATTAAGGGGTTAAGTATAGAATAATGTACAACCAGACCAGACCCCTAAATAGACACTGGACACTCTCTTGTGTGTCTCCCCCATCCCAGACTGGTGTTACCCTGTACCCCCTGCCCCCCTCCCCACTCCAGACTGTGCACCCTTCACCCTCCTCCACAGACTGGGCACTCTTCACCATCCTCCTCAGGCTGGCCACCCTTCACTCTCCCCCCCCCCCCTGCTGGTTACCCTTCACCCCCCCCCCCCCCCAGACTGGGCACCCCTCCTCCCCAGACTGGGCACCACTGATTGTCCACACACCTGTATCTTGTTTATTGCTTCTCCATAGTGCATAGGAGTGTGCAGGACCCACAGTGACATCATAGGTCATAGCCATCATAGCCCTGATTTAAGCATAATCGCGGTAAAAAACGCTGCGATTTTGCGCAAATCAGAGCTAAATAGCAGCCAGTAGACAGTACAGTATGAAACATACCTCTTTTTATCAACTAAACATCCACCTCTGCCTCCCAACACAGAGGGAAGGACTGCTTTCAGGCTGCCTCATCCACTGCCATCTTGCTTTCTCTGCCAGCCCCCCCAGCCTCAGCTGCACCCCCGCCCCACCCCCTTGTTACACCCCTGTATTATCTATGCAAAGCCATGAAATGTTGGCACTTTTAATAGATAATGACAAATGCAATACGATATATTTATTAACTATCTGTCTATTTTGAAAGAAACTTGCAGAAATCACTATAGTAAACCAGCGCAGATCTGCTAAATCGGTGCTTGTTTACTGAGACTATTACACGGCTCAATTATTGTGCAGCAAGGGCTGTATGGGGATCATTAGCGATGTCCGTACAGCCCTTGCTTTTAAAATGTAAAATAAAAGCTCATACATTACCTTGCCACACTCCCTGGTGTTCTCTTCTCTTCTCCACACTCCCTGCAGCAGCCACTGATGCTTCTACCATGGTCTTTGAAGTGACAGACCGCTCAGCCAATCACTGGCCGCAGCGGTTCTGCCCCAGCCCATGATTAGCTCAGCGGCTTGTCCGTTCAGCATGGATGGAGAAGCGAAGAGAACACCGGGAAACGTAGAGAGGTAATGTATGAACGTTATTATCTTCTTTACAGTCATCAGCTGTTGGCCACCCATCCCTTTTACACATAGCGATGGGCGGTCGGCAGCCAATGATTTTAGGTCAGGACCTAAAGACACGATCAGGTGAGGATCATTGTTATCGGCTGATTGTTTATTACACGGAGCGATGATCTGCTGAATCTCCCTAATTTGGCAGATTATCACTCTGTGTAATAGGGCCCTAACATTTATGCTCAAGCAACGTTTCAGACCCACTCTACTGTTTTCTTTTTCAAGCCCTTCTATGGAGCCGAATTTGTGCTGAGTAAATAAACTTTGCCTAAAACCATTGGCGCATTTTGGCCACATCCACAAATGTGTCCTACAAATGATTGAAACGCATTATAAAATGTCATGTTAGACAGTTTTTTTGGCTTGAATTGCACCAGAATTCAGGTGAATTCAATAGTAAATCTGTCCCAATGTGTTTTTGTTTGTTGCGTTTGGTGACTTGAAAAATACTTCAATAAAAAAAAAAACATTAAAAACACTGAAGAAATGTGTGCCATGGCAGCTGTAAAGGTTCCTGGAGTAATTATAAGAAGACCTTGTCAGGGCAGCAGTGACAATACTGTTTTCTAATTTCAGTCAGGGAAACATCCTGGAGGTATGATCTACTACTTGGATCTTGATGTGCTTGAAACAGATTGCTCCGTCTTAAGTGGGAAATCATGGAAAGAGTGTCAACATGATATTCCATTTCATGAAACTGTAAGTGTTAATGTTAATACCACCGAAACCAATGTCACATTATAGATGAGTTAATGACATAAAAGCCTATTTAATCAGCATACAATACTAGGAGAGAAACAACTAGAACAGATCTTACAGCTGGTGTGCCATGTAAATAATAGTAATGTGTTACATAAGTAGCATACTGTATAGCAGTCAATACTACAATATGGGTAACTTGATGGACGTGTGTCTTTTTCAACTGTATTATGTAATTCTTATGTAATATTTTAGGACACCATTTGGAGTCTTTTATAATTGCTGATAGGCAAGTTGTGTAAACTATTCATATACTGTTGCTTGCCATGGGTTTTATTCATATTTCATTCATAACTATTCATATACTGTTGCTTGCCATGGGTTTTGCTTGTGTCAGACTGTCTGTCCTGGAGACACTGAGGCAGTCTTAGTGGCAGTCCTTTGCTTAGTAATGGCAGCTGGAACATCAAAGTGATAGAGCTGAGTGCTACATTGAGAAATGAGGGAGTAGGAGGCTTCTTACAGAGCGTCAGTCAGGAAGAGGAGTGAGAGAAGACTGTGGAAGCAGTATTATAGAAGAGCCTTTGCTACCCTTCAGAGTCTGCCAGTCATTAGAGTGACCTTGCCAGTGCCGAGAAAAGTACAGAAGTTGAGGAGGTCCGGGAGTATTTAACTTGCGCAGCTCAGTGGTCCCGCTAGCTCTGCACCAGTAGATGACTTAAAGGGTATGTCCTAGACTATGCTCACACATAGTATTTCTGTCAATCTTTTGGTCAGTCTTTTTGCAACCAAAATCAGGAGTGGAACAGACGGCAAAATTATAATGGAAAGATTTGCACAATGTTAAATCCACTCCTGGTTTTGGTTGAAGAAAGACTATGGAGAAATACTATGTGTGAACATACCCTTAGGCTGCATCTTCTGAGCGATTTCTGCAGGAGACTGGTGTTGCTAGTGATGGGCTGCAGCATCGTGTGCACAAGGACAACACTGCAGCTCTGTTGGTAAAAGATACAGGGGTTTTTTGTTTCTTTTTAAAGAGTCACTGTCCTTATAACTTTCAATGTCTAATTCAACAGTAGATGTGAAATAAAGCGAGTTTGTAATTTACATTTATTATTTATTTTTTTTTAAGTTATCATGTTATTAAACAAATTTATACTCACCGGAAATCCAGGTCCTGTCTCCTGAAGGCAGCTATCTAGTCTTGTGCTGGATGAAAAAGTGTCTAAACACATGACCTGTACAGAGTGTCACGGCTCAACGTGCACAGATAACATGGAAAACACAAGATTTGTGTTTAGTCTAAACACAGGAAGTGACATGTTTTCAATAATAACTAAAAAAATAATAATAAATGTAAATTCCAAACTTCCTTTATTTCATATCTACTGTTGGTTTATGTTGTGAAAGTTATAAGGACAGTGACACTATTCCCATTATGTAAGTCGGGACTCCTGTGCTTTAATAGCAACATAGTTTTTGCTTATCCCAACTTTGGAAATAATATAATGTGAGTAAATGATCATCTAAACTAACTTCTCACAAATTATCAGGACATTACTTATTATGTGACAAGACTTCTTAGGGTTCAGAGATAGGTCTTATTTCAAAATTGCTCTTATTTTATAGTACACATGACCTGATAACCGTAGCTGTAATAGTTATTAAATTGGATATTATCTCCACCTAGCATACATTTATACATGAATCTATTCTGGGAATTAGTGGTCACTGTATCAAATATGTGTAGTAATATACACAACATACACCTTATTTTTATTGATAATGCAAACTAATTTTCTAAACTGCAGACAAACAAAAATTCTATATATTAACTCCAAGCTTTTATACCCCAGGTGTTTGGTCACTGTAAAGCTATCATTTTCATAGACAAGTCATTAGGAATTCAGAAACTCATAAATTACAACTGTACCCTTAGTACAGGTAAGAATAGCTTGCATGATTAAAAGGGGATGGTAGGTTTTATTGTCAATGGCTCTAAATCATTCAATTACTCTTTTGTTATTAGTTCCTGGTAGACAAATTATTCAGAGGTGTCCAGACTGCCCTCTACTGGTCAAAGATATCACCCCAAAAATTAAAGCAAAGGCTGATGTCCTAGTCCAACTGCATAATAAAGACAGCAACCATACACATTATTTCAAAGTGGATGAAATTGAAAGAGTGAGAACACAGGTAAGATAGAACAGATGAAACCCGATAATACCAAGAGGGGTCATCTGCAAACTTTACAGTGTGTTGACATGTAGCTGTGTCTATTTGTGCATTTTTAATAATGTTTACATAAATTTCAAAACAAAAATTGACAAAAACATATTGCAAAAAAATGTATAAGATAAATGCGACATTTGTAAAAAAAAAAAAAAACATAGTCTACTAGTAAATACATTTGGTCCATTTCTTGAACGCATACTTTTTGTGTGGGATTCAGACAACACTATTAAATACCACACAGAAAATGTAAACATTCAGGACATTGATCAAAACCAGTGACTAGTAGTTTATCTTGGTCCACTAAAGTCAATGGGCTTGCCAGACATATAGACAGCATATGAAATAAAATAGCAATGAGCCTATCTTATATTCTATGTTCAATGTAGAATACACACAATTATAACACACAATAAAGAGTAATATACAAACTTGTTATATAATTATTTGTCTTTTATACTTATTTACAGTATGTGTTTGGACAATCTTACTTCTTCTACTTCATCATAAAGGAAACTGAGTGTCTGAAAACACAAACTAATGTAAATCTTCCTGACTGCAAGTTCCTCAAAGACCATGAAGCGGTGAGTTGCATCTCCCCATGTTTTTAAAATCTTAATAAAACATTTAACATTTTTTAAAATGTAATATTACAAAATACGGTGGACAGAAAATACCTTTGGTGAAACCTTAGCTAGTGTTTAATGGGGAATACCAGCAATCCCATAAAAAAAATAAAATGCACAGAAAGCATACAGGTGCACTCATCCTCCACTGACTGTTTGACCGCTTTCCTGCTTGTCTAGCTTGTCTGCTCCTAGCCCTAGAATCAAACTCAGATGCACCTGATTTATGCTGCGTTTACACGGAACGATAATTTGGCGTTTAACAATTTCGAAGTAACAATTATTTTTTATAACAATCAGCGTTTAGATGGAACGATATATTGTACGGAAAATTCGTTTTGCGATCGTTTTGTGATTGCTTAAGCCTATCTCGCACATAGGTAAATCGGTGAATTACTGTTTACACGGAACGATCTGCGAATTTTTTGCAAACGGCGATTTAAGAACATTTTCAAAGATCAAAATGAACGATTTCTCACTCGTCGTTCGATCGTTCGCTGCGTTTACACGTAGATTATAGTTCGAATTCGATCATTATCATGCAAATTCGCACAATAATTGTTCCGTGTAAACGCAGCATTATTAAGATGCATAAGGGTCCATTTACACAGAAAGATTATTTGACGGATTATCTGCCAAAGATTTGAAGCCAAAGCCAGAAACAGACTATAAAACAGAGATCAGGTCATATAGGAAAGCCTGAGATTTCTCCTCTTTTCAAATCCATTCCTGGCTTTGGCTTCAAATCTTTGGCAGATTATCTGTCAGATAATCTTTCTGTGTAAATGGACCCTTAGAGGGGAGGAATTTTACTTTACACTGGTAAATGAATATTAGACTGGTGCATGGATATACCAGCCTTAATAAATTCCCCCTGTTTGCACACCGTTTTTTCAGCCACAGTTTTTCTGTGAAAATAAATCTTAGTGTTTTTATTGTGAGAAAACTAAAATTTCTGTTGTAATAAATTTTAAAAAATCTATCTTTCCTTATATTTATCAGAACTGTGACATTACAAGATATTTGTGCTGTGTGCTTTGTTTTATTGATAATTATCAGCAAATATAAACAAAATGTTCTTTTCCACAGGAGATTGGTTTCTGTATAGGCAGTTCTTATCACACACCACCTGACAACAAAGAAGAGTTTACAGTGTCCTGTGAAATCTTTCCCCCAAGGGTAAGCTGCATACAGGCTTTAAGTCGGTTGCACATTTAGGCTAGGTTCATTATGTGTAAAAATGACAGCCGTCTTTCATTACAATGGCCATCGTTGTGCAAACAATGTTCGTTATTTAAATAGAATAACGTTATTTGCCCAATGACGGCCGTTGTTACGAAAGATGGCTGTCATTTTTATATAGTGTGAACCCTAGCCTTACGCTGTGTTCCCACTACAGGATTATAGCAAGAAAAGGCGGCCATCTGTTCATATTGACGGACTCAAATAATTATCAGGATTATTTTCATGCTATGAATATTGAGAATATTTTGAGAATATAGACTAAGGCTATGTTCACACACCATTTTTCAAAGTAAAAAAAAATGTTTGTTTTTGATAATAATGGGTATAAAAAATAAACAGGATCATTATTTATGGCCATATTTTAACTTCACTTTAAAAAATGGTAAAATAGTGTTTATGCTCATTATTTCCTGCTATCATTAGCAACTTATGGTTGGCGTCTGCCATTAAATGACGGCCATGCAAAAAGACAATGTGAGAACATAACCTAAGGCTATGTTTCCACAACAGGAAAATGACTCCCATCTTTCTGGGCGGCCGTCATTTTAGAAAATTTTACTGGCTATCAATTGATAAGGATGGCTGCAATTAATGATCATTTTGGCACCAAAACACAAGCATGTGATGCAAAATACAGATGTAATTTGCCATACGTCGGCCATCTAAAAAGGCAAATGTTTAACTTAGAAGTTTTCTAAACAACTGCGCAAAGAAAGAAAAAACAGAACAAATGGCGCTGCATGTGCAGATCAATATGACAGAGCATTCGTATCTTTGCAATCACAAATGCACGCTCACCTGTTGTGGTCGTACATGCTCAAATGTGACTCTAATGTGCGCACAATGTATTAAATCAGGGTCTGCTGCCGTCCACCTCCAGAGGGTCCTTTCCGGTTCCCGGTGCAGAAATCACAATTTTGTAGAACAATGGTGGATCACACATAAGCCCCAAAATCCTTTTTGAAAGCCAGGTTCAGACCTCCCAATTCAGAAGAAGACGCTGTCAGGCTCTGGGAGATCTGAACCTGGCTTTCAAAAAGGGTTTCGGCGCCTACATTTGATCCACCATTGTTCTACAAAATTGTGATTTCTAAACATCTGCGACATTTTGGAGCAAGTATATTGCTAATATTGACATTTGCAGTGCACAACATAGCAAGCAGAATTCATTGAACTGCTGTAGCATGGCAAGATGATGCCAACATTTTTGTGCAAAACATTGGCATGAAGTAAATCAACCAGTATATAGTATAAAGTTAAAGACACAGATTTATCTCCTATACACTGGTGTAAATTGCCCACAGGAACCAATCACCGCTAAAAGCTGAAAGCGGAGCTGTGATTGGATGCTGTGGGCAGTTTACATCAGTCTGTATTTTAAACCCTTTGATAAATCTCCCCCACAGTGTACAGATGCACCAAATTTATCATACAGGATAAGCCACATAATAAATGTGGAACATCTTCAGAATGGCTGGTTTAAGTTTACACTGTCTATATTTTTGACAGGTTGAGTACATCTTTTCCACTGTGCATTGTGACAATAAAAAGTGTCTGTAAAAAGTACCATTTGTCTTCCAAATAATAAGCCCTCTTACAGCTTTGTCAGTGGGTCTCAGAAGGTGAGGAGGAAGAAATGCCAGCCAAAAATCAAAATTTGTGGGGTCAGGAAGGTGTTAATGAACTGTGCACCAGATTATAATGAACTGTAAGGAATAAAGTATTTTAGCAATTTGCATAGCATTTTATTTATAATGACTAATTTCTATGAGGAAAGAGGCACTAGGTTAAATTAATGCTGATTCTGAGTGCTCTATTTTTAACCAAATGCATGGATCTGTTTCACCTTTTCAGGACGATAATGATGATCATGGTCGAAGACATGGACATTGTGATCATAGACCAGATGGCGAAAAAAATGAAGGAAACTCTGATGCCCCAGGGGCAGGAGAGAGGAAACAGGAAGGTACTGGAGAGGCAGGACAAGGTGTAGATGCACCTGGCAATCGTGAGCATCACAGGCATGGACGTTTTCCACACCGCAGGGGTCATAAACATCATCGTTGCCATCATGATCACCATCATCCTCATCCTCCTCACCATCATCGCCATCACCACCACGGTGGTAACCAAAATGATAGTGAGCATCATCATCATGACCATCATCATCATCATAATCATAGTTCACCTAATGATGGAAGTTCATCGGAAGAACATTCTGATCACAAATCCCACAAACCCTTTGAGAGAAAATCAAAAGGGTCAGTTCAGTTTGTTGATCTTACTGGTGATGAAAGCAAAGTGCCAGTTCCCACCATTTTCCGCCTACCTCCTCCAGATCACCCTGGAAAGCATGGAAAGCATGGAAAGCATGGAAAACACGAGAAGCATGGACCGCCTGACAATATTGAATTCCCATGTGAACATTCCACACTGAGTACATGTCCTGGTACACCACTAGTAGAGGTAGCAGATGTGATTAAAAAGCATATCTTTTAATGTAGGGCAATAAGTTGAATTCAATGCCAGACATTTATTAAAAAGAGCAATGATAAACATTTATGAAATAAATAACAGCAATTGTTACACTCAATCTATCTTACAAAGATCCAGACCGAATAAACCTGTGTATTTCTCAATCCGGTCAAGACCATAAATGTTATTGTAATTATAGTTTTATTTGTAATGCACAGAAGAGCTGTGGGCTCAGCCTGTATGTAGGATTTGGTACTACAGAGCTGTTAGCACTGCATGTCCTGCCTTACATACAGAAACATATTATGTAGATATGCGTCTCTAGAAGTAGTCTTTTTATGGGAGAATACCTCTGTAATACAGCATCATAACAAATCAGAGCAACATTTGAAGAAAACGAGTCAGTGTTTGAGTTAGTGTCTGAATTCGAGTTAGCGTCTGAGTGCCTTTCTGCTAGCCAATCGGTGCAGAACACAAAGAAGTGTCAGAAACGTCATTGCTGAGGTGTAGAGGTCTCATTGGCTGCTAGAATCACAAGACCATCTCATATATATATATATATATATATATATATATATATCACTGTGATGTGTTCTGGACGCCATTTTCAGCTCACTCACTGTGCTGTACAGACTGCACTGTGTTTAGCAAGCTCAGGGACTTAGGGAAAAGCTTTTACTTAGTTAGATAGCATTTTCCTCTCCATAGACAGCAATACTTAGGTTTGGTAAAACTGGTTGACCTCCATTATTTGCTAATTCACACTCAGTGCCCAAAAGTCCATTTTTGTCAGTTTTTATTGCTGAATAATAGAATTAAAAAAAGTCTCTACATCTGTTATACGCATCAATCAATCATACATAGGATTTGCTTAGTTACATCCATCCTGAGTGGGTAAAAGTTTATTTCTGTCAGTTTTGGGGAAAAATACATTCAAAAATACAGTGCACTATTATCATACAGATATATATACCGTTTGTTATAGTCATACAGATATTTACATGATGCTGGGAAAGCTGAGTGATCCCAATATACTGACTACTATATAAGATGCTGGGAAAGCTGGGTGACCTCCTTGTACTGACTACAATACAAGATTCTGGAAAGCTGAGTGACCTCCATTATACTGACTACTATACAAGATACTGGGAAAGCTGGGTAACCACCATTATACTTACTACTATACAAGATGGTAGGAAAGCTGGGTGACTTCCATTATAATACTATACAAGATGCTAGGAAATCTGGGTGACCTCCATTATACTGATTACTATACAAGATGCTGGGAAAGCAGGGTGACCGCCATTATACTGACTACTATACAAGATGCTAGGAAAGCTGGGTTACCTCCATTATACAGTACTTACTTCTATACAAGATGCTGGGGAAAGCTGGGTGTCCTCCATTATACTGACTACTATACATGATGCTAGGAAAGCTGGGTGACCACCATTATACTTACTTCTATACAAGATTTTGGGAAAGCTGGGTGACCTACATTATACAAGATGCTGGAAAAGCTGGGTGACCTTAATTATACAAGATGCTGGGAAAGCTGGGTGACCTCCATTATACTGACTACAATACAAGAGGCTGTGAAAGCTGGGTGACCTCCATTATACTACCTACTATACAGGATTCTGGGAAAGCTGAGCAATCCCAATATACTGACTACTATACAAGATGCTGGGAAAGCTGGGTGACCTCCTTGTACTGACTACAATACAAGATGCTAGGAAAGCTGGGTGACCACCAATATACTGACTTCTATACAAGATTCTGGGAAAGCTGGGTGACCTCCATTATACAAGATGCTGGAAATGCTGGGTGACCTCAATTATACAAGATGCTGGGAAAGCTTGGTGACCTCCATTATACTGACGACAATACAAGATGCTGGGAAAGCTGGGTGACCTCCATTATACTGACTACTATTCAAGATGCTGGGAAAGCTCAGTGACCTCCATTAAACTGACTACTATACAACATGCTAGGAAAGCTGAGTGACCTACAACTGGTGTCCCTGCTGCCTCCGCTCTGCTACGTCACTACCACCTCAACTCTGCTAGGTCACTACCGCCTCAGCTGTACTACATCACTACCTCTGCAACTCTGATAAGTCACTATCGAGTCAACTCTGCTACTTCACTACCTTTGCAACTCTGCTACATCACTACCACCTCAACTCTGCTAGGTCACTACCACGTCAACTCTGCTATGTCACTACCTCTGCAACTCTGCTACGTCACTACCGCCTCAACTCTGCTACGTCACTTCCTCTGCAACTCTGCTACGTCACCACCTCTGCAACTCTGCTACTTCACTACCTCTGAAACTCTGCTACATCACTACTGCCTCAACTCTGCTACATCACTAGAGCCTCAACTGTGCTACGTCACTACCTCTGCAACTCTGCTTCATCACTACCGCCTCAACTCTGCTATGTCACTGCCGCCTCAACTCTGCTACGTCACTGCCACCTCAACTCTTCTACATCACTACCTCTGGAACTCTGCTACGTCACTACCTCCTCAACTTTGCTATGTCACTTCTGCCTCAGCTCTGCTACGTCACCACCTTACTACCTCAATTCTGGTATGTCACTACCTTACTACCTCAACTCTGCTATGTCACTACCTTACTACCTCAACTCTGCTATGTCACTACCGCCTCAACTCTGCTACATCACTACCGCCTCAACTCTGCTACGTTACTGCCGCCTCAACTCCGCTACGTCACTACCGCCTCAACTCTGCTACGTCACTACCTCTGCCACTCTGCTATGTCACTACCGCCTCAACTCTGCTACATCACTACCACTACAATTCTGCTGCGTCCTTGCTGCCTCAGCTCTGCTACGTCACTACCTTACTACCTCAATTCTGCTATGTCATTACCTTTTTACCTCAACTCTGCTCCATCATCTTAACATCTTAACTCTGCTACCTCAGTTATGCATTGAAAGAAATGAAGTATTTCACCCTCTTAATTTTTTTCCTGTCATTCTTATGGTCCTTTTACACAGAGCAATAATTTGTACAATCGAACGTTTAAAGATTTCAAAGTAATGATGTGTTTGTTTATAACGGTTATCGTTTAGACGAAACAATAAATTGTTTTAAAAAATTGTTATTGCGATCATTTTAAGATCGCTTAGGCCCATCTCACACATAGCGATCTGCTAATTTTCAGTGAATAATCAATGACAATTTTAGAACATGTTGAAAGATCACAATGAACGATTTATCACTTGTCGCTTGATCGTACGCAGTGTTTCCACGAGCCGATTATCCCTCAAATATGATTGTTATCACGAAAATTTGACCGATAATCGCTTTGTGTAAAGCAGTGGCGACGCTAGGCATTAACCCTTTGAGGACCAGGCCCAAAATGACCCAGTGGACCGTGCAAATTTTGATCTTAGTGTTTTCATTTTCCCTCCTCCCCTTCTAAGAGCTCCAGCACTTTCAGTTTTCTATCTACAAGCCATGTAAGTGCTTGTTTTTTACAGGAATAGTTGTACTGTGTAATGGCGTCTTTCATTTTACCATAACATGTATGATGGAATTCCAAATATATTATTTATGAAGATATAAATAGGTGAAATCGTAAAAAAGAATGCAATATGGTAACGTTTGGGGTGTTCCTGTGTCTACGTAATGCACTATATGGTAAAAGTGACATGATACTATTATTCTATAGGTCAGTCCGAACACAACCATATGCAGGTTTACACAGATTCTCTAATGTTATATATTTTTTTTTAAATGAAATCCTTTTTTTGGCAATTAATTATAAATAAAATAGTCCTATTGTGACGCTTATAACAGTTTTATTTTTTCACCTACGGGGCTGTATGTGGTGTCATTTTTTTCGCCATGATCTCTGATCTTTTGATCACTTTTTATTAATTTTTTCTTATATATAATGTAACATTAAATGGGTAATCCGCGCACTTTTTTCCCTCTTTTCGTCTACTCAGTTTACCGTTCGCAATGACGCTTGTTATATTTTAATATATTGGACAATTACACACGCTACGGTATATTATATGTTTATTTGTTTATTTATTTTTATATGTTTTATATATATAATGGGAAATGGGGGTGATTTAGACTTTTATTGGGGGAGGGGTTTTGGGGTAGTGTGCTAGTGTTTTTAACTTTTTTTTTTTTACACATTTTAAGTCCCTTTGGGGGACTTTTACATTCACTACTTTGATTTTTACACTGATCATTGCTATGCTATAGGCATAGCATTGATCAGTGTTATCGGCGCTCTGCTCATTGAGCCTGCCTGTGCAGGCATAGTGCAGCAGATCGCCGATCGGACCGCACGGAGGCAGCTAAGAGACCTCCGGCGGTCCGTTTTAACGATCGGGACCCCCGCAGTCAGACTGCGGGGCTCCCGATCGGTAAGTGACAGGGGACTCCCCCTGTCACTTACACTTAAACGCCGTGGTCGCACCGCGATCGCGGTGTTTAAGGAGTTAATGACACGCGGCAGCGTGATCTTAGCAGCGTGTCATTACCGGTGAGGTCCCGGCTGCTGATTGCAGCCAGCCCCCACCTGCTGTTAAGCGCGCTCCACTCCGGAGCGCGCTTCATAGCCGGAGAAACACCCAGGACATATAGTTACGCCCTAGGTCGTCTGGGGACAGACTTCCATGGCGTAACTATACGCCCTGGGTCGTCTAACGGTTAAGATTTGGGGACAGTTCCCTGAAAAGGAGGGTCACTGCCCCGAATCTTTTGCCTAAGGAATTTCCTGACTCTGCACTCCGGGCTGGGTCCATCTTTCCCCAGTTTACCTCGGGGCCGCTGCCTTTAAGGTCCCTCAGGCGGTCGCTGACTATTTGAATAGTTACTTCTGCTCAGTGTTTTCAGAAGGAGGCCTTCACAATCACAGGATGGTTGGACACAGCATTGCCTCCATCTATATGGGTTCAGCTCCAGTATTTTCAGTGGCTGAAGTTGCAGAGGAACTTGCCCGTTTAAAGCTAAATAAGGCGATGGGTCCAGATGGCGTCCATCCCAGGGTTCTTAAAGAATTCGGATCTGTGATTGCTGCCCCCTGACAGATCTGTATAACCAATCCCTGCTAACAGGAGATGTCCCCGATGATTGGAGAACGGCCAATGTTATACCAATCCACAAGAAGGGGAGTAGAGATGTGCCCAGTAACTACAGGCCAGTGAGCTTAACATCTGTAGTAGTGAAAATGATGGAAACTCTTCTAAAAAAGAAGATAATGGATCACCTAAGAATCAACAATTTGATGGATCCAAACAAGCATGGCTTTACTGAGGCCGATCATGTCAGACAAATCTCATTGATTCCTTTGATTATGCCACAAAAGTGCTGGATGAAGGTGGTGCTGTTGATATTGCTGGACTTCAGCAAAGCTTTTGATACAGTTCCCCATAAAGAGCTGATAGAGAAGTTGGAGAAAATTGGACTTAATCCCTAGATAGTTCAGTGGATTTGTGGTTGGATGAAGGATAGATATCAGAGGGTTGTTGTTAATGGTGTATATTCCGAGCAGAGACTGGTTACAAGTGGTGTGCCACAAGGGTCTGTTCTGGGTCCTTTTCTTTTTAACATGTTTGTAAGTGACATAGGAGAAGGTTTGGTAGATAATGTTTGTCTGTTTGCTGACGACACAAAAGTGTGCAATAGGGTTGATATTCCTGGAGGTGTCAGTAATATGGAAAATGATTTAGCTTTGCTAGATAAGTGGTCCAATCAGTGGAAATTGAAGCTCAACGTTTCCAAATGTAAAATAGTGCACTTGGGTAGGAGGAATCCTCTATCCGAGTATCACATCGGCAGTACTGTGTTGGAAAATGAGTCAACAGTGCAACCAGGTGGTGGGGAAAGCAAATCATATGCTGGGGTGTATAGCTAGAGGTATAACCAGTAGGAAGAAGGAGAATGTGATCCCGCTGTTTATCTCTGTAGATCTCTGGTGAGGCAACATCTGGAATACAGTATCTCCAGTCCAGTCCAGTTCTGGAGACCTCATCTAAAAAAGGACATTGATAAAATAGAACGGGTCCAAAGACGGGCTACAAAAATGGTGGAGGGTGTGAGGCATAAAACATATCAGGAAAGACTTAAGGATTTGAATCTGTATAGTCTGGAGGAAAGAAGGGAAAGGGGGGACATGATTGAAACCTTTAAGGACTAAATAAGGTTCAAGAGGGGAAAAAAACTAGTAAAAAACTGAGCTCAAGAATAAGAGGACACAGTGAGAAGTTAGTTGCGTGGAGACATGTTACTTTCACAGTCCCTTCTAACTCGCAACATATTTTTTTCCCTTCTCTCCGGGGTACCAGCTTGACTGGGCTTTCGTGCCCTTTCAGGCAAACTTTTGGCTTAAACAAGGACCGTAGGCTTTACATAACACTACAGGTTTCTGCTTCTCCTCTGGGACTGAATGTGACTGGTTTCCCTACACTGTATCCCTCAAACCAGGACGCTCCGCTGTTCCAGATGTCAGTCCTCTCCTACGTGACTCAACTAGAGCTACTCTCTGGTTGTCTCCTGAGGTGTATACCAGCGTATACACAACTTTATTATCAATGTGTACAATCCAGTCACAATCGTCCCTTCAGAGTTTGTAATACAGTAACCTCCCCCAGAAGCTGAGCGACTGATAAAAAACCCTAGTTCTGCGCCTCACCACCGGAAGCCCGGTTGTCCCTGTGTCAGTCTTTTCCTCGTGATGTGACCGTAGATACTCTAGCGTTCTCACCCAGGAGGCGTAGTATACCTGTGGTTTTTCGACCAGCGAACTCCCCACAGTGCTATTTACATAAAATGGCACCGAACATAGTAACTATGACAACGCGTAAAATACACGCAAAAACAAAAAGAAAAGCACTCCCGCTCTAGAGGTAGAAAACTGCCAGCAGTGCAGGAGATAGTCAGTTGGATACAGCTATATACATATATACTAAAGGTTCTTGGGACAGTACAGCAGAGACACCTACTGGCCGTTCAGTGACCTCCAGAGGTCGACACATCCACCCCACAGCCTCAATCAGAACTGTCTGGCACACAGATAAGTCAAAGATTTAAAGAATCAGTAGTGTTTCAGTGGAGGTGATCAGTCTCCTATGTCAGACGGTCCTGTTTCGTCCGGTAGATAGCAGGCAGACGGTCCCCAGAGTTCAGTGTCCTTTCGAGTACTGTCCCTGTGCAGGCCACCAACTGTTAAGTATGGATCTTCTTTTTATCCACCTTGTTCCCCAAGTGACTATCCCTGTCCAAATTAAGTAAGCTGAGCGCTAGCGACGACGACATGACACCAGGCAAAAAGACGGTGTAACTTCCTCTCTTAGCTGAGTTTGGAGTGCACACTCATGCTTTATTTGGTTTCACATGAAATATTTAAACTTTCAATACAAATGGGGTTTCAAGTCAAAAGAAAAGCCATTTTAAGGATTACAATGTTTTTATCCAAAGTAACATCACCTTTATGGTTACCTACATAGTGGGATGTTGGTACCTGCTTTAGTGTTGTGGCTGGCTGTACTCCCCTGAAATGGTTGGTGACCTGCCGGATTGTGATGGGTCCTTTAGCCTCTTGTCACAGTAGTCCTAAGTGGCAATCAACACACCTTGACTAACAGTACCGCCACCCACAGAAAAATTACCCAAGATGTGTAGTAAGTGTGTATAGGTGCTGGTGCAGAGGAAGAGATGATTGAGTCCCACTGAATAAAAAGAACAGCTTTACTGTACAGTCTCTGAACAATATAAAAAACTTGACAGTAGGTAGATAATCCTGATACAGACTTGAGGCTCAACTGGATCTGTGCTGTGGAGATACTTGAAAGAGAGAGGTAGTTGTAGCTGTGCTTGTATAGTTGAGAGTTTAGAGTAGAGTAGAGCAGCATAGAGGAGAGGAGTTTGTCAAGGGAATCCCAACCCAAAGTTGTATTGTGCTCTGCTGGAACTTCAGAGAAATACTTGAGAGTGAGAAGTTAACTTGTAACTGTGTTTAAACTGATGTCTGACAACCTTCTGCCCTACAGTGTTGAGGTTCTCATCCTACTAGGGTGATACAAGCCGCAGCCGTGGTGACCTGGGTGAAGCTAAGTTTTCAAGGTTCCCCGGTGTCACCTGCTCTGCGAGATAGGATATGTAGACCCTCTGGTAGCTTTGTCCTATCCAGGCTAGTTCCTCTGTGTTTTCAGGATACTGCCCTTCAATTTGTAGAGTGGTTCTCAGCGTGGGCTGAGATGATCCTCGACTTGTCCTCCTTTCGTATTATCTAGCACTGCATAGTAGTTCTGGTAGATAGACTAAGGAAACTGAGTGTCTCTGGATGCTTCATACATGTGTGTCTCTGACTGACTAACTCACTAACACACTTGGACTGTCCCGGACAGGGGTCCTGGCAAAGCTAGGCCCTGGCTTGGCTACAGCAGGGACGTCTACTCTGTGTGTGCTCCTTCCACCAGAATCTGAGTAAGACTGACACTACACTTTCTCACACCAAGTGACTTCTTCCTACAGGGATGTGTTAAAGACCCTGTGAGTGGTGGAGAAGAAAGTGTGTAAAGGAAAGAAGAGAAAGGATAGGCTGGAAAAGAAGAGTATCTCCATTGGACAATTGGAGCAGTAACCCTTTGCGTACTTCAGCTGTGCAATAGAAAAGAGCTCAAATGGAAAACACTGACATTTAGTGGTGAAATTTACAAACTACCTCCATCACCACTCAGCCTTGAGTAAAAGGATTTTTGCTACAGGTGTGAAACACGATACACTTGTGGTGGGATACCACACAAGTAAGGGTGGGTGATCTCTGTACTGTATGTACAGGTCTAAATGCTTTGAGTGTAGGGTACTGATAATTGTAGAGGTGATCAAATTAGGAAGCCTAATAAGTTACTTGAAAAGATCACAGAGGGTGGTGGTGGCGTCATGACGTGAGACGCGGGGCTCGATCTCCCTCCCCCTCCCTCCTTCCCCTCCCTCCAGTGGAATCCGAGAGCTCTCGGAACGGGACCTGAAGACTTCACGGTGGCCTGCCCTGGCTAGTGTCTGCACAGTGATACTGGAGTAACGGAGTAGTGCGGCGCAGCACTTTGAGGAATAGGACCTGGAGGAGCTCCACGAGCGGCATGAAGTGAAGGAGAAAGAAAGATATGCGGCAATCATAGGAGTCTTGGGGATTATTAGAAGCAGGCACCAGCAGTGGACGCTACCATGCGGTCACGTGAGTGGTACTAAAAGGCCCTCGGACTCTGACGTTTTACAATGTGTGCTGTTGGAGTAGGCCTGGGGCCGGATCGCTGGGGGAAGCACAGACTATAGAGACCATATGCCGGCATAGAGTTGTGTGACGCAGTGTGGCCACGGCGCCAAAGGCGGGGGGGGGCTCTTTGCCCGGGCACGGGGGGGGGGGGGAGCGGGTGGAGGTGTGGTAGCAGGTGCTGCCGCATGCTCTGTTGCTCTGTCCCCTGTGTCTGGGGCCCTTCCCCTCGTTGCTCCTTGGTGGGTAATTGAGCATCAGGAGGATGTTAGAGACTCATGATGAGAACTTAACCTTGCCCCACTGGCTATATAGACCTATGAACTAAGTCTTCTGTGCTCCTACACAGGAGTCGAACTGTCTGAGGAGCCGGCTGAATTATTTTCCAATCCTGATATCTGCATTCAGGGTAAGGACATATGTTTGTCTGGGAAGCTTGCCTTCTACAACTTGCTGTGAGGAATAAATGTACTGCGAATAAGCCCTGAAGCTGTGTTATGAGTGACTGTGTCTCCCCTATCAGAGCTCGCTGACATTGGATGGTACTGGAGTAAACAGGTGGTCTGGAATACTATCAGAAGGTTGTCGCTGATACTGTTGAGATTCCTATTGCCCTGTGGGGGTAAGCTTTTATACAATATATTAGTCTGATAAGGGAACTAAGAGAAGTGGCACTGGCAGGGCAGGCTAACATGGACTATATGAATATCATTAAGATATACCTCGGTTTGAACCGGATTTAATGTCTTGCAGACCCCGGATAAGTACGCCTGTTTGTATTTAAATAAGGACCCGTGAGCTAGGAGATATCGGTGGGGGCTGCTCTTAAAAACAAACAGGAATATGCCAGTAAAAGTCGCTAAAAAGGCAGGGGTTCAACTTTCTCCTAAGGATAAAGCATCAAATATTGACAAGTATCTGAAGTCCCCTATAACTTAAGGCAACAAACCACGCACATCACTATCCCCGCTCCCTAAGGGGGCAAATGGGGGTTCTAGACTGTCTGTTTCGCAAGGTCCAAGGGAGGCGGTAAAGGAGGGAAAGGACGCATCAGACAACTCAGTGTCCTTGGATACAATTTTGAATTAAAACAAAACATGTAACAAATCTAAATCTGATTTAACTTTGACTGTAAGGGCCCTGTCCTCGGACATCGGCTTCATTAGAGGAGATCTAAACAAGATCAGGGAAAAAATTGGATCATTTGAAAAACTATTCCCTCTCTTGAAAAAGAGATCGCAGAGCTGCGATGTACTGTAAAGGAGCATGGTCAACAGTTGGCCCACACGCAGGGGAAATTGGTAGATGTAGAGGATCGCTCCAGGAGGTCCAATGTGAGGATCCTTGGGCTCCCCGAAAAAGTGGAGGCAGGAAATCCTACTAAGTTTTGTCAGGAACGGCTTCTTGAGGTCTTTGGTCAAGATGTTTTTTCCTCTATGTTTGCACTGGAGAGAGTCCATCGGGTCCCTGCAAAACTTCCCCCTCCCTGGTCTTTTCCAAGGACGATGCTCATTAAAACAATCTGCTCTGGCGACAAATTAGCAAGACAAAAATCACTGATTCTGTATAATGGAGTTAAGATTTCTTTTTTTCCCGATTACTCCAGGGCTACTCAGCTCAAGAGAATGTCATTTAAGGATGTTAAAAGAAGACTGTTCCAGTAGACTATTGGTGATACTGTTGTGGGCTCTGTTTGGGTTCCGTCTGCGGGGGGGGTTGGGTGAAGGTGTAAGGTTTGTATGACAAGTTAAGAGGTAGCCTGCATCCTAGTGGTAAGGGTCGCTAAGTTGGGGATGAAGGGGGGGAGGGTTCCCGGGGAATGGCATCTTTCTTTTTTTTTCCTTTCCTTCCTTTTTTTTCCCTCTTATTGGCTCAGTAAATGATGTTTAATATTATGTGTTGAAATGTGAGGGGAACAGGGGAACGGACAGAGAGGACTGCAGTATTTGATGTTATTAATAGGCACCTTCCAGCAGTTGTTTGCTTGGTAGAAACGCACTGTACTGAAGAAACAGTGGATAGGCTTAAACCAAGGTGGGTAGGGGCGGAATTTCATGCCCACTACTCCAACTTTTTATCTGGGGTTTCGGTTCTCGTTCACAAAAAGATCCCCTTTTAAATTATGGAAAGTAAGTGTGACGTGAGGGGGCGATATGTTTTTTTTGTACTGTAGTATATATTCTAAACAGATTATACTGGCATGTCCTTTCCCCTTTTACATTACAGCCTTTTGCTGAGCTGATCAACTTCTTTAAGGGTAAAGAAGATCTACCGCTATAATTAGTGGGGATATGAATTGTGTGGTTGATCCTGAGGTGGATAGAAGTGGAACGGGCTGGGGGCCTGCCGGAGTGGACACGCCCCTTGCGAGACTGCTTCTTGAAACTAGATGGAGAGATGTGTAGAGGGGACTCTATGATACGAAAGTTGTCTACTCTTGTTTTAATTCCTATCATAAATCTGCCTCGCAGATTGATTTGGTATTGTGCAATGATCTAGCATTTAAATATATAACCAGGATGGGCTATGAGGGTGTCCCCGGACCTCATAGGGACAGATCAGGCTGGCTTTCTAGCTGGGAGATCTATTTTTAACAACATCCATAAGGTCTTTGCTAACATTCAGGTGGGAGATGAGGCCCCCCATTCCATCCTCTCGCTCAACGCCATGAAGGCTTTCGATGGGGTGGAATGGGGGTACCTTTGGAGGACTTTGGAGTACTTCGGGTTGGGAGATAATTTTATCAGGGTACGATTGCTCTATTCCAACCCCATAGAAAAAGTAATATTAAATGATGAGTGTACAGATTACTTTCCACTAACTAGGGGTACCAGACAAGGGTGCCCCCTATCCCCGCTTTTGTTTAATTTTTATATTGAACCCCTTGCACACAGGATAAGACAGGAGGAGGGAATTCGAGGGTTTGGAATTGAAGGATGCGCTAGTAAATTATTGTTATATGCCGATGATGTTTTAATTTTTGTTCAGAACCCCCAGCAGAGTATCCCACACCTTATTAATTTGATTGCTGAGTTCGGTAGCTTTTCAGGCCTTAAAATTAACTGGGAAAAATCTTCAGAGCTATCGCTGGGAAGGGGTAGGGGTGAATTGAGTGGAGACCGCTTGTCTGTTAATAATACTGAAGTGATAGAGTATTTGGGAGTTAAAATATCTGGCAATATTAACCAGTATGTAGATCTGAATATAAAACCCCTGATGAAAAAGGTGGAAAAGAAAATAGGGGTCTGGCTCAAGCTCCCATTAGGGATGGCGTCTAGAATCACCTTGGTGAAGATGGTACTACTCCCTCAGTTTTTGTTTTACTTACAGGCGGCTCCTATATGGATTCCAGAGATCTGGTTTAGGAGGATAAAGGTGTTGCTCAATCGGTTGGTGTGGGGCAGGAAAAAGGTGAGAATGAAATATAGGGCCTTGGTGGGGAGGAAGGGGGAGGGTGGTCTGTCTTTGCCAGACTTTGGGCTCTACTTTCTTGGGGTGGGAGCCAGTAGTGGATTATAATAGGGGCGTTTTGGGCGGCAGCCCGGGGCCCTGAGCTCCTGGGGGGCCCATGACCACCCAAAAAGACTTATACTTTCAATGGTGTACTGTCTCCTGGCTACACTTCCGCCATGATTTGCAAAAAATCACTGTTTTTTTATGGCAATTTTGCACAAATCAGGACATCATGACATTATCTATCCTGTACTATGAACGCCAGGCTAGTGCTTTCATAGTTACAGTGGGGTGGGGGGGCCCAGGCTTGGTGAACAGCCCGGTGCCTATGGTAAAGTTAATCCGCCCCTGGTGGGAGCCCAGAGCCTGGCGAGGTGGAGGTCCACGCCCATTTTTAGTTATATGCTTTATCGGTTGGGTACTAGTTTGGATATTTTCGAGGTGCTGGAAACAGGTCAGATACTAGAGAATGTTCCACTGCCACAATCTTTTGTTCACTTATATGACAAAATATTGAGAAAATTTCAGGGAATTTGTGGGATTCAGGGTAGTTTAGCATGTACACCGATATGGGGAAATAGAGAGTTTAAAGAATTTTTACTAGGAGAGATTGCATGGTTTTGGGAGGTGAGAGGGGTCAGATATGTGGCCCAACTATTTAAAGCAGGAGAACTTGGGGGCGCATGCGCGCGGCTCACTGAGGAGGACGCGTCTCATGTGAGCTCAGCTCTACCCGCGGTGAAACCGGCATAAAGCAGCGCCATTCTTTGGCACATCAGCACCAAACTATGTCCGGCCGGAAGGGGACTCTGCCTAGAAGTGTTCGGAAGACTAAAGAGCGACTTACCAGCCGTCTTTCCCAGTCTATCCCGGACGTCTTCCGCGCCATGCAGGCCTCACAGGAAAGCACAGGCGCCATCTTAGCTCCCTCCCAGGTCTCAGAGGATGACGCAGCTCAGCTCCCCGATCCTCAGGACACTCCAGCGTTATTTCACTCCATCAAGACTCTATTCAGGCAAGAATTGCACAAAGCCCTTTCTGATTTTACTGCACAAATTCATGAACTGGGCCAACGTGTCTCTGATGTGGAGCAAAAAGTAGATGAGATAACGGACACGCTGGACTCAGATCGCCAAGACGTTATTGAGCATGCTGAACGTTTAGATATGATGGAGCTGAAACTTAAGGGCTTGGAGAATCGCTCTCGCAGGGCAAACATCCGAATAAGAGGTATGGCTGAATCTTATATGGACCTGAAGTCCACAGTCACCACCCTCTTTATGGCCCTACTTCCTGATGCATCGGCAGAAATGCTCCGATTTGATAGAATACACAGAGCACTGACTAAGCCCCGCAATGCTGACACCCCGAGGGACATTATACTGCGTCTCCATTACCCTGAAATGCAGGACCTAATTATGGCAGCAGCACGTAATCGGGACCCCCTGCCGGGGATGCCCCCCTCCGTGCACTTATACACAGACTTAGCTCCATCTACCTTAGAACGTCGACGCTCCTTCCGCCCCATCACCATGGCCTTGGTGAAGCAAGGAATAAGATACCGATGGGGCTTTCCATTCTCTTTGGGCTTTGCTATCAACGGACATACCTACCTGGTCCGCACTACCCTAGAAGCATGTGAGGCCCTCAAGAAAGAAGATATCACCTGTGAGGACGGAGGGCTCCCTCCTAAACCACAGAGGGCTCCACGCCCGATGCGCTCCTGGAACGCACCCAAGATTCCTGCCCGCCATAGATTTCAAGGAGTGGAGGACGATCCGGCACCAGACTGACTAAATCTCTCTTTCCTACAGTAACTAGTTCCCTTCTTGCCAGCATTGGTTAATCGCGGCCGGTCGCGGATAGTTATTCATGTTGCCTACTGTACCTTCGGGTATGCTTGGAAGTGGCTGGCATACTGTTTTGCTAGCCGCCATTCCAGCCACAAGTTTACAGACTTTTATGTTTGTTTTTGTTTCTTTGTTTTTGTTTCCTCTAGTTCTTCAGTGCAGTCCATGTCTTGTATTATGTGTGCTTGTTAAGTGCCTCTTATCCCTCCGTGGGGTGTCTTCCTTCCATTGGACTTCACCAGGGTCTCGTGAGATCCATCTGTTTTACCAGGTCTTCTTAGCACACGGTTTTGCACGGTATAATGTGTAGGATCATTTCTCATAATGTCCGGGGTTTTAATTCCCCTATGAAGAGGAAAAAAGCCTTCAGGGACTACGCTAAACATAAGCCAGATATTATAGCACTACAAGAATGTCACTTTACCCCAAATTCCCATCCTAAATATTTTCACCCCCACTATTCTGTCCACTATATGGCCACGTACCACACCAAATCCAGAGGGGTGTTAATATTGTTTCATAATTCTTTCCCTGTTAAAATACACAAGGTTATCGTGGAGCCTGAAGGCAGGTTTCTCATTCTGCAAGGTACAGTCTATGATAAGAAAATTTGTCTTGTCAACTCCTATGCCCCAACAGACGATCCCCTGACCTTTTTCTCGTCTCTTTGTACCACCCTTTCTGACCTGCAATATGATGTTTTATTATGGGCGGGGGATTTTAACATGGTATATAATGGTCGGCTAGATAGATCGAATACTGCCCCTTTGCGGCGTACAGGCCCGCAACAACGCCGCTTGACATCATCCTTCCAAACTTTGGGCATTGCAGACACTTGGAGAGAATGTAATGGTGTGGCTCGGGGCTACTCTTATTACTCCCTTACCCATCGCCATTACACTAGAATAGACTGGATATTAACTAACTCTACGTTTTTACCGCATTTGTTATATGCCCGACATGTTGTATCAGCCTGGTCCGACCATGACGCAGTGTTAGCGGAGTTTGATCTAGCAGGAAAATTAGCTACTCCATTTAGATGGAGACTTAATGAATCTCTCCTTACGAATCCCCGAATAAGGCAGCAAATGCAAGAGGAACTCCAGTCTTTTTTCCAAACTAATGCGTCATCGTCGGACCCCTGCTGGATATGGTTGGCCCATAAGGCCTTTATGAGGGGCCGCTTGATTGCTGTGGCAACTAAGGTTAAGAGGGACCGTAATGTAGCCCAAGTGGCACTTGAAAACAAACTTGCCAGGCTTTCCATAGCTCATCAACGCAACCCAACATTGTATCTCCATAAAGCTATCTCTGATGCTAAGCTTCAACTCAATGCTGTTCTTTCCCACAGGACAGAGAAGGCACTTCGCTGGACTCAGGCAACTTACTATAAGTGGGCAAAGAAGCCGGATAGACTCCTAGCTCGTATGTTGGCCCAGAAGCAGCGTTTGAACCAAATTCATAGACTGCAGGTACGACCGGGGTATATTCCTCTCATCCTGACCGTATTTATAAGGCATTCCACTCTTTCTACTCCTCCCTATATTCTGAACCTCTCCCTCCCTCGCCGGCAAAGATAAGAGACTTCCTCCAATCCCTACCCCTCCCTACTCTTTCTCAGGAGGCCAGGGACGCCTGAATCCGCCCTATAACGGCGGAAGAACTGACTGATGCTATAGGCCGATTGAAGTTGGGCAAAGCCCCGGGCCCAGATGGGTACTCAGCGCTATACTATAAAAAATTTATATCCCTTCTTGTGAAACCTCTTCTCTCCTTTTATAACTCTTTACAGGATAGTACCTCTGTGCCCTCTGAATTCCTGGATGCGCTAATTACGGTGATCCCCAAAACCCATAAGGACCCCACGAGAACAGGCAACTATCGCCCAATCTCTCTCATAAATTTAGATACCAAACTTCTCACTTCCATTCTATCCTCTCGGTTAAACCTCCTCCTTCCCTCCCTCATACACAGTGATCAGGTTGGCTTTATCCCTGGGAGACAGGCCCCAGATAATGTACGCAAAGTGCTAGACCTTATTCAGTGGTCTAATTCCCACTCACGACCTCTGAAATTGTTAGGTCTCGATATTGAGAAGGCCTTTGATAGTGTGTCTTGGACATACCTATTTGAAGTCCTGAGCACTATGGGATTCGGAGGATCTTTTACTCATATTCTTCACCTTCTTTATTCCAACCCCTCTGCTTACCTTAAACTTCCTTCCTCCACTGCACAACCTATTAGCATAGCACGCGGAACCCGCCAGGGGTGTCCTCTATCCCCAGCACTCTTTGCCCTTGCGATGGAGCCCCTGGCGACTTCCCTTCGCCTAAATCCTAATGTCAAGGGAGTTGATATAGCTGATTGTTCATATAAGATACATCTCTTTGCTGATGATTCCCTCCTTACCCTTACCTCCCCACTAACCTCCCTCCCAAACCTCTTGACTGTCCTCAACGACTTTGAGAAGCTCTCCGGCCTCAGGCTCAATCAATCTAAATCTGAAACTCTATATTGCAACGTCCCTTTAAATCAGCAGCAACTAATAAACTTAAACTTTGGCTTCAGCCCCCAACCCCGCTCCTTGGCTTACCTAGGGATGAAACTTACACCCTCGCTTTCTACGCTCTATTCTTCCAATTATCCCTCTCTTTTTTCCTCTATCAGAGCTGATCTTAAAAAATGGGATGTTCCTCACTTTTCTTGGATAGGCAGAATAAATGCGGTCAGGATGGTGGTGCTACCACGTATCCTATACTATTTCCGGTGCCTGCCCATACCATTGGCTAACTCTGATTTGGTGAGTCTCCAACGTGACCTTCTGCGATTCATTTGGAATGGCAGATGGCCGCGAATCCCTAAAAAGATAATGCTGATTCATAAAAGTTCTGGGGGTTTATCGGTACCTCATCTGCGCAACTATTACACTGCTGCAAGGTTGTCCCAACTGCTGTTGGTTAACACCCCTCACGCTGCTCCTAGTTGGGTTAGATTAGAGTCAGACCTTGTGTCACCCTATTCTTTACCAGCCCTAATGTGGTCTTGTTTACCCACACTGCCACGGTTACATGCCTCAGCCCAAATAGTGCTCCATTCTCTGGCGCTCTGGAGAAAGGTACGCTTTAAATATAAATTGCAATCTGCTGTCTCCCCGTTGTCCCCCCTGTTTGGAAATCCCTGCTTTCCTCCCGGTTTGCTGCAGATCCAGTTTGCCTGGTGGAAAGCCAATGGACTGCTTAGACTACAGGACTTTTTATGTAGAAAACGCTTGTATACTATGGAGGAGTGCGCCCGCCAATTTAGTCTGCCTCCACCTGAAATATACCGATTGCGACAAATTTACTCCTTCTTTTCCTCTCTTAAGGCGGTTGGAGCTGAAATTTCTCCGTCCGACTTTGAGAGACTGGCCTTATACACCCCTGATAGGATTGGAATGTTGTCTACTCTCTACAGTTTGCTGAACTTACTCCCGCCTGATCATAAACTTCCTTATATGACCCAATGGGAGTCAGACCTACATATCACTATGTCCCCCCTTCAATGGCAAACTAGCAGTGAGCTCCTTAGTAAGGGCAGCTGGCAGGTAGCGCTTTCTGAAACAGCCCTTAAAATTCTCCATAGAGCATATTATGTCCCTGCTAGGCTACATGCCATTTATCCTACAGTTTCTCCCCTTTGCTTTCGGGGCTGTCAAGCCACTGGTGACATGCATCATATTTGGTGGTTGTGCCCAGTGGTGCAGACCCTATGGTCGCAGGTGGTTCAGCTGGCGGTGGACGTGGTGGGATACCCTCTCCGTTCAACGCCTCAGCTATGTCTATTTGGTGTAAAACCCTCCCGTATGCCCTTTAAGCCATTTAAGCTGGCTCAACTTATTTTAATGGCAGCCAGAATTTATATAGCTTCCAGTTGGAAAAAACCTCATCTTCACTTAGATAAGGTGAAGGACAGGGTCAACGATATCATGTTATCTGAAAAAATTGCTGCGACCAGGGGAGATACAGTGAACGAACTTGGAGACCGTGGTATACCTCTTCCCACGTGAGGGATATTTCGTACTATATTACTACTTGATTTGGCACTACTTGCTATTTATTTTAGCCATTGATACTGTACTGCACTATTTCTGTTTGTTCCCAATGATCATTACTTGCTTGATTGCTCTTTTTTCTTTGTTCTCTATGGAGGCCGAAAAGGCCCATATGCTTGTACTATGCATTGCCATGAGATTGCAATAAAATTGATCTGTTTGATACTAAAGCAGGAGAACTTGTAGGGTTTGAGTCTCTTAAAACACAGTTTATGTTAAGTGACCAAGTTACTTGAAAAGATAAGTTTTGAGGGCACATTTAAATCTTTGGGTATTAGAGATGTGTTTGACTTTCAGAAAACTGGTGCAGCTCAGTAAAGGCCTGAAGACGGGAGCGAGAGGTGAGAATTTTGGAGGATGTTAGCTGTAAGTCATTAGTGGAGCGTAAAGCATGGATGGTGTGGTAGACAGAGATGAGGGAGGAGATGTATGGGGGTGCATCACTGTGGAGAGTTTTGTGGCTGGGCAAGAGGAGTTTATATTGTATATTGTATTCTTTGCTGAAAGCGGATCCAGTGTAGTGATTGGCACAAAGGAGAGGTATTGGTATAGCGGCTAGACAGAAAGATGAGCCTGGATGCTGCCTTTAGGATAGACTGAAAAGGGGAGAGTTTAAAGAAGGGAGGGCCGAATAGTAAGAAATTGCAAAATTCAAGATGGGAATGAATCAAAGCGACAATAAGAATTTTAGCTCATTTAACAGTGAGAAAGGGACGGATGCAAGAGATGTTTTTTAGATGCAGAGTTCTTAAAGCCAATAAAGTGAAGCATACTGAGAAGGAGCTGTAATCAACAGCATCAAACGCTGCAGATACAGTATATTCCGGAGAATTAGTAGAGAGTGGACGCCTTTAGCTGTGGCAGTTTAGTTGCGGAGTAAAATATGTGGAAAACAGACTGTAAAGAAGAGAGTTTTCAGAGAGATGGCAGTTTATATGGATAATGCACTGGATGTTCCAAGAATTTGGAGATAAAAGGGCGAATTATACTTACCGATAATTTGATTTTCTGTAGTCCACATGTCCCTTCTCCAGAGCGTCTTAAGGGAAGTCAAGGACTTGTGGGATTTTCTGAGCCCCTGGGCTTGGTTCTCCTTCACCACACCCGACAGTAAACTTATGCCAAACTTTTAGATAGATGTTAGATGTAGTAGCTTTTCTACTCTTATCTTCAGAAATGCTTTAGTTATTAGCAGCAGAGGGGGAAAGGCGTAACTATTCTGACTCAATGACCTGGCAGTAAGTGTGGGGTGTATGAGATAGTCCCTGTATCTGTATTCCGTTTACTTACTCCAGACCATATATTATCAGATAGCTAAACTCCACTGCAGAGGCATGTAGAAAGATTCCAGGTTTATTCCAGGCAGAAATCTTGTAGAAATGCTGGTTACAATGGTGTGAAAAGAATATAAATGACCAGGGTCAACAGCAAGATACAGTTAACTAGTACAGAACAGTAGGAAAATGGCGGACAGGATGAGGGAGAAGGGAGGAGCTAACACACCACAGCTAGGGTACAGGAAGTTAGGAGGGTCAAACTAAAACAGGCAATGCAATATAACATACACACATGTCAGTGAATGAAACCAAGTCCTGGGACATGACAGTAACCCAACTGGAAATCCCATGGCTGTGCCAGAGCGTCTATAGCCTCTGGGTTGTCCCATGGGTTGAGAGAATAGAACTGACCTGCTTTTTCATTTTGACGTGTTGCAAATAGGTTGATTTCCAGAACTCCCCAGCTCCATGTTAACTCCTGGTATGCGCGAGGATTCACGCACCACTCCCCCAGATCCACTTCCTTGCGGCTGAGAAAATCTGATAAGTAGTTTTCCGAGGTGCACTGCAGAGATGAAAAGCAGGTTCTTTTCTGACCACCTGAGGATTCCCGCTGAGAGGTTCTGAAGGGCTCTGTGCCTGGTTACCCCCCACGTTTTTATGAAGACCACCATAAAGACATGTCTGAGTACAGTATATCCTCATACAGTGTCCCAGAACAGAGTATTTATTCTTATTTGCATGTTTCCTGATTATTCCTTCTCTGGAAAAGTGGTCCCACTGCAAACTGTTTTATGTTATGTCATTCCCCTCAGTGTTCAGGTCTGATATTTCATTTATTTTCTTATGCACATTCATTTACTGGTGTTCAATGGTGTAATGATGCAATGGGCTTGGTGTCACGTGACTTTTCCCTGGCTGCCATAGTAACCCCAATAGCCGTCGAGCTTTGGCTGGGGGTTAGTTTGGTCACTTCCTGTCCACAAGAAGGACCTTCTCTCCACCTTCAGAGGAGAAGGACGTGTGCTCTGCTGCTCCTGTGGTACAAGGCCTCAATCCTGTGGTACCCCCTCCAGTGCCGTCTACAAGTACCCCGGTCCAGTCGGGACCTTCCTCATTCTCAAGATTCTCATATCCAACCAAGATCTGGGTGTCGTTCCTCAGTCACTACTCCTCTCATCATCTATTCTCATCAACAGCAAGTATTCAGTTCAATCCATTCCGCCTAGTATCATTCTCTGGCACTACTACCCCCATCATTCCGTTTCCTCTTGTTCCAAGTAACGCTATAATCACGGCCTATTGCAGCATCACCCATTCCTCTGTTGTATTCAAGTTTGCCTTAATCCTGGTTGCATCCAGAGAGACTGTTGCTATTGACTACCACCGTTATTATAAACACGCAACTACCGTTGTTTCTGAACCCTGGCATTGGTCTAGTTATTGGTGCCTTGACTAGGAGCAACGAAGAATTGCTCGGGCCCCGCATGGTCAGGATCCAGTGGGTTAGTCAGCTCCCCTTGTGCCAATACCGTGACCTAACATCTGGCAACTGGCTACACTGGTCCTACCCAGTACTACCACCTACTACTACCCTCAGCGGGAGGCCCCAGCGCACTCACGTGTGTTTTTGTCACGAGGTGAGGCTCCACTGATCCTGTAGGAACATAGTTTAAACATGAGCCCTCCAGCCCCATAAGCTGGCGTCCGTTGTTACTATAGAAACTGGACCTTACACCCATTGTATTTCCTTGTTTAAGTTGGATTGCTTCGTTCACCATTGGATGTAATTTCTCACTAAGAGAGTCAGGAAAAATTCTTGTAAACAATATATTTGTTGAGATACTTTAGGTATATTATAGTTATGAATGTTCCATTTGGTTTTGATACTAGAAAAAGGGAGGAATAGTGTCCCCGCTTTTTTTGTACCTCCGGAACCTGCACAACTTCTCCTAGTTGGATTAAGTTCTCTACTCCCTGCCACATTTTTTCCTGTAAAAGGAGAGATGGTTGCCTTGAGATCAAGAATCTTTTTGGAGGAAGGGAAGTAAATTCTATTTTTTACTGACTTAGGGGCCTATTCCATGGAGCGATTATTTTGTCATGGAGGTGGTATCTCCCTCCCACATTTTTAGCCAAAAAGCTCTCCTGGAAGTATTACAGACTACCGCAGATCTCGCCGCCATTTTAACACTTTCAGCAGATGCATCTGCTAAAAATCCAGTTGCTAAGTTTTAAGTAATAGACCATCCATGTTGCGGTCCATTGGATCACGTAACTGTGATGCATCATCGAAGGGTAGGGCAGTTTTTTTCACTACATACTCCACCTGCACATCTCCTTTTGGAATTTCATCCCATAACGCAGTCTCTTTGTCATCAAACAGAAGTATATTTTTGATTTCCCTTGGAACCGCTAATTATCTTTCTGGTTCTTTCCATTCATCCAATATCATACTTTTTTATATTTTCATGAATGGAAAAACACTTTTTTGCTTTGGTTTGAGACCACCAAACATAGTATCTTGGAAATATTTTGGAATTTCTTCTTCCTTTAATCCCATCACATTTCTGACAGCTTTTAACAAAGTATCTGTATCCTCAGCCATGAAAAAATATTTAGTATTAATAGTTTGTGAGGTAGAAGACTCCTCTTCCATAAGCTGTTCATTATTAGATAGACACACCCTTGGAGCTCTCCTCTGCGGAATCCCACCTGCTTCAGTGTGAAATGGAAACTCTATGGGAGAGCTTGCACGCCTCCGCTCAAAGAATTGACATGTTAATTCTTTGAGTGGAGAGGGGAGGAAGCGGAGGCGCGCATGCCCTTTCATACAGACACCACAGGATGCAGAGGCAGATGGGATTCCACAGCAGGGAGCTCCACCACGGAATCCCACCGGCTGCAGTGTCACTCCCATAGAGTCTCCGTTTGACACTGAGGCAGGCGGGATTCCGCCGAATTTACTCCCAAAAGGAGTGGTTCTGCAGGTGAGGACCACAGAACCCTTCTCAGTTCCTAGGCTTTCTGGCTGATGTTTTGGTCACTTTTGAATGTTGGTGGTACTTTCACGCTCGTGGTAGCATGAGACGGACTTTACAACCCACAAGAGTGGCTTAGGTAGTGCAGCTTATCGAGGATGGCACATTAATGCAAGCTGTGGCAAAAAGGTTTGCTGTGTCTTTCAGCGTAGTGTCCAGAGGCTGGAGGCACTACCAGGAGACAGACCAGTACACCAAGAGACGTGGAGGACGCCATAGGGAGCACAACCCAGTAGCAGGACCACTACCTTTGCCTTTGTGCAAGAGGTGTCTACAAAAATGCTTAGAAACCAACTCCATGAGGATGGTATGAGGGCCCAACGTCCACAGATGGGGGTAGTGCTTACAGCCCAACACTGTGCACTGACGCTTGGCATTTGCCAGAGAGCACAAGGATTGGCAAATTCGCAACTGGTTCACACAGAGCACATGTGACAGATGTGACAGAGTCTGGAGATGGCGTGGAGAGCAATCTGCTGCCTGCAACATCCTTCAGTATGACCGGTTTGGCCATGGGTCAGTAATGGTGTGGGGTGGCGTTTCTTTGGAGGGCCACACAGCCCTCCATGTGCTCGCCAGAGGTAGCCTGACTGCCATTAGGTACCAAGATGAGATCCTCAGACCCCTTGTGAGACCGTATGCTGGTGCGGTTGGCCCTGGGTTAGTCCTAATGCAGGACAATGCTAGACCTCATGTGACTGGAGTGTGTCAAAAGTTCCTGAAGATTAATGCATTGAAGCAATGCACTGGCCCGCCCGTTTCCCAGATATGAATCTGATTGAGCACATCTGGGACATCATGTCTCGCTCCATCCACCCACGTCACGTTGCAGCACAGACTGTCCAGGAGTTGGTGGATGCTTTAGTCCAGGTCTGAGAGGAAATACCTCAGGAGACCATCTGCAACCTCATCAGGAGATTACCCGGGCATTGTAGGGAGGTCATACAGGCACGTGGAGGCCACACACAATACTGAGCCTCATTTTGACTTGTTTTAAGGGACCATTTATGACACCAAAGTTGGATCAGCCTGTAGTGTATTTTTCCACTTTAGTCCTGGCCTCCATTGCTTAATAAATGTGATTTCCATTGATGATGTGTGTGTAATTTTGTTGTCAGCACATTCCACTTTATACAGAACAAAGTATTTAATGAGAATATTTCCTTCATTCAGACCTAGGATGTGGTATTTGAGTGTTCCCTTTATTGCTTTGAGCAATGTATATTTTCTGCACTTACATCAGTTGTAGAAGCAGTCTGCTCCATGAATTCAATCTTGGAGGAAGCCTGGGAGTCCATGATAGCACCAGCAAAGCACAAGGAGAAGGAAGAAGGAAGCCTGCTAGGCTATGTCACCAATATTCGGCCATATTGAACATTGTTATCTTAGATTCAACTTCAGTTTTTGCAAAGTAGATAAAATTGCATCAAGCGCTACTAAAAAGAACTCATAAATGGTAGGTTACTCACGAAAATTTTTTGTAAAGGTGTTCTTCTTGATGGTGAGATATTTCAGTCCTCTAGATTCGGGTTCCAACAAGTAGTTTTAATTCACGCTGAGAGTACGCCCCGGCCAGTAGCGCAACTTCAACCAGCTAGCGGTGTTCCGGTACAAGTTCAGTGTGACGTCACAGAGTGTGTTACAGGGTGTAGTAAGGACCAAAGTTCCTCAAACGCGTTTCAGCGTTCCTAATGCCTTCCTCAGGGATCCTTGTTTGCAAAAAACATTTTCAGCAGGGCTGGTTACCCTATCAGGGAACACCAAGCCAATCGGCCTTAGTGCTGTTGTCTAGAATTGTATGATGCCGCCAGATCTAAACAGGCAGCTGCTGGCCATAGGTTCTGTTCTGATTCTGACCTTGTTCTGGCATCTGACACTGAAATAATTCAGAATTTTTCCCTGACATTAGGTTCTGACCAGGCTTGCTGACTACCCCTCTGTCTTCTGTGCACTTAGATAGAAAGGGACCGTCACTCAGTTGGGGGCCATGACTTAGGTGGATACAGTGAGTGGGTAGGAACAGGAAAGTGGGTTAGAGTAAAGCTGCACTTCCCTATCAACTGCCATTACACCTGTATTATTGTAGATGGTTCATGCTCTCAAAGAGCTTTTTGTCCAAGTTAATAGAAGTCTGCTTTCAAGTGTGTTTCAACAGTATTTCCACATACAACCTGTGGGTAGGAGTAAATCTAGAACTTTTGTATACTTTATATGAGTCATATATATTAAGGTTACAAACCCACTTGCCGGATCTGCAGCGAGTCTCCTTGCTGCGTTTTTGCAGGGAGACTCGCTGCAGATCCCGGCCCTATACTTTCAATAGCAGAGAAACTCGCCCCCGGCCGCACGATCGCCCCCAGCCCCCGGCCACACGATCGCCCCCAGCCCCCGGCCACACGATCGCCCCCAGCCCCGCAGCACCCGGCCGCACGATCGCCCCCAGCCCCGCAGCCCCCGGCCGCACGATCGCCCCCAGCCCCGCAGCCCCGGCCGCACGATCGCCCCCAGCCCCATGGGCGATCATGCGGCCGGGGGCTGCGGGGCTGCAGGCGATCGTGCGGCCGGGGGCTGCGGGGCAGGGGGCGATCGTGCGGCCGGGGGCGATCGTGCGGCCGGGGGCTGGGGGCGATCGTGCGGCCGGGGGCTGCGGGGCTGGGGGCGATCGTGCGGCCAGGGGCTGGGGGCGATCAGGGCTGCAGGGGGGCGGGCAGGATATACATTACCTGATCCCGGCTCCTGCTTGCTTCAGCGGCTCCCGGCACGTTCCGCCCGGCCAATCAGTGCGATGCCCCGCCGCAGCGTACTGATTGGCCGGGCGGGCCGTGAAGACACCGGGAGCCCTGAAGCAAGCAGGAACGGGGACCGGGTAATGTATATTGTCCGGCGGCCGGGGGGTTAATGGGGCGGGCTGCAGATAAAATCGCAGCAGGGATGTACATCCCTGCTGCGAGTTTCTCTGCTATTGAAAGTATAGGGCCGGGATCTGCAGCGAGTCTCCCTGCAAAAACGCAGCAAGGAGACTCGCTGCAGATCCGGCAAGTGGGTTTGTAACCTTAATCAGTATTGGTAGTAATACTGCCCAACTTAAAGGACAACTCCCACAAAAAATTTTTTTTGCTCATTTAACACACATTACAAAGTTATATAACTCCTCGGCGTCTTCATGCAAAGTGAATGGGGATGAAAAGGCTGCTGGTGCGCATGCGCACCAGCAGCCTTTTCATTGGCTGGAGCGCATCACATGGCTTCCAGCTTGCTCAGCCCTGATTGGCTGAGCTTGCTGGAAGCCATGTGATGCGCTCCAGCCAATGAAAAGGCTGCCGGTGCGCAAGCGCACTGGCAGCCTTTTCCATCCCCTGGACCCGGAAGTTGGAGACATCGCTGGATGGCGGACGGCGGCGACGGAGAGGCGGACGGCGGGCGAATCGAGTGGCGATCGTCACCGGAGAGATGGTGAGTATGGTGTCTGTGTGTGTCTGTGTTTTGTTTTTTTTTGGGGTCCCGCGGGAGTTGTCCTTTAAGGTGTACCTGTCGATATAACTTTCTAGATCACCAGCTGGTTTTGAAATAAAGCAATTTTGCTATTTACATTTTTTTTTAGTTATCATGGAAAAAAACTGCATTTTCTGTGTTCTGACAAAAAAAATTTTCAGAGTCTAAACACAGGAAGTCCCAGGCCACCTGAGCGCTTACAGGGAAGGGCAATCATTTGATTGATGGACACATTGAGCTGTCACTCTCTGTACTGGCCGGGACTTCATGTGTTTAGTCTTTTTTTCGAATCAGCACAAGACTAAAAATCTGCCTTCAGGAAACTGAACTTGGATTCCTGGTAAGAATAGCTTTGTTATACAGCATGATAACAAAAAATAAATTAATTAATTAATAAATAAATAATAAATGTATATTGCAAACTTTATTTTACACTTTATTTCACATTTACTGTTGATTTAGATTTTGAAAGTTATAATGACAGTGATACTTTAATGCACTAAGTACTCTTACGTCATCTGAACGACCTTCACGCACTGCACAGCCCACTCACAGAACTGTTTGTTTAGACCTATACTGGAGTTTGCATTTTGTGGATTGGGCAACATCTGTCATCAGAGTTTGTTGACCATTCTCTGACTAGGGAATGTTTTGTTTGCCTTCTGTCCCTCTTGACAATTGCCAAGAATTCACCTGTCCACAGTCTCCTAAGCAATATCTATTAGTCAAGGTGATCAGTAGCTAAAATGAGTCTCTTTCTTTTTGCGCTCCTCTTCTCGTTCTATTTTCTAGGTTCAGCTAACCAGGTTGGTGCGGACAAAGTAGACTGTGATGACCAGACAGTTTTTGATGCAGCAAATAAGGTGCTGCAGTCGTTGAATAATGCAAAAGAAGAAGGGAACCAATTTGCACTGTACAGAATCACAGAGGCCTCAAAAAAGGTAAGAGATGACATTTATGAAATACTAATAAAGATGCTTTCTGGAAAGGGTGTTATGGGGGCCCACTATGTAGCAAGGTAAAAACCCATGTGGAATTCATGCTTCCCCATGTGTATAGATTTTCAGCAAATAGTTAGTTCAATGATTTTTATATACCACTGGCTCTAATGCACTATATATTATAAACAATAATAAGGAGATTAGGAGATCAGAAGGAATACCTGGAGGACAGCCAAGACCATAAACATAATAGAGATATCTCCATGACCCAGTTCTGATGCTTACTTGCCTATTGTAGCCACTTTCAGTGTGGACAGGGGTCAGCATGGTCAGTCTGACTAATCAGGGGTTACACAGTTCATTATGCAGCAAGCTGAAATTTACATTCTGCATTGACAGTAGCTCTTTTGTGGGATCAGGGCAGATGAGTTCACCTACACTGCCCATATAAATTGGTATGCCTTTGGTGCCCATGACCCTGTTGGCAGCATACTGGTCGACCCTCAGACCATTTAAGTATTAACCAATGCACTCACATAAGACCTGCAATTTTGGAAATGCCCTGACCTGGTCATTTAGATGTCTTCATTTTGCCATTGTCGAACTGTTTTCCATCACATATTGAAGAGCGGTTCACTGGCTGCCTTATATATCACACTTCTTATTGGGCACCGTTGCCACAAGATTATCAAAGTAACAATAATAACAATCTTTATATAGCACCAACATATTGCACAAACCTTTGCAATCGAGAACGGACAGATGAAATTAGACATTACACAATATCAAAGTAATCAACAATTCAAACAAGAAGAGTAAAGGGCCTCTTCTTGTGACATAAACAGCAAATGAGGTGACACAATGATACAAAAAACAAAAGGTAAATGAGCCAATCACTTAAAATGTAATGAGCTTTCATACTTGTTGAAGAGTGAAAATTGCATGAAGTCCATAGAAATCACTTTATTATAATAAAAAGCATATCATTGTACATAACACAAACATTGCAGTCATAGCCATACGTGCATCTGTGGTCGGGCGGTTCACATGTTGTACAAATATTAGATAAATTTCTATGTGTGTCACAAAGCCTACGTGTGTGTTTTATTCGTAAAAATCTGCAAGGATTATTAGTCTTGTTTAGCAATATTTACTGGTGTAACAGAACTATATATATAGTCATTTATATCATGCATCAACCTCAATATTCATATATTAAAACATTTCATAGGTGTAACATGAGGCTCCTGGGCCTAATGCAAAACCTCCAACAAGCTCCCCACTTCCACTTACATGTCCCTGTCCCAGATGGCAAGCCTTTGGGCTTGTATCTGCTACCTCCACACTCCTGAAAGCTATTCCCCCGCTACAATCACAGACAATGCATAACAAGTAAAAAGCAGGTATGATTTAGATACGCCATATTTCATGGTTTTATGCACAACAGGACTAATCAGAAATATGTCACTGTGCTATCCTTGTGGAGAGTCTTACTTTTTGTATTATTTTGATCTTGGTTTTGGATAACGTTTGAGACTGTTCCAAAGTTGGATCTGGAGAGAGAGAAATTTATAATTAGATATAAGATAGAGGTTGGAAAGATGGAAGTCCCATCTACATGTCCAACAGGCCTAGAAGATCCGAGGAGCTCAGCTAATATATGATATTAGGGAATTCCTGTAAGCACAGCAGGCCAACTTGCTATTGGAAATGCACCAGATTTCTGTAATACTTTATGCCAAAAAAGGTATACATACCTATGGCACCACCTAAAGGTCTACATACCTATGGCACCACCTAAAGGCATACATACCTATGGCACCACCTAAAGGCATACATACCGTGTACCACCTATTTTTAAGACACTTTGCACCTTGCTCAACAAGGAGACATAGCCTATTGTGCAATACACATGGGTAGTAAGAAGGAGGCATGGTTTTGTGCATGGATGGGAAATCTACAACCCTCCAGCAGTTGCAAAACTACAGTTCCTATTAATCTTTGGCTGTCCAGGCATTAGGGATGGTCCGAAACTGCCGAGGTTCGGGTTCGTATGAACCCGAACGCTCAGCATCAGATTCCCGCTGTCTGCTCGCTCCGTGGAGCGGGTGGATACAGCGGGAGGACCGCCTGGAAAACTGGGATACAGCCTAAGGCTATGGCTGTATCCCAGTTTTCCAGGTGGTCCTCCCGCTGTATCCACCCTCTCCACGGAGCGGGCAGACAGCGGGAATCATTACCGAGAGTTTCGGGTTCGTACGGTTCGTACGGGTTCCTATCAGGCATAATGAAAAGTTTAGTTTCGCAACAGCTGGTAGGCCACAGGTTCCCCATCCCTGCTTTTGTGTGCCGAAAATATCACCAAAATTTGAGAGTAAAGGAAGCTAATGGATAATCTAACCTTAGACTAGATTATGTGGAATTAAAAACAGTCGTTTTTTTTTTCTTATTAAGCAGGTCATAAATAACGAGCATGTTCATTAATTTGACGGTCATAATCAATTACTGACACTATTGTATGTGCACTGCTTTCCAATTCCCCTTGATTTCAATAAAGGTCATTATTATATTGAAAATATGTGTTTTATCAAAGGGTATAAAATATAAACTGGTGTAAACTGCTGATAGCAACCAATCACACCTCAGGTTTCAGCTTTGGTAAAATGACAGAGGAGCTGTGATTGGTTGCTGTAGGCAGTTTATATCAGTCTATATTTTACACCCTGTGCCTTTGCTTTATTTTGCTGGGTGTACACCACATTTATCAAACAGCCTGAGCCACTGTGATAAATCAGGAGCCGTTTTTAAACTGTCTGGTCTAAGGTTAAAGGGGTAGTGCGGCGCTAATCATTTACTTACAAAATAACACACATTACAAAGTTATACAACTTTATAACATGTGTTATGTATGTGAATGGCCCCCTTCCCCGTGTTCCCCCCCAACCACGCAAGACCCGGAAGTGTGGTGCATTATACTTACCGCATTCGTGTTGTCGTCTTCGGGAGGCTGGCCGGACCGCTTCAGCCGTCCCTCATGCCGGCCCCGCTCTGGCGCGTCATCAGCTGCTTAGCAGCGATTGGCTGAGCACAGCTGATGACGGGCCAGAGAAGGGCTGGCATGAGGGACGGCTGGAGCGGTCCGGCCAGCCTCCCGAACACAACGTTATTGTCACAAGATGTCGGTCGGGGGTCGACACGAATGCCGTAAGTATAATGCACCACACTTCCGGGTCTAGTGTGGGTGGGGGGAACACGGGGAAGGGGGTCATTCACATACATAACACACATTACAAATTTGTATAACTTTGTAATGTGTGTTATTTTGTGAGTAAATGTTTAGCACCACAGTACCCCTTGGGAACTGTATAAATATGAGACTGTTTCAGTAAATCTGCCCCAGTGTGTTTTGGCAACTATTGGGTCTAAGTTTGCTGCCTTCCATTTTTTTTCAATTCAGGAAGAAACTGGCAGTACTGGAGTACAAGTTTTCATCAGTTTTGAAATGCAGGAAAGTGTGTGTGAAGTAAAAAGTGGCATACATTGGCAAAGATGTGCCTTCAAAGACAATGGAGCAGTAAGTTTCAATCAATTTACTAGCTGTTATTTCTTACTATTTGTGAATTACACAAAATCGTGTTTAATCTGGGGGAATTTATTAGGTTGCATCTGACAGATTTAGTAATCATTTCTGTGCAGTGTAGCGTTGCGACTTTTGGACAATCTACACCATGTCGAATTTATTACAATTTCAGGCGTTAATTGTGGTTGAAAACTATGCCGGCTCAGAGTTTGTATAGATTTCTCAGGCTGTAGCATGGTAGCCTCACATGCATGAGATTTATTAAGAGGCCTGCCCTATTTAAATAAATCCACCATTGGTAAGGGAGGGTTTTACTTTACACCAACATATGGATAGGCCAATGTTGATCAAGTCCACCCTATATGTATTTAAAAACATAGAAAAAAATAATTTAGTTATGCCTGGTCCTTGCAAAAAAAAGAAAAAAGGCGCAAAATTTTAGACAAAGCTCAATAGCAACTTTTCATCAGGGTCACACTGTCCTCAACAATTGTGTATGGGACTTTGAGGGAAATTTATGAAAATGCGCCCCTGGCATATGCCTCAAATAAAAAAGGCCTGCTTACCGGGCGGATTTACTGAGAGGCATGCGCCTTATAGCAAATCTGTCCGGCAAACTGGGGCCGGGGCTTTATTTAACCCTTTCAAGACAGAGCCCTTTGATGCACAAAAGTCAGGGTCAAATTAATGCAATGTTCCTCCCCGCCTTCTAAGAGGCATAGAGCTTTTATTTTTCCCATCTACAGGGCTGGTTGGGGTGTAATTTTTTGCGACATGATCTCTAGTTATTATTATCATATTGGTGTAGCAGAAAAATTTTGATTGCTCTTTATGAATTTTTTTGTGATATATAATTTAATAAAGTCAGCAATCCTGGTGTGTTTTTTCATTTCCGTTTACGCCGTTCACTGTGCGGGAACAATATTGTTATATTTTAATAGATCGGACAATTCCACACGCTACGATATGTAATATATTTATTTATTTAGATTTAGATTTTTAGGCTATGTTCACACTGCGTACGAATCCGTACGCAGGTCTTACGCTGCCGTACATGTGTGGCTGAAACTACGGGCGTGCAAAAAATCAACATGTGGCCGGATGCGTACGCACCGCGAACATACGCCCGCAGTACAGTTATGCTTCCCTAGCTTGTTTCGAAGCGATCTGAGGCAGGTCATTTACTTGGAAATCTTCGCCCAGCCCAATAAACCACACAGAACCTTTTGGATTGAAAAATCAAGTTCAATTTGGCAGAAATAAGTACGGGACCGCATGGAAATCCACGGCCGTGACTTTCAACATTTCCGTCCTCAAACAATGGTCTTGTTCATTTTTCACGATAAACCAAAGAAAAAAGCCTGAAGAAAAAGAAGAATGCTCAGCACATCCGAAATAATACACAAAATATATTTTATTAAATAATTGCAGAAAAAAACACACAAAAAAGAAAAAAGCTGTATACAGCGATTAAAAACAACTACATAGAGGGAGACCTAGATACGTCAACCCTCAAACCAAGGTCCTCCACATGAATCAATCATGCTTAAAAGGTATAGCACCCCCCCACTGATATCAAAATACAGATCTATTAAAATGCATACATAGGTAATGGTAAAAAGCCAATAACATATGAGGATGAAATATACATAAAATGACCAAACACATGCAGTATTGTACAAACCAAAGTAAAGAAATAGTGGAGGGATGAGAGTGACCCCGGTGCTACCCGGTGCTACCCTGGGCAGGGTAGCACCGGGGTCACTCTCATCCCTCCACTATTACTTTACTTTGGTTTGTACAATACTGCATGTGTTTGGTCATTTTATGTATATTTCATCCTCATATGTTATTGGCTTTTTACCATTACCTATGTATGCATTTTAGATCTGTATTTTGATATCAGTGGGGGGGGGGGGGGGGTGCTATACCTTTTAAGCATGATTGATTCATGTGGAGGACCTTGGTTTGAGGGTTGACGTATCTAAGTCTCCCTCTATGTAGTTGTTTTTAATCGCTGTATACAGCTTTTTTTTTTTTTGTGTGTTTTTTTCTGCAATTATTTAATAAAATATATTTTGTGTATTATTTCGGATGTGCTGAGCATTCCTCTTTTTCTTCAGGCTTTTTTCTTTGGTTTATCATTAAAATTTTTTCTGAAGTAGCTCGCACTCCATTTTTTCATTTTCTATTTATTTAGTGTGCGCTCACACTATGTTCGTTGTAGCTTATTCATTTTTCACGGTGCCGTATATGATCCGGCCGTAAGCTCATTCGTAGTGTGCACTGTGCGGGCCTATATCGTATACTTTAAAGCGAACGCATCAACCTTAAAACTATGTGTGTTTATTCGCGGTTCGCACTACGGACGGATTCATACGCAGTGTGAACATAGCCTTATAATGAGCAAGGGGGTATTTTAAACTTTTATTGGAAGGGGGTTTATAAGGGGTTTTTAATACTTTTAATTACACTTTTTTAAACACTTTTAACACTGTAATATATGCAATCATTAGATTGCATATACTGATCTATGCTATGCCATAGCATAGCATAGATCAGTGTTATCGGCGATCTATGTATAGAGCCTACCTTAGAGCAGACTCTATACATGGATCGCCGAACCGTCAGGAAGGAGGTAAGGAGCTTACCCCCACCTGTTGGCACATGCGATCGGGACCCCCACAGCTCGCCTGCGGGGGTCCCGATCACTCAGTAACAGATGCTTGATGTGTCTCTGAGTACCTTAAACGCTGTGATCGCTGTAGATCGCGGCGTTTAAGGGGTTAATAAGAGTCGGCTGCGGGATCGCAGCTGACTCTCATTACCTGCGGCCCCAAACACAGATGAGAGTGGGATCGCTATCCCTGCAGTGATCTCGCTCTCATCACAAAGCCCCGTCAGTGTAGGAAAGTATATATACATTCTTACTGCACGGGGTATATGCAGTAGGAATGTATATATACTGATTACTGACGCGAAGGGGTTAAGACTGGCGTGCTCATACACAAGTCTTGATAAATCTCCCCCTTTGTGTAATAGGGGTCTCTATGGTCCAGGAAGCTTACTATATTATGTAAATTGTGTTATCATTAGGCTACGTTCACACAGAGCAAAAGGAGCGGATTACGCAAGGAAATATTTCCGCCTGAAATCAACTGATGCTGAATTCCGAGCAGAATATAAGCAGAATGTAAGCAGAATCCCTGCGTATTCTGCTAGAAAAATGTGTTCAGCTCGTAATCAGCTCTTGACAAATTCAGCGCGGAATACTCGAGGAATCCGCGCTGAATCCGCATGCATTCAGCGCTGAAATTCAGCGAGTATTTGGTGAGTAAACTAGACTATACCAGAACATATACTAGAATCCTCCTCCCCCCCCCTTTTCCCCATTTCCGCGCTGATTCAGCGAGTAATTTCCGCTTGTATTACGCTTGTATTCCGCGATGAATACGCGCTGAAACAGAAAATCAGAGCCCCATTGATTTGTATAGGCTTCCGCTAGCGGAAGAATGAACATGTTCATTCTTCTGGCGGAAAGCGGATTAGTTCAGTGCGGAAATTCCACTGTGTGAACTGCAGAGCAGAATTTCCATTCAACACAATGGAAATTAGCTCTGCACCTATTTTAACGGCTGAAATTTCAGCGCTGATTCAGCGCAGAAATTCAGCTGCTTTTGCTCAGTGGGAACGAGCCCTTAGAGATGAGTGAAGCAGATTTGTTTTGCTTTTAGTTTTCCAAGCATTATCCAGGCGGTCTCCGGGTAGTATCATCCCTCTGCACAGGGCTGGCAGCCTGAGGGATATGAGTGCAAATCAGTTTTGCTTCATTCGAAGCAAAACAAATATGATTTGCTCATCCCTAGTTGTGATGACCTGAGATAGAGGATCCATTCAGCCAGCACAATCAATGGTATAAGCTGCTTGAGGGAGCAGAGTCTAAGGGGCCACTGGTTTCCCCCAGAGACCACTGCAAGGCAGGATGGACTTGCCACGGCAAATGAACCTCAGGTCACTACCTCTGTCGAGATATGCTTGCAGAGGTGGCCAAGGTGAAGAGTATAGCAGGAATGTGAGACAGGTGTGTAATCAGGGACAGGCAGAGAGGTCAGAGCAGGTGGTAGGCAGAAAGTAGTCAGGAAACTTGGCAAAGGGACAGGTACACTAAAATGACAAATAACTGGCAAAAGAACACTTTTTTGATAGGCTAGAGGCACTAAAGATCCGGCAGGGAGGGGGGCGTGGCCCGTGTTAACCGGTCTCCTAACTTTTGTGGTGTTCCACAATGGGTGTTACTAGTTTATACACCTCTCACAAAAGCCTGTACTCTTAGTAAAAGTGTTAATGAAGTAGTACCTAAGTATTGCCACTAGATGTCGCTAGTATGTATGTCTTGTATCTATGTATTGCACATCTGTAGTACTCAAGGGGTTATTGTTGTTTGTGATTTGTGCACCAATGAGAGCTATTTTCTCTTCTCCACCTATCTCTATTCTCCTTCTTCATCTGCACACTCTTCTCCGCCACTTACAGCAGGTATAACGTACCCTGTAGGAAGTTGGAGACAAGAAGTGTAGTCACACACTTTGTCAGTCTTAGTCTGGTTCCTGTACACAGAGGACACAAGCAGGAACGGTCCCTTTAGCAGTCAAGTTGGGCCCTGGCTTATGCCAGATCCTCTGTTAGAGGACAGTCCAGTGTAGTCTAGTCTGAAGTGTGATAGTGGACAGACACACATGGGAAGCACGGACACACCTTTCTTGAAAGCAGCACTTTTACTCACTATGTAGTGCTTAACACTCACAGAGAGAACAAAGTCTGAGATCATCCCAGCCAACGCAGAGAACAAGTCTAAAGGTGCAGGACAATATCCTGAAGCAAGAGGAACTGATCCGGATAGAGCAAAGTTGCTAGAAGCGTACATACTCTATCTCGCAGAGTGGGTGTAACCGGGAAACCTTGGCCACTCTGCTCACCCAGGTAACAAGGTCTGGGGCTTGTGTCCCCCTCATAGGACGGGTCACTAGACACTGGGGGGCAATAGGTGGTGCAAAGACGAAGGTCAAAACACGGGCACAAGTATTCGCTCTACTCTCAAATATTCTACTTGTTCTACTTCTAAAGTTCTGGCAAAGCACATTAGTACTTGGGTTGGGACTCTTGTGACATTCTCCTCTCTACTTCTCTGTACTTACTCTATTTCTCAGCAAGCAATCAAGCCAGCATGGCTATTCTACTTCTCAAGTTCTTAGCACAAGTCTTGTCTACTGTATACTAATGTACAAAGTATTCCTAAAGTAAAGAAGAGTTTATTTATGGTAACAGGACTCAGTGATTATTGCTTAAACACCGACACAGTAGTTGCACCTTTCTTGCGTCATCTCCCCTATCTGTGCGTGGCAGTGCCAATAGTCCAGGTGGGTCACAACTCCACTCCGGACCACCGTGATAAGCACCCAAGTGACCCTCTCAGAGCCCGACAGGTCACCGACCACAGGGGAAGGGGTATAGCTCGCCACTCTTTAATAAAAGCAGGTGTTGCTCCATACCTGTGTGCCCACCTGGCACTGGCTTCATGACAGTACAACATCTGGCTGAGCTATACTCCGACCAACCACCACTGTAGTGGTGTCACACAGTACCATCTGGCAAGTGACCGGTTGCACCACACTTTATCCTAGCTTCACCCGGCCTACCACAGCAACTTAGATCCCACTCCACATCCCGGAGAGCTGTTATGAGCCCCACCAAACAGCCTGCAGCAGCGGAAAAGCTGCAGGTGTTTGCCAGCACGAGCAACCAAGATGGCGCAGGGTCCTCTGCACAGCACAGCTCCTGCCATCATAGACCTCGGCAGCACAGCAGCAGCAGCACACGATGCCAGATCAAGCAGGAGATGCAGGAGGGAGTAGCAGGGTTCACACTTAGGGAGCTTCTAACTGCCATCACAGCTTGCAAAGCCCCCTTAACATACCCCTTAAGGTATGTTAGAGAAGGTGAGGAAAGATATTAGCCTTCTGAGGCAGGACTTTCAAAATCTGAGGGACAGGGTCCGACATGGTGAGGACCGCATTTCTGATATTGAGGATAGAACAGCTCCATTGCCTGCAGCATAACAGCTTTGAAGAAGTCTTCTGAGGCATGGAAGGAAAAGGCAGATGACCTGAAAAATAGAAAACACCTATAGATTCTGGATTCTTATAATATACGTCCTATACCCCAAAGAAAAACAAGGATAAGGGGGGGAAAAAAGGGGATTACCGAATGGCAATTGAAACAGAGCTAAACACCTATAAAACCCATCCGATATTCAAATAACCAAAATATATCAATTGAATTAATCAGAAAAGTTTATTATTGAGAAATATCGCAAAAATCAATAAGAACTAAAGACAAAATTTAAATATAAAAACAAATAAAGACCTGGGAGGTGGGAGACCAAACATGAGGGGAGGTATATGTTTACAAAATAAAGTGCAAGTGCATATGTACAATACTCATGAATTTTCAGTATACAGCCTGGTTATATGCATATTATAAAGTGCAAGTGCTCAAACATGACCAAAAACACAAGCTGCATAGCTAAATCTGATAAAGTATAGGCAGGTGCACATAAACAACATTACCCAGGGATATCATTCCCAGCCCCTCAGGACTCCCACCTCACACTCCTCCAACGCCGTTTCGCTATTCGCTTCCTCAGGGAGTCCTCCCTGAGGAAGCGAATAGCGAAACGGCGTTGGAGGAGTGTGAGGTGGGAGTCCTGAGGGGCTGGGAATGATATCCCTGGGTAATGTTGTTTATGTGCACCTGCCTATACTTTATCAGATTTAGCTATGCAGCTTGTGTTTTTGGTCATGTTTGAGCACTTGCACTTTATAATATGCATATAACCAGGCTGTATACTGAAAATTCATGAGTATTGTACATATGCACTTGCACTTTATTTTGTAAACATATACCTCCCCTCATGTTTGGTCTCCCACCTCCCAGGTCTTTATTTGTTTTTATATTTAAATTTTGTCTTTAGTTCTTATTGATTTTTGCGATATTTCTCAATAATAAACTTTTCTGATTAATTCAATTGATATATTTTGGTTATTTGAATATCGGATGGGTTTTATGACCTGAAAAATAGTCTTAGGCATAATTGGTTTGCCTGAGCACTCGGAGGGGGCATATCCTGGCATGTTTGTGGAAAAGTGGCTCAGAGACTTTTTCCCTAAGGCTCATTTTTCTGCTGCCTATGCTGTAGAACGCGCCAACAGAGTCCCGACTAGGCCACTGCCACCAGGCACCCCGCCACGGCCTCTCCTCGCCAGAATGCTAAATCTGGCTAGAATCCAAGTTGTGGACGGCGACAGATGCTTTTTCTTCTCTTCTCCAAGGGAGGGGGATGAATGGGTCCACTGTAAAAGACCGGTATCGCTGGGCTGAAGGACTGGGTGGTGCTGTTAACCCTCTCTTCTGACCCACAAGGGTTAGATTGTTCATGTAACTGTTGTAATGTAATGTGTCCTGTTTATTTCCCTTACGAGTTACTGATTTTTATCCGAGCTGTTCTTAGTGCCGTTTAACCTGTGGCAGTCTACCCTGAGGTGTATGTACATTTACAAGTTGCAACTAATACCAGCCTGATTCTCAGCATAAGGGCGCCTGTATTGCATAAACCTGTGACAGAGATATGCTGAGGCATGGTTTTATTGGAAAGTGCTCATACCTCTTACACCTCACTATTGTACCTGACTTGCACTTCTGTGTTGGCTCTCTAAGGACCAGTGCCTATGTGCAGAGTTATAGCATCCACCCACTAGGTAGCACCTGGACACCATGTTCTTCACCTCTTTATAGATCCTGGCCCACGCTGGTTGTTCTACTAACAAACCGATAAATAAACAACAACTGAACCTCAGAATTATCTCAATATAACAAAATCTTTATTAGTTAAAAAACACATATGAAAGGAAAGAAACAGGAAAAGAGCAATGAATCACAACTGAAAAGATGTTAAAAACAAAACTACAACGAACATACAAGCGGGGGGTAAAGCAGTTGGACCACATAGGGTGTGATATGAATGGAGGTAAAAGTGGTGCTTTGTCCAATGAAAATATACGAACAGACACCTATATGTTGTACAGGCAGCGATAAGTACAAGGTGCCAACAAAGTAACAAGGGTATACTGGATTTGCATTTCCAGTGCTTGAAAAGAGCGCCCCTTTACCAGTGACTTCTTTTTAACTTTCATCCTGGGTGCCGTCCCTTTAAGAGCGACTTGGGTCTCATCCCTTTAAGAGCAACTTCGCTCCCGTCCCTTTAAAAGTGACATGGGTTCCTTTAGGAGCGACCTGGGTCGCTTTAAGAGCGACTTGGGTCCCTTCGCTCTTAAAGGGACCCAAGTCGCTCTTAACGGAACCCAGGTCGCTCTTAAAGGGACCCAGGCCGCTCTTAAAGGGAGCCATTTCGCTCTTAAAGGGACCCATTTCGCTCTTAAAGGGACCCAGGTCGCTCTTAAAGGGACCCATTGCACTCTTAAAGGGACCCAAGTCCCTCTTAAAGGGACCCAGGTTGCTCTTAAAGGGACCCAGGTTGCTCTTAAAGGGATCTAGATCCCTCCTAAAGCGACCCAGGTCGCTCTTAAAGGGACCCAGGTCGCTCTTAAAGGGACCCAGGTCGCTCTTAAAGGGACCCAGGTCGCTCTTAAAGGGACCTATTTTGCTCTCAAAGGGACCCAGGTCGCTCTTAAAGGGACCCAGGTCGCTCTTAAGGGGGCCTATTTTGCTCTCAAAGGGACCCAGGTCGTTTTTAAAGGGACAAAGGTCGCACTTAAAGGGACCCAGGTTGCTCTTAAAGGGACCCAGGTCGCTCTTAAAGGGACCCAGGTCGCACTTAAAGGGACCCATTTTGCTCTTAAAGGTACATATTTCGCTCTTAAAGAGCCCCAGGTTGCTCTTAGAGGGACCCAGGTCGCTCTTAAAAGGACATATTTCACTCTTAAAGGGCCCCAGGTCGCTCTTAGAGGGACCCGGGTCGCTCTTAAAGGGACCAAGGTCGTTTTTAAAGGGCCCCATTTCGCTCTTAAAGGGATGCAGGTCACTTTTAAAGGGACCCATTTAGCTCTTAAAGAGACCCAGGTCACTCTAAAAGGGACCCAGGTCGCTCTTAAAGGGATATATTTTGCTCTTAAAGGGACCAGGTCGCCCTTAAAGGGACCCATTTCGCTCTTACAGGGACCCAGATCGTTCTTAAAGAGACCCAGGTCGCTATCAAAGGGACCCAGGTCGCTCGTAAAGGGACCCAGGTTGCTCTTAAAGGGACCCAGGTCGCTCTTAAAGGGACCCAGGTCGCTCTTAAAGGGACCTATTTTGCTCTCAAAGGGACCCAGGTCGCTCTTAAAGGGACAAAGGTCGCACTTAAAGGGACCCAGGTTGCTCTTAAAGGGACCCAGGTCGCTCTTAAAGGGACCCAGGACGCACTTAAAGGGACCCATTTTGCTCTTAAAGGTACATATTTCGCTCTTAAAGAGCCCCAGGTTGCTCTTAAAGGGACCCAGGTCGCTCTTAAAAGGACATATTTCGCTCTTAAAGGGCCCCAGGTCGCTCTTAGAGGGACCCGGGTCGCTCTTAAAGGGACCAAGGTCGTTTTTAAAGGGCCCCATTTCGCTCTTAAAGGGATGCAGGTCACTTTTAAAGGGACCCATTTAGCTCTTAAAGAGACCCAGATCGCTCTTAAAGGGACCCAGGTCGCTCTTAAAGGGACCCATTTTGCTCTTAAAGGGACCCAGGTCACTCTAAAAGGGACCCAGGTCGCTCTTAAAGGGATATATTTTGCTCTTAAAGGGACCAGGTCGCCCTTAAAGGGACCCATTTCGCTCTTACAGGGACCCAGATCGTTCTTAAAGAGACCCAGGTCGCTATCAAAGGGACCCAGGTCGCTCGTAAAGGGACCCAGGTTGCTCTTAAAGGGACATATTTCACTCTTAACGGGACCCAGGTCGCTATTAAAGAGGCCAATTTCACTCTTAAAGGGACCCAGGTCGCTCTTAAAGGGACCCAGATCGCACTGAAAGGGACCTATTTCGCTCTTTAAGAGACCCAGATCGCTCTTAAAGGGACCCAGGTCACTCTTAAAGGGACCCAGGTCGCTCTTAAAGGGACCCAGGTCGCTCTTAAAGGGACCCAGGTCGCTCTTAAAGGGACCCAGGTCGCTCTTAAAGGGACCCAGGTCGCTCTTAAAGGGACCCAGGTCACTCTTAAAGGGACTCAGGTCACTCTTAAAGGGACTCAGGTCGCTCTTAAAAGGACCCATTTTGCTCTTAAAGGGACCCAAGTAGCTCTTAAAGGGACCACGGTCGCTTTTAAAGGGACTCAGGTCGCTCTTAAAGGGACCAATTTTGCTCTTAAATGGACCCATTTCGCTCTTAAAGGGAACAAGGTCGCTCTTAAAGGGACTCAGGTCGCTCTTAAAAGGACCCATTTTGCTCTTAAAGGGACCCAAGTAGCTCTTAAAGGGACCAAGGTCGCTTTTAAAGGGACCCATTTTGCTCTTAAAGGGACCCAAGTAGCTCTTAAAGGGACCAAGGTCGCTTTTAAAGGGACCCAGGTCGCTCTTAAAGGGACCAATTTCGCTCTTAAATGGACCCATTTCGCTCTTAAAGGGAACAAGGTCGCTCTTAAAGGGACCCAGGTCGCTCTTAAAGGGACCCAGGTCCCTTTAAGAGCAACTTGGGTTCCTTTAAGGGCGACGTGCGTCCCGTCTGTTTAAGAGCAACTTGGGTCCCGTCCCTTTATGAGCGACTTGGATCCCTTTAAGAACTACTTGGGTCCCTTTAAGAGCGACATGGCTCCCGTCCCTTTAGGAGCAACTTGGGTCCCTTTAAGAGTAACTTGCGTTCCTTTAAGGGCGACCTGGGTCCCTTTAAGAGCGATCTGGGTACTTATAATGGTAAAGATCATTGCTCGGTTACCATGACAATCTTACTCGTTAAGGACCTTCCATATATTACATCTTCTATTGGCCAATAGTTGACATGTGACTGTGAATGTTGTGATACATTGCCTGAAGAGACCTTAGAGTTCCTATTGGCTGCTATATCTCAGCTATTTGCATATGTGCTGTGATTGGCTGTTAGCGGTTAGAGTGTGGCCATTATTTGCAATGGGCCATTATTTTCTATGGGAAATTTGGGGTCTTTAAACGTAAATTTCTTAAAAATGACAAATCCGAAAAATCTAAACGAAAAATAGATAGCACACCTCACACCGCCGAGGGCTTCGAAACGCAGTTTGAACAGAGTGTGTGCGCAAAGTGGTTCGGGCTGTATTACGCGCAGAAAAATGGCTGGAAGAAGAAGAAGAAACGGAAGAAGAAGAAGAAGAAGAAGAAGAAGAAGAAGAAGAATACAGATTACAATATAGTGCTTTTCAAGCACTATAATTACCAGAATGAAGGTGTAATGGAATGTCCACCGGCAGATCCCCCGCGTTTGTTAGTTCCTGACTAGAACCCAATACATGTGATTTAATATTTAAATACTTAGCCCCTCATCTACAATATGAGACAATTAAGCTCATAGATTGAGGGTAACCTGCTTAACTTAATTTTGGTTGTTCTACTAGACTGCTTTGATGAACCACCAGAGAGGGTGCAGCCTTAGCTCAGGCTCGGCATAACTGGGTCAGCTGGGGCTGTAAGCAAGGGTAGGAGTTAATAAATAGATAGTGTATGGTGTGGGGACAAAGTAAGGGTAGTAAGGTGCTGCAGGAAGGATAAAGCCAGGTTGGTGAGGAAGGGAAGAGTCATTAGATCACTTACCGGGGTGGAGTTAATGGGGGGGGATTTATGAAGACCGGTCATATATTAGGCCCCGCCGCCTTTTCCCTGGCAGGATTCACTGGTTTAGATTTTAAGCAGGTGTAGATTTGGATCATGATTGCGTACGCCTCGGGCGGACGCTTTGTAAATGTCCCCCAATGTGCTTATGTGAGATGGTAAAACAACCAGAGAGATGTAGGTGCATATAATAATATGTATGATATATGATTTTAAACTGACACAATTGGCCACAAGATGTCACTGTTGCAGTACACAGCCTGTGTTGTTAAGGCTGTGCTGTTGTCAAGGGTGATGAGCCTGACAGTGGGCCATTTTGATAAGGCAGCTGGCTATAGCAGATGCAGACCAAGACCTGATGCATGAAATACATACCTCCCAACAGTTTGGACGGCCATTGGTGGTAGGAAAATTTTACAGACATTTTTTTTTCATTCAGGGGTGCCGTTACACATCCAGGATCTGCTGCAGATTGATGCATTTAGTTATATCGATATCTGCAGCAGATCCTGTATGTGTGGATGCATCCTTAGGTCGCAGTCACACATCAGTAACCTTGTCTGTAATTACAGACCCACAACTGCGGACAGGATTACAATTGTGTTTCAGTTACTGTCTGCATTTGTAGTGACCCACTGTCATATAGGTGACATGGACGCACAATGGCTTCATTGTTTTGTTGTGGCATCGATGTCCCCAAATGGATCCAAAGCACCATTGTTAAAGGGTCCATAATGTCACATGATTCATGTGAATATAACAATTTTTAGGATCCAACTAGCACCACAGGATGGAATAATATGCAGGTTTGGGTCTATTGTACAGTAAGAAACCAGACACTTTCTAGAGCAACATAAAAAGTTAATTAATGCAAATATAATTCCTAGGTTAAAAAGAGGGACATGTAAGGAACAAATAGGGACAGAGGGACGTGGGTCAAAAGTAGGGACTGTCCCACCAAAAGAGGTACACTTGGGAGGTATGGAAGTATCCTTCTTCCATGACCTCATAACTGCTGTGGAGAGCAGCTATACTAGTCTGTGACTAGGTCTTGTCAAGAGATTCGCTGAGACAGCATAGGAGCTGTGTAAAATCCAGTTGTGGAGAGAAACGACCGCCATCTTTGTTACAGGACTTTGGCAAGAGGGACCCCCTCGTTCGGAAACCGCGATCAGCCATCTATCTAAAGGAGACCCGGGTTAGTAAGTGTACACACCAAACTTTCTGGGACAGATATTGGGCCTGTAGATAGTTTAGTCAGGGCTATTGTTTGTCACAGGCTTCATTATATTGTGTAAAGATCATCACAGCCAGGGCCGGCCTTAGGGTAGATGGCGCCCTGTGCGAAATTTGTTTTTGGTGCACCCCCCCCCCCCCCCCCCCAGCGACGGGGTCTTCTTCCTTCCTCCGGACAGGTGATATAACAGACGTGATGCGTGCAGGCGCGTTTGCCATGTCAAGAGTGATTGACAGTGTGACGAGCCAATGTCAGACATGCTTATAATTTGCTCTATTAGAGCAGAGAGGGGAGCGAAGGCATCGCACTGACACACTAAAGCAGGATTCTGAGCAGAGTCCGAGGCAGAGGCTCCGCACGGAATTCTACCACTTTTACTCAGTGTGAACATCGCCATACACTGACTACAGACACCCTCTCACTGCCATACACTGACTACAGACACCCTCTCACTGCCATACACTGACTACAGACACCCTCTCAATGCCAACTCACTACAGACACACTCTCACTACCATGCACTGACTACAGACACCCTCTCACTGCTATACACTGACTACAGACACCCTCTCAATGCCAACTCACTACAGACACACTCTCACTACCATGCACTGACTACAGACACCCTTTCACTGCCATGCACTGACTACAGACACCCTTTCACTGCTATATATTGAGTACAGATACCCATGCACTGACTACAGACACCAACTTACACTGACTAGACACCCTTTTACTACCATGCACTGATCACAGACACCCATGCAGTGCCATACACCTACTACACACACCCATGCGCTGACTACAGACACCAATGCACTGACTACAGACCCCCATGTACTACCATACACTGACTACAGACACCCAAACACTGACTACAGACGCCCATGCACTGACTATTGACACCCATGCACTGACTATTGACACCCATGCACTAAGTACAGACACCCATGCACTGACATACGCTGATTACAAACACACCTGTCTAATCTTTGTGGTGCAGTCTCCTCACCTTCTTCATCCTTAGAGAGGGTCAGGACTTCTGGCCTCAGGGATATAGATAATCGTCATCAGGATGGCAGGCAGAGCACAGGCATCTCTGCAGACAGCTTCCAGGCCTCCATGTGCTGTAGTGCTGTGCAGGCTACAGTCATCATCCTCCCTCCTCCACCAAGTCCCGACAGCAGGAGGAGGAAACTAAATGAAGCTGCACAGGAGTCACAAAATGAAAGTATCCTGCTCTGCTTCAGGTGGGGGCCGGAACAGGAAACACCAGGGAGGAAGAGACCAGGAACGTACAGTACTATTACTGATAGACACAGAGGACTGATTTAGGTAGAGCATACCTTTAGAGGAACGTTTAGCAGACAGTGTGATGGGCAGCTGCATTGTTTCCTCACAAAGCCGTTTATATCACTACACACTGCACTGTGAAAGGAGCTGAAAGCTCTAAATGAAACACTGATTTAGGGTATAAACCCACACACCGTATATGCAGCGTATTTACTGCTGCGATACGCAGCAAACTCGCAGCAAAATCGCAGCAAAATCGCAGCAAAATCGCAGCAGATTAGATCTAAATAACTGAACACAGCATCAAATCTGTACCAACAAATCTGCTGCGTATTTGTTGCATATCTGCTGCATATACGGTGTGTGGGTTTATACCCTTAGGGTATAAACACAAACACCATATACGCAGCGTATTTACTGCTGCGATACGCAGCAGATACGCAGCAGATACGCAGCAGATTACATCTATATAACTGAACACAGCATCAAGTCTTCACCATCAAATCTTCTGCAGATCTGCTGCGTATCTGGTCGGCACAACAGCTGGCCCAGCGCGCCCCTTCTGTTTGCTGGAGTGATGCGCACACCCCTAAGGCCGGCCCTGATCACAGCATACTCGGCCATTTGTCTTGTTTATTGTTATTTGTAGTTTGGGGAACTGTGTAAATAGTTTATAAGATTGTAAGCTGCTGTGCTACACCGCAAACACCCATGAGACGCATCCATACATAATTGTTCCAGTTTAGGGGATTAATAGGTACAGGGCCATTTCTAGGTAATTTGAACTACATGGCGAATCTTGCTAAAAGCGCCCCCCCCCTTCCCAAAGTGATGTTGGGGGGGTTTGTTACTAGGAAGAAGCAGTGTGTGTATTATGGCATAGAGCAGTGTTATTCAACCCTTTTCAACTTGGGGCAAAAAAAAGTCATTCAGTGACTCACAGGTGACGTCTTCTTCTTAGGTGTCACTTTCCTTTTCCTCTCCATCTGGCCCAGACCACCATGATGATTTCTTGCAGCTACAATTCGTCTCTTCTGAACCTGCCAGACAAACATTTTAGGCTCCGCACTTTTACAACTTCTACTTTTTTGTGTCATGTGCAGTAAAGTCAGTAGCTATGTGGGTTTCCCCCCTATATGTAGCATCCTCTGCTACCTGCTTTTCCTCCATATAGTAGTAATGTCCCCTGCTGTGCCTCCATATAGTAATAATCCCCCCTGTGCTGTCCCCACAGTAATAATCCCCCCTGTGCTCTGTCCCCACAGTAATAATCCCCCCTGTGCCCTCCCCAGTAATAATACCCCCTGTGCTCTGTCCCCAAAGTAATAATACCCCCTGTGCTCTGTCCCCACAGTAATAATCCCCCTGTGCTCTGTCCCCACAGTAATAATCCCCCTGTGCCCACCCCCCCTCAGTAATAATCCCCCCTGTGCTCTGTCCCCACAGTAATAATCCCCCCTGTGCCCCCCCCCAGTAATAATCCCCCTGTGCTCTGTCCCCACAGTAATAATCCCCCTGTGCTCTGTCCCCACAGTAATAATCCCCCCTGTGGGCCCCCCCCCCCAGTAATAAGCCCCCCCCTGCTCTGCTCCCAATAGTAAAAATCACCCCCATGCTGTCCTCATATTAATAAACACCCCCCCCTGTGGTCTGCCCCATATTAATAATGGTAATAATCTCCCCCCCCCCCCCCAATTACCAAACACAGACACAAACAAAAAAAAACAACCTTATACTCACCTTTATACATAGATTGGGTCCCTGTCTCCTCTTCTCCTCCAGCCTGCGAGGAGCAAGCAGGCCGCTGCCGCCCCGCACACATCCTCTTCCTCCAGGCGCAGTAATATCACGTCACTGCGCCCATTTGAGGAAGAAGATGTGTGAGGGGGCAGCATTCGCCGGCCAGGTGATGAGCGCCCGGCTCGGCTGAGAGGAGCGCAGTCCGAGGGGGCGGAGCTTCGGTTCTAGGGGGCGGAGCTTCGGTCCGGCGGGTGTTCCGGCAGTGGGGGCAGCTGATTGCGAGGGGAGGTTAGGCCAGGTGATGGGGCGGGCGGGCTGACGGCCGGCGGTGCATGCTGATAAGTGACGTCCTGGGGGTGCCACCAGCGCCCCCAAGCTGTCGGCGCCCCGTGCGGTCGCCCGGCCCGCCCGCCCCTAGAAACGGCCATGAATAGGTATATGGCGGCCAGCATACCTGAGCGTGCTAATAAGTAATAATTATTGCGCATTTATACCACATATTTGGACAACAAATATATACTATACTTATACTTAAAACAACTCAAAGAACCAGGAAGTCTGCGTGCCACATCCATGCTTGCACAGGCATGCATTGGATCTCATGGAATAGTTGTAAGGAAAAGCAGTGGCACATACTGTAGTTACTCAGTTTATAGTAAATATAGGAGATACTAAGAATTTGAAGCAGTCAGTGCATCCCTAAGGCGTGTAAATCTAGTTGTGGAATAGTTAGTCTCAGAATGGTGGCACCACTGTCCCCATACTTTCGGAAAAATAGCTGGACACCTGTGGCGGAACTTTTGCCATAGCAACTGTAGGGATTGGCTGCAAATGCACTACAATCACTTATGGTGTACAGAGCTTGTATGAGGTGATATTGGTCTTTGTACTGTGGTTTTTATTTAGTAGCAGTGGTAGTATTACTCAGTATTAGGGGGGATTAGTCAGTATGTGGTGGTAATATTTGTCCCTTATGAACTGGTAATGTTGGTATTATTGGTCAGTACTGGATTTGGTCAGTAACTGTATGGTGGTAATGGTGTGGCGGTAATAGTTGCCCCTTGGTAATAGTAACATTGGTCTCGGTATACAGGATTTGGCCAGTCTGACAGTGATATATGTATGTTAATGTTATTCATAACCATGTAACATAAGCTTAGGACTACACATGACGATTTAGTTGGGGGGCAGGGGCTTATATGTGCAGCTGTGACTGGTGGTAGGAGCTGCAGCTGTGACAAGAGAAAGAGGAGGTGTGCTGGGAAAAGTAGTGCATCTCCGTCCCGGGGTGTTGTCTTGGACACAAACCTTACAGGTGTGAACTAAAGTGAAAATCCATACTAGTTTAAAGCAGCAGCTGCTACAGTGGCAGGCTCAGTAAGAGTTATTATATATGCAGAATTTAAAATGATACTGTCACTCCCCTTACTTTCGCTTAATTTCATGGGCTTGGCAGGGGGGCCGAACAGCTGTGAAGCCCCACCTAGGTGACACTGTCCACCAATGAAATTAAGTGATACAGCAGAAAGAAGACACAGACAAGTGTTATACAGGTATATATTGAATGTGCTTCATCAAAGCTTGTGGATGGTGCAGAGAACTGCACATAGAGTAACGGGGGGTACAATATTCCTTTAAAGGGATACTGTCACCCCCCCCCCCCCCTCCTTATGTGTGACTCTCTGCACCATCCATGAGCTTAGATGTTGCACATTTAATATATACCAGTATAAAACTTGTTTTAAAATCTCTTCATTACATTGTTGGAAAGTGTCACATAGGCGGGCTTTATAACAATTGGGCCGTCTGCCCAGCCCGCCGTGAAGCTACGCCTAGTTAGAAACAATAATCTTTTATACACTTCAGCTGTGCAGCGTTTGAACAGACAAATCTAATACAGTGACATCTAGTGGCGAAACTTTATCACTACTTTCATCACCACTCCTATACAATAAGTACAGGCTTTTGCGAAGGGTGTATATAACAGTAACACCCGTGGTAGGACGCCCCATACATACTAGCGACATCTAGTGGAAAAACTTAGGTACTACTTTATTACCACTTTTACTTAGAGAACAGGCTTTTGCGAAGGGTGTAGACATTAGCAACACCCGTGGTGGGATACCACAGTTGGATAAGATTAGAAAGACTAATGCCGACTTCCGGTTCTGGCGCGTCCTGAGATGGCGGCACCTTAAGTGAGCTCCGGCACCCTCTGCTCATAAATCTACTCCTCGCACTGATACCTGCACACATCGGCATCGCTGAATCTCGTCTCTGTCTCCTGTCACAACCAGGAAGTCAGGGAAGTCCATAAAAACAGCGGGGAAACATCATAAATACCATCCTTTCATCCTCCCTCACATTCCAGTCACGGGAGTTAAATCAAAGATGGCGCCGACACACGGCTCAGCTGCAGAGCCTGTCACAGAGGAAACACACTCCTCACACATGTTAACCCCTGAAGCCTCAGGAGGGGATTCATTAATACCTGGCCTCAATATTTCTTGTAAAACCCTAGCCATTGAAGTTGCCAGGATTTTAGCTCCAGATATTAAAGCCTCCTTGGATGCTACTATAGCTTCTTCCCTGTCAGTCATACAAGGAGACATTGTCAAACATACCACACAAATTTCTGAACTTGAAGAGAGAGTTAACCTCTTGGAGGAAGAATTGCACCTCACAAAATCAAAACTCCAGCAAAATATACGTATTACATCTTCATTACAAACCAAAACTGATGACCTTGAGAATCGCTCAAGACGCAGCAATTTATGTATAATAGGTCTGCCTGAATCTATTCCAGCTACACAATTACATGCTATTTGTTCACTAGAAATTCCACAAGCCCTGGGTATACAAGGTCCTGTTACTGTGGAAAGAGCTCACCGAATTGGTCCTCTGTCTACAAAACAAGATGCTAATTACAAAGAACCAAAACCCAGACAAGTGATTGTTAAATACCTGAACTATAATGATAAAAACAATATATTACAAAGCTTCAAAAAGTCTACCATTGACACAGCAATACGAGGACACAAAATCCTTATGTTTAACGACTACTCCGCAGCAGTGGTTCAAAAACGTAAAGCTTTGCACATATTTGTTCTGCCCTGGTGAAAAACCAAAAACGTTTTGCACTCCTTTTCCCAGCCATACTTAAAATCTTTAAATCTGATGGCTCAACCTGCATATATCACTCTCCTGACGAAGCTATGACCTCCCTTAAAGATGTCAAAGGCCTTACACCACTTCCACAAGATAACATCAAAAGATGTTGTCTTGACAGCCCCACTGAGACCATAGAAAAAATGGAACAGTCGTAGGATGCCTATAGCCTATGGATTATAATATATGCTATGCTCTCCCACCGTGAATACCTATATAGCCTATATTTAGACATTTCCTTTTTTTATTTCTGGTAAGGTTACTCCTTTATGGGGAAACCTCTTTTCCAAACATTATTAAATGTTATTTTTACTCTACTTTTACTCTAATATCTATAACACAATTTCTTAGAGTTTAAGTACTATAAAACTGTACTCTAGTCTGCCATATGTTCTTCTTTTCATAATCTTTCTCCTTTCCCACCTCCCCCCATTTTCAATCAGTGTCCTCCACTGGTTCCTACTGTTACCTGTCACTTGCATATCTGTCTTACTCCTTACTCTCCCCCACCCCCTCCCGTGATAATTCTTTTCCTCCTTTTTGCTAGGAGGATGAGGGATAAATACTTTGTTTTAGCTCTCAACATGTTGTGTGTAGAGGTTGTTGTGAATGATTTTTGGTTTATATTTACCGTCTCATCAATGCGGAGTCTGCGAATGCTCCGGTCATTGAAAAATACGAAAAAAGTGAAGTCCTTACATATCTTGCTTCGCTTATTTCATGCAGTTTTGTTACTGTTCTTTTCATGTTTCACCTCTTGTTTTCCTATATTATCTATGTACTATCTTATCATTTCTGATCTACATATTTCTTCCTATGCAATGTGCTCCCAGGGTCCTAGCTATACACCTCTTCTCTCTTATAATATTTTATGAGGTTGGTAACTTGGAATGTTAAGGGGTTACGTTCCCCTTCTTAACGAACTTCTGTATTGAAACATCTTAAAAAACTTAGAGCTGATATTGTATTATTGCAAGAAACACACTTAACTGTACCAGATTTCTTCAGACTTAAACGGTTTTGGGTAGGAGCGGTTTATGGATCATCAGCAGTGCACAAAAAATGTGGGGTTATTATTCTTACACACAAACATCTTGCCTGTTCGGTAATATCACAATTTAATGATAATGAAGGGAGGCTATGCCATCTTCTTATTGATACTCCGGCAGGCAAGTGTAGTATTTATAATGTTTATGGGCCCAACAACCAAAAGCCAGTTTTTTTCAGATGACACAACCACTAAAATAGTTTGTGGAGATCTAAATACGGTCCTTCACACTGCTGAGGATAGAAAAAGAACTAGGGTCCCCAATTCTTTATCTGATGCATGGCGTCACCTACACCCTGATAGTAGGGAATACTCTTTCTATTCTCATTCCCAAAATGCCTGGTCACGAATAGATTATTGTTTAGTATCAACAGAAGCGCTTAGCAAAGTGGAAGATTCTGACATACATGACCTGGTGATTTCCGATCATTCCCCTGTTAGTCTACAATTAAGAGATATTTTCCAAAAGGGCACTGACATCATTTGGAGATTCCCTTCCCAACTTGCCACTGACAAATCATTCACCAAACTCTTAAAATCTTGGTGGTTGGATTTCTTCTCTAATAATGCACAACATACACAATCACCCTTACTTTTCTGGGAAACTGCAAAAGCGGTCATCAGAGGCCATATAATATCTTTTGTAGCTGCCCGAAAACGTGAAGCACGAAAAACATACCTTGATCTAACCCAAAAATTACGTACAGCATATACAATATTTTTAGCTTCTCCTTCAGATGAAAATAAATCCAAATGGATAGCATCCAGAAAAGCTCTTGAAATAGCTGAGGAAAAGCTTAATGTTATTTACAAAGACCAATATATGGCTCGTCTATTCCGTTATGGGAATAAGTCAGGAAAAATGTTAGCAAATCTCGCTAAAGGACGTAAACCTGCTTCCTACATTACTGCACTGAAAGATAAGGCGGGCACTATACAAAAAGATCCTAAAAATATTTCAAGTATCTTACAACAATATTATACGACACTCTATTCAAAAGACGTACTTGATCTTGATGCCGGCAAAACATTTCTAGATTCTTTACCTCTACCTTCTATTGACAATTCTTCTCTTCTTACTTTGAATGCACCAGTTACACTGGAGGAGATCACCAAAACAATATCCTCATTGAAAAACTATAAAGCCCCAGATTCTGACGGCTAGAGTGCAGAATTTTACAAATGTATGTCACCTGACATCTCTTCTACCCTTCTCTCCACTTTCCAGGTTATTTTAAGTGATCACCAAATGCTACCCTCAGGGAACACAGCGTACATAAAAGTCTTACACAAGCAGGGTAAAGATCCCACATCCCTGTGTTCCTACCGGCCAATATTATTGATTAATCAAGATCTTAAAATATTAGCAAAGATTATGACTAACAGACTGGCAGATATTCTACCCTTACTAATCGGAAATCACCAGGTTGGTTTTATAAAGGGACGCTCAGGTGTTACCAGTATAAGAACCGTTTTGGCAGCTCAAGCGGCTGTTCAAAATAAAAGTCATTCCAGTCACTCTCCAGGCCTATTAGCTATTGACGCCGAAAAGGCATTTGACAATATCAGTTGGGAGTGGCTGGATATGACTCTATCCAAGTTCGGGATTATAGGTCAATTTAGGGATTTTATTTCTACTATATACTCATCTCCAAAAGCTAGAATTCACACGCCAGGCTTTCTATCTGATAGCTTTCCTTTGCAAAAAGGAACTAGACAAGGATGTCCCCTGTCTCCATTATTATTTAATTTAGCAAGATACTTTATTTCTTTGGATGTTTTCTCAGGTATTCAAGTCGGTTCCCAAATTATAAAAATAACATGTTTTGGCGATGATACACTAATTTACTTGGAAAATCCAGACTTACACGTTCCAGCTGTTTTGGACATTCTAAAATTTTTGGCTCCTTCTCTGGCTACAGGATTAATGTCAATAAGAGCCAACTTCTTTACCTTACTCCTCATGCGAAAGCATCCACAGGTCCAGCAGGGGTATCCATTGCCAAATCCAGTCTTACATACCTTGGTATCCAAATTGGTCATCCTCCCTCCTCTCTATACTCCTTAAATTATCCTCCCATATTTAAAAAAATAAAACAAGACTTACAGAGATGGGAATCTTTACCACTATCAATTTTAGGTCGTACTCATTTAATTAAAATGATGTGTTTTGGAAAAATATTGTACCCGATGCAAACAATACTACTTTTACTTAAACACCCCGATGTCTCCCTACTCCAATCCTACTTCACTAAATTTATATGGCAATCTAAGAGGCCACGTATTGCTTATTCTACTCTATGTCTTCCTACTTTTAAAGGCGGAGCTTAATGTCCAGACATTAGACTATATAACCTTTCTGCTCTTTTTCGCCATGTTAAGGATTGGATTATGAACACATCACAATTTTCTAACATTTCTTTGGAATCAGCGCTAGCTACACCATGGCCTCTTCCAACTCTGTTGCATGCCAAACTGCCAGAACTCCCTCCACATGTTAAAAAAATATAATTTTTAAAGATACAATAGCCACATGGAAAGCGGTAAGAAAATTATTTGGTTTACCTTTCTGTCTTTCAAAAAGACTTCCTCTATGGAATTCCCCACTATTTCCACTTAATTCTGATAATTTAGATTACATGATGTGGCAGAGTGAGCATATTTCCACTGTGGAGGACTTACTAGATACTACCTCTCATACTTTCTTACCATGGGACAATCTCAGGATTAAATATAACCTACCCCCCTCCCACCAACCCCAATATAACCAACTAAAAGAATTTATCACCAATAGGGTATGTGATCTTGCAAAAGCAGAAAGCAATACTGACTTTGATAACCTATTTCCTATACCTCCTGTTCATAACTGCCTATCCCATATTTACAAAGAAATTAGATCAAGATCTCAACATAATCTAACTTTACAAATATTTCAACATAAATGGTCCTCTATAATAGCCTCTACAGACTTGACCCAACAAATTTTAATTGGTTCGCAGTTTGTTCACTCTGCCACACCAAATGTAGCATTACGGGAAGTTCACTTTCGTTTTATCCATAAAGCAATATACGCTTTTAATTTTCCCTCATCTAATACGCCTGCTCATTACTTGAAAAGTTGTCCAAAATGTGCACTCCCTAGAGCGGACTTGTTTCACTGGGCATGGTCTTGTGTACATGTACAAACGTTCTGAGAATCTATACAGCTCTTTCTAAACTTCCACTCTTCCACTCTTTCGTCCAATGAATTAATTACCTCCAAAGGAATTCATTTAACCCTGTTGGTATCCCTAAAGTGTTTACTGAAACACTGGATATCAGATGCTATACCGCCTATATCTGAAGTGATATCCACCTTAAGGGTATAAACCCACACACCGTATAAGCAGCGTATTTACTGCTGCGATACGCAGCAAACACGCAGCAAATACGCAGCAAATACGCAGCAGATTAGGTCTAAATAACTGAACACAGCATCAAATCTGTACCAACAAATCTGCTGCGTATTTGCTGCGTATTTGTTGCGTATCTGCTGTGTATACGGTGTGTGGGTTTGTACCCTAAAAGAGATATTCCACTGGGAAATTTTAGACATTCTGAGAACTAAGGCAAAAACAACTAAAACATTTATGTGTAAATAGAAACAGTTTATGATTCATGACTTCACTACGGAGGAAAGAGAAACAATAATAAATCAGTTTAAAGATAGCACATGGTATTGCATGGCCGCCCAAAAAGGGACCCTGGGAGCACTCTGACTGTCTTAATCTTTACTTTTCTCTACTTTATAGATTTACTTTCCATATTCTACTTTTATAAATGCTGAAATTACAACATACTTGAGGTGACAATGTTTTGTTGTTGTTTTACTGTTGCTTTTTAGTAATACTTTCTTGTATAAGATTTATTCATACATTTTCCATATTCTGTAAAATGGTTATTTTTACATGTCAAATGCTGTAAACATACTGTCCTATGGCGCCTGCGTGCGACTGTTTCTGTCATCTTTATCAATAATGAATACTACCCTGTATGCTTCTTAACTTGAAATACCATCAATAAAACATCTTTAAAAAAAAAAAAAAAAAAAGACTAATGCCCATACATATCAATATACCTGAAACCAAAACTGTTTGGTTTTGCCTATAACAATCAATTATATCTATGTGTGTTTTTATCTAGTATTATTATCATCCATGAAATAAGAAACTCCCCTGAAGGCCAGTTTCACGTGAACAGAATCTGAATCAGAATATTATAGTTCTACATAATGTTGTGATTTCATTAAGGGGTTGTCTGGACTATATGCATATTAAAAAAAGACATTGCCTTCCTGGCTTTCATGCTGTCGCTGGAATTATGCCGTTCTTGTTTCCACTGTGTTGTTGATTCTGGGTTTGGGGTCATGATGTAAAAAGCCTGGTCAACCATTCGCTGCTATAGCGGTGAAGCCAGGAAAGTAAGTACATGTTGTTTTTTTTCATCCACTTCTTTATCAGATCAGTTAAAAGGAATCCTGCTCAGACAACCTCTGTAAACCTACATTTGGGCTAGGACTATCTGCTGTATTACAAGAGCTAAGATTTGACACAGCCAAAGAATGAAAAAGTCATATCATACATACTTTCTCAGTAATCTTTTTTTCTTTCTCCAGGACTTTGGTCATTGTGCAGCACATGTTCTGGTCAACACAGAAACATATGCCGAGGAGATTATTTCACAAAACTGTTCTACTAAAAAAGGTATACACAATGTAATATATCCCAGACTAATTATCTAGTGCTATGTTTTATTTAGTCTGTTTTCACAATAGAGATGTCATCCAAGAAGGCTTAGGTCCTATTGCTGAAACATTTCCAAGGCAACCATAGAATAAGTACTATTGCCCAAAATAGGGTGCTTGCAATTTGGAAAACATCTTACTTACACGGAAAAAAAAACCTAATGGGGCATTTTCAGATGGATTATCTGAACCCAGCCACCACATTAGCGGTATAGAAATTGTAGATAAGCATGAACAGTGTGGGGCTGGGCTACCTAGGTCTCACCAGTAGAACTGGTTCTGTGGCCTCCCAATGAAGAATCGATGAGAAGCAACATGCTGACACGGTTGTTTCCTAGATGGATTGTTCTCACCTCCCTGAATAACAGGCTTTTACTACACCTCGCGGTACCCTTGTAGTACCCTCATGAAGTTGTCAGGCTTTGCTAGGAGTTGTAGTTTCTGAGAAGACAAACCTTTAATAATTGATGGCTGAGTAGAGGCTCCAAGTCACTGCAATCTGTGGGTCAAAACTATCAGAGATGAAGATCCATCAATAACTGATTCTACAGCAACAGCGGTTATCAGAGGATTGTCCACTCATATATAATACAACTCAATATATCCTGAGGGCAGACTGTCAATAAATGTTCAGTTTTATTGTCCACTGCTACAGCTCCTTGATTGAACTAAGGGTCTTTTGTAGTTTGAAGGTCCTAGGTGCATTGTACACTGGGTGTTTTGTGAAAGATCAGAATAGATCCGTGGGGTTTCAGTGTGTTGTAGTGACCTCAGAACAGCACTATTATGGAATGAAGGATATAAAACGAAATAAATAAATGATATAATAAATAAGAGAATATATATATATATATATATATATATATATATGTATGTAAAGTAGCTAGGCCTCTCTGTGCCCCATATAGTAGTAATGCCACTCTGGCTCCCCATATAGTAATTAGGCCACTCTGTGCCCCCATATAGTAAAAGCCGCCTCTGTGACTCAATTTATAACTTAGGCCCTACTTTATCTCCATAAAAACATGTGCCCCATGCCCTCATATAGTAGTTTGACCCCTCTGTGCCCCTACATAGTAATTAAGCCTCTCTGTGCCCCCTATATAGTAATTGAGCCACTCTGTGCCCCCATATAGTAGTTAGCCTCCTCTGTGTTCCCTCAATTAGTAGTTTGGCTTCTCTATGTTCACATATAGTATTTTAGCCACTCTGTGCTTCCATATATTATAAGCACTCTCTGTGCCCTCATATATTAGGTCCCCCCTGTGCCCTCATATAGTGGTTAGGCCCCTCTGTGCCCCAATATAGTAGATCCCATTGCCTCCATATAGTAGTTTGGCCCCTCTATGTATCTATATAGTATTTAGGCCTCTCTGTGCAGGTAGGTCCCCCAATAGATAGTCTTCCTGGTAGGTAGGTCCCTGTAGTTAATCCCCCAGTATGTAGTATTTCCTCTCTGTAATGAAAAAACCCACACTTACCTGTTGCACAAATGCAATGCTGCCCTCCTCCTGTGTCTCCTCTCCCTCCCAGCTCTGCGAGCACATGAGTGACATCACTTGGGCAACAAAGCTCCTGAGAAAAAAGCGGCCTCAGGCAAAAAAAAAAAAGAAATAAGAAATATTCGTACTTTCTTTTTTTATATAAAATAATAATTTATTTTGCCTTATGTGCCATTTACTCCATTAATAGAATTTCTCGATGCTGCACCAAGGTCCACCAGACTTGCACTAGAGGAGCATTAACATCATCAACCCTACTCAGATAACCCCAGTTTTCTCACCCCTAACCTTGTTTCAGCATTGTCCTATATGAGTGTGCCACAAAATATAAAAAGAAGCGTGTGTACACATGACTGCACAACCACTGTATAAAAATGAAACTTTTTAGAAAAACACCACTTTCATGTAACTTCATACACAGACAAATGGTTAAAATCAAGTAAAATAAGTACAACTTCATATTTGCTCTTTTCAGCTTTAAAGCTGATAATCTTGTTCAAGCAGTTCAATTGGCCTGCTAGTAAGATCAGGTGATAATTCAACTTCACAGTTAAGTTATAAAACAAGATGCTTTGTGTTTGTCTTTTGATTATTGCTAGAGATGAGCGAACCGGGTTCGGGTTCGAGTCGATCCAAACCCGAACGTTCTGCATTTGATTAGCTGGGGCTGCTGCAGTTGGATAAAGCTCTAAGGTTGTCTGGAAAACATGGATACAGACAATGACTATATCCATTATTTCCACATAGCCTTAGGGCTTTATCCAACTTCAGCAGCCACCGCTAATCAAATGCCGAAAGTTTGGGTTCGCATCGACTCGAGCATGCTCGAGGTTCGCTCATCTCTAATTATTGCCCCTTCTTTAACAAATGAGAAAACAAAGAAATCCTACAAAAAAGGCACCACTTAGAAATATTCAAATCACAAATCCTTTATTAGACATATTCAAAAAATAACATGATTAAAAACATATAAATGTATGAGCAGAAATACAAAAGTGGTATGGGTACACCACAGATCCCACCTGGACAAAACAATTATAGGGGAAGCACATAAGTATCAGAGGGGAGCATGAGAATAAATATAAAGTGCAAGTGCTGCAAACATATCTCCTATAGTCTCCCTGACATAGAAATGCCACTCCTGAATCCGTCCGGCAATCAGCTTTCAGAATAGGTAAACACAAAGCAAAGTGCCAGTGCAGCTAAGTCTGTATACCTGACTGTCCGATGGTCCGTGGGCACCTTCCTTTCCCCAACGCACGTTTCCTGTACCAGAGCTTGATCACGGGGCCCCATACGCGAAACGTGCGTTGGGGAAAGGAAGGTGCCCACGGAAAATTGGACATTAATGTATACATACTTAGCTGCACTGGCACTTTGCTTTGTATTTTGGAAGCTGATTGCCCCACTGGGGACGGATTCAGGAGTGGCATTTCTATGTCAGGGAGACTATAGGAGATATGTTTGCAGCACTTGCACTTTATATTTATTCTCATGCTCCCCTCTGATACTTATGTGCTTCCCTTATTGTCCAGGTGGGATCTGTGATGTACCCATACCACTTCTGCATTTCTGCTCATACATTTACATGTTTTAATTCATGTTATTTTTTGAATATGTTTAATAAAGGATTTGTGATTTGAATATTTCTAAGTGGTGCCTTTTTTGGAGGATTTCTTTGTGGTATACAGGTATCCACGGTATATAATTTTGGTCTATATAGGATTTACAAATGAGAAAACATGCTTTAGGTTACCCTGGATAACTATACCAAAATAAATTTTAATCACTGACACAAATTCCACAAATTATGACCATATTTGCTCTTTTCTAGGGTGGCAGCCAAAAGCACCAAAACAACCAGGTGAATCCTTCTTTATATATTTTGTAACCATTGTATATCAAAAATATAGCTCTAAGCGTGGTTACTTTAAAGGAGAACTCCGGCCAAGACCTATTTTTTTAGAAAATGCCTAGGGAAGGGGTATGAAAAAAATAAGATCCACTTACCTTCCCAGCTCCCACACTTCTGCCTGCATCCCACCGCCACCACTCTTGTGTTTGGCCGTCCCCAGTGTCTGGGGGTGGTAGCAGTGTTTAATGGGCCAGCCACAAGTGGCTGGACACTGGGGGAGCAGAGCAGCGGGGAAGCCAGGGAGATAGGAAGATGTTATTTTTTTCACTCACTTCCTCCCTGCATGGTTACAGAGAGCTATTTCAGAAAGTGATGGAGTGTGCGTATGAGGGATGTGCCATCAGAAAATTATCTATTGTTTAAATCAAGTTTTTATGTTTAACATATTTTTAGGATTTTTTTTTTCTAATGTTACATTTTACTATTGGTATTATAAAATAATCCTGAAATCTTGCAGTTTAACTTCTCACCACTACTTATAAAACTAATCTGAGACTTCCTGTTCTGTCTGTGGTGGTAAGAGGAGGCTGCTGTAAAGTAATCTGTACAGCATTACAGCGACTGGTGACTGCAGTAAATAGAAGGGACCATAGAGGCTCCCTATGGAATGACCTCTTCAGAGCTCACAGAGCAGTTCAGTAATGTTTTATATTCATCTAAAAGGGATAGACTCTTATTGTCATCTATGTAAAAGAAGCTTGCTGTTAAAAACAGATCAGGCAAGATGGCCGCCAGAAAATAGAACCATTAGTTAAAAAGATTAGTGAAATAAAATGCTTCAGTATCTGGCTCTAATCTGTAAGAAAATCTAGGCACATTCTCTTTAAGGTAATATAGCCTCTAACAATTGCCATGAAAAGAACCTGCAAACATTTGAAATGCATAGAAATCAGGTAAACAGACACAAGTCTGATGCAGGTGAGCAGGCAGAGCAACATTAAATAGGCAATGCCAGGCAGGGATAGGTGAAGGGCACATTAGAGACCTGTGCACTGGCTCTTTATTTATATATCAAGGACTACATCCTCAGAAGAGGAGGCAAGTGAGAACCCAGAGAAGAAAACGAGGATCAGCTGGGAGGGGGTCAGAGGGGGTGAGTGTAAACACAAGCCTTACGCTGGTGGGTGGCAACTGCTGGCATTATACCACCAGTCACCGTTGAGCAGGCAGCAGACATCCTGATCTGATCTGGTAGCTCAGCAAACCTGTTAAATAAATCAGTATTCCTATATTTACAGATTATGCCATAATTGTCTGATAGGTGTGGTCCCACCTGTCTGCTGAGAGTATATTCACGTGGTACAGTATTTGTTTTTTCTTAATGAAAATACTCTTGTTGCCAGTCTATGAACCTCATCACAATTCTCCTGAGCCCTATCAAGGCAAAGAATGAAAGAGATGTGACTGTGCATATACCCAACTCTCTACACTGGAAGTTACTGTAACAGCTTGCTCTACTGTCTCCATTACTGTAGAACTGAACGGAGAGAGCACAGGTGCACACGTAGTATTCCACATGCAGGCATGCCCCTGTAGATGATCCTCCAGGTAGTTACCCCCCTAGTAGCCCCCCCAGTATGTAGTAAAGCCCCGAGTATAGTAGGACCTCACTGAAGGTACCCCCCTTCCCAGAGTGTAACTAAAAAAAAATCCATGCTCCCCTAGTTGCAGTGCCCGTGTGTCTCTGTGTCTCCTTCCTCTGCCAGAACACAAGTGACTGCACTTGTGTGCCAGAGCACTGGGAAGGGAGCAACCTCTCTTAACCGGAGGCATAAGGTTGCCAAAAAAGAATTTGACAGAGCAGGGAACCAATAGCTCCTTGCTGTGTCAATCACAGTGCTTATTTTAACTGTGAATGTTCATCAGGAAAGCACAGTTAAAAAGCCTGCTGCAGGGGCTCAGAGCGGGGAGGGAGACCCTGAATCACTGGCACAGGGGCCACAAGGAATATGGGCAGTTCGGACCATGGGCCCCCTTGGGATCTGGGAGCTCCGAGTGGTCGTCTGAACTGCATGTACACCACTGATTGCCAGTAGTATGCAGACATCATATGTTAATATCTTGGTGTTAATATTAGGCCACAGTGACAGGGCAAAAACCCATTATTCCTAGAGGTACACACAACCCTCTATAATCATAAATAATGTCAAATGCTGCTTTGATGGGTAGAAGAAAAACACCAAAAGTCTAGCTCTTAAATAATTTATGCATTAACAATGTTTGTAGTTTTAGAGCCACCAGTGATGTTTGTCCGTAGCCATTGCCTGGGATGCGTCCAAGTCATAGACACCAACAGTGAGGTGTTGTTATCGATAATTCAGTCGGCAATTGAAAAAATGAATACAGTGGGAAACCACAAATTCCACTTTCATCTTGAAAATGTTACAAAGGCACAACGACAGGTCAGAAACAACTGTTCCAATAATCATCGAATACATTGTTGTAGATATAAGTGACACTTCCAACAGCTTGCACTACCGTCATAGAAAAAATAGTAAAAATAGTAAATAGTAACTTGTGTACTAATAAAATTGCATGTGTTTTTATGGCTGGGATCAACATATACATCTATCCTATTATAGTCAGAAAGGAAATTCTAAACAGGCAGACTACATGAACCAAGTGGTCTTTTCTATTATGTTTGAAATTGTACTGTGGACATTGAATGTGCATTGCATCTATAGTTTATACATACAGCAATTCCCTACCTTAAATTATATACAGTGGTGCCTTGGATTACGAGCATAATTGGTTTCGGGACTGTGCTTGTGATCCAAATCCACTCTTAAACCAAAGCAAATTTTTCCATAAGAAATCACTGATATGCAGACAATTGGTTCCACACCCCAAAAATAATGATTTATTATTCTGAATAACATGTAAAACAGATGAAACAAACATTCAGAAACAGCAGAATATGTCATATTATAAGTTACTGTACAGTAATGGAGAGGATGGGAAACACAAGGGCTGAAAGAGACTGCAAGGAGCATGAAGGAATGAGCAGGGCAGATGTGGGCACATACATGCAGCACTCTCTGGCCGGGGAGAGAGGGGTTACAGCTATGGAGAGATTACCCCCATAGTCCTGTTCCCTGATGTAAGCCCCAGCCTGACGTGGATCTGCTATGATTTGGAAGGTGATGGACACTCCCTGGGTCAGAGTACAGGGCTGTAGACCACGCTATGCAGGCCATGCCCCTTCTCCACTCACGCTCCCACCCAGTACAGGGAGCTCTTAAACCAAAGCAATGCTCTTAAACCTAGTCACAATTTTGAAAAACTGTGAGCTCTTAAACCAAGACGCTCTTAAACCAAGTTACTCTTAAACCACGGTACCACTGTATATGTATATATATATATATATATATATATATATATATATATATAATTTTATTTTTTGTATCTATTTCATATAATATCTGATCTAGGTTGTAAGTGGATGGAACTACAAGTTAGAGTACACAATCAGACAGACAAATTGCTCCAAAAGTTTATTTCCTAAGTGGACTCCAGAAGAATGCTCACTTGACAAAAATGGGGTAAGTGGGTATGTTGAATTGTTCTGCATTGTCAATAGCTCTTGTTTTTTTATCTATTTTCTGCTTGGCATTTATAAATTAATTTGTAGTCACATAATTTGTTCTTGTTACACGGTTAAAGAGGTACTCTGAGGAAAAAAGAGTGTACAAATCAACTAGTGTCCGTAAATTGTAAATTATTTCTATTTAAAAACTCAAGTCTTCCTTTACCTATGAGCTGCTGTATGTCCTGCTGGAAGAGGTTTATTCTTTCCAGTCTGACACAGTGCTCTCTGTCGCCACCTCTGTCCATGTCAGGGATTATCTACAGCAGTCCCCCATGGAAAACCTCTCCTGCTCTGGACAGTTTCTCTGGAGTACCCCTTTAAGCCAAACAATTATGTTTTTGTATGGAAACTGATCCAAGCTGAATAATGGGCTGCTTCCTTTTGTGTAGATAGGATATTTGGTCATTTCTCTTTTAAATGTATTTTTATAGCAAGATGGTAATTGTGTTACCGATGTGTTTGTGACACCAAATGAAGAAATCAAGGATATACAGTTAAATTGCCACTCAAGCACAGGTAAGAATATATTGCTTTATAATACGTTATATAAAAAATATTTTATTGCAAGAATGTGTTTAATGTAGTGTAGTGTATGGTATTGACCCTAGTAATAAGTTACTGTGATGTTAGTTTGAAAGTGTAAGCTAAAGCTGGCTAAACACTGACCTAAGATGTGCCAGGTGTAATAGCCGACACATGCTTGATGGTATATTTGGCACATCGTTGGCTGTCCATGCACAATCACATCAAATATTGTTACCTTTGATCTGGCAGAGATTTCAGGCAAAATGTACACCAACTCTTGGCATGTATTAGAGAAAGTCTACCAAACTGTGTCAGGCCACAATTCTCAAAATGAAACAAAATGAGGCTTGAGCAAATATTTGCAACTATCAGCCCTTGATAAATGCCCCCCAACATGTATAGTATCCTTTATGACAGGTAGATAAAATTTAGAGCTGATGTGTATGTTACAGCCACAGGATCTATAGAAGAATTAGGCAGTACATTTGCTGTTTCATTGCCATATCACCTACTTATAGTTATAATACTGAGTTTCACATTTTGTTTATTAGAAAAGAATGGTGAAAGACCTAGTTTGAGAAGATGACCTTTGATGGTGAATGACCTAGTTTGAGAAAAACTCTTCTTGAGTCAAAACGCTACTGCATTGTTACAGAATTATGACTATTTTGCAGATAGACGCCCTGCTGGGGCAGACGGAGGGTCCAATCAGGGTACAAAGGGGTTGTGGCTTCCCCCTGCGACTGATTTACCATGATTTTTGGTTGCTAAACTATAATATATACACACACACATACCGTATTTTCCAGAGTATGAGACGACTGGGCGTATAAGACGATGCCCAACTTTTACAGTTAAAATATACAGTTTGGGATATACTCGCCGTATAAGACTGCCCCTCTTCCAACGCACACAAAATAAAAATTAATAAGAAACATCAGAAAGATCTGAGAGGCAGAGATCTGAGAGGCAGAGAAGGAGGTACAGTAATACCAGTAGGATACAGGGACGGGTCATACGAGTGAAAGAGTTGTCTTTCTTGGCACATGACCCCTCTACCATAACTCTTTTTTTTTCCATACCCCGAATGGGTATGGAGGTAGGACCCCTTGCGATCTGTTACTTGTTCCGTCCTTTGTATCTATGTATCAGGATTTTCAGAGAGCCAAGAGCAGTGAATGGAGGCCTTGTTTATGATGTTGATCGCTATGTCCTTTATGGTTAATGATCCCTGATCTATTCCGACCTTTACATCAACATTCCTGTTATTATTTTTCTATTGCACATATATCTCATGACTTATTTCACTATGGTCGTATTTTTGACAAAGACCAGAGGGTGTTCGAAACTTTGCTTGTACCTGGATATGCAATAAAGCAGTTTGGGTGCTTGGGTTTGGGTGGAAAAGGCAGCAAGCCAGGGAGTAAAGTGCTTAGCCAGGTTCTTTTTCTGGCTATATCTAGCGATCAGTGGGGTCTGCCTGATCAAAACCTCTGACATTTTGGTAGGACATGTCAAAGGTTTTTTTTTTTAAGTGATAGAGCCCATTTAAAGGAGATGTTCCATCTGAGGAAACAATGGCCACAGCATGAAGAAAGTTGAACTGAATTGTGACGATTTAAGTAAATAGTACCCCAATGTCAAATGATATATTTCTGACATATGAGGGTTGATATATGGATCAATCAGGACTGTGTAATAGTCAAGTAGAAAAACTCTTTATTGGAAAGATTTACTAAGCAAAACTTTTTCAGAATTTTGTTGTCATTGGAGGATGGAGTAAAAGAGGCGTAGGTGTTTGTGCTATACAGGTACTTCAGCAAATTGCTGAAGTAGGTGTACAACACAAACACCTACTTAAAGGGGTTGGCCACTTTATATTAAAATAGTTTAGTATACAGTATAAGTAAGTGTACTCATTGCACTTACAGGGCACCACAGCCTGGAGGAGGGGAGTCTAAATTTAGCTCTATGAGGTACGCAGCGAGCTGCTGTCAGCAGCTCCCTGCGTACCTCATAGAGCTAAATTTAGACTCCCCTCCTCCAGGCTGTGGTGCCCTGCTCTGTGGTAAGTCTGTTCATCAGATGGCTTACATGGAGGAGCATATGACCATGCCCCAACCCCCAGTGTCCACCACAGAGCAGGGTTGGCACAGCCTGGAGGAGGATTGTCTGATATTAGCTCTATGAGGTACATAGGGAGCTGCTGTCAGTATATACAGTGAGTACAATCACTAATACTGTACACTAAGAAATTTTACTATAAAGTTTCCAACCCCTTAAAAAATGTTGGGTCAAATGGGTATGGAAAAAAAGATGACATGCCAATTTAAAAGATTTTCGTCATTTCACAAATTATTGGCATACATGAGGTGGCCTGAGAGTAGTGTGTCTAAAAAAAAGCAAGTTGCACAACAATTACTATATTAATGTATAGTATTTGCAAGTTTTATTCTCCTTGACAGTGCTGTAAATTTCTGCAGCAGGGAGTTTTTAGATTACCCATTAATTTATCTGATGGGCCTCTATAGAATACATGAATAAGGAACAATAACTTAAGGTTTACAATCCATTTTTTAATTTATCTTCAGGTTTTTGTCTTAACTGCCCTGATCAGGTGGAAGCCAGCGATCCCGAGCTGCTGAATGTGCTGAAGCAATTCATAAAAGAATATAATTCAGACAGTAATCATACAAACCTATATAAACTTCAGGCTGTGAAGACTGCCTCAATGAAACTGGTAAAATATTGCTATGTTCTTAGTAAAATAAATAAAGTACAAAGAAGGCTAGACTTATACTACCACCACAGCCAACATTTCCCTTTACAGCTGAGTTCACAAATAGTGTGTTTGTGTTTGGGGGGGGGGGGGTGTCCATCCCTGCTTCTGGAGTAGTTCAGCAAAAAGTCACAGAATTATTGTGCAACCCAGTTGATTTGTGCTGGGTTTTAGAATTTTTGCTGACCTACACTTATTAACATATTAGTTTTCTAGGCATGGCTGAGAATGCATAGGGAAAGAGGTAAGGCAAAGGGAGACGAGAACCCTAGGCCTGCCTCCAGTGTTTTTATTAATTTAAAAGCACAGGCACAGGTTTCTTAGGTATAGCAGCAGCACTTTTATAAACGCTAATCCAAAACTACCACCAGCTTAATTTTTAGTAGGGGAGGGTGAAAGGTTTGCTATAATCAGTTAATTCCTCCCAACACTTTTTATTTTTGTCCCCTTTTTTTTTTTTTTTGCGTGCAGCTCATTTATACCATCTAGTCTTAAGGCTCTCATACTCTTTTTAAATAGCTGATGGATGAACAATCATCCAGCCATGAAGTACATCTACCACCGTCTTCCCTATACACTGGAATTTTTCTACACAGCTGAGCATTCCTGTGTTCTCTATGAAAAGGGGAGGGGTAAACCGCAGCTCTCAGCTGTCATGTCATATGTCAGTGGTTTTTCAGGGGGGCCCTATACACCTTAGATTAACGTCTGAATCCACGGCGAACGGCCCACTAAAGTCTAAGGTAAATGACCACCTTTAGGTTAGAACAACAATTACTTAACAACAGTAAAGTGCTTAAAAAGTATGTAAAACTCAGAGTAACTGTAGGGCATATCACTTAAAGGAGAACTCCCACCAAAAAAGTCACAAAGCAAGGGGGTACAGGAAAATAATAAACAACCTAAACTTACCCGTCCTTGTGTTCCGTAGCACAGCTGCTAGGTCCTGTTGACAGCCGCAGTTGACCTGCAGCTCCTCCAGCTGCAAAGTCACATACCTGGCTGAGCAATTTCTCGTTTAGCCAATCAGTGACTGTGGTGGGACACCACCCCAGTCACTGACTGGCTGCACGGGCAATCGCTCAGCTGGGTTGTGACATTGCAGCTGGAAGAGCTAGGTATGAAAATGACTTCCAGCGGCTGCCAGAGGGACCTGAAAGCGGTGCGACATAGGCATGTGGACAGGTGAGTTTAGGTTGTTTATTATTGTCCCGCAACCCTCTGCCTTCCTCCACTTTTTGAATTTTGTGGATCTTTAACCCCTTGGCGTCACAGGGCGTACATTTATGCCCCCTTAGCCTAGGCCCTGGTGCTATGAAGCGGGCTCAGAAGTGATCAATACGTCTGATCCACACAAATGTTATACTAATAAAAACTAGAGATCATGATGCAAAAAAATGACACCCCATAGGTAGGTGATAAAATAAAAGTGCTATACGAGTCACAATAGGATCATTGTAATCACACCTATTTGCAAAAAAAAAACATTTACTGTTAATAAAAATATTAAACCATTAGAAAAGCTATGTAAACATGCATATCACTGTATTCAGACTGACCTATACAATAAAGATTTGTTAGTTTTACTGCATTACGTGAACACGGAAGCCCTTCAAAATATACGGAATTGTATTTTTTATCTCAGTTTCACCCCATAAATGATATTTTGGGGGTTCCATCATTCATTTTATGGTAGATTGAAAGGCGGCATTACAAAGTACAACTGTTCCTGAAAAAAACAAGCCCTTACATGGCCCAGTAGATGGAAAATAAAAGTGTAATGGCTCTCAGAAGGCATGGAGGAAAAAAATAAAAATGCAAAAGTGAAAATTAGCGCAGTCCTTTAGGCCATTTTAGGCTCTGTCCTCAAGGGGTAAAGATAGCTTTTTTTGAGCAAATTCTGTTAAAATGTCTGTTGTATTTGCAATATCAAATCTAGAACAATGTGTGCAGATAGATACATACATACATTTGAAGTCTAAGAGTGACCACATAAAGCAAAAAAATATGATCACTGGTAAAGTTCAATGGTCACCTATAAACACCCAGTTTTTATGCAAGGTGACAAGAAGGTACGAAGGGGAATTATCTATATACAGTCAAATAACACAAAGGAAACACAGCTATAAACATTACAGCTAATTTTTCATTTTGTTTAGAAAATTAGCTCATTAACATTTTATTATTTTGGTAGGTTCAAAATACAAAGCAATACAAAGCAACTTTTGGAATTCAAAACACCAATTGTTCAAAATCAGACCTTACCATCCATGGAGAAGAATGTGACCCAGACCCACTGGGTGTAAGTATAAAAAATATTAATAAAGTACAGAAGTGAATTTATGAGAATTTTTAGCATGTTTGTACAATAATTTTCTTTGAAAGATCTGTTCTCTGATTCAAAAGTCACAGTTATCCAATATCTTTATTGAAAACTCTTACAAAGTAATTTATATGGTATCCTATTTTTGTCACTTTTCTACATTATTCTCATTCTACCATTTTCTAAACAGCCATATTATCATTTGATGCACCACACAATTTTCATTATATCGTCTGTTATCATCTCCCATTATGAACTGTCATTAGAACAGATGACCTCTGCGACCCCTATCACTGCACCACTGATCATCCGTATACTGATCATCCATACACAGATCACCCATACACAGATCATCAATACACAGATCACCCATAAACAGATCATCCATACACGATCACCCATACACAGATCATCCATACACAGATCACCTATACACAGATCATCCATACACAGATCATCCCATCCCATACACAGATCATCCGTACACATCTCATTCCATCCCATACACAGATCACCCATGCACATACTATCCATATATAGATCATCTATACACAGATCATCCCATCCCATACACAGATCATCCATACAAATCTCATCCCATCCCATTCACAGATCACCCATACACATACTATCCATATACAGATCATCTATACACAGATCATCCCATACACAGATCACCCATATACTGATCACCCCATCCACACACTGATCACCCATCACAATACCGATCAGACACAATACCCAGATGACCCATACACAGATCATCCCATCCATACACAGATCACTCATACACAGATCATCCCATCCATACACAGCTCATCACCCCTACATACACAGATCATCCCATCCATACACAGATCACTCATACACAGATCATCCCATCCATACACAGATCACCCATACACAGATCATCCCATCCATACAGAGATCACCCATACACAGATCATCCCATCCATACACAGATCACCTATACACAGATCATCCATACACAGATCATCCCATCTATACACAGATCCCTCATACACAGCTCATCACCCCTACATACACAGATCATCCCATCCATACACAGCTCATCACCCCTACATACACAGATCATCCCATCCATACACAGATCACTCATACACAGCTCATCCCATCCATACACAGATCACCCATACACAGATCATTCAATCCATACACAGATCACCTATACACAGATCATCCCATCCATACACAGATCACTCATACACAGATCATTCCATCCATACACAGATCACCCATACACAGATCATCCCATCCATACAGAGATCACCCATACACAGATCATCCCATCCATACACAGATCACCTATACACAGATCATCCATACACAGATCATCCCATCTATACACAGATCCCTCATACACAGCTCATCACCCCTACATACACAGATCATCCCATCCATACACAGCTCATCACCACTACATACACAAATCATCCCATCCATACACAGATCACCCATACACAGATCATTCCATCCATACACAGATCACCCATACACAGATCATTCAATCCATACACAGCTCATCCCACCCATACACAGATCACCCATACACAGATCATCCATACACAGATCACCTATACACAGATCATCCCATCCATACACAGATCACCTATACACAGATCATCCCATCCATACAAAGATCACCCATACACAGATCATCCCATCCATACACAGATCACCCATACACAGATCATTCAATCCATACACAGCTCATCCCATCCATACACAGATCATCCATACACAGATCACCTATACACAGATCATCCCATCCATACAAAGATCACCCATACACAGAACATCCCATCCATACACAGATCACCCATACACAGATCATCCCATCCATACAGAGCTCATCCCATCCATACACAGATCACCTTTACACAGATCACTCATACACAGATCAGCCCATCTATACAGGGCCGTCTTAACAGCATTATGGGCCCCTGGGCAGAGGTGCGAATTGGCCCCCCCAACCGCCACCATCAAATCCCCCACATCTTTGCATATAGTGCCCCCCATAGTAGCCAATCCCCCCATATAGTGCCCCCCATAGTAGCCAATCCCCCCATATAGTGCCGCCCATAGTAGCCAGTGCCCACATATTAGCCAGTGCCCCCCATAGTAGCCAGTGCCCCCTTGTAGCCAGTGCCCCCATAGTAGCCAGTGCCCCCCATAGTAGTCAGTGCCCCCCATAGTAGCCAGTGCTCCCCATAGTAGCCAGTGCCCCCCATAGTAGCCAGTGCCCCCATAGTAGCCAGTGGCCCCCATAGTAGCCAGTGCCCCCATAGTAGCCAGTGCTCCCCATAGTAGCCAGTGCCCCCATAGTAGCCAGTGCCCCCCATAGTAGCCAGTACCCCCCATAGTAGCCAGTGCCCCCATAGTAGCCAGTGCCCCCCATAGTAGCCAGTGTCCCTATAGTAGCCAGTGCCCCCCATAGTAGCCAGTACCCCCCATAGTAGCCAGTACCCCCATAGTAGCCAGTGCCCCCATAGTAGTCAGTGCCCCCCATAGTAGCCAGTGCCCCCATAGTACCAGTGCCCCCATAGTGCCAGTGCCCCCCATAGTGCCAGTGCCCCCCATAGTGCCAGTGCCCCCCATAGTAGCCAGTGCCCCCCATAGTAGCCAGTGCCCCCAAAGTAGCCAGTGCCCACATAGTAGCCAGTGCCCCCCATAGTAGCCAGTGCCCCCCATAGTAGCCAGTGCCCCCCATAGTAGTCAGTGCCCCCCATAGTAGCCAGTGCCCCCATAGTAGCCAGTGCCCCCATTGTAGCCAGTGCCCACCATAGTAGCCAGTGCCCCCATAGTAGCCAGTGCCCCCCATAGTAGCCAGTGCCCCCATAGTAGTGAGTGCCCCCCATAGTAGCCAGTGCTCCCCATAGTAGCCAGTGCCCCCATAGTAGCCAGTGCCCCCCATAGTAGCCAGTGCCCCCAGAGTAGCCAGTGCCCCCCAAAACAACAAACCAGTTACTCACCTGTCCGGCGGCCCCAGCAGCTCCTCTCCCGTCAGCGCACTCCCGACATCCTCCGGCACAGGCAGCAGGGTACAGAGAGCGTCTCTGTACCCCGCTGCCTGTGCCGGAGGATGTCGGGAGTGTGCGCTGCCGGGAGAGGAGCTGCTGGAGCCGCCGGACGGGTGAGTTCCTGGACTGCCCGCCCCTTCTATCGCCGCTTAGCTGAGTCAATCAGAAGCCTAGGAAAGTGCTGCTCATTGCACTTTCCTGGGCTTCTGATCGGCTGTCAGCTGAGAAGCGATAGAAGGGGCGGGCTGAGCGGCGATAGAAGGGGCGGGCTGGCTCAGGGCCGCTCACTATGCATATGCATAGTGAGCCGCAATAGAGGGGGCGGGCGGGACGGCTTCCTTGTGGTGCTCAGCCCTGCTTGGGAGCCGTCTTCGCTTTATAGGACGCACTTAGTTTTATAAGTGCGTCTTATAAAGCTAAAAATACAGGTCACAGAGGGCAGGGGCCCCCTAGGACGCAAGGGCCCCCGGGCAGCTGCCTACCCTGCCCAATGGATAAGACGGCCCTGCATCTATACACAGATCACTCATACACAGATCACTCATACACATATCATCCCATCTATACACAGATCACTCATACACAGATCACCCCATCCATACACAGATCACCCATACATAGATCATAGATCATCCCATCTATACACAGATCACCCCATCCATACACAGATCACTCATACACAGATCATCCCATCCATACACAGATCATCTCATCCATACACATGCGATGCCCTGGCCCCTGGGGGCCACTTCCGCAGTGCTGGTGTTATGAGCGGGCAATGACCGGGGCAGCTGCAGGGGTTATACTTGTCACGGTATAGGCCTGAGGGCAGCACAGCTGTAGGGACGGTCTGTGGAATCTGCGGGTGATGATGGGCATGCGATTCTTCGCTGCACCTAGTCAGGGCACCAGTTAGTGGACACCAATGCCAGGGTTCAGTAACAGCGGTTTTATTATAGATGAGGTAACTAGTAGCAACAGTTCTGTCCGGATGCAACCGGGTATATAGCAGGCTTTGACAAATAAAGCAGGAGTGGTGCTGCATAGGCTGTGAGAATACGTGCCGGATGATGGGAGTAGGAGTATGAGAGAAATAGCGTTGCTGGGTGGATTAGCTTGAGAATAATACTTGCTGTGAATCCTTGCAGCGATGAGGAGAGATAACGGAATGACACCCAGATGAGAGAGAAGAATCCGGTCACTTGAGCAGGCAGATACAGCCGAAGACTTGAATACAGCAGAGCACTCGATCCACAACTCCTCTGAGGAAGGAGAGGGACGACACACACAACCTCCTTGCTCAGCAGCAAGGGGAAGACTAACTTGTTAGGAGGAAGTGGGAGGTCACATGGTTGCTCCTGGCCAGAGCTAGTCGGCCATTGGAGGAACCATGGTTACAGGTCACGTGATCAACAGCCTTGCATACCACTGTACAATGCAATAATACACAGGAATACATGAGAATACACATGAGAATGCACATTACTAGAGAATACTAGGGGAAAACCAGCAGCAGTTGCAGTGCAAACACTTACCAGAACAGGCATTGACAGAGCAAGAGAAATGGCCATAATAGGAGTAGTAGTCTGCATGTTCTGGGACACTGCATACCTCCCTAGCAAATTTGAGCCGACCTCGGCGAATCTAATAGGCAGCAAACATGAATAGACTGGACAATCAAACAACAGGAATGAATGATGAGAGTGAGTGTGATGAGGTGTGTGTTTCCCACGCCAAAGGCACAGGTGAGAAGAGAGAGGATGAGAAACCCTAGTGGCAGGACTTCACCTAGGGGTGCCTAACGTACTCTGGCGACCAGGTAGCTAGTGCGTGAACCATCTGACGTGTAAGCCAGGACAACTTAACTGCTGGCGGGTGACCCTCCATATTCCAGCCAGTTAGACAGTAGGTTTTCTGTTAAATGTGTTACCCTACTGGAGGAGAACGTGAAGACCTGTGTACTATCTTGGCGTGTTTGTGAAATGTCTTGGATACCTGAAAGAGAATAGAACAAAATAATAAAAGCAAGCATACATCTGGGCGCCCATGCATACGGATCAATCATACCACACAATTACTCAATAGGCCAAACACACGAAAGGGTATCCAAGGTGCAATATGTATGGACCAGTGTGAATGTTAAGTAAGACTATGTGTGATTACTACTGTGTTGGGACAAGACAGAGGTGAACAAATACTGGAAACAAAAGGAAAGGAAACACAACAGACAACAAATACTGCGAGGTCTTGAGGAGAACTGGCTCACATGAATCTGAATGAAAATCTGAGAAAAATCTGCATACGAACTGGCTCAACTAAATCTTTCCAGCTATAGATATGATAATAATACACAATAATGAGACTGGATGAGAAAATACACTCCTACATAAACTGGACTTTCTCTGAGGTATATGTAAACTGACTTCTCTTACTCAGAGGAGGAGCTATCTGACTTAGACACTGGAAAAATATACTGTTTTACAAAAGAGGCACTCTACTCTGAGGCAATCTATGTAACCTTGTGCTTACTCAGAGGAGGAAATACAAAGACTTCGATAACACTGGAATGCAATAGTAGAATAAGTGCAATAATGAAATAAGTGCAATAATACCCTGTGTGGAACACACAATCACAGAAAAGTGCATTAGGAAGGAATGGGTTAAGTGTCTCTGTTAGGTAGAGTCTCTTTTAGGCAATTAGACCATCGTCCATGTAAAAGGCTCTGGGTCAGGCACTAGAGAACCTTTTGTTATTGTAAGTGTCCATCAGCTCATGGCTGGTTAGTACAGGGAACTTGGTCAGGAGGACCAGGCACGAACCTTGAACGTTGCATAGCAGGAACCTGAAACAAAACAGTTAGACAACAGAAACAGTTAAGGACTCATCTCTGTAGCGGAGTGGAGGAATTCCTCTGGTAGAGCGCTCAGACCGTCTCAGCGGAGGATCCTCTTCAACAGTGATTGGTGCAGGTACAGGTGGAAGATCACCCCCAGTGTCTGGTTGTAGAGATGGAGTTGTTGGAGGCACAATTGGAAGTGGAGGGGCCACTGGAATGTGTACAGGGACCGCTGGATAGCCTATGGCCATGAGGAACGGTTCAACTTGGAACATTTCTTCCAGAGAGAGAGGTTTAGCTGGAGCTGCTGGGGGAGCCGGAGGTGTGGATGCAGGTACCGGACACGGTGCTGTAAGGCCCTGTAGGTCCTCCTTAGTGCAACGTTTTATCCTATTCCGGTGCACCGTCTGTGGGGCTAGCCCTGGCTTTTTTACTTCATACACATCAGTCTCTGGGTAAGGGATAGAAGAGATGACATAGGGCTCAGGCTCCCAAAGGCTTTCAAGTTTGTGAGAGCGATGATATTTCTTTAGCCAAACTTTATCTCCCACTTGTAGTGGTGTGGCATTCGCCCTTTGGTTGTAGGCATCCTCTTGGCGCTGCTGAGCTTCCCCCATCCTCCGGTCAACAATTTCCCGGGCATCCTGGATTCTCCTCTGATGCTCCCGAACCCAGTCAGTTTCAGGTAGGGGGTTGAAGGTGTCAGGAGCTTGGACTCCAAGAGCACGGTCCTGAGGAAGTTGGCCTTGGCGGCCGAACATCAGGTAGAACGGGGAGTAGCCAGTGGAACAATGAGTGGTATTGTAATAGATCTCCACTAGTTCATCCAACAAGTGGGGCCACTCTACTCACTTCGTCACTGAAGCCGTTCGGAGCATGTTGATAAAGACCTGGTTAACTTTTTCACACAGACCATTCCCTTGAGGGTGATAGGCCGTGGTACGGAGCTTCTTACATTCATGGTAGGCACACAGCTCCTGGAAAAGTTGCGACTCGAAGGCCGGTCCCCGGTCCGTCAGCAGAGACTCTGGGCACCCATAGTGCTTTACATACTCCTTGTAAAAAGTAAGGGCGGTGGTCTTGGCGGTCAAGTCCCTGACAGGTACCACGACTACCCACTTGGAGTAATGGTCGACCATGGTGAGGGCGTAGGTATACCCGCATCTTGTAGGGGCCAGCTTCACATGGTCCAGGGCGACTAGCTGATTCGGCCGGTGGGAGGTGATTGGATGTAAAGGGGCCCTGACTTCTCTTCCCCCAGCTTTGGAGATATTACAGGCAGGGCACTCGGCACACCAGTTCTCGATGTCAGCCCTCATCCCGATCCAGTAGAACCGCTGTCGGATAGTGGCCTCCGTCTTGTGTACCCCGAAATGACCGGACCGGTCATGGTAGGCATCTAGCACCATCTTAGCGTCTCGTCGGGGAATGAGGATCTGGTGGCACCTCTCCCCGGAGACCGGGTCAAGAGAGTTCCGCAGGATCAGTCCCTTCTGTAGGAAGAGCCTCTTTCTTTGCCTCCAGAGTCGCCTTAGCTCGACATCAGGATAGGGCCTCTTTATCCGCATGGGGACCCGACCAGTAGAGAGGTAGTCATAGATCTCCCCCAGGATGCGGGACTCTTCCTGGATGGTCTGCCACCTGGCCAAGTCTTGCGGGGCCCTAGGTGGAGGCGAAGGCGTTCCAGGCCTAGCTGCATCAATAGCACTCTGGGTAGCGAACCTTTGGTAGAAGGGAGGCATTTCTACATCTTCCCAATCGCTGTCCTCTGGGGCCTCTTCGCCCTTGGGTAGTCGGGACAGGAGGTCTGCATTGACGTTAGCCTTGCCACTGCGGTACTTAATTTCAAACTGGAAATTGGCCAGTCGAGAAGCCCACCGCTGTTCCAGGGAGCCCAGTCGAGCAGTGTTGAGATGCGCCAATGGGTTGTTATCTGTATAGATGGTAACAGGGGTGGCAGCCAGGTAGTCCTTGAACTTTTCGGTGACGGCCCACACTAGGGCTAGTAACTCCAACTTGAAGGAGCTATAATTGTTGTCGTTCTTTTCAGCGCCCCGAAGACTCCGGCTGGCATAAGCTACAACTCTCTCTTGGCCATCTTGAACCTGGGACAGCACAGCTCCCAGGCCTTGGAAGCTGGCGTCCGTGTAGAGCCGGAAAGGAAGGTTATAGTCCGGGTAGGCCAGGATAGGAGGCGTAGTCAACAGGCGTTTCAGGGTTTGAAAGGCAACCTCCTGCCGTTCGGACCACTCGACGGGGAGCCGTCGGTTGTAGCTTTCTCGAGGGCAACCCCGGAGTAACTCATTGAGGGGCTCGGCCACTTGGGCAAAGTGGGGAATGAAGCGGCGGTAATAGCCGGCAAAACCCAGAAAACTTCTCACCTCCTTGACGGTCTTAGGGGTATCCCAGTGTTCCACAGCCGAGATCTTCTCTGGATCGGGTTGTATCCCCTCAGCACTCACAACATGCCCCAGATAGTTCACTTGGGGTTTGAGAAGGTGGCACTTGGAAGGCTTGATTTTCAGGCCGTGATCGATTAGGACCTGGAACACTTCAGCCAGATGATGGACGTGATCTTCGTAGGTACGTGAATAGACAATCACATCATCTAAGTAGAGCATGACACTCTGAAAGTTGAGATGGCCGAGACACCTTTCCATCAACCGCTGGAAGGTAGCGGGGGCGTTGCACAGACCGAAGGGCATGCTGGTGAATTCAAAGAGCCCCATGGGGGTGGTGAAGGCCGTCTTCTCACGGTCTTCGGGTGCCATGGGCACCTGCCAGTACCCACTGGTGAGGTCCAAGGTGGAGAAGTAGGCGGCTGACCCCAAAGCAGCAATAGACTCTTCGATCCGGGGCAAAGGATAGGCATCCTTGTGGGTGATTGTGTTTATCTTCCTATAATCCACGCAGAACCGGATGTTACCGTCTTTCTTTTTCACAAGGACAATAGGGGCAGCCCACGGACTCTGACTTTCTTGGATAACGTTAGAGTCTTTCATCTCCTTGAGCAGTTTCTTGACCTGCTGATAGCTGGCAGGGGGGATTGGCAGATGTTTCTCTTTGATAGGCAAATGGTCCCCAGTGTTGATCCGATGCTGGACCAGATTGGTGTTTCCGAAATCGAGGGAGTGTTTGCTGAAGGCCTCGTGATACCTTTTGGCCACCTTGAGGATGCCGTGGAGGTATTCAAGTGGGGTATTGGCATCGCCAATATGGAGCTCGTCCCACCAAGGGGCGAGAGCCCTGTTTGAGTCCCTTTGAGTGCCACGGATGGATCTCTGATAGGCAATGGTCTCCTCACAGACGATGTCCTCAGGATCGAGTTGGTATAGCATGGCCACGGTGGTGAACTTGGGTAGGTCAGCTGGGGAGTCTCCAAGGTTCACCAGACGGACAGGGACCTGACCATTGGAGACGGTCACCAGGCTTCTAGCGGCCCTGACAAGAGGTTGCCCCTCAATTTCAATAGCATCCAGAAGGGCCACATAGTCAGCATTGTTAAGGCCCGGACGGACCCTGCACCAGATGAGGAACTCACTGTTAGCTGGGATGGTGATCGGACGAGCATCTCTAGTGCGGACACGGCAGATTTCTCCTCGAGGATTGGCAAACTTCCGCTGAGCGGTGAGCACTTTAATGGTCTTCTGGATGGCTTGCCTGTACTGAGGAGAAGCACAAGACATAGAGGCATTCAAGGCATCCAACACTTCAGTGAATACATGACGGATAATATTCATGCCTAATACCACGGTCCCACTATCTCCCTGAGCCTCAGTAACAATGATACCCTGACGTGCTAGCTCTTGCTTCCCTATGCAGACAGTGGGTTCCCAGTAACCTAGTTGCACAATAGGACGACAATTACTAGCAATAAGTTTCAGATGGTATTTCTCAACTGGACCTAGGGTTCTCAGATCCCAATGTTCTTCAAACACATGCCTCGGGATAGTGGTAACCTGGGAACCTGTATCTACCAGAGCCTCCAGGGGGACTCCGTCCACCCAGAGAGTCACATGCGGGCATTGTGAGAGGAACCTTGAGAACCACTGTGCTTCCTGCGGGCCTGGATCTCGACCTCCTGGGTGTTGGCCCTCGGACCCAGGGGTAGCCCGTTTAACTGATAGCATTGGGAGCGGTAGTGTCCATGTCGCCTACAGTGGCGGCAATAGGGGCGCTCAGGGGATCTAAGTCTCTATGGAGGAGGCCGATCGGGAACTGCATACTCAGGGCAGGGGTCCTGTGGTGGTGGAGGTGTTGGATAGGCCCCTTGTAGCCCCCTTAGGGCTTGGCAGAGAGAGTCAACCACTTGCGTAAGGAGAGCAGGGATCGCTGGTGAGCTAGCCGGGATAGACTGTTGGGCAGCTGGAACCATAGTGGGCACTGGAGGTGAGGGTATAGATCCCACTGGGTCCGGGCAATCTGAACCTGGAGTACAGCCGGCACAGGGATTGTCAATGCCAACCACCCTCAGAGCCAGAGTCTTGAAGTCCAGGAAAGGCATTGTAGGGTTTTGGGCAGCTAGCATACGCAATTGGCTCTGGATGAGTCTGGAGTCCACCCCCTCTATGAAGCGGTCAGTGATCATACTCTCCACAGCCGAGGGGTCTATGGTATCAACCTGTCTCAGGGCCCGGTAGGCAGATTGGAGTGCTAGTGCATAGTCTCTGAGGGTCTCACCTGGCCTTTGTCGTCGGTCATAAAACTTAAGGCGGACCTCCGTGGGTGACTGTACCTCAAATTCTTTACTCAGCCGGGCCAGGATCTGTTGTACATTAGCTTTCTCCGTAGCTGGCCATGACCGCACCTCCTCTGCAGCGGGACCCTCCAGTTGTCCTAGCAGCAACTGCACCTGCTGAGTGGGAGAGAGTGAGACAAGTTCAAGGGTGCGGGAAATTTTTTCCTTGAAATCAGCCAACGTGTGGGGTTCTCCTTTATAACTGGGAAGGTTGTTGGGCCCAATGAAGAACAGAACCGCTGCTGTAGCCATAGCAACGGGAGCCGCGGGTGGCGCCCGGGCCATCGGCGGACTGCCGGACCCGTCAGAGTCACTGTGATGGCCGGTGGACATGATGAGGGGTTCTGGTGCAAAGCGCCTGGAAGAAAGCAGAGGCGAGGAGAGCTTGCGGGAACAGCAGGCACCGATAGGCAGGGTGTCCGGGGCCGGGGAGGGATAGGCCGGAAGTCAGCACCAACACTTCCGGTGGTCCGGGCACAATCTCCTTCCTTCCTGCAACAGAGGCTTGGATACCGCAGGGCCTGGGCGGAGCCGGGGCGGAGCTTGAGCGGAGCGCGCGCGCGCGCGCAAAGACAGTGCGTCGCCAGCTGACTTGACCCCTTAGCAGGCCGCAGCGCGGCAATAGCAGAGTCTCTGAGGATGATGAGGGGTAGCAAATATGAACACCGCGGGGTGTACGGATCCTGTTCGTGACGCCAAAAATGCGATGCCCTGGCCCCTGGGGGCCACTTCCGCAGTGCTGGTGTTATGAGCGGGCAATGACCGGGGCAGCTGCAGGGGTTATACTTGTCACGGTATAGGCCTGAGGGCAGCACAGCTGTAGGGACGGTCTGTGGAATCTGCGGGTGATGATGGGCATGCGATTCTTCGCTGCACCTAGTCAGGGCACCAGTTAGTGGACACCAATGCCAGGGTTCAGTAACAGCGGTTTTATTATAGATGAGGCAACTAGTAGCAACAGTTCTGTCCGGATGCAACCGGGTATATAGCAGGCTTTGACAAATAAAGCAGGAGTGGTGCTGCATAGGCTGTGAGAATACGTGCCGGATGATGGGAGTAGGAGTATGAGAGAAATAGCGTTGCTGGGTGGATTAGCTTGAGAATAATACTTGCTGTGAATCCTTGCAGCGATGAGGAGAGATAACGGAATGACACCCAGATGAGAGAGAAGAATCCGGTCACTTGAGCAGGCAGATACAGCCGAAGACTTGAATACAGCAGAGCACTCGATCCACAACTCCTCTGAGGAAGGAGAGGGACAACACACACAACCTCCTTGCTCAGCAGCAAGGGGAAGACTAACTTGTTAGGAGGAAGTGGGAGGTCACATGGTTGCTCCTGGCCAGAGCTAGTCGGCCATTGGAGGAACCATGGTTACAGGTCACGTGATACATGAGAATACACATGAGAATGCACATTACTAGAGAATACTAGGGGAAAACCAGCAGCAGTTGCAGTGCAAACACTTACCAGAACCGGCATTGACACAGCAAGAGAAATGGCCATAATAGGAGTAGTAGTCTGCATGTTCTGGGACACTGCACACAGATCACCCATACACAGATCATCCCATCCTTACACAGATCATCCCATCCATACACAGATCACCCATACACAGATCATCCCATCCTTACACAGATCACCCATACACAGATCATCCCATCCATACACAGATCACTCATACACAGATCATCCCATCCATACACAGATCACTCATACACAGATTATCACATCCATACACAGATCATCTCATCCATACACAGATCACCCATACACAGATCATGCCATCCATACACAGATCACCCATACACAGATCATCACCCCTACATACACAGATCATCCCATCCATACACAGATCACTCATACACCGATCATCCCATCCATACACAGCTCATCACCCCTACATACACAGATCATCCCATCCATACACAGATCATCTCATCCATACACAGATCACCCATACACAGATCATCCCATCCATACACAGATCACCCATACACAGATCATCCCATCCATACACAGCTCATCCCATCCATACACAGATCATCCCATCCTTACACAGATCACCCATACACAGATCATCCCATCCATACACAGATCACTCATACACAGATCATCCCATCCATACACAGATCACTCATATACAGATCATCCCACCCATACACAGATCATCACCCCTACATACACAGATCATCCCATTCATACACAGATCACCCATACACAGCTCATCACCCCTACATACACAGATCATCCCATCCATACACAGATCACCCATACACAGATCATCCCATACTTACACAGATCACCCATACACAGATCATCCCATCCATACACAGATCACCCATACACAGATCATCCCATCTATACACAGATCATCCCATCCATACACAGATCATCCATACACAGATCATCCCATCCATACACAGATCACTCATACACAGATCATCCCATCCATACACAGATCATCCATACACAGATCATCCCATCCATACACAGCTCATCCCATCCATACACAGATCATCCAATACTTACACAGATCACCCATACACAGATCATCCCATCCATACACAGATCACCCATACACAGATCATCCCATACTTTCACAGATCACCCATACACAGATTATCCCATCCATACACAGATCACTCATACACAGATCATCCCATCCATACACAGATCATCCCATTCATACACAGATCACCCATACACAGATCATCACCCCTACATACACAGATCATCCCATCCATACACAGATCACCCATACACAGCTCATCACCCCTACATACACAGATCATCCCATCCATACACAGATCACCCATACACAGATCATCCCATACTTACACAGATCACCCATACACAGATCATCCCATCCATACACAGATCACTCATACACAGATCATCCCATCCATACACAGATCATCCCATCCATACACAGATCATCCATACACAGATCATCCCATCCATACACAGCTCATCCCATCCATACACAGATCATCCAATACTTACACAGATCACCCATACACAGATGAGCTGAGTCACAGATCTCACCTGGATTCACCACCTCACCATATGCAGTAGCCTGGGTGAGATGTGTACCTCCCCTCGAATACTTCTCCAGTGACATGTCTACAATATATATATATATATATATATATATATATATATATATATACATACATACACACGCACAGAGCAGGAGCTGTATTTAGAATTGCAGCCACAGCATGTTTATATATATATATATATATATATATATATATATATATATATGTATATATATAAATATATATATATTAGGGATGGTCCGAACCTGCCGAGGTTCGGGTTCGTATGAACCCGAACGCTCGGCATCAGATTCCCGCTGTCTGCCCCCTCCATGGAGAGGGTGGATACAGCGGGAGGACCGCCTGGAAAACTGGGATACAGCCATAGCCATAGGCTGTATCCCAGTTTTCCAGGCGGTCCTCCCACTGTATCCACCCGCTGCACGGAGCCGGACATTTATTTATTTATATACAGAGCAGTAGCTGTATACAGAACCAGCAGCACCACTCCTGTATACAGCTCCTGCTCTGTAGATAGATAGATAGATAGATAGATAGATAGATAGATAGATAGATAGGAGGTCCTGCTGTAAAATATATATATATATATATATATATATATATATTACAGCAGGACCTCTATACACAAAACAAAACAACTAGAAACACCAGCACATACAGTAGACTATTAGTTTACAGAGCCTACCGTCTGCCCTCTATCAGGTCAGGTGTCCGATCACATGACCCATGACATCATCACAGGTCCTTCTTACTCAAAGGTCCTTTTCTACCTACTCGGCTGTAGGGAAGACTTGTGCAGGGAGACGTGTGCCCCGGGACCCCGGTATGTGTCGGCGGGCCCCTAACTGTTACATGCGGCCTCTAGGCCCAGTCCCCTCTGTTACCACAATTTTTTTTTTCACTAACAGAAAAAAAAATTAGTAACAGACGGGAGTGGGCCCCTAGAAGAGCTGTGGGCCCCGGCACTTGCCCTAGTCAGCCGGGTGCTGACGCCGGCCCTGATCCCATCCATACACAGATCATCCCATCCATACACAGATCCTCCCATCCATACACAGATCATCCCATCCATACACACATCACCCATACACAGATCATCCCATCCATACACAGATTACTCATACAGAGATCATCCCATCCATACACAGATCACCTATACACAGATCATCCATACACAGATCATCCCATGCACAGATCATCCATACACACCTCATCCCATCCCATACACAGATCACCCATACACATACTATCCATACACAGATCAGCCATACACAGATCACCTATACACAGATCCCCATACACAGATCACCCATACACAGATCACCCATACATAGGTTATCCATACACAGATCGCCTATACACAGATCATCCATACACAGATCATCCCATCCCATACACAGATCACCCATACACATACTATCCATATACAGATCATCTATACACAGATCATCCCATACACAGATCACCCATATACTGATCACCCCATCCCATACCTCCCAACCGTCCCGGATCCAGCGGGACAGTCCCGATTTCGGGGTCCTGTCCCGCTGTCCCGGAACGGGCCCCAAGTGTCCCGCTTCCCAAAACATACCTGTCCCTTTAACTGTGACTGCTCTTGTTGAGCGCTCGCAGATGCGGGGCTGTGCACTGGTCTGCTTCCGGTCACAAGAGGTCTCTCTCATCCCCTGCGTTCCGGCGCGGAGCAGGAGAGTGACGTCACCAGCAGAGCCGAGAGGAAGCAGACGTTGCCGGAGGGCTGAAGAACAGAACTGCAGTGAGTACGTCCTTATTCCAGGGATGGTGGGGGGAGGCTAGCTGACAGGGAAGGGGTTGGACATAGTGAGGGGTCCCTGGGGGGTGCCGCAGTTACATGGGGGAGGGGGTGCCGCTGCTGCCACACACTGACCACTGACTGACACTGAAGGCCATCTGACACTCAGCAGCTGCGGCCTTCAGTATCAGTCAGTGGCCGCTGACAGGTCACATTCTCTGTCCCTTTCAAAGCCCTGAGCAGGCAGCTCACATACCGCACAGCCCCCGAAGCTCTTATCTCCAGCCCCGCGGCACTGGCATTCATCTTCTCCCCTGCTCTCCTCGCTGCTGATGAGGTCACATGTCCGGGACAAGCAGGAGAGAAGAGAGTGCAGGGGCCGCGGGACTGGACATAGGAGCTGCGGGGGCTGGGAGCTGTGTGTGAGGTGTGCAAGTAGCCACTACTGGGGAGAAAGCCACTGCTGTGCTGCCATGTGAGTATGCTTTTCTATTTTTCTGGTACACAGGGGGGCTTTACTTAGATAGGTAGATAGATAGACTATCTACCTACCTATCTCCTACCTGTCTATCTATCTATCTATCTATCTATCTATCTCCTATCTATCTATATCTCCTATCTATCTATCTATCTCCTATCTATCTATCTATCTATCTCCTATCTATCTATCTATCTATCTATCTATCTATCTATCTGTCTGTCTGTCTGTCTATCTATCTCCTATCTATAGAGATAGTAGATAGATAGATAGATAGATAGATAGATAGATAGATAGATAGATAGGAGATAGATAGATAGGAGACAGACAGACAGAGAGGTAGGAGATAGATGGATAGATAGATAGATAGATAGATAGATAGATAGATAGATAGATAGACAGACAGATAGACAGACAGACAGACAGACAGACAGATAGATAGATAGATAGATAGATAGGAGATAGATAGATAGATAGATAGATAGATAGATAGATAGATAGATAGACAGGTAGGAGATAGGTAGGTAGATAGTCTATCTATCTATCTGTCTGTCTGTCTGTCTATCTGTCTGTCTATCTATCTATCTATCCATCTATCTCCTACCTCTCTGTCTGTCTGTCTCCTATCTATCTATCTCCTATCTATCTATCTATCTATCTATCTATCTATCTATCTATCTATCTACTATCTCTATAGATAGGAGATAGATAGATAGACAGACAGACAGGACATAGATAGACAGACAGATAGGTAGGAGATAGATAGATAGATAGATAGATAGATAGATAGATAGATAGATAGATAGATAGATAAAGAAGTGTTTATTCCATCAACATGCAAAGCATTAAAAAATAGTGCAGCACAGCAAACAGTCACAAACGCTACGTTTTGGCGAGTCAATCACCATTTTGAAGTGTGAAAATGGCGATCGACTTGCCAAAACGTTGCCTTTATGACTGATTTAGGGGCGTGTCTTGTGGTTTAGGGGCGTGTCTTTGGGTGGGTTAGGGGCGTGTCTTTCCGTGGGGTTAGGGGCGTGTCCATGTCCCTCTTTCCTCTCACCTAAAGTTGGGAGGTATGCCATCTATACACTGATCACCCATCACAATACTGATCAGACACAATATCCAGATGACCCATACACAGATCATCCCATCCATACACAGGTCACCCATACACAGCTCATCACCCCTACATACACAGATCATCCCATCCATACACAGATCACCCATACACAGATCATCCCATCCATACACAGATCACCCATACACAGGTCATGCCATCCATACACAGATCACCCATACACAGATCATCCCATCCATACACAGATCATCCATAGGCTACGTTCACACAGAGCAAAAGGGGCGGATTACGCGAGGAAATATTTCCGCCTGAAATCAACTGATGCTGAATTCCGAGCAGAATATAAGCAGAATGTAAGCAGAATCCCTGCGTATTCAGCTAGGAAAGTGTTCAGCTCGTAATCAGCTCTTGACAAATTCAGCGCGGAATACTTGAGGAATCCGCGCTGAATCCGCATGCATTCAGCGCTGAAATTCAGCCAGTATTTGGCGAGTAAACTAGACTATACCAGAATATATACTAGAATCCTCCTCCCCCTCTTTTTTCCCCATTTCCGTGCTGATTCAACGCGTAATTTCCGCTTGTATTACGCTTGTATTCCACTCTAAATACGCGCGTATTCCACGCTGAAACAGAAAATCAGAGCCCCATTGGTTTGTATAGTCTAGTGGAAGAATGAACATGTTCATTCTTCTGGCGGAAAGCGGATTAGTTAAGTGCGGAAATTCCACCATGTGAACTGCAGAGCAGAATTTCCATTAAACACAATGGAAATTAGCTCTGCACCTATTTTAACGGCTGAAATTTCAGCGCTGATTCAGCGCAGAAATTCAGCTGCTTTTGCTCTGTGTGAACGAGCCCATACACAGATCATCCCATCCATACACAGTTCAGTCACAATACACTCACCAGCTTCCGCTGCCACTGCTGATCCCCACTTCAGAGGAGATGTTTCTTTTGCTGCTACCAGTAATTCTGCACACCATCTCACACTGCTGCCCCCTACAGGCTGGGAGGATCCCTGCTTGGGGAAAAGCTCAATGGATGGTGCTGCCCTGGGCACATGCAAGGTAACTGTACTGCACTGTGACCCACTCTGGGGAGGGGCCTCGGTCCTGCAGACAGCAGCTGAAGTGTGCGAGCACAGAGGTGAGCAATTCAGTGTGGGCTCTGCCTGGCTCCACAGGTCTGTGTGATCATGGATGCACACAGCTACAGACACAGTTAAAGTGACACTGTCACCACCTTTTTGCATTATGACTACTCTACATAGGTGTAAATGGTACATTTTGCAGTTTTTATACCTTATTTTATATGGTGCTTGTTTCAGTAAGAAGTGATCTTTTATCACCTCTGTGGCGTCATCGGAGCATAGGCCCCGCCGCCTCAAAGGCCATTGCAATGGGCCGGCCTAAAGGTCTAGGCCCCACCCCCTCTATGTCAGCCCATACCAATGGGCCTATGCATCGATCACGTCACGGAGGGGAAGGGCGTACGGTGGAGATGTGGGTGGGGCTAATCGTTTGTATCTGTGATTACCCACCCAGGTGGCACAATCCGCAGATGATAAAAGATTGCTTCTTACTGGAACAAGCATGATGTATGATCAGGGCTGGTGTCAGCACAAGGTTACCTGGGCAAGTGCTGGGGCCCACAGCATCTCTAGGGGCCCAGAGGGGGAGATAGGCCCGGTTTTCTAATGTTCAGCCTGCTCACTGTAGTGCAGGATTAGAACGGAACATCAGAAGACACAGGAGACAGAGCAGAATCTGCACAGAGAGAGAAAAGGGATAAGGCCATGATCACATGACCTAAAGGTCCTCAACCTTACAGTGTGGAGAGCAGCCCTACAGAGAGAAAGAGGGAGAAGACTGAGCTGTAACTGCTGCGTGTCAGTGTCTGAGTGCTTCAGTGTCAGTCAGTCAGTGTCTATGTCAGTAAATGTATGTTTGTATATGTTAGTGGTGTTTCACGTTATTGTGCATAGTGTGTAAATGAGGGGCCCGCTGAGACTCACAAAAACCTGGAGCCGGCGCTGTGTATGATTTAAAATAAGGTATGAAAACTGCAAAATTTACCTTTTACACCTGTGTAGAGAAGCCATAACGCAAAAAGGGGATGACAGTGGCTAGAGGGGCCTGGCCAGGATCCCTGGTTGGTGGGCCAGATTGCTGCTGCGACCGCTGTAGCTATGCCACTGCATGTAGGGCACATATTATCCCCCAGCAGCGCCAAACCAGCACAACAGTGAAAAAATAAATACTGCCCCACCTGTAAAAACATTGCAGTGCAGTAATACATACTTCTCTACCAGTGACAAATTAAGTGCAGCAGTCAATATTGCTACTTATAGTAGCACTGACCCCTCACGAATGACAGCTCTTTATCCAGTAAAAGCATTAAGAAGGGGTGCAGGGAGACACCTCTCATGTCTAAGCCAGTGGGCAGGACATGGGGTGACATATTAAGCTGACAGCGCAGGAGATGGTGAAGGAGGAGGGTTAGGAGCTCACTTGGTGGTGGTGGGGGGGGGGGAAGAAGTGAGGGATCCCCTCTGGCTAGCTTTTCCATTCTTTAGTAGCTTCCTTACACTCTTCGTGCTCAGTATTACTGCCCCCTAGGTAAGGGACCTGGGAGATCATGGTCATGTGACCTTAATCATGACATCATTGCAGCTCCTTATTGTTAGTCCAGGGCCTACACTGATGCAAGGCTGCCATTATCAGTTTAGCCTTTTCTTTGGAGTCCCTGCTGTGTAGCGCACCTCACAGGTCTATAGTACATCATAAGGCTCCCATGTGACTACTTCATCCATCGCAACCATACCTCATATTGGTAATTTAATCAATGTTTATTTATGTATGAGGTTGTGATAACTTTATTTGTACTTCTGCATGTTTTCTTTTATTTTAGGATATGTTGGATTGTACAGCAAACATCAATGTTACAGATGAAAGATTAGACATTCTGCCAGACTACAAATGTGACAAATCACTGTCTCTACTCACAGTGGTAATTTGAAGGTTTTTTTTCTTACATATATATATATTTAAAAGAAACACACAAGCCTGGAGAACACAGAAATGGCTTTACATCACACCCATTGTTGATACTAAAGCTTGTTCAGCTACATAAAAAAAAAAAATATCAGAAGTATATAATTTGATCAAACATTATGTACCACATGCAGGTCTTTTGACACATGAGTCCCTACCATGGTGCAGCGTTCGCCGGCAACCACCACTGCCACAAAGCCATCTATTCACACTAGGTGTTGGCTGCCAGCTATTGCCTCTGCTGGCCGTGCCTGTGGGGTGGTGCAGCTCTGGCCTTGGGGGCTTGATTCTGCAACACTGGGGTCGCTGAACCGCTGGGCACTGGCTTTGCGGCAGTGATGGTCACTGGCAAACCGTGCATCAAGGCTAGAGTGGGGACCTGCACGTGGTACATGAGACAATATGGTTTGATCAAATTACATACTAACTTCTGATGTTGGTTTTTAATGTAGCTGAACAAGTTTTAGTATCAACCATGGGTGCGATGTGCAGTCATTTCTGTTTTCTCCAGACGTTTGCATATTTAAAAGAAACTTTGTTCAAATCTTCAACATGTAGCAGGATCTCAAATAATAAATTTGTAGCATAGGGTTTGTATCTGTCTTAATTCATACCGGTTTTCCTTTCAAAGAAGACAAGTGCAGACCAGTTTAATTCAAGCAAGAGGTTTTATTAAACTTTTTTTTCATGCAAAGTGGTAAAACATTCTAAAGGCCCTATTACACAAAACATTATCAGACATACTTGGACTGGCCATTCCGGGCGACAATAGTTTTGTGTAACAGGACACGTTAAAAGGCCACGATCAGCCGACATGCACAATGACGGCTGATCGTAATCTTTCAACATGTTGATGCATCACGATTAGGGCAGCGATGATCTGCAGACCGCCGCTGACTTCAGTGTGTAGCTCGAACATAGTAACATAGTTAATAAGGTTGAAAGAAGACAAGAGTCCATCAGGTTCAACCTAGGAAAACCCTACTGTGTTGATCCAGCGGAAGGCAAAAACCCCTATGAGGCGATCTAAAGATAGTCTGGACAGCCCCTCCCGATGCTTCCTGCTTGCTGTCTGTGTGTGTAATAGCACAGTGCAGCGAGTGGTGAATGAGAGGGAAGCGAACGCTGACCTGACAGGTTGGTGCTCACTTCCCCCTTATTCTTGCACAGTGTAATACGGCCTTTAGAGGTTGCAATTATTGACAATGGAACAAAAACTTAGCAGCTATTTCAAGTGATAGCATGTTCAAGTCATGTTTATGAAGGACTAAAAGTTAAAAATGCACTCAATATTTTTTATATAGTACAGTATAGGCTATTAATAAAAAAATGGTACAGGCTCTTGTATATACATATTTCCCAACTTACATGATTTCCTAATGGAATTCACCTTTCCCAGTATACTTTCGGCTTTGCAAAAGCAGAGGAGTGAAATCTCATCACTGCACTTGCTCTGATCAGTGAGACAGAACTTTTGTCCCACTATGTAACCCTGTAGTTCAGAGGAAGTCAGCTGTCACAGGATAGGCAACTTACACATAAAGGCATGTCATTTTGGTGGTGGTCACAATGGTCACAGATGGTGCAGATGGTAGAAGGATGTTCTCACCAGGTAGCTGCAATCTTCGCACGAGGAGGACGTACCCGGGCGTCCGGATGTGAGAGTCACATCAGCTGTGAGCATGTAACGTTTTGTATGCTGCATCTATCTATATAACAAAATAAAAAAGAATTCTGAAGTCAAGTCGACTCTGTGAGTATAATGTGCTCCATATTGCTGGGGTACAGTGGGTTTCATTACCCGAAGATTGCAGCTACCTGGTGAGAAAATCCCTTTCCTTCACATTTATTGTGTACATTTGATTGCTTAACCGGACTGGTGGAGTTCGGGAGTGTGGAGAGTGCTCATAAGTATTTAAGTGCGTAGTTACCTTGTTGAACGATGGTAGAAGGATAACACATGCTAAGTCAGCGAGTGGTCTGAGCTTGTTTCTGAAATGTTAAAGTCCCTAAGTTTATGGAAATCATGCTGGTTGGCTCGCGGCAGTTAGAAGTGATCCGAACCTGATCACTGAGGTAACAGACTGGTTAAAGGGCTTTGAAAACTGTTACCCTTTCAGGCTAGAAAAAGAGACTTGATGCTGCTCTTGTTGAATAATGCAGAAGAAAGATGTCCCTCAGGCCAGGGTAAAGCTGGTACACCTGGTGTGTGTGGAAGCTCTTTGCAGAAAAGAAGCTTGATCCCAAGCAATATGGGGTAGGCCTTGGAAACTGGTTTCCTAGCCTGTAAGAATTGATATTTTGGTGCTTTTCCTTTTAAATGTCTGCACATCAGATAATTGGCCAGGATCTTGCCTTTTCAGTATTCAATTTGTGGTTTTTATTGAAATTCGGATAGGTTTAGGGTCTGCTTGAAGCATTTCGTAATATTTGCTCACTGTTCTCTTAACCATACTAGAATAACCATCATATATTGTAATAAACAGAGTTGTATCTTTCCTTTTTCCTGCTCCTAGTTTGCTCTCTGGATAAAGCTTCTATTTCCTCTCCAATTCTTCCATCTGTCTCTTCTCATACCCTATTTCTACAAATTTATCTTACCAAAAGATATCCACTGTCAGAACTGCAAATCCTTCTCACCCTAGTGAACCGACTTCTCAGAATCCCTCCAAACATGGCATGGCAACTCTTTTTCGATAACAAAATACTTTAGTCTGCTTCCTTTATGAATAAAGTAGTTTTAAAACTAGTGGATCATTCTAATGCAAATTCAATCAGTGTTTGACACTAATTGACATAGGCGACATATTCATAGGACAAAGAAATTGTCCACATCTTAGCCAAATAATGACATGCTGGCTTAAATCATGTGCCCAAACGTATTTTTCTTCAAACCTTTTCATAAAAAGAGTTACAAAAATTGGGTCCACAAGGGACCCAATCGAAGACCCCTGTAATTGCTATAATCTCCAAATCAGTATTAATTGTTAGACAGGCTTATTTTTATTAGACTCAGTAAAAAGTTTAAGTTCCCATTGCTCAGACTAGCGCCTGTAATCATTTGTTCTCTGATGGCAACAAACCTCCAGATGAAATATTAGTATAAAGACTCATACCCTTCTTCCACCCATAAAGTTCTGCATAGAAAGCATCTATGTGTAGAATGTAAAAAAAAGTGTGCATATTGTGGAATGCTGGGTTATCTCTGTACCATACATGTGCAACAGCAGCAACAAATTTTTATAGAAAGAGTTAAACATATATCAATTTAAATGCTTTTGTTGTGGTAAGAACTCAACCTGATAATGCAGATGGGATTGAGGGTATATTACGAGTGCACTACTTGGTTAGCACCTGTGTACTGGATAAATTCATGTGAAGTGGTAGGCTCTCTAGTAATTACCCTTTGTGTAAAAGAACTACATAAAGTATGATTAATTCAACATTTATATCTTTTACTAGTGTAGAAAAAATGAATAAAACAAAGTTAAAAATATATTATATGCACATTGCACATCGACAAGGAGTATATAGCAATAAACTTAGTGTTATAAATTGTTAGAAACGTGAGACGCATTTCTGAATAATCCTCTATTCTTTCCTCAGTATTAGGTTGCAAATGACTTCTGTCCAGTTCAGTAGGATTTAAATATATGTTAAAGGGGTTGTCCGGCGAAAAAAATTATTCACAGAATAACACACATTAAAAAGTTATACAACTTTGTAATGTATGTTATGTCTGTGAATGGCCCCCTTCCCCGTGTTTCCCCCCACCCACGCTAGACCCGGAAGTGTGGTGCATTATACTCACCGCATGTCGTGTCGTCCACGGTCTCCGATCGTCAGCAGTGACGTCTTCTTCGTAAGTTCGGCGGATCTTCCCGAGTGCCGGGCGCCCTCTGCAGCGTCATCCGAAGCTCAGCCGCGATTGGCTGAGCATAACTGTGCTCAGCCAATCGCGGCTGAGCAGCTGATGACGTGGCCGCGTCATCAGCCGCTCAGCCGCGATTGGCTGAGCACAGTGATGCTCAGCCAATCGCGGCTGAGCGGCTGATGACGCGGCCACGTCATCAGCTGCTCAGCCGCGATTGGCTGAGCACAGTTATGCTCAGCCAATCGCGGCTGAGCTTCGGATGACGCTGCAGAGGGCGGCCAGCACTCGGGAAGATCCGCTGGCCTCCCGAAGAAGACGTCACTACTGAAGATCGGAGACCGTGGTCGGCACGTGACAGGTAATGTATAGCGCACCACACTTCCGGGTACACGGGTGGGGGTGGTGGGACACGGGGAAGGGGGCCATTCACAGACATAACATACATTACAAAGTTGTATAACTTTGTAATGTGTGTTATTCTGTGAATAATTTTTTTCGCCGGACAACCCCTTTAAGGTCATGCTAATTTTTAAGCTGGAGGTTCCCAGGTTACTGATAATCAACGGACTGGATTCCTGTTTGTCCTTCAGCCACATTATGTGGTGTATAGCATTGTGCAGTGTATAAATTATTAAGTATATAGTGCATTCTTATATGTTACCTAATTGACACTTTTGGATCTCCCATGTATCCGGGCAGAGATATGGACATATACAAATAGCAATATACAAATATTTGTATATGTCCATATCTCTGACCGGATACATGGGAGATCCAAAAGTGTCAATTAGGTAACATATAAGAATGCACTATATACTTAATAATTTATACACTGCACAATGCTATACACCACATAATGTGGCTGAAGGACAAACAGGAATCCAGTCCGTTGATTATCAGTAACCTGGGAACCTCCAGCTTAGCAATTAGCATGACCTTAACATATATTTAAATCCTACTGAACTGGACAGAAGTCATTTGCAACCTAATACTGAGGAAAGAATAAAGGATTATTCAGAAATGCATCTCATGTTTTTAACAGTTTATAACACTAAGTTTATTGCTATATACTCCTTGTCGATGTGCAATGTGCATATAATCTATTTTTAACTTTGTTTTATTCATTTTTTTCTAAACTAGTAAAAGATATAAATGTTGAATTAATCATACTTTATGTAGTTCTTTTACACAAAGGGTGATTACTAGAGAGCCTACCACTTCACACATATATCAATTTAAGTATCCCTCGCTCAATCAAACAAACAAACACAAGAGACACTAAGAGAACCGGGATACTGCACTTAGATGCAGCTGAGCAAGGATTAGACATATGGCACTGCAGGAATATTGGAGCTGAGTGTATATAATATGGGCTAATAATATGATGCTAATTTAAAGTAAAAAATTTCAGTAACTGTATCCCCCAAACCGCTAGTACCATCCACTTGAGCAAATCCTTACCGGTTATGTCTTTTAAAATGTGCCTGGTGCCTTGGTTAGAGCAAAAAAAAAAATTATAATCTGCAGCAGCAAGTTAAACTGGTGGGTCTGTGCCCCAGGACTGTGACACCCCTCCTTTCTTTCTCCCCCCCCCCCCCCCAAGGCAGGATTTCTCCTATTCATAACTTGTCTAAACTGCACCTTTGCCCTAGCGACACAGGTGCAATGTTTAGACTAGCAATAAATATAAATTTTGCCTGGAGGTGTTCCTAATGATGAGGAGGGTGCGAAGGAATAATGGAGAGGCGTCGAAGACCTGTGGCACAGCAACACCAGTTTGACCGATTTAAAAGACATGGCCGGTAAGGATTTGCTCTTTATCAAATGCATGGTACTAGTGGTTTGGTGGATACAGAGTCGCTTTAAAAACTAAAAAAAATAGCACCTTTTCCCAATTATCACATTTGAAATAACAACTGCTATTACCACATGTGGAAACTGATAAAATATGTTATTTATTCGGACAAGCCCTTGCACAGCTCTATACCTGAAAAATTTAAAGTTACAGTGAAATAGAAAAATGTACCACATTTTAATTTTAAAATGAGCACAATAGAATACTATGAAAATGTTGGCCTTGATTTATCAAAGTATGTAAAATAGAAACTGTTGAAAACTGCCAGCAGCAACTAATCACAGCTCAGCTTTCTGCTCTGGCAATTTTTTCCACTTGGATTTGCAAGACATTTTATGGTACTATGGTACTAAGTTTGCCAATAAGCACTACTTGTCATGCGAAAAATAAGACAGAATAATAAAACAGAATAATTGACAGAATAATTAAAAAAAAAATGTTTTTTAGAAGGTAGAGGAAAAAACAAAAACACTGGCGGCATAAATCGTTGCAGTGAGGGGTTATAATTCTACATCCAAAAATATGTTATTGCAGCTTACTGAACATAATTAAGATGTACCATATATGATAAAGTCGTCCTTGGATCAAACACAAACTCCTTTCAAACCCAGCATGAGTTCTTAAAGAGGCTATCCAGTGTTACAAAAACATGGCCACTTTTGCCTCACTCTTGTCTCCAGATTGGGAGGGGCTTAATTGCAAACCACACCTGAACTGGAGACAAGAGTGGAGCAAAAGTAGCAGTTTTATTGCGACACTCCATCTTTTAATTGCAGCACTACATCATTTCATTGTTGTACTGCATCATTTCTGTGAAGATGCTGCAGTACAGAGACAGCCCTGCAATGAAACTCCAAGAGGTATGAACACAGCCTAAGGCTGGGTTCAGACTCCTGAATCCGCACAGATAAGTTCCGTCAGATTCTGTGGCTCATACCTGTTCACGGCCGCACGCGTCTTCATCTATGCCATAGGCATGGGCGCATTCTGCATTTCACCAAAAGAACAGCTAAATTGTCTTTCCCATAGAATGGTGTCTATGGAGCTGGCGGAAAGGCGTGCAGCTGCGCCTTATGGTCCTTTTACATGGAGCGATTATTGTTTGAATTTTCACGATAACGATGTCTTTGAGGGATAATCGGTTTGTGTAAACACAGCTAACGAGAGATCGTTCATCTTGGTCTTTCAACATGTTCTCAAATTATTGTTGGTCGCTCGCTTTATCTAAACACTCTTTCAAAGATTCATCCTAGTGTGTGAGATGGTACAGGAGTAGCTAGCCTTTCCCGCACCCGGGGCAAAGATTCAGGGTGGCACTGCCCCCCATCCCTTCCCCCCAAGTAAAGTATAATAATGTAGCAGGAGCGTGACAGGGTGCAGAGACAACCTGGTGTGGATTGGGGTGGGGGTTGCGGCACGGATTGTGAGAATGGCTGCATTCACTTGAATGCAGCCTAACAGAACACAACAGGTTTTAAAAAAATATCAGTAGCACCTGTAAATAAGATGGAACACACCTGTAAAATACATCAGGTTCTTTTGGTTTCCTGACTGCACTTACATTGATGGAAATGCTCTTATCCATACATTTATAGTATAACTAAGTAAATTTAAAAAATATAACCCTTATTTACCCTAATACCAATGTAAAGTCAATGTGTGCTTTGTCTCCACAGGCTAGAGGCACAGTTATTAAAGGTTTATCACCATTTCGCATGATGCCATCACTTGGTATAATGGTGCATAAACGGTCACTTCCTGCACCTGTGCTATCAAAACGAAAGGGCAATGAGCCAGATCATAAAGAACAGAAACTTGGAAAAGAACCAAAGAAAGATAAAAAAGGCAAAGAGGATAAAAAACATCATGGCCAGCTTAAAGATTCTTCTGAAGAATCTGCAGAGGAACATAAGCCTGAAATTCTACCTCAACCTTCACAGCACATTCCTCCCAGACCTCCACACCACATTCCTCCTATACCTCCACACCACATTCCTCCTAGACCTCCACACCACATTCCTCCTATACCTCCACACCACATTCCTTGGGTCCCAGAGGTAGACACCAGCATGGTAGTGACAACAACCCAAAACACTAAGCCAACAAATGCAGATAAAGTTGTTGGTCCGCCATCCACACAGCTTCCTTTTCTTTTGCAATCTTCACCACTGACTCCTGCAGTTCGAAACCATCAAAGTGCATTTCCAATTATTCATGAGTCAGGTCTACCAGCACTAGCACATGAAAATGCTCCAAAGTGCCCAGGAAAGCTATGGCAGCCACTCGTGCCCACTATACAAATCCCTACTGAAAAACCATTTGTTATTGGAGGTCTTGTATTTAATGATGACGATCTACTTCCAAAAAGTGAGGAACAAATACTCACTCCACATAAAGCTCATGAATTTACTGATTTCGACTTGGATTTTTAATAGGTTTTAATAAACATTAACATTCTGAAAATGTAAGCCTCTTTTGTACTTTATAATAAATACCATAAGGAGTGAAACAGCTCCCCTATTCGGATTTACTGAGAGGCATAGGGGTTTACTGGGGTGGGGACTTCATTCTCTATCATCAATAGGGCTGTGTGTGTGGCAATGCTGTTCCTGACCCAAACCAATCATGGCAGCAGAGAGGCCTGTAAATCCCCTTATTGCTGCCGCTTAACGTGAAAATAATGTACAAATAAAAAATATATACATTTATTTTAATAAGGTTATATTACAAAGTAATGTAATTTTATAAAAAGCAATGTATTTTTTAAAAAAAACATTACTTTCAAAAATACAGCTTTATAAGCTGGGTTCACACACAGTATATTTGAGGCTGTATTTGTGAGGCTGTATAGCAACCAAAACCAGGAGTGGATTGAAAACACAGAAAGGATCTGTTCACATAATGTTGTAATTGAGTGGATGGCTGTCATTTAATGGCAAATTTTTGCTGTTATTTTAAAACAACGGCTGTTATATTGAAATAATGGCAGTTATTTACCGTTATATGACGGCCATCCACTCAATTTCAACATTGTGTGAACAGAGCCTTTCTGTGTTTTCAATCCACTCCTGGTTTTGGTTGCTATGAGGACCTGACTTGAGGACCAAATACAGCCTGAAATATACGTAGTGTGAACCCAGTAAGGCTGGGTTCACACACAGTATATTTCAGGCAGTATTTGGTCCTCATGTCAGGTCCTCATTGCAACCAAAACCAGGAGTGGATTGAAAACACAGAAAGGCTCTGTTCACACAATGTTGAAATTGAGTGGATGGCCGCCATATAACGGTAAATAACTGCCATTATTTTAATACAACAGCCGTTGTTTTAAGATACCAGTAAATATTTACCGTTATATGGCGTCCATCCACTCAATTACAACATTGTGTGAACAGAGCCTTTCTGTGCTTTCAATCCACTCCTGGTTTTGGTTGCTATAAGGACCTGACATGAGGACCAAATACTGCCTGAAATATACTGTGTGTGAACCCAGCCTAAAGGACAACTCCGGCGGGACCCACCCAAAAAAAAAAAACACAGACACACACAGACACCATACTCATCATCCCTCCGGTGACGATCGCCACTCCATTCGCCCGCCGTCCGCCTCACCGTCACCTGTGTCTGCCGTCCAGCGATGTCTCTTGCTTCTGGGTCCATGAGAGAGAAAAGGCTGCCAGCGCGCTTGCGCACCGGCAGCCTTTTCATTGGCTGAAACGCATCACATGCCTTCCAGCAAGCTCAGCCAATCAGGGCTGAGCAAGCTGGAAGCCATGTGATGCGCTCCAGCCAATGAAAAGGCTGCTGGTGCTCATGTGCACCAGCAGCCTTTTCTCTCCCATTCACTCTCAATGAAGACGCCGAAGAGGAAGAAGACCCGGACTGCCCCGCAGCTCTGACGTCACTCGACACCAGAGAAGAGGACCTTGACGACCGTAATAGGTAATGTATATATTCTTTAACTTCCGGGGTGGGGGGTCGGGGGTCGGAAAGTGGGGGAAGGGGGCCAGACCGGGTATTTAACCACATTACAAAGTTATATAACTTTGTAATGTGTGTTAAATAAGCCAAAAAATTTTTTTGCCGGAGTTGTCCTTTAACTTGCAAAAGATAAAATTTATATTTGAATACAGGATACTCTTTTGTACAGGAGGTGGAGTAGTACTAATTGTACCGTAATATACAAACAAAGGGGGAAGCGTTTATAGAGAAAATATGAATGTTCTTTATTTATTATTTAAAAAGATATAAAAAACACACACTCACACAGGCACCAACACTGGGGTCTGTGTGATGTCACATGAAAAAAAATTGTTACAAAACAGACAATTATGACCACACAAATGCAAAAAAGTGGGATACCAAGACACCCCCAAATAAATATATCTAGTGTAGTGATGTTGCCATCATACTGTCAGGACTGGCGCTCATAGCGAGCATGCCATCGCTCCTGTCTCTGACACTGCAAGTGATGTGGGTGCTCGCTCACGTTCTCAAACATTAGCTGCACGCAGGAGAACGTGAGCATTTATTCATTGCCATCTTGTACTGACCTGGTCACATCAGGGTTAATTTCTTTGGAGTTCTGCTGCTCTCACCTGTGGGGTTGGGGCTCCAGCCTGCATTTAAGCTCTGCTAACAGGCTGCTTACTGCCAGTGTTTGATATCTCTGCACTAGCTAGCTTGATAATGGTTGTCGCCCCACGGTCTAGTGTGGGTGGGGCAATAGGCAGGGACAGAGGTTGGGGTAAGTGCAGGGCTCTTCCTCTGTTGTCTGTTTATCCCAGCCCTGACAGAAACACTGGCCCAAAACAGACCTGCAACCTGCATACGACCAGCTACATTCATTCCACCTATGGAGCCTGTGTCAGCTGTGGTCTCACAGGTCCAGGTCTTGACCAAATTGGTCCAAGATCTGACTACCCGCCTTCAGGTCCAGGAAAGCAGGCAGGACTCGGTGCCATCTCCAGCTGTTCAGTCACCTGCACCTAAACCTAAGGTCCCCCTTCCCGACCTTTTTTCTGGTGACCGTAAGAATTATTATTTTTTTTTTTTCGGGAAGGATGTAAACTATATTTTTCTTTACGTCCTCGGTCCTCTAAGACAGAAGTGCAGAAGGTGGGGATGGTGATGTCTCTCCTGCAGGGTGACCCACAGACTTGGGCTCTTTCTTTACCTAATGACTCACCTCTGTGCTCTTCTCTAGACGACTTTTTCTACTCTGGGACAGATTTATGATGAACCAGATAGACCTGCAGTAGCTGTTTTCCACTTGTTGTCTCTCCGTCAGGGTAGACAAATGGCGGAGGAATATTGTGCTATGTTCAGACAGTACGTGACAGACTCGGGATGGAACGACCAGGCTTTGAAAGACCTGTTCATGACTGGCCTTTCTGACCGTATTAAGGACTTGTTATTAGCTCATACTGAACCTCAGACCCTTGCCATCCGGGCGGATCGACGCCTAAGGTCCAGATGATCACCCCGGGGGTCTCTTGCTCCTCAGCCAATCCTCAATCCGGTCTCTGGTCTACCTGCGCCAGAACTGATGGAACTCGGTAGCATCACCCCTGAGCAGAGGAGGGAACATTGCCGGAAGAATCGACTATGTTTCTACTGTGGGAGCCCAGGACATCAGCTTAATGCCTGTCCCAAGAAGCCACATCAGCAAAAACCTCCGCTCCTAGGTAGTGGTTGGGAGGACTGCCTAGGAGCTCAGGTACTCCCTAAAACTTCTAAAATGTTCCTGCCCTGCAGCATTGAGGTCCATTCGGCCTCATGTGCAGATCAGGCTTTGTTGGATTCTGGTGCAGCGGCAAATTTTATTGACTATGACTTTGTGTCCTAGGTTTTTCCTTCCTTGATTCCGCTATCCCCTCCTGTCCAGGTGTCTAGTGTGGATTTAAACCCATTGCGTGCTGGTCTGGTCAAATTCCGCACCCCTCAGATTAAGTTGATGGTAGGGGCACTGCATGAGGAATATTGTTTCTTTCTAGTTATGAAAAATTTGTCTGTGAATGTCACCTTGGGCCTACCATGGCTCCAGGAACACAATCCAGTAATTGACTGGGCAACTCTGGATCTTGTTCGCTGTGGTCCTCAGTGTGAGGCCCATCTGTCACATGTTTCTCTCTGTACCACAGTGGCTAGTAATCCGGATATCCCGGATTTCATCTTTGATTTTTCTGATGTTTTTTCCAAACCCTTGTCTCAAGCTCTTCCTCCTCACAGGGATTTTGAATGTAAAATTGATCTCTTGCCTAATGTCAAGCTGCCAAAAGGTCGTATACATAATCTGTCTATACCAGAAAGGAAGTCTCTGAAGGAGCATATTGATGAAAGTTTGGCTATTGGGCATATTCGACCTTCTGAATCACCAACTGGGGCTGGTTTCTTTTTTGTTAAAAAAATAGACGGTGGGCTTAGGCCATGCATTGATTACCGTGAACTTAACAAAATTACGGTCAAGAACTCTGGGCCACTTCCCCTCATTCCCGACCTTCTGAGTCAGGTTTCTGGAGCACAATGGTTCTCCAAACTAGATTTAAGGGGAGCTTATAACCTGATTCGGATCCGGGAGGGAGAGGAATGGAAGACTGTGTTAAATACACCTCTGGGGCACTTTGAATATCTTGTTATGCCTTTTGGTCTGTGCAATGCCCCCGCGGTCTTCCAAGGGTTTATGAATACCATCTTTCATGATTATATCGGGGTCTTTATGGAGGTCTACCTGGATGACATTCTGGTTTTCTCTCCAGATCTGGTCTCCCATCATGAACATCTCCGTCTTATTTTATCTTGGCTACGAAAAAATTCTTTATTTGCTAAGCTGGAAAAATGTCTTTTTTGTGTGCAGAAAATTTCGTTTTTGGGTTATGTGGTCACTCCGTCAGATGTTCAGATGGATCCGGGTAAGGTTCAGGCGATTGCGGATTGGGTCCGACCCAGTAAATTAAAAGCCCTTCACTAACGTGGTTGTCGCCCCACGGTCTAGCGTGGGTGGGGCAATAGGCAGGGACAGAGGTTGGAGTAAGCGCAGGGCTCACGTTCCTCTGTTGTCTGTTTATCCCAGCCCTGACACATACAATGTTCTCCCCTACACATCACTAGATATATTCATTTGGGGGTGTCTTGGTATCCCCCACAGGTGAGAGCAGGAGAACTCCAGAGAAATTAACCCTGATGTGACCAGGTCAGTACAAGATGGCAATGAATAAATGCTCACGTTCTCCTGCGTGCAGCTAATGTTTGAGAACAGGAGCGAGCACCCACATCACTTGCAGTGTCAGAGACAGGAGCGATGGCATGCTCGCTATGAGCGCCAGTCCTGACAGTATGATGGCAACATCACTACACTAGATATATTCATTTGGGGGTGTCTTGGTATCCCACTTTTTTGCATTTGTGTGGTCATAAGTGTCCGTTTTGTAACAAATTCTTTTCATGTGACATTACACAGACCCCAGTGTTGGTGCCTGTGTGTAACGCCTGGAGTAGTGGATCCACTGGACCGTCACCAGCGATGGCACTAACCTCACCAGGGAGCTGATCTAAGGGGCAGCTTGTTTTCACCAGAGCCCGCCGCAAGGCGGGATGGACTTGCTGCGGCAGGCGACCCCCAGGTCGCTACCCCTGGCTTGGTTGCTAGTGACGGCAGGCGAGGCGTGGCAGGAGCAGTAGGCAGGAGATGGTGCTGGCAGAGGTCTGTAGGCGTAACCGCAGGTGACAGGCTGAACACAGGAGCAATGGAGTAACAGGGGAGCAGGAACCAGGAACAAGGACTAGGGACCAGGTAGCGGCTAGGAATCAGGAACAAGGACTTGGGACCAGGTAGCGGATAGGAATCAGGAACAACAGGGAGCTGGGCCAAACGCTATGGGAAGCATGTAGAGGCTCCAACACCTGTAGTGGGGCAGGGCTGGAATTTATAGGGAGTGATTGTGCGCATACACCAATTAGGGGCGGACTGGCCCTTTAAATCTGAGACAGCCGGCGCGTGCGCGCCCTAGGAGGTGGGGACGCGCGCGCCGGCCGGCACAGACGGAGACAGGAGCGGGGCGAGGTAAGGCGCCCCCCGGGGCCGAACTAGCAGCAGCGCCGGGTCCCTGCACAAGGACCCCGGCGGCTGCATGGGGCAGAGGGAGGTCGCGGCGGCGGCCCAGAGCACGGGACGCTGCCGCGGCCGTGACACTGTGTGAGTGTGTTTTTTATATCTTTTTATACAATAAATTAAGAACATTCATATTTTCCTTTTAAACACTTCCCCTTTCGTTTATATATTGAATCATGTGTTGGGATTTTTTTTATTGTGTTGGGGATTTTTCTCTTGGTTAATTCTAGTTGTACTGTAATGCAATACAGTTCCCTTTTTCCACTAAAAGTCCACTCTGTTTAAAGCGAATGTACCACCAGTACCAGTACCAGCACAGCTCCCGTCTATTACCGAGCACCGGCAGGGCATGAACCACTGGAGGCGGGCCGTCTGGCCCCCAGTGTGATGATCTGTCCTCCCCTCTGTAACGCAGCTCCATTGATTTATGCCTGGCCGCTGCTCAATAATGGGCACCTTGCGTGGGAATTGGGCCACGGTTCAAAAAAAGGATTGCGGCACGGCATACCTGTGCTGGCGCAAGTCTATTCTTTAAAAAACAAAAAAGCGATGTACCGGTGCTACATTCGCTTTAAGAGCTTGTAGAAATAGGCCTATAAAGTTATATTGTCACCCGTGATTACACAGGTGGGGATCACAGCACAGTGTTCTAAAAACGTTAAAAAAGTGTTTTAAACGTTGGTGCCACCGTCCCGGAGACTGTCACCGAGGCGGGTCTTCTCTCGCTGGCTGTAATCCACATCCACCCTTGTGATGTCACATGGCAGTGGTGGTGAGGGGCAGCTTCTGGTGGCCTGATCCATTTAAAACAAGTGCTGAACTAAGGCAGGGAAAAGAGACTCAGTGACATAATCCAGGACAGTGGCAACAAAACAATTATCAGCCGTAACGGCCAATATCAGCCGAATACAGCCTACATTTGTCTCGTGTAATAGGGCCTTTACTGTCTACAATCCATCCCCCCCCCCCCCTCGGGTTAAAGGGGAAGGTTTTGTTTGTTTTTTCAATCAATTTTTTTTTTTATTGAACGTTTTTAAACTTTTTTTAATACAAACAAAACCCCAAGAGGGCATACCCTCTGATCCCTTTTCCTAGTGTGCCCCCCCCCCCCCCCAGCCTTCCTAAAGGGAGGAAGGTAGTTTACCAGGACTGTCTCTTAAGAACCAGGACAATCTTGGCAAATCTGGGACTGTTGGCAACTATGCTATGTATCTGATCACTTCTTAGTTTGGTAGGATGAAGGTAAGTTTCTTGCAGATGTCTTGAATGTGGCTATTTATGTGAGGTGGAAATCATCTAATACACAGTTATTCCAACTGGCCAAGATTACCCTTTCCAAGAGGCCTGTGCCTAGTTTCAGCCCTGTAGGGAAAAAAAGATTCAGTAATATTGGAAAAAAATGCAGTTTGCGTTGGCATTATAGTGTTTGTAAAACATGCCTATGTGCATGACATCTCTCTGATGGCTCCAGATCTTAGGTTACATCTCATACAATATTCTGTAAATCTATTTGAAATAATTGGAGTCATGCATTTTCTGACCAAAAACCAAAAAACACAATAAGAATGCATATGCACGTTTTACAAGCAGAAACACACATGTATTAATAATGTTTTCCAGTTTTTTGTGCCCAGAAACAACTACATTTGGACAAAATAACAACTTGAAATAACTCCACCTGATACCTAAGACAACTTTTCTAAGTTATAGGGAAAAGAAGAACAGGTGTAATGTCTATTTTGACAATTATTTACAAAGTGCACATTGGGAAATGTTTATAATCGAAGTTCTTTTTTTTTTCTGGAACGGATGGACGTTAGAAGGTTTTATTTCCCCACAACATCCTGGATTTCACTTAGTCTGCTGATTATTTCCCATCACAGGGGGGTCACCGACAGCAATGAAGATCCTGCCCATTCTGCTGCTTTACTTGTATTGTCTCCTAGGTTCTGCCACAGTGATTGATAATGTCTGTAATGGCCAAAATATTTGCAGTGCAATAGATGAGGCTCTGAGGTCCTTCAATAATGGAAAAGAAGATGGAAATCTGTTTATTTTAAACAAAATCACAAATGCCAAAATAAAGGTCAGTAAAGTTAAATAGGTTACATTTTTATTCTTTAATTGCTAACATTTTATAGTATTAAGATTTTCATCAGATGCATTAACCATTTAATTTCCCCCACACTACTAGAGGTCATGAAATATCATTAGCAGTAGTAGTAAATGATGTCCAATAGTCTCACCCAAAAGGGTGTGAAAAGTGACCATCATTAAACCTAAACCTGAATAATGCACTAACGGCCGTCATTAGAATAACAGCCGCCAAATATGCTAAACTATGGACGTGATTCTAGACTCAAAACAACGGCCGTTGTTTTCTACTTTCAAAGGAACTTTAAAAACGTGCAGGTTTTGTTACATTAAAGTGGTACTCCGGTAAAAATCTTTTTCTTACAAATTAGCTGGTTTTAGAAAGATATAAAGATTTGTAATTCACTTCTATTTAAGGAAAATAAAGAAACGAGAGTGCACTCACCTGATAAAAACTTAATGGCAAATATTTGCTGTTATTTTAAAACAACGGCTGTTATATTGAAATAATGGCAGTTATTTACTGTTATATGACGGCCATCCACTCAATTTCAACATTGTGTGAACAGATCCTTTCTTTGTTTTTAATACACTCCTGGTTTTGGTTGCAATATGAGGACCACAATACTGACTGAAATATATGTAGTGTGAACCCAGCCTAATAATGCATTTACTATTGGCTAAAAGACTAAAACAAATATAATACTGATATAAGAATTCTATACTGTTTTCAGTTTCATTTTGACCAAACCTAGGTAAAAAGGAAAACAAAACATTCAAACTAAGGAACTAAATTTGCAAAACTGAAAAGACTGAAAAAGGGTGATATGACTGAAACCTTTAAATTTGTTTAAAGGGGTTGTCCGGCGCAAACAAATTATTCACAGAATAACACACATTACAAAGTTATACAACTTTGTAATGTATGTTATGTCTGTGAATGGCCCCCTTCCCCGTGTCCCACCACCCCCTCCCGTGTACCCGGAAGTGTGGTGCGCTATACATACCTGTCACGTGCCGACCACGGTCTCCGATCCTCAGCAGTGACGTCTTCTTCGGGTGGCCAGCGGATCTTCCCGAGTGCCGGCCGCCCTCTGCAGCGTCATCCGAAGCTCAGCCGCGATTGGCGTCACTGCTGAGGATCGGAGACCGTGGTCGGCACGTGACAGGTATGTATAGCGCACCACACTTCCGGGTACACGGGTGGGGGTGGTGGGACACGGGGAAGGGGGCCATTCACAGACATAACATACATTACAAAGTTGTATAACTTTGTAATGTGTGTTATTCTGTGAATAATTTTTTTGCGCCGGACAACCCCTTTAAGGACTAGATAAAGGGTCAGGAGATGAATGAATTTAGCGTAATAACGAAGTGAAGCGCTTTCTTTTCTCTGCAATCCGCAGATCAGCTTGCTGCCTTTAACTGACTGCTGCTCCATGCCGCTTCTCAACGGGTGCTGGGAAAAGCTGGATTAAGTCTTGGGAAACATAGAAGAATGTCAGCAGAAAAAGACCACTGGGTCCATTTAGTCTGCCCTTTTAATATTTCCCTTCTTATAATCTTAGGAAAGATATAGGATAGGCATGTTTAAATTCTGTTATTGTAGATCTACCAACCACATCTGCTGGAAGTTTGTTCCAAGCATCTACTACTCTTTAAGTAAAGTAATATTTTCTCACATTGCTTCTGATCTTTCCTCCACTAACCTTTCACTGTGTCCTCTTGTTTTTGAGTTCAGTTTTTAACTAAAAACAAACACTTCCCTTCTCAACCTTATTTAGTTCTTTAACATACTTTCGATCATGTCCCCCCTTTCCCTTCTTTCCTCCAGACTATACAGATTCAAATCCTTAAGTCTTTCCTGATATGGTTTATGCCTGATACCCTCTACCATTTTTGGAGCCCATCTTTGGACCCGTTCTATTTTATTAATGTCCTTTTTTAGGTGAGGTCTCCGGAACTGGACACAGTATTTCAGATGTGGCCTCACTAGAGCTCTATACAGCAGGATCCCAATCTCCCTCTTCCTACTGGTTATACCTCTAGCTATACAGCGCAGCATAGGATTTACTTTCCCCACCATCTGGTTGCACTGGTGACTCATTTTAAGGCTGTCAGAAATAACTACCCCTAAATCCTTTTCATCTGAAGTCTTTTCCAACACAGTACTGCCGATATGATACTCGGATAGAGGATTCCTCCTCCCCAAGTGCATTATTTTACATTTATAAGCATTGAACTTCAATTTCCAATGTTTGAAACACTTATCTAGCAAAGCTAAATCATTTTTCATAGGACATGGAGAGAAAGGAGCTGTTGCACATCACATCTATGGCTGACACTAATTCTTCACGGCTACATTTAAAAACCAACGCCAGGATGTTGGTATATAATTTGATCAAACCATATTGCTCCATGTACCGCGTGCAGGTCTCCTGGTTCACATAGGTCCCTACACTAACTCCACACTGTTCGGTCATCGACCGCCAACCCTGCAAAGTTTGCACAAACAGGGAAGGGGGACCATAGAATGGCCCTTCAACCCCAATGTCACAGGACCAAACCCAAGGGGCCCCCAAAAAACTCAGCAGGCACTACTGGCGGAGAAAGCTGCCACCAAGTAACACAAGTGTGAATATGATCTTGCTACTCACCATGCTCCTGCAGGTACAATGGGAAGGATAGAAGGTACTTGCCATGTGTGCACAGGTGCTTCCTGCTAATTGGGCTTACATGGGTCTTACAAAGAGGAGTGCCAACTGCTCAGAAAAGGGAGAAAAGTGAAATATGACATGGAGAGAAAGGAGCTGTTGCACATCACACCTATGGCTGACACTAATGCCTCTCGGCTACATTTAAAAAGCAACACCAAGATGTTAGTATATAATTTGATCAAACCATATTGCCCCATGTACCGCATGCAGGTCTCCTGGTTCACACGAGTCCCTACACTAACTCCACACTGTCGGTCAGCGACCGCCAACCCCGCAAAGCGTGCACAAACAGGGAAGGGGGGCCATAGAATGGCCCTGCAACCCCAATGTCAAAGGACCAAACCCAAGGGGCCCCTAAAACCAAGCAGGCACCACCTTCAGAGAAAGCTGCCACCAAGTAACACAAGTGTGAATATGATCTTGCTACTCACCATGCTCCTGCAGGTAGAATGGGAAGGATAGGAGGTACTTGCCATGTGTGCACAGGGGCTTCCTGCTAATTGGGGTCACATGGGTCTTACAAAGAGGAGTGCCAACTGCACAGAAAAGGGAGAAAAGTGAAATACGACATGGAGAGAAAGGAGCTTTTGCACATCACACCTATGGCTGACACTAATGCCTCTCAGCTACATTTAAAAACCAACGCCAGGATGTTGGCATATAATTTGAGCAAACCATATTGCCCCATGTACCGCGTGCAGGTCTCCTGGTTCACATGAGTCCCTACACTAACTCCACACTGTGTCGGTCAGCGACCGCCAACCCCGCAAAGCTCCTCCTTTGTAAGACCCATGTGATCCAAATTAGCAGGAAGCACCTGTGTACATATGGTAAGTACCTCCTTTGATTCTCCCATTCTACTGCTTGCGCACGCTTTGCAGGGATTGTGTTCGCTGACCGGCACAGTGATGTTTTTTGGTAAGGGACTCAAATTCTACACTAACTTCTGATGTTGGTTTTTAATGTAGCTGAGGAAGCTTTCGTGTCAACCACAGGTGCGATGTGCAGCCATTTCTGTCTTTTTGGCTTGTGCATATTTTATGTATTCTGTCCCTTTTTTCATTTTGGCTGGCACTCCTCCTTTGTAAGACCCATGTGATCCAAATTAGCAGGAAGCACCTATGTACATATGGTAAGTACCTCCTTTGATTCTCCCATTCTACCTGCAGAAGTAATGGTGAGAGGTAAGAGCTTGTTCACACTTGTGTTGTTTGGCGCCCACTCTCTCCGCCGGCGGTGCCTGCGGGGTCCGGGGGGGCCCTTTAGGGTCTGGTCCTGTGACATTGGGGTTGCAGGCCATTCCGCGGCCCCCCTTCTCTGCTTGCACACGCTTTGCGGGGATTGTGTTCGCTGACCGGCACAGGGATGTTTTTTGGTTAGGAATTCATGTGTAGCTGAACAAGCTTTCATGTCAACCATGGGTGCGATGTGCAGCCATTTCTGTCTTTTTGGCTTGTGCATATTTTATGTATTCTGTCCCTTTTTTCATTTTGGCTGGCACTCCTCCTTTGTAAGACCCATGTGATCCAAATTAGCAGGAAGCACCTGTGTACATATGGTAAGTACCTCCTTTGATTCTCCCATTCTACCTTTCTACCTGCAGGAGTAATGGTGAGAGGTAAGAGCTTGTTCATACTTATATCAACCCTATTGCACACTTTTGTGTCATCAGCAAACTTTACCTACCAAACATAAAATGTCATTTCTAAAAAAAAAACTTTATATACATGTAACAAAAAAGGCATTTACATGGCAGTGCAGAAAAAAAGCTGATACTCCGTGGTCAAATATTTAAGTAGTTGACACCATTTAATGGCTAAGTGACAAGATGATAACAAATTACAAGCAAACAAGGTAATCAATCAATATACAATGCAAGACCCAGAAAAAATGAGACCCTTTTCTACACCCCCACATAAATTCCTTTTGAGTGTAGACAAGAATCCCAGACTATACCCCTTTACTTTACTTTTCCTCCAACAGGATGTTTTTAACTTTCAGGAACCACCACACAGGAGGTTTTGATGGAAGCCAAAGTCAAGACAAATTGTCTAAGGCTGGGTTTACACTGCCTTTTTGCAGTCCATTTTTGCAGTCTGGATCTGTTTTTCCCATGACTTTCATTATTAGAAAAAAAACGGATTGTAACAGATCTGGGTTTTTGTTGTTAGAATGGTCTTTAAATGAAATGATGCAAACTGTCAATAATACAAATGTATTATAGTAAATAAAATTTATTTTGTAGCGTCAAGTCAGCTGTTCAGAACATATTGTATTCAGTAAAGATCCAAAAATCAGAAGTGTGGAGTCTCAAAACTGCAGCAGTCCTGAAGATATTAGATATACTAATGTTCTAATTGGTGCATGTGTATAATGAAAATATATAATATTTGGTAACAACTAGTGATGAGCGAACATGCTCGTCCGAGCTTAGTACTCGTTACTCGGACGAGCATCTTGCGATACTCGAGAAAATCTCATCATCCGTTTCCTCTAAGTTTGGGTGCAATTTCTCAGCCAATAAACATGCAGGAGACTCTTTCGTACATCCTGCGATCATGTGGGACCCACACATGTCGATAGCAGTGATTGGTTGGCCAGATCAGATGACCCTGCCATGTAAAAAATCACGGCCGCCAGTGCTCGCTTCAGACGTATGCTGGAAGAGATTAGGTGCAGAGCTGCTGCTGGTCAGGGAGAGTGTTAGGGAGGGAATTAACGTTCCAGTAGGCAGGGAATACTAGCGAAACAACCAAACAGCCCTTTTAAGGGCTTCAAATTGTTTTTAAATTGTATTACTACAGACTGCTGGCTGGGACTTGCAGTGCAGCTACCTCGATTTCAGCAGCACATTGTGGTGATCGGCTGCTGGCAGAAAGGGGACAGCAGGTGTTGCATACAGACTCCTAAGAAGTGCTCAGTACTGTTTTATGATTTTGTGGCTGGTGGTGCTGCTGTCAGAGATTGTATTGCTGTGATTTGTAGTACACCTGCATAGAACTTCACTGCTCATTGTCCTGTGTAACAGGTGCCATAGACCACAGACCACCACTTACACACAGACTCTATACGGCAGCCTCCAAATACTAGTGTGACATTGATCACCAGTATATTTGTGTCACGGCCGCGGCGGCGTCCCGTGTTCCGGGCCGCTGCCGCGACCTCCTCCAGCCCCATGCAGCCGCCGGGGTCCTTGTGCAGGGACCCGGCGCTGCTGCTAGTTCGGCCCCTGGGGGCGCCTCACCTCTCCTCCGCTCCTGTCTCCGTCTGTGCCGGCCGGCGCGCGCGTCCCCGCCTCCTAGGGCGCGCGCGCGCCGGCTGTCTCAGATTTAAAGGGCCAGTCCGCCCTTAATTGGCTAGTTGCACCAATCACTCCCTATAAGTTCCAGCCCTGCCCCACTACAGGTGTTGGAGCCTCTACATGCTTCCCATAGCGTTTGGCCCAGCCCCCTGTTGTTCCTGACCTTAGTCCCTGTTCCTTGTTCCTGTCTTCAGTCCTTGTCCCTAGTCCTTGCCCGCTGCCTTCCCATTGTTCCTGAGTCCTGTCCGCCACCTGCGAGCACGGCTACTATCCTCTGCCTATACTATCTCCTGCCTACTGCTCCTGCCACGCCTGCCGTCACTAGCAACCAAGCCAGGGGTAGCGGCCTGGGGGTCGCCTGCCGCAGCAAGTCCATCCCGCCTTGCGGCGGGCTCTGGTGTAAACCAGCGGCCCCTTAGACTCCGCTCCCTGGTGAGGTTAGTGCCATCGCTGGTGACGGTCCAATGGATCCACTACTCCAGGCGTTACAATTTGCTGGTTTCTGTATTTCTTACTCAAGGCATATCTAAGCTCACTACTGATTGCCCAGTTTAAGGGGGTGTTACACAGTGTATAGGTGCAGCCACCAACAGATTGTATACCACAGCCTCCCATTAACTAGTGGGACCACTAGTATATTTGCTGATTTCTGTATTTAGTACTCAAGGCATATCTAAGCTCAGTAGTGATTGCCCAGTGTAAGGGGGTGTCAAACAGTAGTGTATAGCTGCAGTCACCAACAGATTATATACCACAGCCTCCCATAAACTAGTGGGACCACTATTATATTTGCTGATTTCTGTATTTCTTAGTCAAGGCATATCTAAGGTCACTACTGATTGCCCTGTGAAAGGGGGTGTCACACAGTGTATAGGTGCAGCCACCACCACCAGATTGTATACCACAGCCTCCCATAAACTAGTGAGACCACTAGTATATTTGCTGATTTCTGTTTTTACTACTCAAGGCATATCTAAGCTCACTACTGATTGCCCTGTGAAAGGGGGTGTCACACACAGTGTATAGGTGCAGCCACCAACAGATTGTATACCACAGCCTCCAAAAATCTAGTGGGACCTGACCACCAGTATATTTTCTTATTTCTGTATTTCTTACTGAGGACATACCCAAGCTCACTGCAAATTGCCCTGTGTTAGGGGGTGTCATACAGTGTATATCTGCACTCAGCAACAGATTGTATACCACACCCTCCGAAAAACTAGTGTGACCGCCAGTATATTTTATGATTTCTGTATTTCTTACTGAGGGCATATCTAAGCTCACTGATAATTGCCTTGTGTGTGTGCTGCTATACACCATATAGCAGCACTTACACACAGACTCTATACGACTACCTTCAAAAGTAGTCTGAGTAATATATTTTCTTGCTGTGATCTGTAGTGCAGCTATCTCTTGACTGTGCAGTGTCCATAAAATGGTGAAGCCCAGGGGTAAGGGTCGACATTCACTCCCTAGCTTCTTGTCGCAACTTAAGGGGCCTCAGGGTATACCAGTATTGAAACCGCAGCAGTGTGAACAGGTGCTGACGTGGATAGCGGATAATGTGTCCAATAACTTATCCACCACCCAGTCTTCCACGCAGTCCACCCACGCTAGCCAAGGGAGTGGAACCCTTGCTCCAGAAGCTCAGCCTCCTTCCCCACAGCCTGGCCCCTCCAAGAAAAGGAAGGATTCAGAATTGGAGGAAGAGCTGGTGGATGAGGACGAGGTGACTGACCCCAGCTGGGTAGATAAGCCTAGTGAAGACCATGCTTCTGAGGGGGAGTCAAGTTCAGCCACAGGACAGGTTGGAAGAGGGGTGGGCAGAGGGAGTAGTAGGGCCAGAGCAAGTAGATCAACAACTGTTTCACGGAGTCAAACTCCCGTGGCCAGGCCTAGATGTTCACAAGTCTGGAGGTTCTTTAAAGAAACTGCGGATGACCGATGGACTGTAGTGTGCAACCTGTGCCACGCCAGGATCAGCAGGGGAGCCACCACTACCAGCCTAAGCACTACCAGCATGCGTAGGCATATGAGTGCTAAACACCCCACTCAGTGGAACCAAGGCCGTTCACTTAGTTAGTGCTCCTTCCCCTGTGTCACATGCTGGCTCTGTCAGTCCCGCCGCACAGGCCCCAGGCACGAGAGCCTCCCTCCCTACACCCACCCCTTCACCTCCAATATGCTCAAAGTCAAACTCAAAGTCAGACTCCAGACTGCTGGCTGGGACATGCAGTGCAGCTACCAAGATTTTAGCAGCACACTGTGGTGATCGGCTGCTGACAAAAAGGGGACAGCAGGGGTTGCATACAGACCCCTAAGAAGTCCTCAGTACTATTATATTATTATTATAACTATTATATAGTATATGCCACCATCAGATTTGATGCTGTGTTCAGTTATTTAACTGAAATCTGCTGCAGAAAATCAGCTGCAGATCCTGTAGATGTGAACGCACCCTCACAGGGCAATTAGCAGTGAGCTTGGATGAGACTGCAGTCATAAATGAAGAAATAAGAAAATATACTGGTCACACTAGTTTCTGCAGATTGTTGTATACAATCTGTGGGTAACTGCAGCTATATAGTATATAATATACAAACGTTAATCCCAATGCTTCTTAATTTATTTTTCTTCAGCAAAACTTGATTACATAGTTACAAAAACTTCACCACTGAGTGATAAATGCAAAATGACGCTGATGAGAGGACTATAGCAAAAAATAGTACCAAAAATGTCCACCATCCAGCCGGACTGATCCAAGTTCACATAGGACACTAAGACACTCATGGAACAGATGGAGAGTTCATATCTGCGACGTTTCGAAGTACACGCTTCTTTCTCAAGCAGCAGAGTGTCTTATGTGAACTTGGATCAGTCCGGCTGGGCGGTGGACATTTTTGGTACTAATTTTTGCTATAGTCCTCTCATCAGCGTCATTTTGTATTTATCACTCAGTGGTGAAGTTTTTGTAACATAGTTTTGGAACTATGTAATCAAGTTTTGCTGAAGAAAAATAAAGTAAGAAGCATTGGATTCAATGTGTGTATATTGCTTACTGAATTGGATTCTGGGAGTTCAGGCTCCTATTTACACACACTGAGAGGACTTCATTAGCACAGTGCTTTTTCTTATGTTGGACGCTATATAGTATATGCCACCATCTTTCACAGGGCAATTAGCATTGAGCTTGGATGTGACTCACCACTTCTCCCCACCGCTGGTTCGATTTTGAGTTTGACTTGAAGGTGCTGGGCTGCCCTGCCACTAGTGTGTTGTCAGAGCGGGTCTTTAGTGCAGCTGGTGGCATCATCAGTCACTAATAAGCGCACCCCCCTGTCAACTGACAGTGCTGACAGACTGACGTTTATTCATTTTATTATTTCTTTATTTCTTATTGCATTGCAGCCATATCCAAGCTCACTGCTAATTACCCTGTGTAATTAGCAGTGAGCTTGGTTGCGTGTGACAACGGGTGTAACCTGGTGGCGGCTCTACAACTCGGCAGCCTCACACATGTACCATGCCATGTTAGGAGTGTCCTCTGCCGTCCTTTTACTAGTACCTTCTACCTTCCTTGGATGTTGTAGCCGTTTTAAAGGAAGGATGGACCATGACCAGGTCTTTTTATTAAAATTCCGGGGCCTCTTAAGAAGTCTGTATTGTATTATGGTGCGTTTACACAAAAAGATTTATCTGTCAGATCTTTGAAGCCAAAGCCAGAAACAGACTATAAACAGGGAACAGGTCAAAAAGGAAAGATTGAGATTTCTCTTCTTTTCAAATTCATTCCTGACTTTGGCTTCCAAAATCTGTTAGATAAATCTTTCTGTGTAAATGCACCATTACCCTGTGTAATTAGCAGTAAGCTTGGTTACATGTGACAACGGGTGGAACCTGGTGGCGGCTCTGCAACTCCGCAGCCTCACACATTTACCATGCCTGGCCCACGTCTTCAACCTAGTGTTGGTGCGATTCCTTAAAACCTACCCCAATTTGGCTGACTTGCTCACCAAGGTGCACCGCATCTGTGCGCATTTCCGCAAATCAACCAGGGAAAGTTACCCCAACTGCTACAGTCAAATTCAAAGTCAAATTCAAACTCAAAACAGCTGTGGATGATTGTATTGTCCATCTTGGTCTGGGTCAGTGGTGTCAGGCTAAGTTTTTGGGTGGTCCATATGCTACCAGTGTTTGAATAATTCCATGTGTTCTCACCACCATGCTGTGTCAGGCTAAATTTTGGGGTGGTTCAAATGCTACCTCTGCTTTAATGGAATTTTGTGTCCTCACTGCCATGCTGTGTCAGGCCTAATTTTTGGGAGGCTCATTTGCTACCTCACTTTTAATGGTTCTCTGTGTCCTCACTACCATGCGGGGTCAGGCCTAATTTTTGGGAGGCTCACTTGCTACCTCACTTTTAATGGTTCTCTGTGTCCTCACCACCATACTGTGTCAGGCAAAGTGTTTGGGTGGTTCATATGCTACCTGTATTTGAATGGTTCCCTGTGTCCTCACCACCATGCTGTGTCAGGCCTAATTTTTGGGAGGCTCACTTGCTACCTCACTTTTAATGGTTCTCTGTGACCTCACCACCATGCTGTGTCAGGCCTAATTTTTGGGAGGCTCACTTGCTACCTCACTTTTAATGGTTCTCTGTGTCCTCACCACCATGCTGTGTCAGGCCTAATTTTTAAGAGGCTCACTTGCTACCTCACTTTTAATGGTTCTCTGTGTCCTCACCACCATGCTGTGTCAGGCCTGATTTTTGGGAGGCTCACTTGCTACCTCACTTTTCAAGGTTTTCTGTGTCCTCACCACCATGCTGTGTCAGGCCTAATTTTTGGGAGGCTCACTTGCTACCTCACTTTTAATGGTTCTCTGTGTCCTCACCACTATGCTGTGTCAGGCAAAGTGTTTGGGTGGTTCATATGCTACCTGTATTTGAATGGTTCCCTGTGTCCTCACTGTCATGCTGCGTCAGGCTAAATTTTGGGGTAGTTCATATGCTACCTCTGTTTTAATGGTACTCTGTGTCCTTACCGCCATGCTGTGTCAGGCAAAACTTTTGAGTGGTTCATCATATGCTACCTCTGTTTTAATGGTTCCCTGTGTTCTCACTGCCATGCTGTGTCAGGCAAAATTTTGGGGTGCTTCATATGCTACCTCTGTTTTAATGGTTCCCTGTGTTCTCACTGCCATGCTGTGTCAGGCTTAGTTTTTGGGTGGTTCATATGCCTACCTCTGTTTTAACCAGGCTGTTGCCCAGAATTTGGCATAATAGTGCGATTAGGCAGCCTCAGAGGCATCCATATATGCTGCCTCTGCTGTTTCCTGTCCATTTCCGCTGTGTTTCCATCATTTTCTGAGGTTGACACGTTTTTACACGACCTTCCCTCTACCGAACTTGGGTCCCCTGCAAAAATCCTCGAGTTTCCCTTTGACTTCAATGGGGTTCGTTACTCAAAACAAGCACCCGAGTATCGGGAAATATTCGTCTCGAGTAACAAGCACCCGAGCATTTTAGTACTCGCTCATCACTAGTAACAACCATTTTTACAAATTAGTAATGCATCTTCTGGAAGAAAAAGGGTGCCTCTGAAAGATTTTTGTAGCCAAAGCGAGGAATAGATTTGAAAAGAGGAGAAATCGCTGTCTTTCGTTCATATAGTTACATAGTTTTTTTTAAAATAGAAAGGAATCCATCAAGTTCAACCTACAGAAACCCTATTGTGCTGACCCAGAGGAAAAGAAAACCCTTATGAAGCAGAAGACAATTGCCCCATTACATTATTTAGAGTATCCTTCCCAACTCTAATACGGTTCAGGAAAGAAAAAGAGTGCTGGACCTCACACCTATGGCTGATACTAGTACCTCTCGGCTGCATAAAAAACATCAGAATTCTGTATGTGAATTGATCAAGCCACACTGCCCCATGTACCTCGTGCAGGTATCTGATACACATGGGTCCCTACACTAAGTCCACACTGTGCCGGTCAGGGACCACCACCCCCGCAGGCGTGCACAGTCAGGGAAGGGAGGCCATGGAACGGCCCTGCAACCCCCATGCCACAGGACCAGACGCAAAAATGCCACACCAAAACCCAGCCAGCAACGCCGGCGGAGGAAGCTGCCCCCAAACAGCACAAGTCTGGATAAGGTATTGCACTCACCATAGCTATCACAGATAGAATAGGACAGACAGGAGGGATTAAAACCTGAGAACTCAGGTGTCTCTTGCTAATTGCGGTCATGTGGGTCTTACCAGGAGGAGTCCAAAACACAGAGAAAAGAGAGAAACAAAATACGGTTCAGGGAAGAAAAAGAGTGCTGCACCTCACACCTATGGCTGATACTAGTACCTCTCGGCTGCATAAAAAACATCAGAATTCTGTATGTGAATTGATCAAGCCACACTGCCCCATGTACCTCGTGCAGGTATCTGATACACATGGGTCCCTACACTAAGTCCACACTGTGCCGGTCAGTGACCACCACCCCCGCGGGCGTGCACAGTCAGGGAAGGGAGGCCATGGAATGGCCCTGCAACCCCCATGCCACAGGACCAGACGCAAAAATGCCACACCAAAACCCAGGCAGCAACGCCGGCGGAGGAAGCTACCCCCAAACAGCACAAGTCTGGATAAGGTATTGCACTCACCATAGCTATCACAGATAGAATGGGACAGACAGGAGGGATTAAAACCATGAGCACTCAGGTGTCTCCTGCTAATTGCGGTCATGTGGGTCTTACCAGGAGGAGTCCAAAACACAGAGAAAAGAGAGAAACAAAATACGGTTCAGGGAAGAAAAAGAGTGCTGCACCTCACACCTATGGCTGATACTAGTACCTCTCGGCTGCATAAAAAACATCAGAATTCTGTATGTGAATTGATCAAGCCACACTGCCCCCTGTACCTCGTGCAGGTATCTGATACACATGGGTCCCTACACTTAGGGGGGGCATTTATTAAGTCCGGCGTTTTTTACGCCGGACTTTTAAATGCCCCCGCAGCTCCGGCGCTACGGGGATTTATGTAGAGGCGGACTGCCTCTACATAAATCCCGTGCGCGCTGGTGCGCACCGCCGAAAACCTACGCCAGCTGAGGACTGGAGTAGGTTTTTGGCGTACATTTGGGCGGAACGGATGGTAAATCGCACGGACTCTGAGTCCGCGCCTTCCGTTCCACCCACTACACGCCCCCTTTCCGCCCCCCTGGCGTACTCTGCGGAAAGTGCCGATTTGCGAATATTTTATTCGCAGATCGGCCATTTGCGTATAAAAAAATACGCAAATCGGCACTTTACGCCGAAAATCATCCGTTCGCCGGATGATACATGTGGCCCTAAGTCCACACTGTGCCGGTCAGTGACCACCACCCCCGCAGGCGTGCACAGTCAGGGAAGGGAGGCCATGGAACGGCCCTGCAACCCCCATGCCACAGGACCAGACGCAAAAATGCCACACCAAAACCCAGCCAGCAACGCCGACGGAGGAAGCTGCCCCCAAACAGCACAAGTCTGGATAAGGTATTGCACTTACCATAGCTATCACAGATAGAATGGGACAGACAGGAGGGATTAAAACCCTGAGCACTCAGGAGTCTCCTGCTAATTGCGGTCATGTGGGTCTTACCAGGAGGAGTGCAAAACACAGAGAAAAGAGAGAAACAAAATACGGTTCAGGGAAGAAAAAGAGTGCTGCACCTCACACCTATGGCTGATACTAGTACCTCTCGGCTGCATAAGAAACATCAGAATTCTGTATGTGAATTGATCAAGCCACACTGCCCCATGTACCTCGTGCAGGTATCTGATACACATGGGTCCCTACACTAAGTCCACACTGTGCCGGTCAGTGACCACCACCCCCGCAGGCGTGCACAGTCAGGGAAGGGAGGCCATGGAACGGCCCTGCAACCCCCATGCCACAGGACCAGACGCAAAAATGCCACACCAAAACCAGCCAGCAACGCTGGCGGAGGAAGCTGCCCCCAAACAGCACAAGTCTGGATAAGGTATTGCACTCACCATAGCTATCACAGATAGAATGGGACAGACAGGAGGGATTAAAACCATGAGCACTCAGGTGTCTCCTGCTAATTGCGGTCATGTGGGTCTTACCAGGAGGAGTGCAAAACACAGAGGAAAGAGAGAAACAAAATACGGTTCAGGGAAGAAAAAGAGTGCTGCACCTCATACCTATGGCTGATACTAGTACCTCTCGGCTGCATAAAAAACATCAGAATTCTGTATGTGAATTGATCAAGCCACACTGCCCCATGTACCTCGTGCAGGTATCTGATACACATGGGTCCCTACACTAAGTCCACACTGTGCCGGTCAGTGACCACCACCCCCCCAGGCGTGCACAGTCAGGGAAGGGAGACCATGGAACGGCCCTGCAACCCCCATGCCACAGGACCAGACGCAAAAATGCCACACCAAAACCCAGGCAGCAACGCCGGCGGAGGAAGCTGCCCCCAAACAGCACAAGTCTGGATAAGGTATTGCACTCACCATAGCTATCACAGATAGAATGGGACAGACAGGAGGGATTAAAACCATGAGCACTCAGGTGTCTCCTGCTAATTGCGGTCATGTGGGTCTTACCAGGAGGAGTGCAAAACACAGAGGAAAGAGAGAAACAAAATACGGTTCAGGGAAGAAAAAGAGTGTTGCACCTCATACCTATGGCTGATACTAGTACCTCTCGGCTGCATAAAAAACATCAGAATTCTGTATGTGAATTGATCAAGCCACACTGCCCCATGTACCTCGTGCAGGTATCTGATACACATGGGTCCCTACACTAAGTCCACACTGTGCCGGTCAGTGACCACCACCCCCGCAGGTGTGCACAGTCAGGAAAGGGAGGCCATGGAACTGCCCTGCAACCCCCATGCCACAGGACCAGACGCAAAAATGTCACACCAAAGCCCAGCCAGCAACGCCGGCGGAGGAAGCTGCCCCCAAACAGCACAATTCTGGATAAGGTATTGCACTCACCATAGCTATCACAGATAGAATGGGACAGACAGGAGGGATTAAAACCATGAGCACTCAGGAGTCTCCTGCTAATTGCGGTCATGTGGGTCTTACCAGGAGAAGTGCAAAACACAGAAAAAAGAGAGAAACAAAATACGGTTCAGGGAAGAAAAAGAGTGCTGCACCTCACACCTATGGCTGATACTAGTACCTCTCGGCTGCATAAAAAACATCAGAATTCTGTATGTGAATTGATCAAGCCACACTGCCCCATGTACCTCGTGCAGGTATCTGATACACATGGGTCCCTACACTAAGTCCACACTGTGCCGGTCAGTGACCACCACCCCCGCGGGCGTGCACAGTCAGGGAAGGGAGGCCATGGAGCAGCCCTGCAACCCCCATGCCACAGGACCAGACGCAAAAATGCCACACCAAAACCCAGCCAGCAACGCCGGCGGAGGAAGCTGCCCCCAAACAGCACAAGTCTGGATAAGGTATTGCACTCACCATAGCTATCACAGATAGAATGGGACAGACAGGAGGGATTAAAACCATGAGCACTCAGGTGTCTCCTGCTAATTGACCAAAATTAGCAGGATATGTCTGTGCCCACATGTCAGGACCTTATGTCTTCCCCATTCTGTGAGAGCAGCAATGGTAAGTGTAATACCATATCCATACTTGTGTCGTTTGGGGGCAGCCTTCCCCGCCGGTGGTGCTGGCTGGGTTTTGGTGGGGCTTTTTGGGTCTGGTCCTGTGACATTGGGGTTGCAGGGCTGTTCCATGGCCTCCCTTCCCTGCATGTGCACGCTTTGCGGGGTTGGCGGTCGCTGACTGACACAGTGTGGAGTTAGCGTAGGAACCCGTGTGGACCAGAGGACCTGTGCGGTGGTACACGGGGCAATATGGCTTGATCAATTCATATACAGACACTCTGGTGTTGATTTTTAATATAGGCCTAGCGGCATTAGTATCAGCCATAGATGGGATGTGCAGCTGTTCCATTCTCTCCAGTTCGTGCTTCCCAATTCTAATGACAATCAAAATAAATCCCTGGATCAGCATCCTATCACATGAAATCAAATGTCCATAACTTGTAATATTATATTTTTCAAGAAAAGCATCCAGGCCTCCCTTGAACGCATTTAATGAATTAGCCATGACAACATAATGTGGCAGAGAGTTCCACAGTCTTACTGCTCGTACAGTAAAGAATCTACGTCTGTGCTGATGGTGAAACCTTCTTTCCTCTAGACGTAGAGGATGCTCCCTTGTCATGGTTACAGACCTAGGTGTAAAAAGGTCACTAGAAAGATCTCTGTACTGTCCATTCATATGTTTGTACATTGTGATTGGATCGCCCCTAAGACATCTTTTTTGTAAACCAAAAAGCCCACCCATTCCAATTCCATTAATGACCTTTGTCGCCCTCCTCTGCACCCACTCCAGTTCAGCCATGTCCTTTTTATATACTGGTGCCCAAAAATGTACACAGTAATCCATATGTGGTCTGTCCAGTGATTTATAAAGAGGCAAAACTATGTTCTCATCTGTAGCATCTATGTCTCTTTTGATGAATTCCATTATTTTATTAGCCTTGGCAGCAGCTGCCAGGCACTGATCACTAAAGTTCAGTTTACTGTCCACCAATACCCCCAGGTCTTTTTCAGAAGCAGTTTTGCCCAGTGTTTTATTATTTAGCACATAAATGCTTGCTTGTATTACTTCTACTGCCCAAGTGCATAACTTTACATTTATCCACATTAAACTTATTTTGCCATTTCTCTGCCCAAGCTTCCAGCTTCTCCAAATCCCTCTGTAATATGATATTATCCTCTTCTGTGGTCATTACTTTACCCAGTTTAGTGTCATCTGCAAAAATGGAGATTCTACTCTGTATGCCCTCTACAAGGTCATTAATAAATATATTGAAAAAAAGTGAACCCAATACTGACCCCTGTGGTACCCCACTAGTAACTGTGACCCAATCCGAGTATGTCTCATTAATGACCACCCTCTTTTTTCTATCACTTAGACAGTTACTTACCCATGTACATATATTTTCCCCTAGTTTCACCATCCTCATTTTATGAACCAACCTTACATGCGGCACAGTATCAAATGGTTTTGAAAAATCTAGATACACAATTTTCACAGCCTCCCCCAGGTCCATTCTATACTTGACCTTCTCATAGAAGCTGATCAGATTAGTCTGATTAGTCTCTTACAAAGCCCACAAATACTTTACCCACTATAGATGTTGGACTTACAGGCCTATAGTTTCCAGGATCACTTTTTAAACCCTTCTTGAATATTGGTAATACATTAGCAATGTGCCAGTCTTTTGGAACAATCCCTGCCATTATAGAATCATTAAATACTGGGAAGAAGGGTCTGTCTAGCACAGTAGTTAATCCCTGCAAAACTCTGGGATGGATGCTTTCAGGGCCTGGAGATATATGGATTTTAATGTTGTAAGGCACCGCCTCAATTCCTGTTGTGTTAGACAGGTGAGATTTATGGGAGGATTTACATTATCAATAGTCATGTCATCTGTTATAGGATTCTCCTTAGTAAATACAGTAGAGAACCCAGATTATTTTTGAGGGGAGCAATAATTTCAGTTTTATTATTTTATTATTTATATAAAAGAACATTTTACACTAGATGTCACGGCGTCATGACGTAGGACGCTGACTCTGCTGCTTTCCCTACCTTGCCATGGAGGAATGGATCCGAAGGACAGGACCACGAGATAGTCGCCCCGGCCGCCGGAGCTCCGGGGTCGGAAGGACGGAGAAGCCGTCGGAGGAGCTTTGATGGGCGATATGGATGGAAGGCAGGATGGCGACGGGTGCCCGGCATTGAAACAGATCCGGACTAGGAGTGGCGCTGGACTGCTGAGGAGTGCAGGCGCTCCCGGGCCTCCCCATTTGAAGACCCTGTGATACTAAAGGACCCCGGAAGCACATCACATGGAGGACGCCGACACGTGAGTGCCCATGATAGAGCCTGTGTAGCCGGGGCTTAATTGTGCTCCGATGGAGAGCTGTTGCGGTATGATGGCTGTGGGGGAGTTGCGGGGGGCGGCTGGGGGGTTTTGGGGGGCTCCGGGTGCTAGTGGCCTGCGGCTGGATGGGTTTGGCGGCAGGTGGTGGGGATGTCTCTGTGGGTTCCCCCCTCCAGCTCCCTCGCTCCCGCTGGTCGGGGGTGGCGGTGCGGGGGGGAGGTGAGGGGGCTGGGGGGGCCCCTGCTGCGCTGGCCCTGGCCCGGTGGCCTGTTGCGGGCAGTGCGACCGGTGGCTCCGTACTCCTTTTATGCGGGAGGAGTAAGGAAGGAAGATGAATTTTGCCTGATTTTGCTAAGCAAACACAAATAAAACGGCTTTCATTTAGGGAAATAAAAAGGAAGCTTCACCAGGCTAATATACCCTTTACCCTCATCTTTCCGGCCAAGTTGAGAGTAGTTCATAATGAAAAAGTCCTTTTTTTTACCACCTCCCAAGAGGCTCTTGATTGGCTGGAAAGGGAGGGAATATGAGAGAAGTGGTCTTGGATGAAATGTAATATTTTCATTGTATGTTACGCTTTCCTCATGGGGGAAGGTAGAGGTTTTGTGACTAATAGGAAGAGATCAGTGTATTGGTCAGGAAGACGGGAGTAGGGGGGGAGGGAGGGTATGGGCGGGTTGGGATGAGGTTGGCAGCGGGCAAGAGGGAGAGAGCTAATTTTTTTTTTTCTCTTTCTTTCTTTTTCGCTAAATTATGAATTTTGAGCTTTTGAGTGTTTTTTTGGAATGTTAGGGGAATGGGAGAGGCTGCCAAGAGATGCGCTATATTTGAACTAGTGTCTAGGCACTTACCAGCAATCATCTGCCTGGCTGAGACTCATTGTGTGGTAGAGACGTTGTTGCGCATTAAAAGAAGGTGGGCTAATAAAGATTTTAATTTATTTTCATCCGGTTACTCTGCTGGTGTATCAATTTATATACACAATAAAATACCATTTACTTTATTAGCTAAAAAGGAGGATAGATACGGGCAATACATTTTTTTGCATTGTAAGATTTATGGATTTGAGTTGGTTTGGGCGGCTCTCTACATCCCTCCTCCATTCTCCTTGCGGGTTCCCATGGAATTTTTGTGTTTTCTGAGAGCAAGAGAAACTCTTCCAGTATGGGTGTGTGGTGACCTAAACTGTGTTTTAAATAGTTACACAGCTAGAAGAGGGAAATTACTAAAAGGAGATTTGTCCCCAACCCCTCTCGCTAGATGGGATAATGAATTGGGCTGGAGGGACGTCTGGCGGTGCCTATATGGAGATAAGGTCGCCTTTTTGTGCTATATTCTTTTGCGAAATGCCGCTTCTAGAATAGATTTGGCATTGTGTAATGACTTGGCAATGAAATGGACGACCAAAATGGCCTACGAGCCCAGGACAATCTCGGATTACTCCCCCATGACCTTGTGTATTCAAGGACCATGGTGTTGTGATAAAGTGAAGAGGGGGTTTCGATTTAATGCACACTGGTTAAACATAATTGATAGAAAAGACCTGATCCGAAAAGAACTTGGGCAATTTGGGGTGGAAAATAAAGGGTCAACAAAAATACAATATGTGTGGGATGCACTGAAAGCTTTTCTGAGGGGACTACTGGTGAGAGAAGTAAAATATAAGAAAAAAGAGTTTTTCGCGCAAGAAAAATTATTCCAGGAGGCAGCGGAAAGGGCGTATGCTGGGTCACCTAGCTTAAATAATGGGCAAAGAGTCAAAGAATGTCAAGGGCGCTTGGCAGATTTTATGTACCAGAAAGCAAAGCAGAAGTTCTTCTTCCAGGGTCAGAAGTTTTTCGTAAAAAGAGGTAGGCCAGGGAAAATGCTTGCGACAATTGTAAAAGCCCAGGAGGAAAAACATTACATCTCTGCCTTATATAACGAAGGAGGGGTATTGTTAGAGGAGCCGGTAGAGATTACAAATAGGGCTCTTGAATATTTCTCTACGCTATATCAAAAGGAGGGGGCTGATCAGGATCTTGACTGTATCTTTGAGTACCTCCCTTCCGCAGTTGGACGCCCTTCAGAGAGCAGTGTTAAATGGGCCTCTAACTGTGGTAGAGCTGAGGGGCTCGATATTTAGTTTTGGGGGTGGATCAGCTGCTGGTACAGGCAGGCTCCCTTTTGAATTATATAGGGAATTTGCTGACACGCTGATACCTATGCTCCTAGAGACATATAATGAATTTTGCCAGGACGGAGTACTTCATAGGTCAATGCGGGAGGCCACTATTGTTTTAATCTGTAAAAAAAAATAAAGATCTTAGAAAAATTGAATCGTTCCGACTCATTTCCCTACTAAATACGGACGGGAAAATCATCACTAAAGCCTTGGCTCTTAGACTGGCTGGTTGCCCCAAAGCTAATAGAAAAGGAGCAAACTGGCTTCATACCAGGCCGCCTAATATATGATAACCTGACTAGATTGCTCGCTAATCTACAACTAGATGAGGGGGGGTCCCTACTCCATCCTGTCACTGGACGCTACTAAGGCCTTTGACAGGGTGGAGTGGGGCTTCCTATGGAAGACCTTGGAGATGGGGGATAAATTTATATCATGGGTAAAGTTATTCTACACTATGCCGGTTGCTAATATTAAGGTTAATGACTTATTGACGGACTGGTTTGAACTGTCCAGGGGTACAAGGCAGGGCTTCCCACTTTCCCCCCTCCTTTTTGCGTTCTATATAGAACCGTTGGCAGCTAGATTGAGACAGGCAAGAGAAGCAGTGGGATTTGGCCTAAAGGGGTCAGATGAGAAATGATGATGATGTGTTGCTGTTCGTTAGGGGTAGGGAGTCCTCCGTCCTGGACTTAATTAATGTAGTGAATAAATATGGGTGCTATTCGGGTCTCCGAATAAATTGAGAGAAGTCAGCTTTGCTCCCACAATATTAGTGCCCCCAAGCAGATAAATTACCAGTTAAAATTATTATGGAGGGTGAATCCCTGGAGTATTTGGGCGTCCATGTGGCATCGGACGTAAAGAAATATAGAGAGCTTAATCTGGTCCCATTATTTAATAGATTAAAAGTGAAGATTGGAACCTGGGTCAGAATGCCAATCTCTATGGCCGACAGGATCGGGCTCATTAAGATAGTTATCCTTCCCCAGGTTCTATACCTTCTTACCTTCTTAATAACACTCCAATATGGATACCGGATAGTTGGTTCAAGCGGCTAACGGTTCTCCTGAATTCATTGATTTAGGGCAGAAAGAGGGCAAGGGTGAAATATGCCACCTGGACTCAGATGTGGGGCAAGGGAGGTGCTGCCTTGCCAGATCTCCAGCTCTACTTTATTGCTATTGGAGCTCGGGACCTGGCGACGTGGAGAACGTCCCCAGCTACTAATTTTCTAGCAATATCAGTAGTAGGACATTACGAAGATATTTTTGCAGCTTTGAAGGGGGGTTCTGTGCAGAAGTAGGCCCAAAATCATATGTTGAATTGTACCTTAAGATATGGAAATCACTGAAGAGGATTTGCAAGGTGAAGGGTAGTTTAGCAGTCACGCCTTTATGGGGGAATAAAAATCTAGTAGAATTTACAAAGTTACTAGACACACAATTTTGGAAGATTAGAGGAGTGAGGAGAATTTCACAGATTACACAAGGGGGGGAATTATTGTCTTTTGAAGATTGTAAAAGGGAGTTTGAACTGGAAGATTCACATAAACTTTGGTATCTACAGATTAGGGAACCATATAGGACCATTAGTAATGTAGAAGTATGGACTATTTATAATCATGAATTTTTTTATTTAATGAACCAGGAATCTGGGAAAAAGATATTGGCACAGATATATAATAAATTGATTAGGGAAAGAGATAACTTACACTTGAAACAGATTAGGGCTAAATGGGACCTGTAAAAAAAACTGTACATTTATGCTGGAATAGTTAAGATTTTTTTTCTTTTTAACAATGTATGTATTTATAATAAAATAAAATAAAATAAAATAAAATAAAAATAAATAAAAAAAAAAAGAACATTTTAGAATTATTTTTTTACACAATATATTCTTCTGCCTATAATTGTTCAGTGTCTCCCCACTACCTTATGACCTCTTCTCTGTTAATAGTCTGTTTCTGGATTTGGCTTCAAAAATCTGTCAGATAATTGTCTCTGTGTAAAAGCACCCTAAGGGTAAAACACACAATCCAGCGCAGCATGCAGCCAAAATGCTTACACTATGTGACAGCCAAACATTTTACAAGTCTGTCTGCTAACTTGTGTGCTGATGCATTACTCCTGCCTGCGAATGAGAGCCCATGTGTTTTCACCCTAAGAGAGGAATGGCACATATTTTTAAGGGTCCTATTACACTGAGCAATAATCTGTCGAATTGGGCAGATTCGGCAGATTATTGCCTAGTTTAATAAAGCCGTTTATCAGCTGATTGTGTCTTTTGTTCCTGACTAAAAATCATCTACCGCCAACTGCGCAATTCTAGGTGTAATAGCGATGTGTGGCCGGTGGCTGATGAACGTGTAAAGAAAATAATAAAGTTCATACATAACAGTCCACTCTGTCCAGTGCTTCTGCCTGCTCCCTGATATCTTCATGGCTTCTGGCCACTGCCCGCAGCTCCCACTAGTTCAGAGCGGGTCTTTGAAGTGACAGGCCGTTCAACTAATCACTGGCTGCAGCCAGTGATTGGCTGAGCGGCCTGTCACTTCAGAGACCAGCTCTGCAGTTTTCACCGCATCTGTAGGACTGGGAAGAATCCACAAAGATACCGGGGAACGGGCAGAAGCATCGGGGAGCACTGACAGGTATGCATGAACTTAATTCTTTTACACTAAAGGCAAGGACTGCACGGACATTGTTAGCAATATCCAGGCCCGGACTGACCATAGGGCAGCTCTGGCAAATGCCAGAGGGGCCGACCCCCCTCTGGGCCGGTCCCGAACCCCTACATGCTCCCCGGTTACTTTCCCTAACCCTGCACAGCTGTTTCTAGAACAGCTAGGGGGCGCTAGGTGGTTCCCGATAGCTCCCGCCCCCCTGCACTGAACGCAACATTGCTCATTCAAATCCCCGGCAGACACCCCCGCCTCCCTTAGAACGGACCCTGGGCAGCATGTGCAGGTAGAGCACTGTCAGCTCCTCTCACACAGAGCCGACAGTGCAGTGTTTAAAGTTCAAAACGGCCCTGCCAGATAAGGCTGAAGCCACCCCCACATACAACCTGCTGAAGAGTGTGCTGGACAGAATGTCGGCTGTATGTGGGGGCAGCAGCAATCCTTGTCTGTTACACAGACCGGGCTTCCTGTCAGTGTGCTGACCTGTGCCCTCTGCCGGCCTGTGTGCTTCCTCCCTCCTCCCTGTGCAGCTCCAGGATTCTCTTTCTGCTGGTTCCTTAGTAAGTAAGCAAGCCTGTCTATGTCCTCTCTCCTCTGTCTGTCCAGCAGTTATCTATCTATCTATCTCCTATCTATCTATCTATCTATCTATCTACCTATCTATCTCCTATCTATCTATCTATCTATCTCCTATCTATCTATCTATCTATCTACCTATCTATCTCCTATCTATCTATCTATCTATCTATCTCCTATCTATCTATCTATCTATCTATCTATCTATCTCCTATCTATCTATCTATCTATCTATCTATCTATCTATCTATCTATCTCCTATCTATCTATCTATCTATCTCCATCTCCTCTTTCTTCTACCTATCTAGTAAGAGTATACAGCAGGACAACCACACAGGTGTCCAGGTTGCCAGTAGGAATGATCTCAGCTGTGGTCCAGTAGTCGCAGTTTCCCACAGTACTTCCAGTTCCAGTGATAGATGTGTGCTTTTATTCCACAGCAAAGTAACAGGTGCAGCACAGCAATACAAAAAGTCATATGCAAGGAGCAACAAGGAGCAAAACTGGCGGAATTGTCTGCCACGGAATCTCACCAGCCTCCGTGTCATAATGGGAGTCTATGGGAGGCTCGTGCATCTCCTCTCTTCGCACTGAAGAATAAACATGTTCATTCTTCAGCGTGGAGAGAAGAGGCTCGCGAGCCTCCCATAGACTCCCATTATGACACGGAGGCTGGTGAGATTCCGGAATTCCGCCAGTTTTGCCCCATGTGAACAGAGCCTTAGGCCATATCGCCCAGCCCTAAAAACAGCACTGGGAAAAGTTGGCTACTATATAGGGCATCATTGGGGGGGGGGGTAAATACTATATGTGTTGCTTTTTCTGTGCCGCACATTTGACACAATGGATGCAGGGAGAATTGTATGTGGGCTGGTGGGGTGTGTGTGCCAGGGCTGCTTTTCAGTCCCAGTCCGGCCCTGGCAATATCCATGTAGTCCTTGCTGCACGATAGTTGAGCCATTTAATAGGCTGCTTGCATTAGTAATCGGCCCGTCTAATACAGCCCTAAGAAAAGGAGCTCTAGCAGTTATCTTATGGTCAATGCAAATATTTACTAAAATAGACAAGCAGTGTGATTTTACTCTTGTAATAATTTGTCTGTACTGGTGATTTAATAAGAATTTTTATGTCCAGTTATAGTGTGGCCGACTGTGACAGCTGTTCACCCCCCATGCCTTGGCTGTCCCCAGCCTATATATAAAGAAAATGAGGAATTGCTGGGAAATGTTCACTTAGCTATAGAGCAAGTAAACAAAGATGCAGTTTATCCATTCTGCTATGATTTGGACATCTTAACTTCTCTTTAAGATACAGTTACAGTACCTTGAAGAAACATATAGCCAGGGAGGTTAAAAGGAAAACATAAGAGCAAATGAGAAGAATCTAACCTGCTGTTATGTTTCTATAGGGTCAGGTATGCTGTGGAAGGAGGTAATTTTATCACCTTTATCCCCAGTGCCTTTATTTAATAATATGATAATGGTTAGGCGAGTAGAGAGAAATTAGTGAGTTTAAATGGCCAAAAGAGGGGATTTATATCTTACTGATATTGTTGAATATTGTCCCAAATGTGGCAGATAATAATCAATGGCAATCTGACCTGCCATCCTGGATTTTTGGGTTGTTTGCTGCTATAGTTGAAAAGTCCTTCATGCATCCAAGATGAAAACCGACATCAGCCATATACAACTAGAAAACATCCACTTGAAATCTCTGATGTATTGCCACTACCTATGGCTGGAATTTATGATCATGATAGCACTAAACAATGGTTGTTCACAGCGGAGCGGCCATTGCTTGTACAGCATGTGATCATAACCTAAATTTGAATGCGTCTTGTTTACTACATAGGTCTTAAGAAGGCAGTTCAAGTAAATAAAAAAATGTGTAATGACACCCAATGGTCCAGATTCACCAATCAGTTTGATTTGCCCACAGAAACAGCTCAGCTTTTATTTTACCACAGCAATTCATTCTGACTATCTGAACTGGCTCTGTTCATACAACATCAAAAAAGACATTTGTTATGGCTGCGATGTAATTGACTTCAATGCAATGCATTGAAATCAATGGAATGACGGACATCCAATGCACACAGTGTATAAAATAATAGATGTTGTCTGCGCGGAAATCAAATTAATGATCATGACAAATATATTTGGACGTCTTTTGCAAACAGCGGGCGTTGTGGTTTAGTTGTTCACAAACAGTTTTACTTTCTACACCGTCCTTTAACTATTTTTACTATTAAATTCAATAAACTTTTCAATTCAAGACAAACCCAAAGGCCAATTAATCCACCTAAACTAGAATAATGTACCAACAGCCATCATTGTACTGACAGGCAGACAAACAGAGAAATGACAGATGTCTTTTTAAATTTAAAATGCAGGATGTCATTTTTTTCTTTTCAAAAACAGAGAGGAAAAAACATTGTGTGAACATATCCTATAGCACATACAACTTGCACCACTTTTTTCATGAAATTGCACTTCAATTTTTGTATTCTTAAAGGGTTTCTTTCAGCAGTTTTGAGCTGACAGTCCTAAATAGTCATCAGGAAAGGGAGATACATGTGCTCTTAAATATGCTGCTTTTAGCACAGTGAAAAAATGCATTCTAATGTCATGGCTGGTGGCTCCTTAAGTGTCAAAGAGGCGGGTCTTCTGCTGTGGACTGCGCAGCCTGTAACTAGAACCTCCTAGGCCCTGCCTATTAGAGTACCCTTTAGAGGCTAGCAGCAAAGATATTAAAAAGCAGTTTTCTCTTTGATATTTAAATACTTTTTCTATTACCATACTTAGGCTATGTTCACACTACGTAAAGAGACCGGCCTATCCGTGAATTGAATTGCGGCCGCAGAAAACTGACATGTCGGTTATTTGCGGCCCCGTACGGGATCCCGGCCGGAGAGTATACGATGTGTATACGCTCCAGCCGGGATCCCACAGAAGATAAGGCTACGACAACAGCCGTACTTTTACGTAGTGTGAACATAGCCTTAGGCTATGTTCACACTACGTAAAACTACCGTCGTTGTTGCCAATGGCAACAACGGCCGTAGTTTTTGTGCAGCGGAACACAGCCTATTAAGCTATGGGATCCCGGCCGGAGCGTACACACATCGTATACGCTACGGCCGGGATCCCATACGGGGCCGCAAAAAACTGACATGTCAGTTTTCTGCGGCCGGAATTCAGTGAATTATGGCCGCAGAAAGACCTGTCAGTTCACACAGTGAAGTGAGCGGCTCCGGCCGCTCGCTTCACTGTGGGCTATGGTGAGCTCTGATGCGGGCGCGCGCTGATGCGCCCGCATCAGAGCTCTGTGTCCGGAAAGATCACTCCGCCTAACTTAAGTACCGGCCGAGATGATCCAGCCAGAGACCTTAGGCTATGTTCACACTACGTATATGTCCGGCCGTAGTTCGTACGCGGCCGGACATGTGTGGCTGAAACTACGGCCGTGTGAAAAATAGACATGCGGGTGAATTGCGAATATACGCCCGTAGTATAGTTATGTTTCCTAGCTTGTTTCGAAGTGGTCTGAAGCAGGTCATTTACTTGGAAATCTTCGCCCAGCCAGTAAACCACACAGAATAAAAATCAAGTTCGATTTGGCTGAAAAAAGTATACCGTACAGGGCCGCATTGAAATCCACGGCCGACAGTTCCACAATGGTCTTGTTCATTTTTCACGGCGCCGTATACGATCTGCCTGTAGGCTCATACGTAGTGTGCATTGTGCGGCCGTATATCGTATACTGTCAAGCTTACGCATCAACCTCAAAACTACGGGCGTATATTCGCGGTTCGCACTACGGCCGGAAATATACGTAGTGTGAACATAGCCTTAATCTGTATTGGGAATTGCCACCTGTTTTCTTTGGCTTTGTTTTGTTTAAGTCACCTGGGTTGGTATGTTGTACCCAATCCGGTGCACTCCGGTTTCTTTTTTTTAAACATACATAAAATCAATAAAAATTATTTGATTTAAAAAAAAAAAGTTCTCTTGTCCATGGAAGCTGCAGTTCCAAGAACACAGGTATAGATCCTCTTCCCCTTACTAGTGGCTGTATAGGGCTGACAGCAGTTTTGCATATTTCCCCTATTATACATAGAAAGGAAAACAGTTCTCCATCATTACTGAGAAAATCTAAAAATTCCCAAAAGGTGAGAAAAAGTCATGTACATGTTTTCTTCACATAATGATGTGCTTATTGGATATCAAGTTTCAGTGAGAATCACAATTATCAGGAGTGTTAAAACAAAACATGGTTAAAGTATACCTGTTGTTTACAAAAAAAAAAAAGTCATGGTCTTCAGGCCCCCATGATACTTGGAGCTGGCAGAAGTGCACATCTCTTTCTTGTCAGTATTTTTAGCCGATACCAGGATTACAACTGACAGAGAAAAATTATAATAGAATGGTTTGTACTGTTTTGCACATTGGGTCCACTCCTATTTTCTGTAAAATACTGACCAAAATGAGAATCAAATAATGACCAGTACTATGTAGAAACCCAATCTTAGGCTAATAAAGTCACATATTGTGATAAAGCAGCTAATGCAATGTTTAGTTAGGATTAGAGGTGAGAGAATTTCTTGCCCAAATCAAGCCTTGCTGATATGTGAAACATTTCACAGTTTGCTGCCCATAAGTACTGACTGATTTGCTGATTTGGCGATTTTAGGAGAACAATAGCTAAATATTTTTTTCTATTGTATTATATGTCCTATGAACTGTGAAAAATTTTGCAAGTTGGTGAAATAATTGCTCTCATATAGTACACATAATAGCCCAGATTTATGAATCTGTCCGAGACAAAAATCGGCCACATTTTTGTCTCAGACAGATAGCAACCAATCACAGTTCAGCTGTCACTTCTCAGAAGTGATAAATCTGGGCCAATAGCTGAGAAAATTTAAATGAGCATTTAGTGGTTAAAGGGGTATTCTCCCCAAGAGCTAAAAAAATTAAATGCTCCCAAACCTAGCTGGTCTTACTCACCAAGTCCCCCTGAGAATTTTAAGCCATCTCCTGTCTTTCGAGCTGCCGCCGTTCCTGAGTTACAAGTTTTTCTAATAGCCCACCTATAACCAAGATGGCGCTGGCCAGGAAACTACATTTCCCATCATGCAATGTACTTCTCCCTGATTGATCTCGCCCACTGCTGTCATTAAAATAGCATAGTAAACACTGATGCCCAGATGACAAGTTGAGAGTCTACTGGATCAGCATCCCCTCCAGCTGACAATTGCCTAACCCAGTGGCGGATTAAATGTACCCTGGGCCCCGGGCTGTCCACCCAACCTGGGCCCCCCCCCCCCAGTCAATCCACCCACATTATGATCCACTACTGCCCCCCCCCCACACACACACACACGCTGTCCCCAATAAACACTGCCTGCCTCCCCTCCCTGCTGACCCCAATAAACATAATGTTTGGTCCCTTGCTGCTACCCCCAGTAAGCATTGTTCACCCCACTTCTGCTGCCCCCAATAAACATATTGCCAACTCACCCGGTCCCCTGATGTTGCCCCCCCCCAAGGAGAGGAGGGTGCTGATCTTATAGGGGAGGGCAAAGCAGCACAGAGGATGTCAGGAGAGGAGGGTGCTGATCTTATAGGGGGGGTCAAAGCAGCACAGAGGATGTCAGGAGAGGAGGGGGCTGATCTTATAGAGGAGGTCACAGGGTCACAGCAGCACAGAGGGTGTCAGGAGAGGAGGGTGCTGATCTTATTGGGGAGGTCAAAGCAGCACAGAGGATGCCAGGAGAGGAAGGTGCTGATCTTATAGGGGAGGTTACAGCAGCACAGAGGATGTCAGGAGAGGAGGGTGCTGATCTTATAGGGGAGATCAAAGCAGCACAGAGGATGTCAGGAGAGGAGGGGACTGATCTTATAGGAGAGGTCACAGCAGCACAGAGGGTGTCAGTAGAGGAGGCTGCTGGTCTTATAGGGGAGGTCACAGCAGCACAGAGGATGTCAGGAGAGGAGGATGCTGATCTATAGGGTAGTTCCCAGCAGCACAGAGGATGTCAGGAGAGGAGGCTGCTGGTCTTATAGGGGAGGTCCCAGCAGCACAAAGGATGTCAGGAGAGGAGGGTGCTGATCTATAGGGGAGGTCACAGCAGCACAGAGGGTGTCAGGAGAGGAGGGTGCTGATCTATAGGGGAGTTCACAGCAGCACAGAGGATGTCAGGAGAGGAGGGTGCTAATACTATAGGAGATGGTCCCCCTTTTCCCCCCTTATAGATGGTCCCCCTCTTTCCCTCTTTATAGATGGTCCCCCTCTTTCCCCCTTTATAGACGGTCCCCTCTTTTCCCCTTTATAGATGGTCCCCCTCTTTCCCTCTTTATAGATGGTCCCCCTCTTTTCCCCTTTATAGATGGTCCCCCTCTTTCCCCCTCTATAGATGGTCCCCCTCTTTCCCCCTCTATAGATGGTCCCCCTCTTTCCCTCTTTATAGATGGTCCCCCTTTTTCCCCCTCTATAGATGGTCCCCCTCTTTTCCCCTCTATAGATGGTCCCCCTCTTTTCCCCCCTTATAGATGGTCCCCCTCTTTTCCCCTTTATAGATGGTCCCCCTCTTTTCCCCTTTATAGAAGGTCCCCCTCTTTTCCCCTTTATAGATGGTCCCCATCTTTTTCCCTTTATAGATGGTCCCCCTCTTTCCCTCTTTATAGATGGTCCCCCTCTTTTCCTCTTTATAGATGGTCCCCCTCTTTTCCCCTTTATAGATGTTCCCCCTCTTTCCCCCCTTATAGATGGCCCCCCTCTTTCCCCTCTATAGATGGTACCCCTCTTTTCCCCTTTATAGATGGTCCCCCTCTTTTCCCCTTTATAGGTGGTCCCCCTCTTTATAGATGGTACCCCTCTTTTCCCCTTTATAGATGGTCCCCCTCTTTTCCCCCCTTAAAGATGGTCCCCCTCTTTTCCCCTTTATAGATGGTCCCCCTCTTTTCCCCTTTATAGATGGTCCCCCTCTTTTCCCCTTTATAGATGGTCCCCCTCTTTTCCGCTTTATAGATGGTCCCCCTCTTTCCCCCCTTATAGATGGTCCCCCTCTTTCCCTCTTTATAGATAGTCCCCCTCTTTCCCTCTTTATAGATGGTCCCCCTCTTTTCCTCTTTATAGATGGCCCCCCTCTTTGCCCCTTTATAGATGTTCCCCCTTTCCCCCCTTATAGATAGTCCCCCTCTTCCCCCCTCTATAGATGGTCCCCCTCTTTTCCCCTCTATAGATGGTCCCCTCTTTTCCCCCCTTATAGATGGTCCCCCTCTTTTCCCCTTTATAGATGGTCCCCCTCTTTTCCCCTTTATAGATGGTCCCCCTCTTTCCCCCCTATAGATGGTCCCCCTCTTTCCCTCTTTATAGATGGTCCCCCTCTTTCCCTCTTTATAGATGGTCCCCCTCTTTTCCTCTTTATAGATGGTCCCCCTCTTTTCCCCTTTTATAGATGTTCCCCCTTTCCCCCCTTATAGATGGTCTCCCTCTTTCCCCCTCTATAGATGCTCACCCTCTTTTCCCCTTTATAGATGGCCCCCCTCTTTTCCCCTTTATAGATGGTCCCCCTCTTTATAGATGGTCCCCCTCTTTATAGATGGTCCCCCTCTTTCCCCCTCTATAGATGGTCCCCCTCTTTTCCCCTTTATAGATGGTCCCCCTCTTTCCCCCTCTATAGATGGTCCCCATCTTTCCCCCTCTATAGATGGTCCCCCTCTTTCCCTCTCTATAGATGGTCCCTCTCTTTCCCTCTTTATAGATGGTCCCCCTCTTTTCCCCTCTATTGATGGTTCCCCTCTTACCCTCTTTATACATGGCCCCCCTCTTTCCCCCTTTATAGATGGTCCCCCTCTTTCCCACTCTATAGATGTTCCCCCTCGTTTCCTTTTTATAGATGGTCCCCCTCTTTATAGATGGTCCCCCTCTTTCCCCCTCTATAGATGTTCCCCCTCGTTTCCTTTTTATAGATGGTCCCCCTCTTTATAGATGGTCCCCCTCTTTCCCCCTCTATAGATGTTCCCCCTCTTTTCCCCTTTATAGATGGTCCCCCCCTCTTTCCCCCTCTATAGATGTTCTCCCTCTTTAGATGTTCCCCCTCTTTATAGATGGTCCCCCCCCTTGCACAGCAGTCAGTAAATAAAAAAACAACACATTTCACCTGCCATCCGTTCCCCTGTCGATCCTCTCGGCTCCTGGTCTGTCCCCGGCTGCCTCCGGCTGATGTGCGGCTGCCGGGGGTGTATCGTCCTATCCCCGGCAGCGCACCCATCACACAACTCACTGTGCCGCCTGGGCACTGTGCCGCCTGGGCCCGGTACAGAGCGTCTCTAACGTGCGCTCCCAATACCGGAAGTCAGGGCACCAGGCGTACAGGGAGCTGTGTGATGCGTGCGCTGCCGGGGATAGGATGAGGCACCCCCGGCAGCCGCACATCAGCCGGGGACCCTTGTGACCGCAAGCGAAATAATGCTTGCGGTCACAAGAGTGCAGTGGTGGGCCGGGCCGCAGCGGCGTGGTCGGATTATAATGTGGGCGGCGCGGCATGGGCCCCCCTGGAGCCTTGGGCCCCGGGCGGCCACCAAAACCGCCCACATTATAATCCGCCACTGGCCTAAACCCCCCCCCCCCCCACGTACAGGACCCAGATGACAGGCCAGCTCCTAGATCGGCATCCCCTCCGGTTGACATGCGCCCCCATCCCCCTCCATGTAGCACCCAGGTGACAGGTCGGCTCCTAGATCAGCATCCCCTCCAGCTGACCTGGGGCCCCCCTCTTCTCCAGCGGCACACAGATGATAGACCGGATCACCCCGTGTGAGCGTACATCCCTAAACTACACTACATAATATGACATGTGCGCTCGCAGCAGGGGAGCCATGCCTGTCATCTGGGTGCCACTTCCCTTTCCAAACAGCACCCAGATGAAAGACACGGCTCCCCTGCTGCGAGCGCACATCTCATAATATGTAGTGTAGTTTAGGGATATACACTCACACGGGGTGATCCAGTCTGTCATCTGTGTGCCGCTGGAGAAAGGGTGGGCGCATGTTAGTTAGAGGGGATGCCAATCTAGAACCAGCCTGTCATCCAAGTGCCATATGGAGGGGATGCGCATGTTAGCTGGAGGGGATGCCAATCTAGGAGCCAGCCTGTCATCTGAGTCCCGTACGGGGGGGAGGTTGGGAGGCGTTGGTGATTGTCAGCTGGAGGGGATGCCGATCTAGTAGGCTCTCAGATGGGGAACTGGCCTGTCATCTGAGGGAGTGAGTTGGTCTGTCAGTCGGCACAGATGGGCCGAAGGTGGGGTCCAGGAGCAAGGAGCGTGTGGGCCTGGACTCCATTTAGCTCATTTTGTGAATGCTGAGGGGGTGAGTCGCCAGAAATAGCTCCAAAACGGCTGAAAACAGGTAATTACTTGCTTTGAGAAATATACTGAGCTATAGGTGGGCTATTTAACACTGCAAAAAATATTTTGGGGGGAATACCCCTTTAAAGTCTATTTTTCATTGTCCCCAAAATGTCCCATGTTATATGATGCTTAAAAGTTGATTGAAAGTTGATCTCAAAACAGGTAATTACTTGCTTTGAGAAATATATTGAGCTATAGGTGGGCTATTTAACACTGCAAAAAATATTTTGGGGGGAATACTCCTTTAGGGTGCCTTCACACCTACCGTATCGCAGCAGAAAATCCGCCGCGGATCTGCAGCAGATCCGCAGCAGATTTAATTAAATGAATGAACACAGCATCAAATACGCACTGTCAAATCCGCTGCCGATCCGCAGCGGATTTGACAGTGCGTATTTGATGCTATGTTCATTCATTTAGTTAAATCTGCTGCGGATCCACAGCGGATTTTCTGCTGCGATACGGTAGGTGGGAAGGCACCCTTAAAGTCTATTTTTCATTGTCCCCAAAATGTCCCATGTTATACGATGCTTAAAAGTTGATTGAAAATGATGTTTTCAGTTTTCAGTGGATTTTTACATTATGGTTTTATTACTAGGGATCTGTATTATGTACCCAGTGGTGATGGATCCGGAGGACCATAATATACGGACATTATTAAAAGACGTCATGAAGAAATACAATGTCAACAGCAACCACTCTGAAGTTTATAATGTTATCTCTGTTGAAAAGGCTACAAAAAAAGGCTAGCATAGGTTGCATTGTATTTTTTTCATCTTGACAATCCCTCTCAAAAAGCTCTGTAATGTAAATGTAAAAGTAAAATGGCTAACACTGTTCGCTAGCTGTTAGATCAAGCAGACACATGGACAAAAATGAACAGATAAACAACAACTTTCAGCATAGTCAGAGAGCTTCATAAGTGTAGGACATTCTGAGAGTTGTAATTAGACTAAAAGCTTCTTATTCACAAGGGACTTGTGGTCACAGATACAGATCAACAGCATGTCGTTTCTAACCAGTTCTTCATTGGTGGCTGCCAGGATCCGTTCCACTGGGGGGGGCCCAGATACCACAATGTGACACTGGGGCCCCCTCAGACTGCAGTATAGCACACACATCGGGGCCCACCAGAGAACCTTTTGGTGGGCCCAACAACTGTGCTGTGCTGCAGGGCCCTTCTGGGAATTTTGTAGAGTCTCTGTACATTGCTGCCTATGCTGGAAGCTATGGGAGGAAAGCTGCACTGAGAGGGCCTAACACTATATAGGGGCATATAGTACTACTATATGGGATCACAAAGGGGGCTAACTACTATATAGGGGCATAGAAGAAGCGAATTATATAGGGCAGATTCTACAGAAATAATTTGTGGCTGCTAAAAGTCTTCATGATGCACAGGGCCAGATGAAGAAGAAAAAAGGAATAAACATCTCCAACCAGAGAAGACACCCTCTGTGAGTCACTGGATGCAACTGTGCTGTAATCATTTATATAAGGAAGGAGGGTGGAGTACCATTAGGTGCCCAAGAAAATAACTTTGCACAGGGGCCCTTTGCAGCCTGTGTCCACACCTGTGGGTCACTGTGTGTACACTACAGCCATTGTGCCAGTTGTCTTGTGCCATTGTTGTTGCTTGTACCACAAAGTTCTGCATCATTTTACATCGAAGCACCCCTTAAAAGTGTTACTAGACTTAATATTGATTTACAGGATTGGTTTGAAGGTTAGAAAATAAACATAATAAATATTATGAGCATAAAAAATATATAAAGCCTTATTCTAAGGGTGTGGTCACACCTACAGGATCCGCAGCAGATCTGCAGCAGATTTGTTTATGCAGATTTGATGCTGTGCTCAGTTAATTAAATGAAATCTGCTGCAGATCTGCTGCGGATCTGCTGTGGATCCGCAGAAGAAAATCAGTTGCGGATCCGGTAAGTGTGAACGTACCCTCAATGTGTTTCTATACTTGATTGGATTAACTGCTAATTGTAATTAAATTCATATACTGTATTTTTATCTGTTCTTCATTCTGTAGGGTACACAAAGTCAGTTACATGATATAATGTTCACAATAGGACCAACCAGCTGGTCTGACTATTCCATTTTGGCAAATAAATGTAACGTCATCAAAGCATCTGTAAGTACACCAGTAAATGTTCCCGCACATACATAAATTCTTCATTAGAATAAGTTTACCCATTCAGCAGTAGGGAGACAATGAGGGAGCAGTAGGGAGACATTGCAGCAGTAGGGAGACATTGAGGGAGCAGTAGGGAGACATTGCAGCAGTAGGGAGACATTGAGGGAGCAGGAGGGAGACATTGAGGGAGATTTACTATGACCGATTCACCAGAATTCTGGCCCAATAGATCATCACTGCCTTTTCATTTACATGCTTGAAAGGAGTGCTAAGGGTCAGACAATAATCAATCCAATATTGATAGCCTATTCATAGAATAAGACATCTGTTTTCAATCATAGATAACCCCTTTTAATAATAACTACTTGCTTTTCTGCTTTATTCTAGGCTCACTTAATTTGTAAAACCAAAATTAATGTTACAGATAATGTTATTGTTCATTCTGAACCTTAGGGTATGTTCACACTGAGTAAAATACGCCTGCCTCAGTGATTCATATGTTCTCAATGTTAGAGCGCCCCTGCCGCTCTCCGCTCTCCGCCGGAGGAGCGTGCGCCCTCTCATTCACTCACTGGGCACAGCGGAGAGTTCCGGCGCAGAATTCCACCGTATTTGCTCAGTGTGAACATACCCTTATTGTGAGAAAGAAAACCAAACCGTAAGTGTATGTTTTCATGACTTTTTTTTATTATTATTGTGTTATTGTCAAAAGCGTGGTAAAAGTCTTTGAAATAAACATGCAAAGCTAACTAGTCTTTGTTCACATCTGTATTGTGGTGTCTGTGAAACCTCAGAAAATGGCCTAATCTGTTGCACAATGGATGTCATGGATGTTATTGAGACATTGGCTCATATTTACTATGCCATATGCATGACTGTCCAGCCGATCTTTTATGAAGTCTGTGTCTGAAGGAACAGTAAAACGAAGTGGTTAAAGAGTGTCTATAATGTTTATTTCACATTTACAGAGCTGACTAGAGACTTTTCGTGCGGCTTTTTGATGCATGCATTACCCGCCACAGAGTTTTGGAAACAAAATAGCAAATGATTTAAACTTTTTGGCAGTAGGTGACTCGAGCAGGGGGTACCCTGCGATAGCAGTGTGGTATAAGATGGGGGTTTTCTTTCTTTCTTTGCTCTTTTTCTGCGGGTTTAAATAATAACACTCCACACATCTCACTAAGGGGATTTTGCACTGGTTGGCTCCCAGAGGAATTTTTGACACTCTTGTACTCACTGATACTGCTAGCTTAACCTGGACTCCTGCTACAGAAAATAGTATTTCCTCTCTCAAGGTTTAAAGGGTATGGAACTGAAAAAAGGACCTCACACTTTGTAGGGTTTTCTTCCAATATATGCCTCTAGCTAGAGTATGGGCATAGTGCACTTGCTCTTAACCTCAAATCAAAGCAACCACTAGGTGGCAGCAGCATTCTAAATACATCTAGTGAGGGGAGAAACGGTGTCCGGCACTCGCTGATATGGGGCACACTAAATCAGGATAGATAGGACAGGAGGTGCGCAGCTGTCAGCGATGGTGTCCTTACCACTGAGTTGCGGTGCAGAGGCAAAACAAAGACGGGCAAATAACAGTATGGAGAAAAAGAGTCTCGCACTCACCAACTTCAAAGATGCAGGTGGTTTAATTCAGACACATCGGAGCATATGCAGCAGGGAGAGGGAAGGTGGAATGGCAGGTGCGTTCACGGAGGAGCAACAATGTTTCACGCCCACTGAGGCGCTTCGTCGGGCTAGGAACAGCGTGTACGTGAAGGGGAGGTGCATATATACAAGTGAACAATAAAGTTACAAAAGTATCAATAAAGTTACAAACAAGTTACGGTACAAATAAACATGTGGCAAAACATCAAAGGAGGGTATTAAGGTCGTTCCTCTCATTGAGGCCACAAGGTCCCGTGGCGTCTAAACGTAAAATCCACAACGTCTCGCGTTTGAGAAGGAGCTTAAGCCTATCCATGCCTGTGGTCGGGGGGTTAACCCTTTCAAGGCCGATAAAGCGGAGTAGCTTTGTGTCACCAGAGTGTGCGGATCGTACGTGTTCTATTAGCCGAGGCACTCCCCTACCCGTGCGCACAGAGTACATATGCTCTTTAAACCTAGTCCAGAGGGGACGTTTGGTTTTACCTACATAGTACCTGTGGCACGGGCAGAGGATGGCATAGATAACGTGAGTGGTCCTGCACGTAATAAAATCCCGGATGAAGCAGTCTTTACCCCCTAAGTTGATGAAGGTGAGACACAACATCTGGGGGCAATATTGGCAAGTGCCACACCGCTTATTGCCTTCCGGCAAACAGCGGTCGAGCCAGTTCCCTGGTCTAGTGGCCTGACCTTCTTTGAGGGCATCTGCTATGGTTCTGTTTTTCCTAAAGGTGATAAGTGGCTTGCGATCCGCCACCGTTTTCAGGTCGCTGTCCTGCTGCAGTAGGAACCAGTGATTTTTTATAATCTTCATCACAGTGTCATTAATGTTACTATTTTGTAAAGCAAATGTAAATCTTTTTGTGTCTGCACTGAAGGTTTTTTTGGAGTGACCGCTGGATCTAGAACGGATGAGGGAAGATCTATGGCGGGCATTAGCCTTAGTGAGGGCCTCATCCACTAAAGGTCTGGGGTATCCCCTATCTAGTAGACGTGATTTCAAAGCTGTAGCCTGTTGCTGGAAGCCCTTCTCGGTATTGTTAATACGTTTAAGGCGCAGCATCTGACTGAACGGTATGGAACTTTTCACTTGAAGAGGATGAGAGCTACTAAAATGGAGGAGTGAATTAGCGGCCGTTTTTTTACGAAATACTGATGTGTGGAGACCCTGAGTCGTGGCCTTAACCAAAACATCTAAAAACTCAAGGGAAACACCACCGAAACATGAAGTAAAAATCATATTACATGTGTTTTTCTCATTCAAAAAGGTGACAAATTCATTAAATTTAGCAGCTGTATCCTTCCATATCACAAAAATATCATCAACATAACGATGGAATGAAACGATATCTGTGATAAAGGGATTACAAGGTGCAAAAATGAAATCCAACTCAAATTGTGCCAGGAAGAGATTGGCATACGTGCAGGAGACCGGCGTGCCCATCGCAGTGCCGGTCTCCTGCCGATACCAATCTCCCCTGTATGTGAAACAATTATTGCCAAGTACAAATAATAAAGAGTCCCGAACAAAACGTCTAAAGACAGGTGACTTATCCAGGCGACCGAGGATACGATCGACAGCCTCCACACCCGCATCATGAGGGATGCGGGTGTAGAGGCTCTCGACGTCCACGGAGGCCAGGGAATAGCCAGGGAGCCAGTGCGTGTTCTCCAGGACTTGCAAAAAATCATTAGTGTCCTTAAGATATGACACAAAGCAAGACAAAATGGGGCGTAAAGCCCAATCAAGATATTGGGACAGACCCTCTGTTACTGAACCGACCGCCGAGACGATGGGACGGCCCGGCGGCCGGCTCAGGGATTTGTGGATTTTGGGGAGCAGATACCATTTAGGTATCCGGGGGGACTCAGGGATGAGCCGCTCAGCCGTCTTAGAGTCAATGGCACCGGTACGCACATGAGTGTGCAAAAGTACCCGGAGTTGCTCTTTAATCCTAAAGGTTGGATCTCTCTCCAGTCTCGTATATGTGGTGGTGTCCTGCAACTGGCGCATGGCTTCAGAGTGGTAGCTATCTTGTGTCAGGATTACTGCAGCGCCACCCTTGTCTGCTCTGCGTATCAATAGGTCGGGTCTGGATTTGAGCCAGGATTTGTTGCTCCTCCGTGAACGCACCTGCCATTCCACCTTCCCTCTCCCTGCTGCATATGCTCCGATGTGTCTGAATTAAACCACCTGCATCTTTGAAGTTGGTGAGTGCGAGACTCTTTTTCTCCATACTGTTATTCTAAATACATCAACTCAAGTCAGAGCATTTGGCATTTGAATACCGGTGTCTGAAAAAGTAGGATGCATCCCTAGGGCTGCATCCAACTTCTTCAGTCGCTGGTATTCGAATGCTGAACGATTGTTCTTAAGCATGCTTGAGTTGTGCTCATCGCTAATAGGTACATTAATCATACATTAACAGTACAGATAATAGACGCATAGGCCACAATAAAATTTACACTTTTTTTTTCTCAAAAATTGACCAATTGCAGCTCAGCTCTCAATTCTTAGAATGGTTTCTATCTGAGACAAAAATTAGTCTGATTTTTGTCTCAGGCTGATTGATGACTCTAGGCCATTTCATAAGGTGCAAACATAGTGAGGTACACGATACAAAAGTGCAAAATATGGGGGTGCCACAACCAGTGATCAACACAAACAATATGCCATTAAAAGTTCTTGCTGTGCTAGGAATGTTGTTAAAGGGAAACTATCAGCAGGTTAGAAGAATCTTACCTGTTGATTTGTCTCTTTTGCACAGGAGACATCGCGGAAGAAGGTATGTCTTTTACCTTCCTCCTCTGTGCCGTTTCGGTGCAGTTAGGCTTTTGTTCCATGGTCTGGTGAGACTGTTAGGAGCCCTGGGGCACCAGTAAGGAGCACTGCCCACCTCCATAGCTCCGATCCGCCCATGGCCATAAGAAGATCAGAGTTATTGGGGTGGGCAGTGCTCCTAATGGTCTCACAGGACCATGGAGCAAGACTAAATGAACTGTAACAGCACCAAGGAGGAAAGTAAGACTCATACTTTCCTCCTCGGCATCTACATTATCTATATTTATACAGTATAATATAATATAATATACATTTGCTCATAGTGATTTTATTCTTTTGTCTAGTAGCTATCTAGTACATGATGAAATGTCATGTTAAAGATATAAAGGATATAAAGTAAAAAGATATAAACATTTCAGTTGTCATTTTATGTGTGTTTTTTCAGGATATTCGGCGGACAAGTAGCATGTCCCCTCTTTGCCCTACTCCCAGTATTAACCATGAACATAATGATGCAAACAATATGTTAGAACTATTCAAGCCTGTTAAGAGAACAGATCGAACAAGAAAAAAATTGAAAAAGACAACAAACAAGTCAAAAAGAAAAACTTCTGAAGAAGAAAACAATGATGACGTTCCTCAAGATCCTCTGCAAGCACCTGAAGTGTGTAACAACTATAGTGAAGAAACACTGTATCTGTCCTTTTCCTTATAATCTGTCCTTGTACTTATCAGGAAATCAGGATGGATTTTCAGACCCATAGGGGTACATTAGTCATCAACACCCTTCAGGATTTTTCCAGAAGGGTGTCCATTCCGGAACATAGGTCAGAACTTTATAAATCCTGTCCTTTTTTCTTCCAATTCCGGCATGGATACCCCCATAGAAGTCTATGGGAGCCCTGGAATCCTGGGCACTTTCCTGATGCACATCAGGAAAGCGTCTGGAATTCTGGATTGGTTGAGAGCCCCGCACACCCCCCACCACCAGCAGTGATGCCTGCACCCCCCTCCCAGACCTCAGTGAGGAGGAGATGGTGGCACGGTACACAAGGGGGAGATGTGGCACAGTACATGAGGGGGAGATGGTGGTAGTATACATGAGGGGAAGATGGTGGCAGGGTACACAAGTTGGAGATGGTGGCCGGGTACATAAGGAGGAGACATGGTACACTGGGGACCATTTGGGTACATGTGATGTTAATGGAATGCATGTTGGCATACTAGACCATATTGAAAGCTTTTTTTTCCTGATCATGAAATCCTAAAGGCAATTTCTGGTGGTTTCCTAAGTTAAAACATTTGTCATTAATAATCTTGCTCTTGATGATTTAACACCTTCATCAGATCTTATTATAAAAAGAATGAACCCCTCACCCCAATGCAAGCTGCAGGTTTTAATGATGGAGACCTTTTAGGTTAAATCAGGAGATAAATAACATTTCAACCTACATGAAAGGCAAAATCTTATCTGCCTTGATGCCGCCTTAATATTTTGCAAGTATGCTTACAAAATAAAATCCCTCAAAACAGAAAGATTTGACTTTTGTCTTTTGAGTGGCACAGCACTACCCTTGCATGACAGGTTTATGAAAAACTACCATGACCTAATTCAACAGTTTTTAAGATGCCTATAATCCATATGGAGACAAATATTGCTTATTACCAACAAAACCCCTATTATACTCAAATGCTGACCAGCTTTTTATTCCAGCCCCCACTTGTATTGAGTTCCTTACCTTCCAATTTCTATTTTCTGTCCCTATTTGTGTGCCAGCAGTAAGAACTCAGTCCTCATGTACAGGATGTGGTACACAATGAAACCAAGCTCATCTTAGTTAATCTAAGGCAAGGCTGACATCTGAACTTGGAGGTTCAGTTCGATGCCTACATCACATTCGTTGCACGATGGACTCCCAGCTGACCCTATTGACTTTAATGGAGTCCATTTGGTCTCCAACTGGTTTCTGTTCTTTCACAGTTTTGTGGACAAAATGATGTTTTCTTTGGATTTTTGGTCAACTTAAACAAATGTATTCTGCAACTGATAACCTGAGGGGAGCCTTCACCTTAATGGAGATGTAAACATCCTAAGGCTATGTTCACACTACGTAAGTTTCCGGCCGTAGCGCGTTCCGTGAATAAGCGGCCGGAGACTTACATAGTTTGCGTATAATGGAAAGTATACGAAGTACGGCTGCACAGTTCACACTACGTACGAACTTTCGGCCGAATCGTACGCGGCGGCGTAAAAAATTAACCAGACCATTGTTTGGGGACGAAAATGCCATAACTTACGCCCGTAGCGTTACATGCGGTCCCGTACGTAGTGGTGATTTCTTCATTTTTGCAGCTTTTTGTGCCTATGCAAAAGCTTCCGTGGGGTGTCCGGGGCTAGGCGAAGATTTCCAAGTAAAAGACCGCTGTCAGATCGCTACGTAGGGCGCTCGGGAAGCGTAAGTAGACTTCGGGCGTAAGTTCGCGGTCCATACGTAGCCGGCCGCAAGTAGCGTAACTCTCCGGCCGGAGTTTAACGTGTATATGTCCGGCCGTGAAAATATGCGGCCGGACATATACGCAGTGTGAACATAGCCTAACAATGCAATATTCAGCAGTAAGGAAATATTTACAAAATAAGGGCATAAGGAAGTTACTATATTACATCTAATCAGAGTGAAAAAAATTATATACACAAGGCAAACTTTGAGCTCAGCCTCTGACTGTAAGAGGATCCTGTCATTGATTGGATCCATTTCTATTTCTAGATTTAAATGTTATGTAAACCTTACAGCCCCTAAACCACAAAAGCAAGGTCAGCAATGCTGCAGTCACATAGGTTAGAACATCAGCTGCTGACAAGACCTGCATTTGTTCACATACTATGCCTGAAGGATCTGCTTTTCTAAAGCCTCTATTATATGTAGCAATTATCATTTAAAGAGACTTTTTACCCCCCAAACCACTTGTACCTTCGGATGGCTGCTTTTAATCCAAGATCTGTCCTGGGGTCTGTTCCGCAGGTGATGCAGTTATTGTCCTAAAAAACAACTTTTAAACTTGCAGCCTGTGCCAAACGGGAGTCTCTGTGCCCTAACTTAGCACCACCCCTCCGTCCCTCCTCCCCACCCTCTTCATCATTAGGAATGCAACTGGAACATTTTCTCCATGCTGAATACTAATGTGCTTAACGACCCAGCCCATGTGCCAGGCTGACACAGGTGGGGAATAGGAGGCAATCTGCCTGGAGCATTCCTAATGATGAAGAGGGTGGGGAGGAGGGAAAGAGGGGTAGTGCTAAGTTAGGGCACAGATACTCCCATTTATAACAGGCCACATGACAGATCTTGGATTAAAAGCAGCTTTCCCAAGGTACAAGTGGTTTGGGGGGGGGGGGTCAGATTTTGGGTACAGAGTCACTTTAAAGATTCGCTATAACGATCAATCGCTGGTGAAAACTAGCGGTTTTGTAGTGAGCAATTCTGAGGTTATTACATTCACAGGTTACTGTTATGAACAATCGTTTTTATGTCGCTATGTGGTTGCTTATCATTCCTGAGGATGACCCACACAACAGGTTTTATCGGTGAACGAGTTATTACACAAACAGGTATGTGAATGATCTGCGAACTGCCAACGATAATTTTTCAACATGTTGATTAACAAAATTGAATGATTTTTTGTTTGTTATTTGATCGTTGGGTGTAATTACACAAACAGATAATTTTCAATCACTATATTGAATTTTTAAACGCTCCATGTAATAGGGCCTTAACTCTCAGCCTGCAGGAATAGGCATGTACAAGGACCCTGTAACTCCCTGATAACTGAAGGACAATAGAAACTTACAGTACAACTGCACTACAACATCCAGCTAGACAAAAGTATTTAGCAGGCCAGTTTTTTTTCTGTTGTGTTTAGGTACATGAAGCCTGCGCTTAGTTGCAGCCCTGTAGAAAAGGGCAGTTTCTGTAATACTAGAAATACTGCAGTCAGTGTAGTTGCAGTAGTGTCTATTTCATAATCTTTATACTCATGACATCACTCTGATAGTTCTGGTTTATAGGTTACAGGGATTATCTAAGATTTAAAAAAAAAAACACAGCTACTTTCCTGTAGGAACAGCCTGCCCCTGTCCCCAAATTGTATGTGGTATTAGAATTCAGTTCAATTCAAAAGAAGTGAGCTGCAAAAGTGACAACAAGACAGGTGCTGTTGTTGGGAGAAAGGGGCCATGTTTTTCTAAGCCTGGATAACCCCTTTAAATCTGAAACAATATTCTGCACTAAGCATTTATGTAAAAAATTGAACAGTACAAATAAATGTGTACTTTGTATGCCCAGAACCAACTACATATGCAAAAAAACTCAACTCCTAGGAAAACCCAACATAAGATATAGAGACAAGAACAGGGGTCTTGGTGCAAAGGTTGATGATTATTTACAAAGTGCACATTGGGAAATGTTTATAATCAAAGTTCAGTCACTTTTTCCCTGGAATAGGTGAACGTTAGCAGGTTTTAGGTCTCCACAATTGCCTGGCGTTTACTGCTTGATAATCTTCTGATTATTACCCACTAATCACAGGGGGATCAGCGGCAGCAATGAAGATCCTGCCCATTCTGCTGCTCTGCTTGCATTGTCTCCTAGGTTCTGCCACAATTGTTAATGATGACTGTAATGACCAAAATGTTTTCAGTGCAGTAGATGAGGCTCTGAGGTCCTTCAATAATGGAAAAGAAGACGGAAATATCTTTATTTTATACCAAATCACAGACGCCAAAATAAAGGTTGGTTGAACATTTATACTTTGATTGCTAATGTTTAACATAATGTTTAATAGAGATTATATGTTTAAGTGTTTAAAATAGACTTAACATGCTCATCACATGCACCAACCACTATTTCCACCATCCTGCTAAGATCATGTTAATGATATTTATAAGAAAAGAATTGTGTTTGAATGTTTGTCACTGTACATTTACTGGATGCCAGAGGTCATGCATTGTGGCTGAGAGCCTGTGTGCCTAGTGCTAGTGCCTAGTGCTCAATGGTCACTTGTGGGAGATGTTCTCCCTTAGAAATATTACTCTATAATACAGCATACAATAGAGCATGGCATGATTTTGTACTGAATTTGAGCATTTAAAAATATCCTGTAAAATATGGCCCCATATAAGCATACGGGTGTTGTTGTGAAACTCAGATCCAAAGGTATTTTTCTGCCTAAAACCTTAATGATTTACCTTAATGACTTATTATATAACTATAATAATACAATTAGGTATGACATTGATGTCATTGATGAATGATCAATGGGGTCTAAATGTAGACTTCCCCATCTGTGTCTAGAACAAAGAATGCCAAATTGGGGCCCATTCAAGTGAGTGATGGCAGGGAGAAATATGGAACACTTTTCTATTGTTATTTGTAATAAAGTGTCAAATGACAAGTACTATCACTTCCTCTATGCTCTTTCAATCATAATTTACATTGCCAATTTAAAAGACAATAGGGTTACGGTTTCCTCCCTACTGTAGGTGGTCACTGAATTTTGGCTGGGCTATTTTGGCTGGGCTTTGTATGATCTACAGTATGTCCAGTTTGTGTAAATTGCCATATAGCTTCTATGTGGCCCTACTGTACCTCAATATGCCTGTGATGCCATATGGAGCACATTATAATGGTGTACTTAAGTCTATGGCTATTTAGTAGTGACTTTGAGTGGTGCCATAAAGCATCATTTGGTGCCTAATTTTACTCAAAATCCTATAATAGGTCAATCAGCTGTTGATTTTTAATCCATTTAGTCCAGCCTGGTCCGGCATTGTACTACATTTACTCTCACATCTAAACTTTTATTCAACTTCTGACATGTCAAAGTAACTTGTCAGAAGAGGTGATCAGTGGGGGTCTGGCTGCTGACACCCCGACTGATTGCTAGAACAATGGAACGGAGGATGGAACTGCTCAGCTGAACACTTGGTCCATTTGTTTCTACTGGGTGTTCCTTGGACACCCTTTTCTAAACCCAAAATATGCTGAGCCTCATGATCGATTTAGGATGTTATGGAGGGCAAGGGCAAGATGCTTTTGTTAAGAGCTGGAGGTACACTTTAACACCTTGGAGACCTAACAGGATGATAACATGGACATGCCAAAAACAATCCTTAATTCAGACATAAGTATCAAGATGTAATGTGAGTTATTTTTACTCCAATCCATTATTTCCTTTTCCATTCAGAATGAAGATGGTCAAATTCATCATTATGTTGAGTATGAAACACATGAAGGTTCCTGTGAAGTGAAGAGTGGTAAATCATGGCAGGAATGTTCATCAGCATATGCCGTAAGATTTACCAATATCATTAATCAGTAGTGTATATTAAAGGGTTTGTTCTGTCAGTCCCGACGTTTTAGAGCAATAAACAAATATGTTAATCAGCTCCTTAGATACACTGTGGGCGTACCTCTCCCCCACAGAGGCCACCCCACCCCTCAGCCCATCCATTCCCTTTTTTTATAGTAGACGTCACCGAAAGAGGCGGCTGGCCGGCCAAGGAGGGGTGCTCTGTGGGGCAGAGAAAGCCCCCAGGGCTCCTAAGGAGCTGATTAGCGTAGTTGATCTTAATCAAATTACTGAAAAAAGGCGGAACTGACAGCAAAAAAGAAGAGCGGCGAAGCTAACAATACAGCATACAATAGAGCATGGCATGATTTTGTACTGAATTTAGCATTTAAAAAAATCCTGTAAAATATGGCCCCATATAAGCATACGGGTGTTGTTGTGCAACTGTTGTTGTGCAAAGGTATTTTTCTGCCTAAAACCTTAATGATTTAACTTATTGACTTATTATATAACTATAATAATACAATTAGGTTTGACATTGACTTGTAAAAAAAGCAGTAGCACCTGCTTATGCCCAGCTACGGCACAAAAGACCTGTAATGGGGAGCAACAAATGGGGGGGGGCCCTGCAGTCATCATCCCAAGACTGACATCCCAAAATTCCAAAAGGTCAATATTTGTGAATAAGGAGAAACTGGCCTACTGATTATGAATTCAAAGGGAAACCAACAGCACAATATTATTAAAATACACAAGGCATGTCATATTGTTGTTTGAACTTCCAGTGGAAGGAGCGACTATGTACCGATTGGAAGAGAACACATAATCACAGGTACTCATAAAGTAGAATAGAATATCTGCTATACCAGCATGCCATATGCCCCTAAGTATTTGCAGTACTCCTTACTCAATGAGCACCATGGTGGAGGCACAGTGCATAGTACCCCACATTATTACTTTATTGTCCACCATATATCCGCCATATAACGTCAACAAGACAAAAGCCAAATTCCCCTTGGGTTAAAGAGCACAGTTTGTACAGGAGCATGGTCCAATAGAAGACAGTATTACATGCTGATTGTTAGTGGTATTCAATGCTCCCTGTATTCCTGCCCAGGATTATGATACAAATAACAGCTTCTAGTGACGGACTGATAAAAAATTATTTATAAAACTCTCTATATATATTTTCTCGTTTCTGCTGCCCGTGGCTCTGGTGTTAATGTTACAAAGCATATTTAAAGCGAAGTTTGGCAAATTTTGTATTGCCCCCCCAAAAGCTGTGGCTGCTGAAGAGGATGATGGCAGGGGAACACTGAGGGACACAGGGCACTGGAGGGACACTGAGCATCCCCCTGCCATCATCCTCTCCAGCAGCCACAGCCCGCACAGCTCTGGGAGTCGGGTCGTGACATCACTATTTTATCCAGGAAGTGAAGCCTTGATGCAGTAGTAAGTGCAGGGAAAAAAGCACTTTATAAGCATTTCCCGTAATAAGTGTATATAGGGGATTTTTATAACTTTTGGGGGGCAATACAATACTTTAATAAAAAATGTTGCCAGACTTCTCCTTTAATCTTGCAGTACATTAGGTTAATTTCAATATTACCTGTATGCAAATATTGTTTTGTTTTTACATCATTGGATTGTATCATAGTCAATAAATGTTTCTTTTGTAGCATAAAGCCAAGTGTTCAGCCCACGTTCTGTTTAACAAAGATCTGAACCTCAGAAAAGTAGAGTCTCAAAACTGCAGCAGTCCTGAAGGTACGCACTAATATGCAATTTGTTGTGACCATTACATAGTATTTTGTTTGCTAAATTGAATCTGTTCATTCTGGACAGTGTAAGATTGTATAGGAACATGCCATACTGAGAAGGGTCCTTTAGTAATACATTTCAAGGAAGCATAGCAGTACAATCGCACAGAATTTGTGTTTGCGTCACAATTTGGCCTCACATTTCTCATATACCTCAGCATTCTGTCAAAATTGAATGTTTACATACATGAAAGTTTACTGGTACAAGCCCTATTGATTTAAATGGCCTAAACATCAGCTATTGACTATGTAATTTTTCAAGCGTATACAAGTTTTGCCAGCAAACCCACACATCCTAGTAAATTCAAATACATGCAAAAATGGCTTGATCACACAATCACTGTTTGAGCCTTTGAAGTAAAAGGGCCCATGGCTCTCTGTGCACATATACAACAGCAGCCAATTTTAACAGGAGCACACAATTTTAACAGGTTGCTGAATTAAAAGCACAACAGATCATGAAATGAAGAGTCCTAAGAAAAGCTGCCCCAGCACTGGTATGCTATGGGTAATGCAAAAATAAGCTTTCTTGGACAAGAGGTATATTGTCAGAGTGGCCTGTGTGTGTCTCTCATGATAAATGATAGGATAAATTGCTATGACATGTGAAGTATATAAAGGTAGAGGGCAGGGTAAAGGAAATATTATAGTCCCCCATATAGTAGTCAGCCCTCCCTATAGTGTCCAACATAGTAGCTAGCCCTCCTAAGAGTGTCCCATATAGTGGCCAGCTCTCCCAATGGTGAACCACATAGTGGCCATCCCTCACAATAATGCATCACTGTCCCATTAGTGCCCACACTAGAAGACTGGGCTGGACTTAGCTTTTTTGGCTCCCACACTGTGACTTCTCTGTCCGCAGGATGTGCCTGGCGCAGGGCGCTCTGCGGGGATGACTGATAGGCAGAGAAACCCGTTAGTGGCCTCTCTGCTTGTGAATCATCCCCGCACTGTATGCTGACAGGGAGAGAGCAGTGATTAGTCACAGGCGGCTTCCTGCCCAAATGACTATTTGCCGCCCCTCTCCCATCCGCGCGCACCAGAATTGAACTCCTTTTTCCATAATGCAAAGCTTCCACTGCAGTCGTGTCTGGTAGCCTTGGGGAGCAGGTCGAAGTGGCACAGAACCCATGAAGCCCAGCACTAACTGGCCTTACTTTGTGTGAGGTGGGATGTAACAGCCCCCCCCCCCCCAAAAAAAAAAAAAAAAAACACACACACACACACACACACACACTTGCATCTTGTTTATCTTTTGTTTACATTAATTCGCATACAGTTTCACTAACATTATATTTTAATAATTCAAACATTTCCATATGTGGTGATACTAAATATGTTTTTTATTTTTACTTGATTACGTGATTACATTTTTTTCTTTTTTTAAATATTTCTTTTAAACATTTTTGTCTCTTTTTTCCACTTTTTTAGTCTCCCTAGAGACTGCTTATATAATTTATTAATAATAATATATAGTGTCAAATGATTCCACAGCACTTTACATAGAAGAGGAGGAAAGGTGTCTATAGAGAGGCACAGGCACACAAAATGACTGAAAGAGCTTGTAGTAAGTAACTTACCTCAGGGCTTGATTCACAACCTACATTGCTCAGTACTGCTCTACAATATCCTCTGTGCTGCTACTGTTGTTTATTGGTGTACTGAAGAGATAATAGGGGAGAAGGATCTCCTCTTGTATGTTTGTGTATGTGTGTAGTGTATGAGAGACATTCTAGAGGCTATAATAGACAAAAAACAAAAAATGCATTTGTGACAGCTTATTAATTAAATTTTCCCCAAACAGGCATGCTTTAATCAGGCATATGTCTGTATCTCTGCTCTATTTCCAGCTGATACAGTATACAAGGTGCTATGATAGTGATAAGAGTGCTTAGGGTATAAACCCACACACCGTATACGCAGCATATTTAATGCTGCGATACGCAGCAAATACGCAGCAGATTAGATTTAAATAACTGAACACAGCATCAAATCTAAACCATCAAATCTGCTGCGTATTTGTTGCGTATCTGTTGCGTATACGGTGTGTGGGTTTGTACCCTTAAAGTGATAGTGAACTGTCACACAGGATAAGATAAAACAGTTTGATATTTACTTTTGTAATAATTTGTCTGTATTGGTAAATTAATAAAATTTTTGTGTCCAGTTATAGTGTGGCCGACTGTGACAACTGTTCACCACCAATGCCTCGGCTGTCCCCAGCCTATAGATATAGAAAATAAGGAATTGCTGTGCTTTGTTCACTCAACTATAGAGCAAGTAAATAACGATGCAGATCATCCATTCTACTATGATTTGGAGTCTATTGTGAGTGCCTCACGCCAGGTTGGTACAGTACATCTTACCTTCTCATTAAGAAATATCCCCTTTGAAGAAACATATAATCCAGTCAGAATGCACTACTGCAGAAAGGTTGGGGGTGGCAATATATTTGACATGGTTTTATATGGTCAGAAGTGATTTAAACTATTTTCTGCTATCGGTGACTATTCATGACACAAATGTGGCAGATAATGATCAATGGCAACCTAATCTGCTCTGGACTTTTTGGTTGTTTGACGCTATAGTTGAAAAATGCTTTATGCTAAACAACAGATCTCAATCCCATCAATGGAAGCCCAAACTATGCCACAGATCATGGCAGACACTGATCGATTTTTTTTGCTTGTTTTATTAGGGTAGCCTAATCTCCCATCTTTCACCGAATCACTGACCTCTTTCTAGCTGCCACAGTACCTAAGTTACTAAGTTATTCCAAAAGCCAGTCTATATACAAAATGAAGCAAGGCCAGGAAACTACATTTCCCATCACGCAGTGCCTCTCCCTGATTCGGGTGCCCACCCCCTTAGCTTTCTTTTCTGCCAACTGCAGGTCATTACTCATGGGCTTGGTGAATAAGACCAGCTAGGTTTGGGAGCATATTGTTTTTCCAGTTCCAAATCCATATCAAGTTCCAAAACAGCAAATGTAACAACATTCAGTGGGCAGTCTCAGATAGAAAGCAAACTTTTAAATCATTCATGGCAGCAAACTGCAACATTTCAGTCAAAAAGTCTTTATCAAACATGCTTACTAAAGACCATTTGGTTGAAATGTTGCATATTTGTACTTTCTATCTGAGACTGCTTTCTGAATGCTGTTACATTTGCTGCTACAAAAAAACTGGATACTCTGTAAATGGTGGGAATAGGGCAATGTGCACACCTCTGTAAATGTCCTCTTCACACCTTGCATATCCAGCTTCAATAAAAATCACAATCAAACAGGAATATCAAAGAGAATCTAGCATCAGATTATCCTAATTTATTCAGTACTTTTAACTTCTGTTATTATGTAAATTAGGTCATTCAGTGCATTGTGGGTGGTTCATTAGCCCCCAAAGCACTGACCCACCTGCAATCTCTTGCAGAAGGCCTACTAAAGAATATTTATCTGGCATTCTGCAGTAAATGCCGGCCTTCCTGCACAGTGCAAGATGAATGTTCATCGGTAGGCCTCTTGCAGAAGCAGGCAGGCCGATCAGTGCACTTCAGAGGAGTAAAGGACCACCCCCAGTGCACCAAACACCCTCATTTATATATAAACAAAAGTTAAAGTTACCCAATAACGCTGCAGTGCACCAATATAATAAAGGTACTCACACACTGGCTATGTTTACACAACGTCAAAAATTTAAAAGGCGGCCGATTTTCACATTTAAAATAATGTCCTTTTTGCCGAGATTTAATTGACTGCAATGGTAATGCATTAAAGTCAATGGGAAGACAGACGTCCAATGCACACAGTGTATTGAATAATGGACATTTTTGCCTCGGGCGTCAAAATAATGAACATGATCATTATTTTCGGACGTCTTTTGCAAATAGCGGACTTTTTCATTAGTACTTCACACACAGCTTTTCTTTTGTCACCATTCTTTCTCTATTTTTTGTATAGTATTAAATTTAATGGACTTTTCAATTAAGCCACGCCCAAAG